>NC_135425.1:8215196-8815196 GCF_051991245.1 Festucalex cinctus | reverse complement strand
CCGACAAAGAGGAAGCTGGCACTGGAGTTTTTGAAAGTCTAAGGCATTAAACTGGCACGTTGCTGTGGCTCACTGAGCTGTCACCTGTGAGCTTGGTGAGTGTGACCGTGTCCCCTTTCCGGCCATATCAAGGCAGGTACTGGTGGATGGCAAATGTGGCTCTGTGGTAACTGCTACTGTCGATTGAACATGACAAAAAAGTGCGATCTCAAACTCTTCTCTACAAATTTTCTATTGAAAGAGGGGTAGTGGCAAACTACAAAATGAGAAAAAATATCTCAAAATGCCTGCTGTCTCTTCGAGCAGGGTGGCTCTCCCTCCCCTCTGCTGTGAGTCTGTGTTACCTTATTTTTTTTCATATCCTTGGATGATTAGCTACACAAGCACAATGCTAGGATTCAGAAGCACTTTCTTACACTTGTTAACACTTGTGTTCTATGGAGGACCAAAACTGCCAAAATTCAAAATAAGTAAATGACTAAATAAATAAATAAGCAATGGAGACCTCCAGCAATGGACGACGATTGTGTCCACTGTCACCTCAACTTACAACTTGAGTTGTTATACAACAAGTGAGAGCAGACAGTGGACACGATCGTCATCCTTTGCTGGAGATCTCCATTGCAAGCCGGCGAGACTTCCTTGTTCGCCGAGCTGCTCACTCGACCAACGACAGGCAGTTTGCAACGGTGGATCCAACCGAAGACACGCTTAGGACCGCCCCCTAATTTGAATAACATTTCGACTTGGCTGTACGGCCCAAAACTGCCAAAATTAAAAATAAATAAATGACTAAATAAATGACGAAGTAAATAAATGACTAAATAAATGACTAAGTAAATAAATGACGAAATAAATAAATAAATGACTAAATAAATGTCTCAATAAATGACTAAATAAATAGATAAATAAATGACAAAATAAATAAATAAATGACAAAGTGAAAATAAAAACAGATTTATTTCCATTTATATTTATTTTTTTAGATATAATTTTTGAATTATATTTTTTTAATATTCAGTCATTTAGTCATTTATTTATTTCAAATTTTTGGCAGTTTTGGTCCTCCATAGTGTTGTAGTAACTTGTGAAACTGACGTTAGTTGATGCGTGTGGCAACCTGGCTGGTTATTTAATGTGTTTTTATTTATTTATTTATTTTTTATTTATTTTATTATTATTATTTTTTTTTTTTTTTGTACAGTTGCGTAGCAGTCATATTTTCGGGACCAAGGCACAGTTCCGGATCTTTGTGGTCACAAATCTTTTACTAGTAGTACCGGGCCGTTCCGGCCCACTTTCACCCCTGGTGGTACCCTGTTGTTTTAAGAATGAACATGATACACTTGTGCATAACAGCTGTGTTTGTCATGTCTGGGGGGGTCACGCCAGGGTTAAGTTTGAGCTCATGACATGTTAAGATGGGTTCACGACCGTGAGGTCAAGTGTCTGTTTTGAACTGATGTAACCATTATATAACCATCATCTAGTTTCAACTAGTTTTAGGCTATGTGATGTCAATCTTTAATCCTTTAGGTGATGTCTGGACCTATGTGATGTCGTTCTTTAGTCCTTTAATGCAACAACCAATCAGATCGATTCACTGTCTGGAGGTGCAGTGAGAATCGTGTGTGTCTTGCCGGATTATTGCTTTCTGTCTCTCTGTGCAACTCTCTTTGTTTCTCGTCGCGTTGAACCACACTTATCTGTGCAAAGCAGCTCATTAACCTACACCTTCAACAAGGAAACAAAACATTCTTATATTAATGACATCTTGCTTCAGGGAGATCCCTGGAGATATGAAAAGCACCAACATTTCTCTTTTTCAGAGCAAATAATCACTATCAAGTCAACTTTTAACAAAAATAACTAAAAATTCCTTTTCTTCCATCCATCCGTCCATCCATTTTCTTCCGCTTACTGGGTGGCTGGGGCAGCATGTTGAGCAGGGAAGCCCAGACTTTCCTCTCCCCAGTCACTTTTTCAGCTCTTGAAATGAGATGTTTCACAGAAATAGTGTCTCCAATGAGTCCTGGGTCAGCGGGACCTGCCCAGAACACTTCTACATGGAGGCATCCTCTCATTTTGGCCCTTCTCTTAGCCCTTCTGAAATGTAGAGACAGCATATTTTGTCCACTTGATCTTGATCTTTGGTCACAACCCACAGATCGACCAATACTTTGCCTTTCACCACAACAGACCAATGAAGAGAACAAATCACTATAGAAGTTACACCATGCTACTCATCAAAATCCAACTCCATTCTTCTCTTGCTCATGACCAAGACTCCAAGACATTCAAACTCCTCCACTTAAGGCAGGATCTCATCCCTGACTTGGAGAGGACACTCCATCCTAACCCTCAGATTTGGAGGTGTTCATTCTCATCCCAACTGTCTCCTGCTCAACTGTGAACCACTCCATTGAGAGATGAAGATCACTGCTTCAATGAAGCCAACAGAATCACTTCATCAGTAAAAAAAAAACAAAAAAAACACAGCTGTAATACTGAAGGCACCAATCCAGACCCCCTCAATGTCTTGGCTGTTCCAAAAAATTCCATTCATAAATGTTATGAACCGAATCAGTTATAAAAGGACCTGGTCCAACCCTCACTAGAAAAGAATCCGCTCAAACCCTGACACAGGTCATACAGGGACTAAACAACTGTTACGGCTGGCGGCTCGGGCCCGCCGCCGGCTCCGCTCCCCTAGTATGTGTGTGTTTGTGTCGGCTGGTGCCCGTATAATGGTACTTTAGTTTGAATGAGCCAGCGCGACACTTTGCTTGGACGACTGTGCCAGCGCGACACTCTGATTGGACGACTGTGCCACCTGTATGCTGAGCAGAGGGCGGACCCAAGCTTACGCTCCATGTTAAGAAGTGTGGTGAGTAGCGAGCAAATTGACAGTAAGTACACTGGTTATTTCCTTGACGATAATATTCTGATGCGGAAATGGTCCCCCAAAACAATGGATGATCCAAATATACAAGCAGTTTACCAAATTGTAGTCCCTACAAAATATAGAATACCGATTCTAACCCTGGCACATGAAAGCCCGTGGTCCGGCCATTTAGGCGTCACCAAAACTTACCAACTTATTCTTAAGCAGTTCTTTTGGCCCGGCATGAAAAGGGATGTAGCAGCCTACTGCCGAACATGCCACACCTGTCAACTCGCTGGTAAACCTAATCAAGTTATTCCTCAAGCCCCATTACACCCAATTCCCGTAATAGACCAGCCATTCGATAGAGTCATAGTTGATTGTGTGGGTCCGCTGCCCCGAACGCAAAACGGAAATGAATACTTACTTACCATTATGTGCTTTATCACCTACCTACTTTTATGTCATGCCCCTATTCTTGGTGCTCCCGATCCCTCTCGGCCCTACAAACTTGAAATAGATGCAAGTGCCGATGGAGCGGGTGCAGTTTTGATGCAGGAAGATGCTAGCGGGGTGGACCATCCTGTTAGTTACTTCTCCCGCAAATTTAACAAGCATCAACTAAGATACTCCACAATCGAAAAGGAAACACTGTCTCTATTGCTTGCTCTACAACACTTCGAAGTATACCTTGGGTCCAGCTCTTCGCCGATTACTGTATATACTGATCATAACCCACTTGTCTTTTTGTCACGCATGTACAACCACAACCAACGACTTATGCGGTGGGCGTTGCTAGTACAGGACTTCAACCTCACCATCCGCCATAAAAAGGGGTCGGAAAACGTTTTTGCTGATGCCCTGTCCAGGTTGTAGGTATGTTTTGTTGTACGGTGTTTATTTGATGTATTTGGACTTGTATCTTAAGGGGGGGAGTGTTACGGCTGGCGGCTCGGGCCCGCCGCCGGCTCCGCTCCCCTAGTATGTGTGTGTTTGTGTCGGCTGGTGCCCGTATAATGGTACTTTAGTTTGAATGCGCCAGCGCGACACTTTGCTTGGACGACTGTGCCAGCGCGACACTCTGATTGGACGACTGTGCCAGCGCGACACTCTGATTGGACGACTGTGCCAGCGCGACACTCTGATTGGACGACTGTGCCAGCGCGACGCGCTGATTGGACGGATGTTCTGGCGCGACGTCCTGGGCGGTGGTCGTCCGCCCCTACGCCCTCGGTGGAGCAGCTCCAGCCCTCTCCGCCAATCGCCGACTACCACCTGGCCGGACTGCTCCACAATAAAAAGCGCTGCATTGCCGCTCCTCGGGGCGGCTGGAACTTCTCAGTGCAGCTTGCCTCGTTCGTGTCTCTTTCGTTTTTGCTGTTGGTATGAGACACTCGCTAGACCCGTGAGCTGGGTAACCCATTTTTGTGCTCTTGTGTAGACTTGTATTATTTCCCTTTTGGTTATTGTTGTTTCTCCTCCGTTCTGTCAGTTCTGTCAAATGCGGTTATTATTTGTTCACCTTCCACTTCCACTCCCTTGTCAAACCCCTGCCTGAAACTTCAATTAAACTACTCAGATGTTAAAGTCAACCCCGTGTTTATCTACTCTATATTTTCTGTTATTGTGTTACTTCCCTTCCCCTTGACGAGCCGGGCGTAACACAACCTCTATGCAGGAGGCGATTACCACATACTCCCAGAAGACCGCACACAAGACTCCACAAGGCCAACAGTTGAACACTTTTTTTCAAGCATCAAAAATACATGTAGATGGTTTGGCGAATTGCAGTGCACTCTCCAGGATTTTGCTGAGTCCATAGAGCTTGTTCACTGATCCAGGATGAAACCCACACTGCTCCTCTGAATCTGAGATTTGATTTCCCAATGGAACCTCCACTCAAGAATCCCTCAAGAGACCATACAAAGGAGGCTGAGGAGGGTGATGCCATACAGTTTGAACCACCCCAGCTGCCGATTCAGAGGCACTAACCCCGATGTTGCACAATGTTGCAGAGGCTTTTGAGCCAAGATGCAGCCCAACAACATCCAAAGGCTTTACAAATTCTAGGTGGACCTTATTCACATTCAGATGCTTACTCAGATGCTTAATTTATATGAAATATAATCTGTTCATCTTCTACTGTACAGCTGCTACTACCTGCTACAATGGTACTCGGAAGCACTTCAGCATTTTATTACTTTTGATGTGTCTGACATTGTTCTCTCAACAATATGGCAACATCTGCGAAGCCTCCAGACAAACATCGACAAAATTTGGTGCACATCATGTGCATGTACGTTATTAAGGCTGGGACAGGTGTGCAAATCCCCTTTTCATTTTGGTTCCCATTTCAAAAGCTTATCACACCGCCGCATCACCCACATGCATGAGCAGAGATGCTTGCAGCTCAAATATACCGAGGCCAGCTGGGACACTCCGACTGAATGAAGAACTGGTTATGACCATTCTAGGTAAGCATTGAGGTTTCAAATGATTTGCATGTGGAAAAACAATCAGAAAAAGTGTGTTCTTAAGTAAGTAATAAAATCTGTTTACTAACAATCACTGAGAAACAACTAAATGAACATTAGATAATCAAAACAACAGTGATTGTTGATCTGAATTCAGTCTTTTGGGAAAAAAAGCTCATTCACTGTTTCTTGACATTGAACTGCGGCTCTGACATCATGCCATCGATCAGCCCTTTAAGCAGAGAAATATCAATCACATGCAGGAAAGAAAGTAAGCAGACAGAAACTAAATGAGGTCAGCTCTCTACAGACAGACAATCTCAACCTCCTCTTTATGGACATGAATTATGAGCCGTCCACATTATATTTGGAATCATTTTTCGTATTCTCTGATGCTGTCTGCCATGGACTAAATATACCATTGTCAGAAAAAGGCCTTGTATGTTTGTAAAATACACTTACAGTACTATGCAGAGAGTTACCCGGTCAAAATACACAAATGATAAAGAATAACAGCACATGTAGCAGCCATTTAGAGGGGAAGTTCTACCTCATGAAAACGAGTCTTGGCTCACCTCGTCTGCCTGCACAATTCTGAATAAGACTTTTGTTACCATGAAGACCGGGAGCAAGTGGTTACGGCTAGGCCAACGGTTAGTTGTATTCTCATAGCTCAAACTCTTACGAGAAGGACACCACATAGAGTGACATTTTCATTCACTGAGATAGCATTTCACTACCAAAATGCTGAATTAAAAAAGCATATAAAAGGTACAACAAGACACAATCTAACATATATATCCACACTAGATAAATACTGCACAGAATACACGAGTCAGCAGAAGGGCTCACAATGAGTTAGGATTTAACAACACGGTTACTCATTGGATCGAATTGTTACTGAAAAGAACATGCAGATATTTCGGGATTGAGCCGTTGGGCATTTCTAAAGAAATCCTAGCTTGTGTACTGATGCCCCCAACATGTTTAACTCATTTGCTCCCAAAATCATCGTAACATTTAAATATTAACAGTGTCCCAAAGACGTATTTATGTTTTTTTTTGTATACTAGAGCATACAGAAAGCTTTGATGCAGCCTCTGAACTAAAGAGAATGGTTGAAGTAATGGTAACTATTCCAAAAACATGCAGCAGGTGGCAGCAGAGTATAAGAGATCAACCTGGGCCATGTTGCAAACCAGTTCAATTACTCAGAATTTTAATTAGATTTGTGAATAATGATGAAATTTAGCTATATTCTAATGCTAATTTCTGCAAAATGGAAACTGATAAATATATATTTTTTTTTTACCTGATGAAAGAAGAGACTCTATCATTCTTTTGGTATGTTCCATCCATGTTTTTATAGCAATAGAACACAATATTCTGTGAGCCTTGCAAAATCAGTCCAAATCCAGTAAAACAGCCGGGAGCAAAGGGGGTTGCTTCAGTCAAAATGGCTGAGAGTGAATGAGTTAAGGACTTCTAATCCACATTTCATCTTTGTCTGTCAAGAGGATTATTACGTTCCCTTTTTAATATGTCTGAGTTTGTCTATGAATTCAGATTTGTCAAGAACTTTCCCACGAATCAATGCGAACAATAAATGAGCATGCCAACATGTGAACATATTTGTGGCGGATATCCATCAGTAAAATGAGGTTGGTTCACAAGAGAGAAACTGATGACTGATGGCAATGTCACACTTGCAATGTCAGAATAAACATAATCAATCACGGCCTGTAAAATCATGTTAATTGTTGTGGTAGTTTACATCAAATTCAATTAAAAGCTCATGACAGTTGTAAGTCTCTGTCAACATGCATACTCAATTTAAATAAATGTTTATAAAGTTAAAGTACAAGTAAGTACAATTCATATTATTGAAAGGAGGCTATTAAGCAAACATAAATTAACATGTCGAGCACATCCTGTAGGTTGTGGTTTTCTCTCTGTACGCTTTGACCTGAGCATCAATTATTTGTTTGCTAAATGTTTTCATGTTACATTTATTATTAATAAATTCCCCTCTTTCCATTTCCATTTCAAAAACTCATGTCATATTTTATGGGTTTCCCACGGAAGCGTGGAACTTCCATTGTGGCGTAAACATTCCTGAATACGTTCAAACGTAATGGCATGTATGTTTAAACGTATTTAAATGTGTCTGAATTCATTTGCAAGTACTGTATGTTCCACCGGAATTGTAAATACTCATTGCAAAATATTTGCAAACAAATACATTCGAAAATGATGTAATTAAACATTGTTTATTCGTAATTTTCATGATGCATTCTTATGTCTAGAATGCATGATTTCCGTTCAGCATTTTTCATCATTTTTCCGTTCATCAAAACACAACGGGGTATTATGGGAAAGTTTTTTTTTTAGCATTGAGCATTTCTAGCCTTTAGCAAGTATGTTGAAACATATTTGCAAATATGTTTGAACGTTTTTGCAAAATTTCTTGCATCCATCCATCCATCCATCCATCCATCCATCCATCCATCCATCCATCCATCCATCCATCCATCCATCCACTTTCTGAACCGCTTATCCAAATATTTGAAATTGAAATGTCATCTTACCCTGGAAAGCACAACTTCTAAGGTGATGTTCTGGGGAGGAGCACTGGGTACTGCATGAGGGAAAAAAAAATACAAAAATTGGTGAAGAGGTGAATTCATGGCAACATGCATAATCTGGTTTCTGAAAATGCAGACACAAACAGTATAATATATACAACTAAATAATTTCAGTCAACCAATTAAAATCACTTCTCACATCGCTACAACCATTTCATGATGATTCAGATATTTCAAAGGTAACACGTGAAAAGGTAATAGTTCTAAATAGCGTCGAGTAAATAGTTTAATGAAAAGGTAAGCAGTAAGCAGACAGATTAATTTCACTCATAGTCATGTTAAAAGCATCAACACTGACCCTGAAGTTCTCATGAAATAATGGACATTATTGCACAATATTGCTAAAATAGCTTAAGTGTTTTGTTTTGTTTAGTTTTTTTAGCCAGGAGCACATTCAACAAATAGAATTTCCCTGCTCGTCCATTAAAGAAAAAAAATCCGAAGTTGCATTGCACAGACATCTTATGTTCATCATTATTCATGTGTCATATCATCATAAATCCCTTGTACTGGCCATCTGCAGCAGCGTGTAACTAAAAATGCCTGCCTCAGAGAGTACTGCCTGATGGTATTTTCCTTGCAAGTATGCATGTCTCTCATGTTAAGGCCGTGCCTTAAAAGTCTGGCGTAGTGATGCGCTCCGAGGTGATGTTGGTGCTGTGACCCAAATACAAGCAAGGTTTTAGGGGTTTAACAGAGTCAAACAGGTAGCGCCGTAAGATTAAACCTCATTCTGTGACACCTTTAAGAGGAATACCAGATAGCTACTTAAACTAATGGTTTCATCGTCGTTGCAATCTTGCCAGCCTCTAATGTCATAGGCTGCGGGTATGAGTCCAATTATGAATCCACTGCGGCGATGTGCTGTGCGGCGACATTGCTGCTGTGACTTGAATAGGAATGAGTGGGTGTGGAGTGATGCTGAGTGAAGTTTATTTACAGGGCACCACTGAAATGACTGAGACGAGAACGGATATTTTATTCTCCACATTGATATATATATATATATATATATATATATATATATATATATATATATATATATATATATATATATATATATTATTTTTTTTTGGGGGGGGGGGAGACGTCGTCACTGTATGGTGTTTGTATACTATCCGCGTGCTCCCATGGGCGTTCTCTGGGTAAAAAACTGCATCTTAGAAGAATTAGTGTTTATATTGCCCATTGGTGTGAATGTGAGCGTGAAGGATTGATGGCCTATATGTGTGTTGTGATTGTCTGCTGACGGGTCTGGAGTGTTGAGCAACCATAATAAGGAATAAAGGGTTAGGGTTAGGGTTAGTAGAAGAAATAGATACTTGGAGAGATACAAAGTCTTACATTCCAATCAGTTGGGGGAATTTCTAGCCTTGCTCAAGGGCATAATTGTCCATATTTCAATCAAACGTGGAAACGCAAATGCATGTGGACAATGGAACAGCAATTGAAGAAATTTTCTTGGTTTTCGGTGCACTTTATGACAACAAAAGCAATATACTTCATTTTGACATTTTAACACAGATTGTCCATATTCAGTATGGTAACATTTCACTGGTACACAAAAGAGAGGAGTATGTTTAATTTCTGAAGTCGCAATGTATAACTCAGGTGTTTGATCCATGAATCGTACATTTCCAACCTACTGATGAAACTCTCCGTGTCCAAATTCACAAGAAAGCCGAAAGCCGAATTTGTTGCCGTATGACGTCAGTCCAGGTGCGACTCGACAACATGCACGGACTTACATATGAATGGACTGGTGATGTCAATGCGCCACCGACAAGCATCATTGATGGTACATACTTAACTTAATTGGAAATGTATTGGTCAATTCATGGTGCGATTGTATTGTACTTCCTTTCAGCTCAGCTTTAGAGACCAGATCGCAAAAATATATGCTAAATTTGGCATGTGCAGAGAAAGTCAAAATGTATAGTGGAATTTAAGGTAATACTGAAATTTCAACCACCCACCCCCCTCCTCAAAAATTAACCTGTGTACCAATAAATATTTTGTATATTTCTACTGTTGTGGTGTAAATTACACAGAGATATTTTTTAAATAATAATCAGAATTTCCTGCTTAAACTAGTGGGGGCACATAGAACATATTATTTATAGAAACATTTTGAATTGAAAAAAGTTTTTGATCTTTGTATTAATTTTAGCTTGACATGCCTTTTCAAAAAAAATATTTATTTATGTATGTCGGTGTGTGCCAGTGGGTGGGAGGGAAAGGTAAGCAACACCTGTCATGTATTCTTTTGTTGCGGTGACAGATCACGCTGGCTAAAAGTTGTCAGAGCACAGTCTGCCTCCTGTTTGCTTTCATGTCATGCATTTGATTGACAGCAGTCAAGGAACACCAAACAAAGTCTGATTGGCACACAGCCAGACAAACAAAGCATCACAATTGCTGATGCTTTGTTTAGCAAACCCAATGGGGAGGTCACCTTTGAATCAGTCACAGCTGAAAAGTTATTTCATGGACACGTTACATCCTAAAAGGACATATAAATTAATAAAGAAAAATGTAAAAATCATGGGCATCAATAGGGATAATATTAGTGTTAGTGTAATATGAATTATGTAGCAAAATCCACCTGTTTTTATCCATCACAGGAGGCAGCCATTTTGCCACTTGCTCTCAAATTGAAAATGACATCACAGTGCCACAGGGCTCATAGCAACTGAGAAGTTTCTTCTTTGTCCCCTTTTGAGGATTTTTAACTTCTTTTTTTTTTTTAACGGGTTGGGGGATTAGATCAAATGCTAATGTTTGTCATTGTTGGCTTGTGCAGCCCTTTGAGATTAAGGGCTATACAAAAAAACTTGACTGATTTGACTTTTATTCAGGTGCCAACTTTCCCAAAATTCTCACAGCGCGAGACTCGATTTTTGTTGTTTCCATCAACACTTCCAATTTCATTTCAATTTCATTTTGCATTTGCAGACCTCTCTCAAATTCCCAAGTTCTATGGTGAAAACCGTCAGTGACTTAAAGGTGCTCAATGCAAGAAATTGAATTTGGAATTGCTACTGCCACGTAGGGATGTAACAATAAGCGCGATATTGTGATATTGTGATATTAAAACTGCCACAAATAGTCGTCGTCATGTTCACGATATTTAAATGCCACACATCTGTGGAAAAAAAGTCAGTTTGACTACCAATTGTGCAAGTCTAGCACCCTCTGGTGGCTAGTTTTTTAGTGTAATTTAATTTTCATTTGGGATGTTTTGGCCCTTCTATGTTTAAAATCTACAATAATTGTCAGATGGATGGGAACATAATATGCCTGTGAAGCATGTAAATATGTGGAAGAACTCAATGTTGTTTGTGTGTTAACAACATAACATAATAATAATAAATATAATAATAATAAACATAATAATAATAACATAACATTGATGTTCTGTACAAAAGCACAATATTGTACTTTTTTTTTAGTCTGAGCTCTTTTTTTTTTTTTACCAACCTCCCCACAATATCGTGAGAATTATCGTATCGTGGGCTTCATATCGTGATAATATTGTATCATGAGGTTTGAATATCGTTACATCCCTACTGTCACGTGTGGCCGAAAAATGAAACTGCACACTCCCTTCTTCCAGCTAAGATGTTAATCTGCTAATTAGAATATGTTTGAGTCAAAAGTGGTCAAGTAAAAATGCTACTGTAAAGATATTTTTGGGCAAATTGCTCCATAGAACAGTGTCAAAGTGCAAAACCATCTTTTAAAGAAAGCGGTCTCCACCACTTGTTCGCCTGATGCCAACAATGTGCACAATTTGTAAGAGTGACTTAACATGCAATTTAGCCCCTGCTATTTGGGATCTTCGTGTAAGATTGCAATCTTCGCAAGTCACGCACAACAGGACCTTAGCGGCCATTATTTGGAGTTAAATTGGGTAGTACGTCTATTGGCTGGCCTGGGAGCGCTTCATGATCCCGACGTCTGGGCCTCTTTACTGAGGCTGCTGCCCTTGCGACCTCTTCATAAGCAGACGAAGAAGGATGGGCAGTTTGAATGTACAATGTCTTTCCACCTAACTGATTAACTGTCCGTAGCTTATCTATTGATTCAGCTGCTCATTGCGTGTGTGTGGGTGGCGACGGTGTGCATGTAGAAGTGTGAGCGAGAGTAATTATGCCACAAGTCATGGTTATCACAGAGCCACAGATGGGGAGATGCACAATACAACTCATTCAGTATCTGTGCTCACTTACTCTCAGATCATTGTGTCGTGCGACTGCAGCTGGACAGATGACTCCATTATCATTCAATGTCTATGCATGCAAGTTTATTTACGACAACATTATTTCTCAGGGCACCACTTGGGTCTACAATATGAGAAGATATTCTAGTCATAACAATTACAAGCTAGAATCTGCCAACAATATTTATTACTTTATTTTACTGCAAAATGTGAGGGCTTTAGACAAATATTCTTCCAGTTAATTGTGAACCAAGGACAAAAACTACAATTAGAATTGATTTGATACACTTGAATTGATAGAAATAGTTTTCTTTAAGCCATGTTTGTAAACAATGTTACCATTGTTGACCTGGGGTATATTCACAAAGCTGGTTTAGTGAGAACACTGAGTCAAGAAACCCTGAAATGTTCGGAAACTTTGCGTCTTCAGTTTCAGAAAGGGATGTAACTGAAACCAGAGGTAACTTTAGCTCGTGTCATAAAAAGAGGTCATTTAAGCTTTCAGTCAGTTACCGTTTTTTTCTCATACCCCTTTGAATGTTTTTTTTATATTTCATCTTAAGTCAAGTACGCTTCTCCCCCACAGGATTGCACCTAAATGAAATGAATTAATGATTTATCATTCAACAGATTTCTCCTGTCGTATTATTGTGATTGCAAAGGACCACATTTAAATTTACGCATTGACCATAGTAGCAAAGTTCTCCCACACTGCCTTCCTCTATGGGAACTGCTGCTGTTGTACTTTTTTTTTTTTTTTCTAAAGGCAGGTTCAAATTCACCATATGATCACATTTCCGGTTGAGAGGGGTAAAAAAAAAAAAAAAAAAAAAAACATGGACGCAGAGGGTGGTGCCGCGCTCAGCTTCCCCATTGCCATGGTGACTCAGCGAATTGGGGCTCCATTCAGGCCGTCTTTTAAGTCTGGTGGTACCTCCAGGTGCAACTACTCAGCGTTGATATAACGCACTGGAATCAGCTGTGCTGGAACCGAAAACGCCTATCTGAGGGTATGTCAGCTCGTTGTTCATGGTGAAAACATGGGGACACCATGCAGAGTGTCATCTTGAAACTATACCATGAAAAAGTGATCAATATTTAAGTATAAACTCCCCACTTCAAGTACTTTTCTGGTTGGGAGCATGTCTGCCAATTTTGATTTGGCAGGGTCTCGTAAACTAATGCATGTCAATTGCACTGAACATCATTAAGTTATAACCTACAAAGTGCAAAGTTACTGAATTGTATTAATCAATTTTACACACACTAATAGTTTTAGGAAAACAGAATGGCATCAAAAACAATGTGCCTAATTTTTAAATGTAATGATTGCATATGTTCTGCTCACATTAAGGATATTTCAGCAGTTATCATATTAACAGAGTGACAATCATAAAAATGTTATTTAAAAGCTAACATGCGTTCTTCTAGATAAATTACGTTCATTCATTTCATACTCTTAAGTTGTTGTTCATCTATTTTTTTTAAGAGATTTAGGTTAACGTTCTCAATTTGAACAACAGTGTCATTGACTTTCATTATTTTACTTTATGCATGCAAAATCTAATAAGTCCCAAAAAACAGAGCTCTGCTTTTTCTGTTGACTACTGAATACCCTCTATTAAAATGTTTTGATGTAATCCACCACATTTTAAAGCTCAAACGTCTCAAAAGCTGTTTGACGCGTGGCGTAATATTTTCAGCCTTTCACATTTTAATGTTCATTTTCAGTTATACTAAGAATACAACAACATATAAGACACAGTCAATCTACTGTTGAATATTTATTTCTCATTCTCATTGCTGCCACTTGTTCATTGAAAATAAGAGAAACTTATAACATAGCCAATAAAATTGTTGGACCATCTTCATGCATTTCAATAACCAAGTGGATTAAATGTCAGCGACAACAAACGGTAGCCCATCACGATATCAAAAAAAATAAATAAAAAATCACACAGAACAGACAATTTTGGTCCACGTTGAAATGTCCATAAATGTAAGCAAATATGTATGAAGTCAAGATGAATGTTACCCATGTTGACATGCTGCGTACACAGTAAAAAGATGAAGGACTTTAAACCCAGTTGAAAACAATAATGGAAGGACATATGATTTGCATATAAAGAGAAGTAGGACAGAGGTGTGCATGTGTGCGTTTGTGTGTGAACTTTATGAGAATGTCACAGTGAGAGGCGCTTAATTAAAAATCCAGGGTCCCCAGTGAAATGACTGACAGCAGAAGAGAGTAAGAGTTTGCGCCCATGCACACGTACGCACACGCACACTCACAAACCAACCAAATCATCCGCCAACCATGAAGCTTCACACAAAGATAGCTCGTATTAATACAAAAAAGCTTAATGTGGGGTTTAGGGTTTCAATGGCAAGAAATGCAAAATTTTAAATTCAGCATGAATTGCTTAGTTCGACGATAGAAATGAAAGTGTGGTCTATTCATCACCAATAGCAGGTCAAGGAAGAGGTTGAGAACTCACCATCTGATTGGGTGGTGACAATGATGTTCTCTGAGGCAGTGCCGGGTCCAAAGCGGTTGATTGCCAAAACGGAAACTGTGTACTGTGTGAATTTGTTGAGTCCCTCCATCTTGTAGTTTAGTCCATTGACATCGACAATCTGAACACACGCAAATAATAGGAATTGGACTTCTTTGGTGGATTTGCCAAAGCAGGGCCAATTTTTGAAATACAGTATGAAATAGAACTTAATGATTCTAACACAATATGTTGTATGGGCTGGAAGTGACGATAAGTGAGTGAAGAATATGAATATGAATCACACATGAATGGAATAGCATAAAAACATGCGTTTTCAGACAGTGACCAAACAGATACTGTAATAGTGAGACTGGCATCATCTATATCTATATGCTATCTATGATGTGTCCATAATAACATCAACTCAAACAATACTAAAGTCAGATGTGTAAATATAATTAAATGGGGGAAATGATGGCTGATGGTGACCAGTGCATTGACTCAATAAAGTTACAAACGGCCAAATTAAACAGGATATATTGTCATGACTCGAGTCATGCAGGAGGTATGTTTGGGGTTTAGACTCATGTCTGGGTTCACGCCTGGGTCAAATTTGAGTTCATGACCTGTTAAGTTGAGGTCAAGTGTCTGTTTTGTACTGATGTAACTATCATCTAGTTTCAACTAGTTTTAGGCTATGTGATGTCAAGGATCTTTAATGCTATGCGATGATAGGTGGTGACAAGAATCTTTAATGCTATGTCAAGAACTATCTGTAATGCTATATGCAATGTTTTGTGATGTCAAGAATCTTTAATCGCGTTACTGGGTCAACAGCCAATCAGATAATTCCATGTCAGTACTAGTACCCACTCTAGCCTCAACCAATGAGATCGATTCACTGTCTATATAAGCTGTCTGAGAAACGCGTGTGTTGCCGGATTATTAACTCTGTTCCTCGGTGTGCCTTCACAGCCCAAGTTAGCCTTCTCGCTGCTTTTCGTTTAAGCCAAATGTGTAAATAAAACGTTAAAGCCTTATTTGTGTCTGCGCTTTGGGATCCAACCCTTCAGCACATGAAACATATACTTGTTTACTTTTATTGTGTCTGATGTTGTCAGTTGTCACTAGAAAATCCATGTAAATTTTGTTTCTTAAACTGCACTTTGATACAGGACCATCAAATGATCGATCGATCGATCCATCCATCCCGCTTATCCAGCTGTTTGTAAATTTGCAGATACGTACAACCTGGCATATTTAAAAAAGGGCAATTTGCGTCATCGTGGGCGTGAACAGCTGAATTGATTTGGTGCCAATGAAAACTGCTCTTCTTACTCCCTTGAAGGCCGAATTTCACTCAACACTCGTGACGTGCGAAGATTTGACAAGTGGCCTAGTCTTGAATTTTCCGACAGTCCGGCGATGACTATTCGTTGTTCGTCACTGTGTGAACTGTGCACGGCGGCCCGCGACACGCGGCGATAAACGTTTAGCAACACGGGGGTGCTTGCCACTGGCCCGAAAATGGCCGGCTCATTCACAAAACTCACAAAATTCACAATGGTGTCTGGTCATCTCTTTCATTATCCGTCCTGTGTAACGCTGTGTGCTGCAGTGCCCTTCCCTCCAGCCTCCAATAGCTTTCCCTGTATTTACTTGGATGTATTTTGGGTAAAATGAAAGCTTCTTGACTATCACTGCCTCCAGTGGGAGTCTCGTAACCGGCCGCTTACCGTGTAAGCAGGGCAGTAGGGCTGTTAAAAAAAAAAAATCGATTCGGCAATATATCGCGATACTACAGCACGCAATTCTCGAATCGATTCAATAGGCAGCCGAATCGATTTTTTAACATCCTTTTTTGATGGAAAACAAAACGTCTAACTTTCACACATTAAGCATGAAAGAATGTTATATTAATGGAACATTAACCCTTAATATTTTATTTCAATGCTGTTCAAACATGAAAAAGGTTACAACCTGTTTGTTAATTACAGTGGCTCACTGACTGAAGTTTCAGATCAATAATAATACATTTTAATACAAATCTTTATGCCGTGAGCCGGCACCTTAACGTGGTGGAGGGGTTTGCGTGTCCCAATGATCCTAGGAGCTATGTTGTCTGGGGCTTTATGCCCCTGGCAGGGTCACCCATGGCAAACAGGTCCGAGGTGAGGGGCCAGACTAAGCACGGCTCAGAAGACCCCTGATGATGATGACTAAAAATGGATCACATTTTCCCTTGCCCGGACGCGGGTCACCGGGGCCCCCCTCCGGAGCCAGGCCTGGAGGCGGGGCTCGCTGGCGAGCGCCTGGTGGCTGGTGGCCGGGCCTGCACCCATGGGGCCCGGCCGGGCACAGCCCGAAGAGGCAACGTGGGTCCCCCTTCCTACGGGCTCACCACCGGTGGGAGGGGCCAAAGGGGTCGGGTGCAGTGCAGGCTGGGTGGCAGCCAAGGGAGGAGACCTTGGCGGACCGACCCCCGGCTACAGAAGCTGGCTCTTGGGACATGGAATGTCACCTCTCTGGCAGGGAAGGAGCCCGAGCTGGTGTGCGAGGCCGAGAAATTCCGACTAGACATAGTCGGACTCGCCTCCACACACAGCTTGGGCTCTGGTACCAGTCCTCTTGAGAGGGGTTGGACTCTCTTCCACTCTGGAGTTGCCCACGGTGTGAGGCGCAGAGCAGGTGTAGGCATACTTATTGCCCCCCGGCTCGGCGCCTGTACGTTGGGGTTTACCCCGGTGGACGAGAGGGTAGCCTCCCTCCGCCTTCGGGTGGGGGGACGGGTCCTGACACTGTTGTTTGTGCATATGCACCAAACAGCAGCTCAGAGTACCCACCCTTTTTGGAGTCCTTGGAGGGTGTGCTGGAGAGCGCTCCCCCTGGGGACTCCCTCGTCCTGCGAAATGTTTCGCAAATGGTCTGTTCGAATGAACAAATCTTTTGAGTGAGCGTACTGGAACATCATGAACTGATTCATTCTGTTGTCAGTTTAATTAAGATTTAGTGTCTGAGAAACTATTTGGCTGTTACAAACAACTGCGTGCATGACTTGGCGTAATAATGGGCAAGCAGTAGAAAATGGATGCATGAGTGTAAATCTGATCAACACAATAGTATTTGTGTAACTCCAACCATAGGATAGGGTGTGTTTTTGTAAGTGAGATGCATTCATCAGGTAAGGTGGTGACCTGTTCCTTGCTTGAAGGGCTTTCTGTCCACAGCACTCTGTAGCCCAAGATCGGTCCGTTTGGAGCACTGGGGGCCTCCCAGTTTATCTGGATGGAGGTTGACGACAGGGCTTCAGCACGTAATGACACTATCCTACTGGGTACCTGGACTATAGAAACACAAGAAAAAGGGGATAATTGTGATCATGAATTGAGGCTGGGGTCACATTTTATTTGATGTTTTTTAACTGGCACGTGACAGCCAACAATACCAAACAGAGTATGATTACAATACATGTATAGAACATAAACACGGGAGAAAATCAATAAATAAATAAGTGGATATTTTTGGCTTACGGTCTGGTTTAGTTGTGATCCTCAAGGGACTGGAGCTTTCTCCTGGTCCGACATCATTGTAAGCAATGACTCTGAAGCTATAACTCTCTTCTGGCTTCAGGTTGGAAACCATCAGTTCCAAAGATTCAGGCTCCGACACGTTTACTGACCTCTCCCTATAGCAGGAAAACAAGATAATTTTGTCACTATCAAGATTCAATTTCTTTGTTGGCATTGACTGTCTTGGACCTCTAAAACACTCTTTAGCCTGTTGAAAATCGCATAATCAATATCCTATTTTGAAATTCCACAGCATTAAAGACATCTACATTATGTTTCGTAACAATGCAGATAATCAAAGCGTAATCTATTTAATTCCCCTGTAACTACAGTTAATCCAACGATTACAGCACCGCTGCATTCTCTCAATCTTCTAATTACCAAAGCAGAGATGAGACAAAACCAGCTGCAGATGAGCCGTTTCATCTATTCAAAAAAAGCTGTGGGAAATAGATTTTTAGACTTCATATCCCACTCACTCGTAAAGCTTTTGATCAAAAATAATCAGACACAAGCAATGTCTAGAGCAGGGTGTCCAAACTACGGCCCGGGGGCCATTTGCGGCCCGCCGTCCATTTTTCAGTGGCCCGCAGCATATGCTAGAATGGCATTTGACTCAGTTAAAGTGAATTAATAAAAACAAAAATGTTTGGAGATGATCAAAGTAAGAAGGGAGGGTATCAACAAACAGGTGCCATTAAAGGTTATTTTAGTTAACTAAAACTAAAATAAAAAAAAACAATGTCCATCCATTCATTTTCTTGACCGCTTATTCCTCACAAGGGTCACGGGGAGTGGTGGAGCCTATCTCAGCTGGCTTTGGGCAGGAGGCGGGGTACCATGCCAGCCAATCGCAGCAAAAAACAATATTGTTACCAAAATAAAATAAAAACGAAAATGCTTTTTAAAAAACAAAAACTAACTGAAACTACATTTTATTATGAGAAAACTAACTAAAACTAACTATAATTGTAGCAAACGTCCTTTGTTTTAGTCTTTGATAATTAATTGAATGCATGAGCCTTTGGGGATGATTTGAAATGTGATTTTTAGTAGATTTATTTTGATATAAAAACCGGAATAATGACATTTGAAAGTATGTCACACAGAAGTGACGTCATCTAGCAGCAGCCAATAGAAAAGCACCTTCAGATGACGTCGCTCCCATGTTAAATATTGTGTACAAGTAATACACATTTCTTTAAAAAAAAAAAATAAATAATACTAATACTGAACCTAACAAACTGAACTAAACCTAAGCATTTTTCAAAGTACAAAAATAATAAAAACCAACAGAACCACCCTGAAAACTAATAAAAATTAACTAAAATGAAAAATTCCAAAACTTTAAAAACCATATTACCATATTACAAATAAATTGGTTTATATACTGTAGCATTTTTCTAAATATGCAAAAGCACAAATAAAACATTTGTACAACTTTTAGGACTAAACACAATTTCTCTTCATAACATTATGTGGCCCTTGCGTCCTTCTGATTTTCTGTATGTGGCCCTCAAATGAAAAAGTTTGGACACCCCTGGTCTACAGTTATAATAATAATAATAAAAAAAGTTCAAAAATGCTGAACACCAGTGTAAGTTCTGCATACTGTAAATGACTGCTAAACAGTTTTCAGAATGAATTTCCTGTATGCCATTGCTGACAGGAAAGTTACGTTTTCATGTCTGCTGATGGGACGTGAAATGAGAGCGTGAATATCATCCTCATGTCTTTGACTTATCCTCCGATATCGCTCAGTCAACTAGCTGTGTTCACATTGTGCAAGCCTGGCATCCCATAATAATAGACAATGCTACATTACATTTGAACACTTCTGCCTTTGGTGCAATTCTAAAACATTTAAATCCTTGTTAACACTACCCACACAATTTCCTTTACAATTGTTGGAGCAATTTTTTTCCCCCTTCTAATAATTATGTCACTCATATGTTATCATACATGCCTGTATTCTGTCATATAGAATTGTGCTTTGCCCTTGCTCGAGATTATGTGTAGGGAAGTAACGATAAGCACTATATTGTGATATTAAAACTGCCACAATATCGTCGTTGTCATGTTCACGATATTTAAATGCAACACATCTGTTTAAAAAAAAAAAAAGTCAGGTTGATTTCCATTTGTGCAGTTCTAGCACCCCCTGGTGGCTATTTTTTTTAGTGCAGTTTAATTTTTACAAGGCATGTTTTGGCCCTTATATGTTTAAAATCCACACAAATGGTCAGATGAAGGGGAACATAATGTGCTTGTGAACTGAGTCAATATGTGGAGTAAGTACCTCAATATATATATTTACATATAATATTTTTACAATATGTGTTATTGCTGTATAAGCACAATATTGTGACTTTTTTTATATCGCCAACCTCACCACAGTGTCGTGATAATATTGTATCATGATGTTTGGATATCGTTGCATCCCTAATTACGAGTGACACTTTTGTCAATACGTTGAGGTCTCTGAGCCGAGGTTTCCCTCAGCAATGTCGAGGTTTCCTATTCCATCTCTTCCATGCGAGCTTTCTTCCGTGCAAGCAGTTCTTCCAGGTGTATTTTTGTATATATTGCCCTTGTTGGTTTTATTTGAGCTAAGCAAAAGACTTGATACAGTTGATCATAAATTTTTCATTATAAAACTGATACTGTAGATATGAAATTCAGAATGTTGCCCTCAAGTGATTAATTAGTTACTCTGCCAAAACAGAGCAATTTGTTTATTTGAATGGCGTCTCATCATTTTTTACTTTTTTATTTATTTTTTTAAGAATTATCTCTGGGGTAGCCCAGGGATCAATCTTGGACCTTTATTATTATTTTTAATTTACATTTGGGACTTGCCAATGTCTGGTAACAATCTTCTTCCTTTATTATTTGCTGATGATACGAGTTTATTAACGGTTGGTGATGACATCTGATCAAATCTCTTCTAAAGCTGTCTGCTCATAACCTTGTTTTGTAGTTGTTGTTTTTTTTTTTTTTTTTTTTTTTTTCTTGATCTCCACTCATGAATTATTGTAACATTGTTTGGGCTGCAACCTTCAACATATCTAGGAACATATTTGAGCAAACTACTGTTAATCTAGAAGAGATTTTCAAGAGCAATTTCTCCTTCTGGCACACTGGAAATATTCAATAATACTCTTTCATAAGCTCATTAATTTCCATTACTGTCTGTTTATGCATAACTACGTCAACAATAAACAAGATCTCCCTGACGCTTTTCAGTGTCTTTCCCTTTTCATTTGACTTTCATTTTATCATCACACCAACTAGGCATGATCACGATTTTCATTTACCCTTTTGCCAGACATCTTCCCCTCTGCTCAATATTACATTTAGAGGCCCTAAACTTTGGAATGACTTGCATATATCTTTGAGATCAATATTGACATCAATACCCTATTACACAACTACTGAAACTGAAGTTAATCTTGTCCTAAAATTTCATATTTTAGATTAGATCAAAGCTCAATTTTGCATTTAGTTGCATTTAGTGTGTTTTGTCTATATTTTATTTTATTTATTTCCTCTTGTACTGTACAACCAGAAATTTTCATTTGATAGGATTTTCTGAAGGGAGTGGCATCTTGTACAAGCCTCCTTGACTTTAGTTTAGTTAGTTTAGTTTATTCATTTTTTCCTTTCGGACACATTACAGTTTACATCAATCACATCACATCATTTGCAACATTGACATCCGAAAGAAGGGCTGACGGGTAGAAGCCGAAGCTTATTCGAGACCCGTCCCCATCGACCCATTACTATAACGCATCAATCATATACATTATTTAGAATAGTCATTAATTTTTATCGTTATCCATCCCATACTATCAATCCTTTAATCCCTCCCTGCACTGTTTTTAAATTGTGCTTAGTAATATAAATAAGGGTTCCTCTCACGATAACCCCAAGCTCTGTAGCAGCCAGCTAACGATGGTGACTACATGAATACTGAACGTGAATAGTCTACATCCATTTCACAAAAGAAACAAAAACAAACAATTGGAAAGTCGAAAAAAACTGTTTACAACAGCTTTTGCAGGTCCACTATGTTTTTCTGCGCAGACCATCCGCATAGCTTACAAATTACATGATAGAGAGGAAAAAATGCTTTTAAAGGGTGATTATGGGGGAGTGGAATTATTATCAAATTGCCCCCCCTCCCCCTTTATTTTAAATTACAGTAAGGGCGGCACGGTGATCGAGTGGTTAGCACGTCCGCCTCCCAGTGCTGAGGACTCAGGTTCGAGTCCAGGCTCCGGCATTCCTGGGTGGAGTTTGCATGTTATTCCCGTGCTTGCGTGGGTCTTCTCTGGGTACTCCAGTCTCCTCCCACATTCCAAAGACATGCATGGCAGGTTAATTAGGTATACCCTAGGTGTTCTTGTGAGTGTGGATGGTTGTTCGTCTCTGTGTGCCCTACAATTGGCTGGCAATCAGTCCATGGTGTACCCCGCCTACTGCCCAAAGCCAGCTGAAATAGGCTCCAGCACCCCCCACGACCCTTGTGAGGAATAAGCGGTCAAGAAAATGGATGGATGGATAAATTACAGTAGGCTCACAAACTAGTTCTTCCACCTCCTTAAAAGCAAAGCCAGGGCTTTCTTTTGCCATAATGACAACTGCACATTAATATGAGCAAATTTGCACCGGTGTGCTGCGTTCTTCCATGCTCCAAGAAAAAAACAAGGGCAGTGTGAAATAAAACATTTTATGAAAGATTTAGTTGAATGGGCTTCACACCAGTGTTAATTTTGTATTTTTCATTTTAGTTAGTTCTTATTTTGTTTTGACTTGGGGGCCTATTCACTAAAGGTTTGCTTCGCCTTTGCACGGCGCTAACCGTTAAAAAATGAGAAATCCGGTAGCGCCTAATTCACTAAACACACGAAGATGGGGAAATCCGTCATTAAGTGCTCTGCCAACCAGATTGTGCCACGGTGTTATTTGCACGTATGTAAATGAGGTAATTTGCATACATTTGACGCAAAATATGCCCACCCCAATGCAAATGAGACTCATTGATATGCAGCGTCTAATTCACTAACGCCAGCGCAAATAGCCACACCACGTTTGCGTGACGCAAATAACGTTTTTGGAAAGCATGTATTAACCTGCCGCAACCTCGATCCTGGGATCATGACAGCAGTGCATGGCACGGTGCACCGTCGCTCTCTGGCTGTTCACGCAGAGAGGAGTGAGAGAGAGGGAGAGAGGGAAGGGGACATTCTTCAATGCTGGTTTCGGACACAACGTAACCCGGGCTAATCAGCAATTGCGGGGAGGCATTTTACGATCATTTTTATCTGCCAGATGCATACTGTACGTCCACGCCAACCTCTGAAAATACATTTTGAAAAAACGATCGCACCAACAATTTCTACTTTATGAATGAATGACGTTGTCGTCCTCTCTGCTCTGTACAGCTTAATGGCGCTAAAAACACTTTCTCTCGGTCCAATTTCGCTTTCTGATCATGTCATCTTTCTCGCAAATGTTACTATAACAACCATGTTGTTGGCGCAAATCCATTGCCATGTGTGGTAAATTAGGTGCAAATTTGCTCCAAGCTGTCAGTTTTGTGGGCGTGTTTGCGCCGGTATATGATTAGAGCAATATCCTTAGTGAATAGGTGGGTAACTGGGCGCAGACTGCGGGTGCATTTGTGGTGCAATATTTCGTGCTATTACCGGACGCAGCGCATTCTTAGTGAATATACCCCTTTGTTTTTATTTTTTATTTTTTTTATTTAATAATAAAGCAAAACTACAGTTCCCAAATGTACAAAATTAATGGACACAGATGGAAATGGATGACATTTTTATAAATGTTTTATAAATGTAAAAGGTCGTTCCAGTTAGTTTTCGTTTCTTTTGAAACACTCTTATTTTTATATTTTTTTTGTTAATGGTAATGTTTCGGTCAGTTATTTTTCTACCTTCAAGGTACTAATCCCTTACTTATTAAAAGTATTGATCAAGTCACACAATGATTAATGGTATGCAGTGGTATGCCTTACAAGTTATACATTGTGGAGTTTGACTCATATCAGTGAACGTCCCCAAAGTCAAAACTCACAGTTCTACTGTCGTGAGCTGATTTCTGCAACCATTGTTATCTTCATGACCAAAAACTACCCAGACCAACAATAGCCTTGGGTACTTACACATCATCAAAGTGCATAAAAAAAGAAAACTTACACTTGAAATGTCATTATCAGAACTTATTAATGTGAGTACTGAGCATCAAAAGCTAATCGCTAATTAAATGCTGAATATACTCAACTACAGCAGAAGCAGTCAGAGATAAGTGCAAATGTGAATAGAATTTTCTGGGGTCCTGAATCCAGCTGAGCATGGAGTGAACCAGCCGATTTGTTTTTTGTGTGTCACACAGTGTGTAGTAAATTTACCTTTCACAGGAGACTGTCGAATGACAGTCCACAACTTAACAGGTAAACCCACAGAGTGACTAAAATGTGTTGATTTCACCCTTCAAAGTTTGAATATACAGTAGTCCAATTGCTACCACAAATAGCGAGTGCAAGAGGAAATTAATGTAAATTATATAATGACATACTGATGAATTAAATATACCCCACAATTAATTAACATACGGAAAAACATTGCACAGTGTGTATTGTATACACACATATTGGACACAAAATGTATGTATATATATATATATATATATATATATATATATATATATATATATATATATATATATTATTAGGGGTGGGACGATACTGGTAAAACTTATTTATTTTTAACTCTAAACACAAAGAACCATATGATAGAAAGAAAAATGCATTTATGTCCTAAGGTGCATCCAGTATCTCAGGAATTCCCAAACAAACTTATTACTTCTGCATCTGAAAATGGCTTCTTGTGATTGCCCAAGATCCACAGGCAATCTAAGAGTGGAGATCCGCACTCCAGTCTTAGGGTCGTATTTTTCGTTCCCAGTGCAAAGTATAGTCTTACTGCGGGTGGTTTTCTTTATTTTGGTATTTCCGTAGATGGGTGCAGCTAGAAAGGGGCATTTGTGCCATGTTGCGCTATTATGGGATAGAATGCAGATGTCTCCCGGCCAATCGGAGTGGCATCCCTCATTTGCATTCAAATTTAGGCAGTCCGGAGCTGCTTGACATTTGAAAGTACATTGACCCGCTGGGCTCCGACAGATGAGATTGGCGCTAGCATAGTGCGTTTACAGGCAAATTGCAAGATTAACAAACCCCCCTCCCTTACATGCACGTGACATGGGCAATTGAAGACTCCTCCATAAAATATTCTTAGAATGATAATAACAATACATTGAATGAACTGATTTCATCAATGACTCAGAGGGATTATCCCACGTTTGTTGTCCCATTTATGAAAGAAATACGATGACATCCTACGATGTGTCTGCCTGCGCCTCCATCAAATACACCCAAATCGCGTTACCCCACCTGCGCTGCACAATGGATCTCCTTTTAGGTAGTCTAGAATTTACTCAACGTTTTCCTGTGGCCCGAGAGAGGCATAGACGTAGACTTGCCGCGGCATGCTGCCTGTCTATACGCCAAGCAGTCTACTTTCTGTTACCAGATGTGCCAGGTGTGCGCCAGTGCGGCAGCTGTGTCCGCCGGAACGCCCATAAAGGTGCAAGACGGCCCCAGAAAGGGCAGACAAGTGTTCCGCTGCTACAAAATAGAGATTAAACTGTTTTTACGCTGACCGCTAGGGTTGCCAACTTTCTCATCCCGAAATAAGGGACAGGTGAACGGCACGGTGCCATGGTGGTGTGAGCATGATGTGTGAAATCAGTGTATATTCTAATTAGATTCGAAATGCACAAAGTTTGTACATTCCCTTTAATCCTTACTGCAGGTCATCTTTATGTAACCTCATACAAAAGCTCAAAGAAATCACAATTTGCCTCTTTACCTAAAAAAAAAAAACAGGTGCAAAAAAAAAAAAAAAATACAAAAGAGGAGCATGACTCACCAAATTTACTTTTTCCATGGAGACTTTTCTTTCTTTTCTTTCTTACAGGTTTATCCATTCTCTCTTCCTAAATGACCGGACAGCACTACACATTATATATATAGGTATACTTCAGCAAATGTCAAAAAGTGATTTATGACCCCAATAAAACAATGATTTATTGCACCCCCCAATAAAACTTTATTGCCCCCCCCCAATAAAACCATTCATATCCTAGCCCTTTGAAGTAAGCCCCGCCCCCTTCCGCTTTCTTAGCCAATCAGAAGCCGTTATTTTGAATTAAGCCCCTACCCACTTGCCACCTTCTCAACCAATCAGAGGCCGGAAGCCAGCTCCTGTCAAAAATGATTGATGACATTCCACCCACCCCTCCCTCCCACCCTCTTCGTCTTAACCAATCAGAGATCGGAAACCACCCCCCTCATCGTCTTAACCAATCAGAGATCCGAAGCCAGCTCCTGTCAAAAATGATTGATGATATTCTGTTTCCCACAACATCAAACACGTTATCCGGTCCCCCCACCCTTCAACAAACACCCCCACCCGATTGTCTACGTACTTCCTCTGAACCCCCCAAACAGTAGCTTTGTTGTTTTCCGGTCCCCCCACCTTCATCAAGCAAATGATTCCGGTCACCCCCCACCGATTCTCTACGTACTTCCTTTGAACCCCCAAACAGTAGCTTTGTTGTCCAGCTGATAATATTATTTCGACATCCTCGTGTTAATAAATTATTTTTCATCTTACAGGAAGGATCCTACCACCAGCTTTTGAAGTAGCAATGGGGGGAGCGCCCCCCTGTAATTCGAATTACTGATAAAGCTACCTACTTTGAAGTAGAACGGGTCCCAACCGTAGGAACCCCCGACCCCCCTTATCATCATGTTGGGCGGCAGGAAGCCCCCACCACCGCCCCCCTCTATCGGGTATGTGCGTGCGTGAATGTAAATTAGTACGAGGCTCACTTATTCGAGTTAAAGTGAATATTAAAAAAATGTTATCCATTTGTTTTATGTTTTTTAAATAAATAAAAGAGACTTACCGATGTTTCGGAATACGAGGGTTTTTTTCTTTTTTAAAAAATAAAATAAAAAAAAATAAAGTTTCTGTTTCTACCAATTTCTAACCGATGGAGAGGGGGGAAATATAGACGAAAAAATAGATTATTCGTGCGTAAAGGGCGGTTATTTAACCCATTTCAGAACCGCGTCCTTCTTTTTCCTCAGACTAAAAACTTGTGTGTTTGTAAAAAAAAAAAGTCAAAGAAGGCCGGCTAGGGAGGTGTGACTCCCTCACGCCGTGGTAAACGGCGTCATCTAATGGGCAAAGGATGTTACAGCGTATGATTAAGAGAGGGAGCATTAAAGTTAGTCTACAAAAGTAAATTAGGGTATTAAAATGTTGATAATGAATGTAAAACCTAAAAATTTGATTCAAAGGTATTCAATTTGTAAATTATACAATTTGGATGACGGAACAATGTATGGCATTAGAGTAGCCTTTAAATATTAAGTAGGGTTAATTTTAAATTTTTGGCGACAGCAGATCGAAACTAGCATCATACTAAACCCCCCTGCAGCCATCTTTTTTTTAATGTTACTGAACACTATCCCTATATTAAACCAAACTTAACTCATTTTACGTTTTGGTTACAAATTGATACGTTTTATTTTTATATGGTATCTATTATAAGACGATGGATGCTAGAATTTGTACATTTTATATATACGTGATGTTTATAGGTATGCTTAGACGTGTATGTTTTTATTATTTTATGTTTATGATGTGTATAAGAGTACGCTGTTTTGGGAGGGATGGGAAAATTTGTTTACCTTTTTTTGTGTGTTTAAAAAAGATAATAATTGTACTAGTTTTTTTTTTTTAAAAATACTGATTTCGGGAGAGAATATGTAATCACAAACTCAGGCAGTTCCTGCCTGTGGACATTATTGGTCAGACGTCTGCTTCTTTTTAAAACTAAGAGAATTGAAAGCATGAAACTATGAGTTTCTTGATACGTTATTAGATTTATACTCTACTTAACCCTTAATCTTTAATCTTAAAGCCGATCTTTGCAACAATTTAACCAAAATCATCTTCTTATTAGGCCGTCAGGTCACACACGTTTTCGTTCAGTTTCGCTCCACTACCAGGGGTACTAAATAATCTTTACTTCATAAAATAGATTTATTAGTAGTAAGTAAGAATCCGTGGAGTTCAGCCTCTGAAAACCTGCCAATTTTGTGTTTTCGGTGGTGAAACCCCGGCACTATTTTGCGATGAGGCGCAGTGATCTCTCGTATGGGCGTAGTGCCATTAGGTCGGTAGCGGTGTGATTTAGGTCACATGAGCCAATCAGGTAGCTGCTGCTTTCTCCTCACCATAGCAACCGCATATCAAAAATGGCGACCATAACGTCGGAGAGCGAAAGGAGAAAAAAAGTTAGAAAGAAAGTGATGAAAAAACTTCGTTCCCGTTCAGGTTTGCCCATCGCTTCAGCTGGCCCCGTTATTCCAGCCATCTGCATCATTTGTAAAAATAAATTTCAAAGTAGACTCGTCTGGGATTGGAAGGCACACGGAAGAGGGATCATCTCGCCAAAGCAGAAACATTGTCAGCAGGTATGTGCTACACACACGCGTGCCCATATCTGTTATTAATGTGACTGATATTTTGTATAGGGCTGAAAATAATTAGTTGCTAGGTTAAGTTTTAAGGCTATAGTTTATTAAAAAAGGCGAGCTGCTGAATGATTTATCGAGTGATTCCAACAGTTGTTACCAAACTCGAGTTACCTGTGCCCATCAGAGTCATAATATAGTCACAGCTACACAATCCCTTTTCCCCAAACTCTCTTTCATCAACCTCAACAAACACTTTACTTTACTTAAATCTGTGATGTGCATATACTGTAAAGAGGTGATGTGACAATAACACTTATAATGTAATTGTTTTTTGTCTAAAGGCGGGTTGGTTGCTGCAGGCCGCTGAGATGAAGAAAGACTGTTCCATTCTTCTGCATATTCAAGACAAAAGACTGTGTCACAATGGAGGTACAGTTTTGTTTCAGAGATTACACAAGGGTCTTAAAGTCAACAGCAACAGAAACAGCAACCAGGGACGATCAAATGTGAGTTGTTACATTGCACTATTTCATTGTCACTTTGCTAAAATTACACATTTCAAAAGTAAAGCATTGGTCAGCAATGTCACTTGTATTCTGTTTACATTTCGAGACAGCATTAATTAGAAAGCATGACTCTGCACATATTAAGTGAGTGTGTGTGTGTGTTTTAGACAACCCAATGCTGAGAGCTACAATTTCTTTTTGTGAACAAGTAATCCGTCAAAGGATTATAGTTGACAAAGATGTGATGAGAATGGACAAGTTAAGGGGTTTGTGAACAGTGTTAAGAAACACGGGGATCTTAATGCTTCAGACTACAGGTAACATATAAATCTTCATATTGAAACACATTATCTGAAATCTATGGGGAGAGATTTGTCTAAAATCTCACTGTTTCAGAGAAAAATAGTTTGCTGACAAGCTCAATTTAAGTTAAAAATAAATAAATAAATAAAATCGATTCTCTAAAAATGAAAACCGGTTGGTTGTTAATTATTACATGCAAATGTGTTTTTTTGTCTTCTGTATTTATAATTGTTCTTTGACCAAGAAAGTATATAGGCCTATAGGTATATTTGTATTTCTTTCCAAATATACGATTATTCACTAGAATTTTGAGTAGGATATCCAAATACCAAAATATTCGATAGCTGCAGCACTAATAATACAAATTTTGAGTTGGGGCATGCCCACACGAGTTATTTTACCACACACCCATGTCAAAACTAGCTTACTGCACACACACTGCACCCCAACTTCAAATTTTTGCTAACGTAATAATAATAATAATAATAATAATAATAATAATAATAATAATATATTATAAATTTTGTTGGATCCAAAAGCAACTTACATAATTATAGTTTCATATGATTGTAATTGGCTTATTTTCAAATGTTTAAATATTTCCTTGATTTGAACAAAATATAATTGTTTAGAATAATCTTGATTTCAATTATTACCAAAATAATTGTGATGAGTATTTTTTTCCACAATAGAGCAGCCCTAGTGTGATGTGAATATGTGCATCTTGTGCTCAACTTTCCCTTTAATTTTCTATTTCAGGCAGGATATACTGAAACGAAGATTGAGGTGTGATTTCCCCCAGCTGGTTTTTCACACCCCTTTCCAGCAACAACTCTGAAATGGTTTTTGTAGAGACATTATCAACAACTGACAAACTTTTAGACAGGGTATCTCACTCATCAGATACATCAACTACTGAGTCTACTGATGTAAGCCAAGTTTTTGCTGTTGTTTAAGTTTATAAGGTTTGTATATACGAATGCGCTGTGTGGAAACGGGTTTTAACATCTATCGTTTTTGTAATATTTAATAAACTAATAAATATACTGTTTTTTTTGTTTTTCTTAAACTGATTTATGAAAAGGACTTGTAATCGCAAACTCTTTTTTTAAAAGCAGTAACTGAATTAGGAGGTGGAGGGGCAATGTATTATGGGGATCATACTTTTTGAAATCTTTAAACTGTCGATTGTAAGAGTCTTCTATCTTGATGTTAGCCTTTTTATCTGAATATGTATGAATGAAATATCTTCTAATTATCAGCTCGGATTCTTTCAATGGATAGCCCTGTAACCCTTAGGTTAGTAGTTTTTTTAGAAAGTATCTGGGTATGAAATATGTTATGTTAGGAATATGGCGCGTACGTGAAGAAGGTACGTCTGGCTATGTATTTTATGTTTTTGAGTTGTTGTATATAAGATTGCGTTGTACATAAGAATTTTACCCCCTCTTACGTTTTTGATGTGTTATAAAACTAATAAATGTACTGATTTTTTTTTTTTTTTTTTTAAAAAGGATTAGGCTTAGAGAAGGTGTTTGTGGCACTCTCATGAGCAGAGTGCGCGAGTTGTTTTACCCCCCTCTGCAGATGCGTACACGTATAAAATGCTATTTTTCTGTTTCTAGTTTTGTTACCGCTAGTGCTATAATTTGTGTCTATACGATTTTATCGGATGTCTCTATGTATTTTTGTTGTAGTTTAAGTTTATGAGGTTTGTATATACGAAAGCGCTGCGCGGAAATGGGTTTTATCCTCTTATCGTTTTTGTAATATTTAAAAAAACTAATAAATATACTGTTTGTTTTTTTTGTTTTACTTAAACTGATTTATGAAAAGGACTTGTAATCGTAAACTTTTTTTTTTTTTTTTCTAAAGCAGTAACTGATTTAGGAGGTGGACGGGGGAGGCTGGTACATGTGTGAAATGCGTGTGTAGGGTGTCAGTGTTTACTCAGAGGGGGCAGTAAAACAGTCTTTGAAAGCGATTGTCATACGATGCTTCGATCTGAAGTAGTCGCGTATAAATAATTTTATACATTCTTTTTAAAAAGAGAGAAATGTAGGTACGAATGTTCGAGCCTGTTAAAATGCAGCAAACTTTATACTTGATTTAGAAATTATTCTCTAATTTACTAGGGCATTGTATTGTGGGGGTCATACTTTTTGAAATCTCTAAGCTGGTGTTTGTAAGAGTCTTCTATCTTGATGTTAACCTTTTTATTTGATGATGTATGAATGAAATATCTTCTAATTATTACCATGGCTTCTATCAATGGATACCCTTGTAAGGCTTAGGATTGTAGTTTTTTAGAAAGTATTCGGGTATGAAATATGTTATGTTCGGGACATGGTGCGTACGCGAAGAAGGTTGATGTAGTTTTATTTTTGTTTTGTTTACGATTTACTTTTTTTTTAGGGGGATGTAGGCATCGTTTTAAGGTGCCAGGTGTATTTTGTGTAAATAATATATGGATACTTACTTTTTATTTTTGTTACCGATAGTGCTTTGTTTCGTGAAACCCTTTTGTTTTGTTTTGTTTCTTGTTTTTTTTAACTTACCCTTCGATGATAAATAAAACGTCTTTAGACTTATCGCTAGCGAAGATGTAGCACGTTTAGCATTCTAAATAGTTTTATCGCTGCACGACGTATTCGAACTAAGAGATCCCAAGTCTTTGTGAGTTTTTTTTTCTTTTAAATACCTATTGTTAAATTAGCCTATAAGATATTATTGAATATGATAGGCTGTAAGATTAGCTATACTAAATCACCCCTGGGTTTAAAACACAAAACTATGAGATTTAATCAGAGCGTAACAATCTACCGCGACGATCTTTTTTAATCTTAAAACCGCTCTTTGCAGCAATTTACCTAAATATATAGTGAACAAACGTGTATCTTGTATGACTAAGAGACATTTAACTTTTGATTGAACGATTTATTTTTTTCCTTACAAATCGCGCTTACTTTCCGATGATACGCGTAGGTAAACAATTTTTTACAAGCATGATTGTGAAATAACAGCTACTAAATTACTTAATTTGAATGAATAATATTTAAGACGTCTACCCATCTAACGCTTTAAAAACAGCGACATATTTCAGATAAAAATATTATTCGTACTATATTGTTTTTTTTTACAATAGTTTCCGAGTTCTCACAATAGATGTTCGATGATACTATTTTATGTTTTTCTTACCGGTATGATTAACTTGTATTACATTTATGACTTTTCTCTATTATCTTTGCATCGTTTTAAGGCGGCCGGTGTATTTTGTACAAATAATATATGGATACTTATTGATTTTTGATCAATTTTTACTCGTATATTTACCTACTTGTGCTTTTAGGCGTATGTTAGTTAGTTAGTTAGTTAGTTACATGTATATGAGTGCGTATTCTAACTTTCCCATTCACTTCTTGGTTCCATTCCATCACCCCTGTGAGACCGGACTCTTCTACTTAATATCACTAAAGTCTGTTCAAAAATCATTGGACACCCTGTCAGAGCCTTATCTTCCTTTTGTGACCGAATCCTGCTCGATCCGTTTCACTCACTTCATCGAATGTTTGAGTGGCTTCCCATCATCTCGGCAGGCTGAGACGCCCCACTCTGACGAACACAGCGGCGGAGAAGGAGGAGGACTACATTTGTCCCCAGATCACTAAAATCTCTTGAACAGTGACCCCCCTCCCGGGCCAAATTGCGACAGACTGACTGACTGACACGTAGCACTTTAGTGTGAAGCACGGAGCACTTTCTTTTGTTTGTTTTTTTTATTGTTATTTATTATTTTTCGTATTTGTTTTTTTTAAATGTTTATTGATTTCATGTTTTGTTTTTTTAACTTCCCCTCGAGGACAAATAAAAGCGTTTTTGAATTGAATATTTAATTACTTGTGGTATTTTATTCATTTTTAAGTTATTTTTTGGTCTTAAAAAGAGAAACTAAAGTCTTTATCACTAGAAGTTTAATAGTTTTTTTAATTCCTATCCACGCATCCCTCGCCACTTCCTTGCTCCACCGGCGGTCTAAAACTCGATAAGAAAACAAACGACAAACATGATTTTAATCCATACAGATATATTTTTTATTTAGTTACACGGGACGTTAACAAAAAGACATGATATACATTGAAAAGCACCTCAAATAAAACATAGGGACGCACCTTGCTTTCAATAACAGTTTGGAAGTTTTTCATTTCATTTTTAGATTCAAAGACTCGTCGTTGTAATAATATTTAGCACAGTCAATAAACAATGTCATGACGGTCACCAAATGTCCCGCTTTAATATTATGGTTATACCAATTATTCAATACATATTCCATCGTGTTAGTCATGTTTACACGGTTCTTCAACAGTTTTGTTCTCAATGGATGTATGTAAAATGTGAAATTTCTCTACAATTATGCAAGCTTTCAAAAAAGATTCCCCCATCTCACACGTACCAATCAGCGATCAGATCTAGTTGTTCATGGCTCAGTCCTCCGTCCCAACAGTTATCGAGAACGATCTTAATTCTGTCTAACACCATACGCTCATGAACGTAGTCGTGTAGCACAAATTCTACGATGCGTTGGACTTCCTCGGTAGTCGTCTCACGATGGGTTATGGTTAAGATACGGTGAATCGTCGACAGAAAACGTCCGTTACACAGTAGTTTCATGATACCTTCAAAATTCCGAGCAAGATAATACGGTTCCCGATCATAAAATAAGCAGGGATGTCTTAATTGACTCGGTAATTTTAATTCACATCCGGAGCAATTCTCTCTGCTATATTTATGGATAGCGCTCATCAACATATAGCTAACAGTCTGCTTAATACAATTATATCTTGCATTTATTACCCACACGTCCGGTGCATAGTTCCAAACCAATTCACCCTCCCTCTCCTTAGGCCCGGCAGAAGCCGTCGGTAGACTGGTTAGCGAGTCGTCGTCGTCCACGGAGGTCTCAAGAGAGGAAACGTTACTTTCCGTACCGTCCTCAGTCGGGCGATCATCGGGTTGAGGAGACCCGGGCGGAGGGTTATTCTCCTCTTCCTCAGCGATAGGGTCTATCATCTGTAAATATAAACGTGGGTAACCCTCCTTTTTTTTTTTAATTATTATTGATGTTATTAGGCTACATTGATTCGTCAAAAGTAGTTTACCGAGATGGATGCCGTAGACGATGTCGAGGATAAGTTGCAAGCGGTCATGGGGCTGGAACTCCGGTAGGGTCCGTCGATAAAGGTTACGTTTGCCTCATCCTCTTCGACGTCCGAACGCTCAGGACTAGATGCTGTAAGATTTGGCGGCTCGCTGAAAATCTGCATACTTCTGGAGAGTCGTGGGGATGTCCAGATCGTTCTAACTCGATCCCCCGGAGGTGGTAGCACTAGTGAATCTCCTCAAAGATTATCAAACGTTCGCGATGTTAGGGGGTTTTTTTCCCGAAGGGGGAGCGGTCTTTATTAGCACGAGACCCCCCACACGGGCGTGGTTTTTACCAAAAAAAAAAGGTTGGTGGCGCTAAAACAACAGATTTTTAAAAAATGAAAGTCAGAGAGTCTCCTTGATTCCTTCGCACATTAAAATCAATATGCGACTAATATAAAAACATTTACCGTAAAATAAAACATCTTTGAATAAGTCCCCCCTGTTTTAATCCGGGATAAAACATTTAACGATAATATTCGTCAGTAAAGACACAAGGGGTATAAGCCGACGTTTAAAGCGTGTAAAGACGTCGCTAAAGAGTAAACTCTCGGAATAACTTTAAATTATAAAACGTTAGCCTCACGAATAATTAGTCAATACGGGAATCGAGTAGTTAAATATTAATTACAAATTTTAACGGTATACGTACGCATTCAATAAAAATACAAGCGGGCGATTAATACTCGGCAAAGTTACGCCTAGAATTTTTAAAATAAAAATGTGTAAACACGTTTTGTTTTACTTTGTTTTGGAGGGACCGAGTATTTTGAAACATTTCATAGTAAAGCGTAAGGAGAACTAAAAAGTTTCATAAAGGTAATAATTTGACTTTATAAAAAACAAACAAAAAAAAACAGTACCTAACTAACTCAATTCGAGTTTATTTTATACAGCGCATTCAAACAGTCTAAGCCATCGTAAACTAAAAGTAGGTAAATATACGAATAAAAACGGATCTGAAATAAATAAGAAGTAGATGTGTACATAAGTATCCATATATTATTAACATAAAATACATCATACAGTTTAAATGATACCAAGTAAACCAGATAACTTAAAAATGAATAAAATACTACAAGTAATTAAATATTCAATTCAAAAACGCTTTTATTTGTCCTCGAGGGGAAGTTAAAAAAACAAAACATGAAATCAATAAACATTTAAAAAAAACAAATACGAAAAATAATAAATAACAATAAAAAAAACAAACAAAAGAAAGTGCTCCGTGCTTCACACTAAAGTGCTACGTGTCAGTCAGTCAGTCTGTCGCAATTTGGCCCGGGAGGGGGGTCACTGTTCAAGAGATTTTAGTGATCTGGGGACAAATGTAGTCCTCCTCCTTCTCCGCCGCTGTGTTCGTCAGAGTGGGGCGTCTCAGCCTGCCGAGATGATGGGAAGCCACTCAAACATTCGATGAAGTGAGTGAAACGGATCGAGCAGGATTCGGTCACAAAAGGAAGATAAGGCTCTGACAGGGTGTCCAATGATTTTTGAACAGACTTTAGTGATATTAAGTAGAAGAGTCCGGTCTCACAGGGGTGATGGAATGGAACCAAGAAGTGAATGGGAAAGTTAGAATACGCACTCATATACATGTAACTAACTAACTAACTAACTAACATACGCCTAAAAGCACAAGTAGGTAAATATACGAGTAAAAATTGATCAAAAATCAATAAGTATCCATATATTATTTGTACAAAATACACCGGCCGCCTTAAAACGATGCAAAGATAATAGAGAAAAGTCATAAATGTAATACAAGTTAATCATACCGGTAAGAAAAACATAAAATAGTATCATCGAACATCTATTGTGAGAACTCGGAAACTATTGTAAAAAAAAACAATATAGTACGAATAATATTTTTATCTGAAATATGTCGCTGTTTTTAAAGCGTTAGATGGGTAGACGTCTTAAATATTATTCATTCAAATTAAGTAATTTAGTAGCTGTTATTTCACAATCATGCTTGTAAAAAATTGTTTACCTACGCGTATCATCGGAAAGTAAGCGCGATTTGTAAGGAAAAAAATAAATCGTTCAATCAAAAGTTAAATGTCTCTTAGTCATACAAGATACACGTTTGTTCACTATATATTTAGGTAAATTGCTGCAAAGAGCGGTTTTAAGATTAAAAAAGATCGTCGCGGTAGATTGTTACGCTCTGATTAAATCTCATAGTTTTGTGTTTTAAACCCAGGGGTGATTTAGTATAGCTAATCTTACAGCCTATCATATTCAATAATATCTTATAGGCTAATTTAACAATAGGTATTTAAAAGAAAAAAAAACTCACAAAGACTTGGGATCTCTTAGTTCGAATACGTCGTGCAGCGATAAAACTATTTAGAATGCTAAACGTGCTACATCTTCGCTAGCGATAAGTCTAAAGACGTTTTATTTATCATCGAAGGGTAAGTTAAAAAAAACAAGAAACAAAACAAAACAAAAGGGTTTCACGAAACAAAGCACTATCGGTAACAAAAATAAAAAGTAAGTATCCATATATTATTTACACAAAATACACCTGGCACCTTAAAACGATGCCTACATCCCCCTAAAAAAAAAGTAAATCGTAAACAAAACAAAAATAAAACTACATCAACCTTCTTCGCGTACGCACCATGTCCCGAACATAACATATTTCATACCCGAATACTTTCTAAAAAACTACAATCCTAAGCCTTACAAGGGTATCCATTGATAGAAGCCATGGTAATAATTAGAAGATATTTCATTCATACATCATCAAATAAAAAGGTTAACATCAAGATAGAAGACTCTTACAAACACCAGCTTAGAGATTTCAAAAAGTATGACCCCCACAATACAATGCCCTAGTAAATTAGAGAATAATTTCTAAATCAAGTATAAAGTTTGCTGCATTTTAACAGGCTCGAACATTCGTACCTACATTTCTCTCTTTTTAAAAAGAATGTATAAAATTATTTATACGCGACTACTTCAGATCGAAGCATCGTATGACAATCGCTTTCAAAGACTGTTTTACTGCCCCCTCTGAGTAAACACTGACACCCTACACACGCATTTCACACATGTACCAGCCTCCCCCGTCCACCTCCTAAATCAGTTACTGCTTTAGAAAAAAAAAAAAAAAAGTTTACGATTACAAGTCCTTTTCATAAATCAGTTTAAGTAAAACAAAAAAAACAAACAGTATATTTATTAGTTTTTTTAAATATTACAAAAACGATAAGAGGATAAAACCCATTTCCGCGCAGCGCTTTCGTATATACAAACCTCATAAACTTAAACTACAACAAAAATACATAGAGACATCCGATAAAATCGTATAGACACAAATTATAGCACTAGCGGTAACAAAACTAGAAACAGAAAAATAGCATTTTATACGTGTACGCATCTGCAGAGGGGGGTAAAACAACTCGCGCACTCTGCTCATGAGAGTGCCACAAACACCTTCTCTAAGCCTAATCCTTTTTAAAAAAAAAAAAAAAAAAATCAGTACATTTATTAGTTTTATAACACATCAAAAACGTAAGAGGGGGTAAAATTCTTATGTACAACGCAATCTTATATACAACAACTCAAAAACATAAAATACATAGCCAGACGTACCTTCTTCACGTACGCGCCATATTCCTAACATAACATATTTCATACCCAGATACTTTCTAAAAAAACTACTAACCTAAGGGTTACAGGGCTATCCATTGAAAGAATCCGAGCTGATAATTAGAAGATATTTCATTCATACATATTCAGATAAAAAGGCTAACATCAAGATAGAAGACTCTTACAATCGACAGTTTAAAGATTTCAAAAAGTATGATCCCCATAATACATTGCCCCTCCACCTCCTAATTCAGTTACTGCTTTTAAAAAAAGAGTTTGCGATTACAAGTCCTTTTCATAAATCAGTTTAAGAAAAACAAAAAAAACAGTATATTTATTAGTTTATTAAATATTACAAAAACGATAGATGTTAAAACCCGTTTCCACACAGCGCATTCGTATATACAAACCTTATAAACTTAAACAACAGCAAAAACTTGGCTTACATCAGTAGACTCAGTAGTTGATGTATCTGATGAGTGAGATACCCTGTCTAAAAGTTTGTCAGTTGTTGATAATGTCTCTACAAAAACCATTTCAGAGTTGTTGTTGGAAAGGGGTGTGAAAAACCAGCTGGGGGAAATCACACCTCAATCTTCGTTTCAGTATATCCTGCCTGAAATAGAAAATTAAAGGGAAAGTTGAGCACAAGATGCACATATTCACATCACACTAGGGCTGCTCTATTGTGGAAAAAAATACTCATCACAATTATTTTGGTAATAATTGAAATCAAGATTATTCTAAACAATTATATTTTGTTCAAATCAAGGAAATATTTAAACATTTGAAAATAAGCCAATTACAATCATATGAAACTATAATTATGTAAGTTGCTTTTGGATCCAACAAAATTTATAATATATTATTATTATTATTATTATTATTATTATTATTATTACGTTAGCAAAAATTTGAAGTTGGGGTGCAGTGTGTGTGCAGTAAGCTAGTTTTGACATGGGTGTGTGGTAAAATAACTCGTGTGGGCATGCCCCAACTCAAAATTTGTATTATTAGTGCTGCAGCTATCGAATATTTTGGTATTTGGATATCCTACTCAAAATTCTAGTGAATAATCGTATATTTGGAAAGAAATACAAATATACCTATAGGCCTATATACTTTCTTGGTCAAAGAACAATTATAAATACAGAAGACAAAAAAAACACATTTGCATGTAATAATTAACAACCAACCGGTTTTCATTTTTAGAGAATCGATTTTATTTATTTATTTATTTTTAACTTAAATTGAGCTTGTCAGCAAACTATTTTTCTCTGAAACAGTGAGATTTTAGACAAATCTCTCCCCATAGATTTCAGATAATGTGTTTCAATATGAAGATTTATATGTTACCTGTAGTCTGAAGCATTAAGATCCCCGTGTTTCTTAACACTGTTCACAAACCCCTTAACTTGTCCATTCTCATCACATCTTTGTCAACTATAATCCTTTGACGGATTACTTGTTCACAAAAAGAAATTGTAGCTCTCAGCATTGGGTTGTCTAAAACACACACACACACTCACTTAATATGTGCAGAGTCATGCTTTCTAATTAATGCTGTCTCGAAATGTAAACAGAATACAAGTGACATTGCTGACCAATGCTTTACTTTTGAAATGTGTAATTTTAGCAAAGTGACAATGAAATAGTGCAATGTAACAACTCACATTTGTTCGTCCCTGGTTGCTGTTTCTGTTGCTGTTGACTTTAAGACCCTTGTGTAATCTCTGAAACAAAACTGTACCTCCATTGTGACACAGTCTTTTGTCTTGAATATGCAGAAGAATGGAACAGTCTTTCTTCATCTCAGCGGCCTGCAGCAACCAACCCGCCTTTAGACAAAAAACAATTACATTATAAGTGTTATTGTCACATCACCTCTTTACAGTATATGCACATCACAGATTTAAGTAAAGTAAAGTGTTTGTTGAGGTTGATGAAAGAGAGTTTGGGGAAAAGGGATTGTGTAGCTGTGACTATATTATGACTCTGATGGGCACAGGTAACTCGAGTTTGGTAACAACTGTTGGAATCACTCGATAAATCATTCAGCAGCTCGCCTTTTTTAATAAACTATAGCCTTAAAACTTAACCTAGCAACTAATTATTTTCAGCCCTATACAAAATATCAGTCACATTAATAACAGATATGGGCACGCGTGTGTGTAGCACATACCTGCTGACAATGTTTCTGCTTTGGCGAGATGATCCCTCTTCCGTGTGCCTTCCAATCCCAGACGAGTCTACTTTGAAATTTATTTTTACAAATGATGCAGATGGCTGGAATAACGGGGCCAGCTGAAGCGATGGGCAAACCTGAACGGGAACGAAGTTTTTTCATCACTTTCTTTCTAACTTTTTTTCTCCTTTCGCTCTCCGACGTTATGGTCGCCATTTTTGATATGCGGTTGCTATGGTGAGGAGAAAGCAGCAGCTACCTGATTGGCTCATGTGACCTAAATCACACCGCTACCGACCTAATGGCACTACGCCCATACGAGAGATCACTGCGCCTCATCGCAAAATAGTGCCGGGGTTTCACCACCGAAAACACAAAATTGGCAGGTTTTCAGAGGCTGAACTCCACGGATTCTTACTTACTACTAATAAATCTATTTTATGAAGTAAAGATTATTTAGTACCCCTGGTAGTGGAGCGAAACTGAACGAAAACGTGTGTGACCTGACGGCCTAATAAGAAGATGATTTTGGTTAAATTGTTGCAAAGATCGGCTTTAAGATTAAAGATTAAGGGTTAAGTAGAGTATAAATCTAATAACGTATCAAGAAACTCATAGTTTCATGCTTTCAATTCTCTTAGTTTTAAAAAGAAGCAGACGTCTGACCAATAATGTCCACAGGCAGGAACTGCCTGAGTTTGTGATTACATATTCTCTCCCGAAATCAGTATTTTTAAAAAAAAAAAACTAGTACAATTATTATCTTTTTTAAACACACAAAAAAAGGTAAACAAATTTTCCCATCCCTCCCAAAACAGCGTACTCTTATACACATCATAAACATAAAATAATAAAAACATACACGTCTAAGCATACCTATAAACATCACGTATATATAAAATGTACAAATTCTAGCATCCATCGTCTTATAATAGATACCATATAAAAATAAAACGTATCAATTTGTAACCAAAACGTAAAATGAGTTAAGTTTGGTTTAATATAGGGATAGTGTTCAGTAACATTAAAAAAAAGATGGCTGCAGGGGGGTTTAGTATGATGCTAGTTTCGATCTGCTGTCGCCAAAAATTTAAAATTAACCCTACTTAATATTTAAAGGCTACTCTAATGCCATACATTGTTCCGTCATCCAAATTGTATAATTTACAAATTGAATACCTTTGAATCAAATTTTTAGGTTTTACATTCATTATCAACATTTTAATACCCTAATTTACTTTTGTAGACTAACTTTAATGCTCCCTCTCTTAATCATACGCTGTAACATCCTTTGCCCATTAGATGACGCCGTTTACCACGGCGTGAGGGAGTCACACCTCCCTAGCCGGCCTTCTTTGACTTTTTTTTTTTACAAACACACAAGTTTTTAGTCTGAGGAAAAAGAAGGACGCGGTTCTGAAATGGGTTAAATAACCGCCCTTTACGCACGAATAATCTATTTTTTCGTCTATATTTCCCCCCTCTCCATCGGTTAGAAATTGGTAGAAACAGAAACTTTATTTTTTTTTATTTTATTTTTTAAAAAAGAAAAAAACCCTCGTATTCCGAAACATCGGTAAGTCTCTTTTATTTATTTAAAAAACATAAAACAAATGGATAACATTTTTTTAATATTCACTTTAACTCGAATAAGTGAGCCTCGTACTAATTTACATTCACGCACGCACATACCCGATAGAGGGGGGCGGTGGTGGGGGCTTCCTGCCGCCCAACATGATGATAAGGGGGGTCGGGGGTTCCTACGGTTGGGACCCGTTCTACTTCAAAGTAGGTAGCTTTATCAGTAATTCGAATTACAGGGGGGCGCTCCCCCCATTGCTACTTCAAAAGCTGGTGGTAGGATCCTTCCTGTAAGATGAAAAATAATTTATTAACACGAGGATGTCGAAATAATATTATCAGCTGGACAACAAAGCTACTGTTTGGGGGTTCAAAGGAAGTACGTAGAGAATCGGTGGGGGGTGACCGGAATCATTTGCTTGATGAAGGTGGGGGGACCGGAAAACAACAAAGCTACTGTTTGGGGGGTTCAGAGGAAGTACGTAGACAATCGGGTGGGGGTGTTTGTTGAAGGGTGGGGGGACCGGATAACGTGTTTGATGTTGTGGGAAACAGAATATCATCAATCATTTTTGACAGGAGCTGGCTTCCGATCTCTGATTGGTTAAGACGATGAGGGGGGTGGTTTCCGATCTCTGATTGGTTAAGACGAAGAGGGTGGGAGGGAGGGGTGGGTGGAATGTCATCAATCATTTTTGACAGGAGCTGGCTTCCGGCCTCTGATTGGTTGAGAAGGTGGCAAGTGGGTAGGGGCTTAATTCAAAATAACGGCTTCTGATTGGCTAAGAAAGCGGAAGGGGGCGGGGCTTACTTCAAAGGGCTAGGATATGAATGGTTTTATTGGGGGGGCAATAAAGTTTTATTGGGGGGGTGCAATAAATCATTGTTTTATTGGGGTCATAAATCACTTTTTGACATTTGCTGAAGTATACCTATATATCATTATTATTATTATTATTATTATTATTATTATTATTTACTAGCCACTTACGCAATATAAGCCACTACAACAAATGCACATGACGATGCCCGATGCCTGTGATTGGCTGACAGGTGCCGTGCTTCGTGACATTGCCGTTTTAGCTGATCTAGGACCTGTAGAGTGTGGTTTGCTGTGTTAAGCGCTGATTGAGAAACTTGCCAGCAAGCTAAATTCTCAGTTTTTGTTCATAAATAGTACGAGAATACATCTTCTATTGCTCCCGCTGATATGTTCGAGTGTAGGTGACATAAAGCTGTGACGAAACCAGGAAGTGCCTCTCTCTCTCTCTCTAGTTGCCTCTCTTACCTTGCAAGATCTCCACATAACGTCACACCCAGCGACTAATTTTATTGGTTATGATCAACTTCCTTGTCACTTGTCAACTTACGGAAGCAGCCGTGGTCTAAAAATGGCAAAATATGCCGTTTGCTGCTTTTCGTGTAAGAACTGAGAATTGTTTTACGGGACAAAAGACAGGGTGTCCTGGATAACACGGGACAGTTGGCAACCCTACTGACCGCACATGCGCCTGTCTATGAAAATAGAGTGCAATGGCTGCTTTTTGTTTTGTCATAGCTGTGGATGAGAATCCTGCTTTCAGTTTCCTTTCAGTGCAATTATTTTTGTTGTTCTTACCTCTGGAATTCAAGATAGTGTCTCTTCAAAATTCTGATGCTTTGTCATAATTCTAGTTTAAATTGTAAATCATCATCACAGCTTAAGTCTCCTGGCATATGAAGAATAATGGTCTTGAGGCGGTTGGAGCGAGAATGAATGCAAATTTTTCACTCCATTCTTCTTTGAATTGCTGATTTTTCATTATCCACATTTCTTTTAGCAGCGAACTTGAAACAGTTTGTTTTTTTTGCAATCTAGGCTCCTACAGCTGGTGAAGAGTCAACAATATGCTAACTGCTCCAAAAATGAAAGTTAAAAATTGCACTCGCTGCAATGAACTCTGCAATGAACTCTGAGTGACTCAGTAAACAGGCAGTACGTTAGCACACATGCTGATCAACCAAAACACATACAACAACTTCCGGAAGAAAATAACTGACCCCACCACTCTCTACATTAATGTTGTTTGTATGGAGAGGGTCAGTATCTTTACATTTCTGGGCACTGTCATCGCAGAAGAGCTCTCCTAGTGCTTAAACATTACAGATGTCAAGAAGGCCAAGCAGCGGATCTACTTACTTAGTGTTCTTAGGAAGAACCACATAAAGCAAGCTGCTGCTGACCTTCTACAGATCCTGCATAGAAATCCTCATGACTTATAGCCTCTCAGTGTGGTATACTAGCTGCACAGAAGCAGACAAGGAAAGGCTACAGAGGGTCATCACAACGGCGGGAAGGATTATCGGTCTAGCCCTGCCCTTCCTCGACTCCCATCTACACCTCTTGCCGTGTAAACAGCGCTAAGAAAATTGTTCGGGACAATTCACACCTTGGCCATCACCTGTTCAACCTGCTCTCTTCCAGACGGCACTACAGGTGCATCAAGGCCAAAAAAAAATTGAAAACAACTTTTATCCCAATCCATTACCCTTTTGAAGTATGAACTGACAGCCCCCAGCTACCAGTATATATATTTTTGGTTATTATTATCTGATTTATTTACTTTATTCCTATTACTTTATTTATATGCAGACCAACTGATGACATTGACTGGGCATTGTTTGTTGTGTGCTTTGTTTTTACAAGGTGATATTTTTAAGGTGTGCATTGACAACTTCTGAATCTGATACTGGCCTACAGCATGATTAGTGAGTACATTTTTTTAAAATATTATTATTCATTGATTTTGCTGACATTTTCAAAAACATTTGCATCATTAAATTGGTCATTTCAGATGCATAACTAGCTAGTGTATAGTATTTAGTTGGGTTACCTTTCGTCATGCTGGATAGGAGTCGAGGGATAGGGATGCAATAAGGTGGAAATGGTCCATTAAATGTGCAGCAACGGTGCATGGGAAGTTTAGTTGCGGATTCTGAAAATATTTAAAGAGACAGTGTGTAGAAATGTTTGCCCTCTAGTAGGGATGTCCTGATCCGATCACGTGATCAGAAATTGGGGCTGATCACGTCGTTGCTGACTCTATCAGCATCGGACGTTGTCTCCTGATCAGGACTCAGACAAATGTATGAGGTCATTTTTATAAGAATTTATTAAATCTGGAGTTACGCTGTGGCACAGAGTGAGACTTTCCACACAGCTAAGCGTGTGGCATGGCTTTGCTATTGCCTGAATGCCGTCGAGCGCGCTAAACAAGGAGATACTAGTTGATAATAAGTTATCAACTTTTATGTGGAAAGCGGAGACAGTGCGACTTGTACTGTGTGGAAGCCAGTGAGCATTTGGCCTGGCGGAAAGGATATAGATGTGTTGCACCTGCTGCATTTCACTGAGAGGCAGCTGGGCAGTGCCGCCGCATCAGGCGCTGGCGACTCTGGACATGCTCCGGGTCCTTCACGCAGATTGAGCTGAGGCGCCTGCTAGGACTGTGCATCGGTCACTCTTCGAAAGAAGCCCGGAGCCTAGCCTAGCTTAGCTTACCCTAGCCTAGCACGAATCGGGACAGTCGGACGTCAGTCACTGGGTAACCAATGCCACCCGGACCGGCAGTCTAGCCTGGTGTGAGTCCAGACCCAAAGTCAGGATATGGTAAGATTAAAAACATTTTGCTTGCTTGACATTCAAACGCAGCCTTTTGTTTGTTGTGGACTCCCCACCCCACGCAAATTTTGAGGAAAAGTCTGTTACGTTTAGTTTGTGCTTCTAGTGATTTGCAGTTATTAGCAAATATTTTTTTAGGTCATCCAGAGTTCACCCAGCCCCCACATCTGCTGAGAAACGGACCCAAAATCTCTCTTCTAATGCTAATTGCTGGAAAACGGAAACAGATAGAAACATACTTTTTTCCCTGATGAAAGAAGATACTTTAATCTTTCTTTTGATAGGTTCAATGCTTTTATAGCAATAGAACACAAAATTCTGTGGGCCTTGCAAAATCAGTCAAAATCCAGTAAAACAGCCGGGAGCGAACGGGATTGCTTCTGTGAAAATGGCTGGGAGTGAAAGAGTTTTAAGTAGCATGCTTTAAAACAGCTACAGTAGTTTCTCAAAAATAAAGCTCTTGTGAAAAATTAATATAGCCTCCTGGATATAGCCCTTTGAGAAACTTATAGATGTGCCAAAAAAGGGGGTTTAAATGTTTTACTTAGTATAACTAGCAGGTGTCAGAGTTTGGTGCGCATTGCCAGCAATAAGTCAGGGTTGGACTCCACCAAGGTTACCCTTTGTGACCGATTCTATCTATATCCTTTATGGAAAGAAATTCTAGGTGCAGCCAAAGTGTTGAGGGGCTCTGGCTTGGTGGCCTCAGCATTGCATCTCTGCTTTTTGCAGATGATGTGGCGCTACTTGCTTCTTGAAGCCGCGATCTCCAACTCACATTGGAAGGGTTCACAATTGAGTGTGAAGTGATCGGGATGAAAATCAGCACCCCCAAATCCGAGACCATGGTCCTCAGTCAGAAAATGGTGGCGTGAGATCCTGCCCCAAATGGAGGCGTTTGAGTATCTTGGGGTCTTGTTCACAAGTGAGGGCAAGTTGGAGCGGGAGATCGACGAGCGGATTGGTGCAGCAAGTGATGCAGACTCTGTATCGGCCCGTTGTGGTCATGAAGGAGCTGAGCCGAAAGGCAAAGCTCTCGATTTACCAGTAACGAGCTGTGGGTCGTAATCGAAAGAACAAGACCAAGCGACCAAAATGAGTTTCCTCCACAGGCTGTCCGGTGCGCCCTCTTAGAGATAGGGTGATAAGCTCGGTCATCCGGGAGTGACTCAGGGTCGAGCTGCTACTCCTCTGCATAGAGAGGAGCCAGTTGAGGTGGCTCAGGCATCTGGTTCAGATGCCTGCTGGATGCCTCCTTGGAGAGATGTTCCGGGCATCTCCCATCGGCAAGAGACACTGGTGACGATCCAGAACAATCTGAAGAGACTATGTCTCTCGATTGTTGGCCTGGGAAAGCCTTGGGATCCCGCCAGAGGAGCTTGATGAAGTGGCTTGGGAGAGGGTAGTCTGGGATAACATGCTAAAGCTGCTACCCCTGTGACCCGACCTTGGATAAGTGATGGATGGATGGATGGATGGATGGATATAGCAAAAATAATAATCAATTATTAAAATAAATGGTTGCAGAATGGGCGGCACGGTGAGCGAGTGGTTAGCACGACTGGCTCCCAGTTCTGAGGACTCAGGTTCGAGTCCAGGCTCCGGCCTTCCTGGGTGGAGTTTGCATGTTCTCCCCGTGCCTGTGTGGGTCTTCTCCGGGTACTCCGGTCTCCTCCAACATTCCAAAGACATGCATGGCAGGTTGATTGGGCGCTCCGAATTGTCCCTAGGTGTGCTTGGGAGTGTGGATGGTTGTTTGTCTCTGTGTGCCCTGCGATTGGTTGGCAACCGGTCCAGGGTGTCCTCCGCCTACTGCCCAGAGCCAGCTGAGATAGGCTCCAGCACCCCCTGCGACCCATGTGAGGAATGAGCGGTCAAGAAAATGGATGGATGGATGGTTGCAGAATTAACAGTAATAAGAATAAGATGGCGACCCAGAAGAAAAGTGAACTTCAAGATGCTGTACACAAAAACAATAAGAAGGCCAATGAGCATAAAGCTTGGGAGCCACAGTCCATGGCACGGTCGCTCTACCAGAGAAGCAGAGGAACCACAAACCAGATCAGATAAGGGAGCCTTGGTGGACACAATGGGGACGGGCAAAAATTCCCTCCATCAGCGACATCCACTTGCCAAGCCTGAATAGGCTCACAGATGCTGAAGCCAGAAAGGCATCTGTTGCTGTGGTCTTGAAAGTGGAGGTGGATGGCAACCTGGCAACCGCAACTGATGAATGAAAGTAGGTTGAACATGACCCACCCCATATGAAAAAGTCCTATAAAAATTGCATATGAATCTTATCTGTTTTAACAGAATTCTATGTGGATTTTATATGTCACAAAACTCCCAAATACAAAATGCATACAATTTATGTATGTTTAAAATCATGTGTGTCAGACATGCCCAATGCAATACCAAGTCTTATATATTTTGTATAAAAAGAACCTACTTAAATTATATCACTGCTGTTGTGCAAATATATATGGCATGCCATTATGCACAGTTGTGTTTAAATTAGGGCTTTCAAAGTTAAAGCATTAACTAATTAATTGATCACAAGAAATGATCGCATTAATCATGTAATAACGCAGATTAATCTCTATTAATTTTGACCGTGGATGATCATTCAGAATATTTGTTCATGGCAAACTATTGGGGTCATTTTTTTTTCCATTTTAAATTATGCAAGTAATTAACTGCTGAGAAAAAGAGAATGTGCGTGCAAGTGGTTCAAAAAATGTTGAAGACGTCCTTATTAAAATTCAAAAGAGTTAACACATGGCTGACTGGTTAGCACGTCCACCTCCCAGTTCTGAGGACTCGGGTTCGAGTCCAGGCTCCGGCCTTCCTGAGTGGAGTTTGCATGTTCTTCCCGTGCCCGCATGGGTCTTCTCCTGGTACTCTGGTCTCCTCCCACATTCCAAAGACATGCATGGCAGGTTAATTGGGTGCTCCGAATTGTCCCTAGGTATGCTTGTGAGTGTGGATGGTTGTTCCTCTCTGCGTGCCCTGTGATTGGCTGGCAACCAGTTCAGGGTGTACCCCACCTACTGCCCCAAGCCAGCTGGGATCGGCTCCGACACACCCCGCGACCCTTGTGAGGAGCAAGCGGTTCAGAAAATGGATGGATGGAAGTAAGTATCAGCTTCTGGATGACAGACATAACATCCATTGGCAAATTATCTGTTGCATCACTCAATAGTATTTAATAGTAACTAATGGGTGTGCGCCGTGCGCTAAAATTAACCAGGGGAATTATTTTGGCACATACAAAACGAGACACAAAAATGGAAACACCAGGTATTTATCAAACTTGACAATATTGCTCCGTCCCATCAATACCTTGAAATGGGCCACCAGAGATATCCTTTAAGTGGTTTTATTTCTGCAGATGGAAATTGTATATGCTGGTCAATTAATAATAGCTATTTATGTTGTTTGTCTTACAGGAGCAACATTACAAAAATGGCCTCATGTCATCCCATCACATATTGGTACTGTGATCAACTCAAAGCTCTCCGAAATCAGGGCAAAGAATAAACCTAAAAATCTGGACCCTGAAACCATCATGCTGTTTGACAACAGTCAAGAGTAAATTATCAGGTGCTGTGCTTTGGCCATGTTAGTTCAGGTGTAGTGAAGTTTTGATGCCTGAGCCACGTTTAATTTGCCTGGGGGTCTGGGCCAATCAGGGTTTGTGGCATTCTAAATAGTGTATGTAAGAAAAAACAACTAATTGCTTGAAGTTATGCATAAGGTTTTTGTTTTGTTTTTTTGGGGTGGGGGGATGGGGGGGCTTAGATGAGAATGTCAGTGTTTTGGGAATATGTCATCTTTGACAGTTAGATGGAAGGACTAGTTTACCCACGCCGTTTGATGTTGTGCAAATTAAAGCGTGTGTGGGTGTGTAAATGTCTGGAATAAAAATTTTGACACAATTGTGGACTGTATTCAAATTGCATATGTCCTTTGTACAATGCACATGATATACATATAAGGATAAATACATTAATCTATCATATAAATATAGTAATAGTATTAAATCCTTATATAGAATTTGTAAGCATTTAACATTACTAACTTATTAAAATCATATTTAAATTGCCTAAAATACTTACAACTAATTTACTAGATTTAGATATTAAATGAAAGTGATTTTTTATGAAAACTTTAATATGTTCTTATAAAGTTCATATATAAATCGTTTTAAATAGTTATTTGTATTATATATTAAACATTTTAAATTCCATATATAAAACATATGTAGAACTTGTAATATTCATATAAGAGTTTGAAAATCCCCTATATGATTTATGGGTTGTTTTTGGTATGAAAGGGGCCATAATTGCACAGATATTATATAAGACATACACAATCCTTATAAAGATAATTCTACTCAATTTATGAAAGGAATGTATCATGCTTGCCATATATATATCATATAGGCTTTTTTCATATGGGACCACAGTGTGGCAAATGAGCGCAAACACTAACCAGAAATGGTTTGGTTGCAATTAGGGGAGAGGCTGGAACGAGCACAAGTTTGTTATCATTTCTCGGAGTAATTTCAAGTGATACATAGCTATGTACTGACATATCAATCATAACATAATCAAAATAATATTTTTGGCAGCATTCTAAAAGCCCGAGGGCAATGCTACATTAAGAGCATGTAGAGTTTTCATGCTTGGCTTGGGAAGCTGTCGAATTATTGACCAGCTTGACACCACATAATTATGTGTATCGAGTATCACCTCGGAATTGCACTTGCCAAAATCGTGCCCTGAACATTTCTGCTGGTTGAAAGCTTTGACTTACCACATCCCTCTCATTACTGAAAATAGTAAAGAGCAACATATGGAGGGTTCAGTTTTAGGGTCCAGAGGAGAGACCACATTTGTGATTTTGGATTACCTTGTTAAATATCACGCTTGTTTAAATTTTAATCACTATCAGAATGTATTTATTTAGCGCCATCCATACATCCATTTTTCTATACTGCTTATCCTGTTGATGGGAGCTGGAGCCTATCCCCTCTGACTTCGGGTGAAAGGCAGACCACACACTGCCCGAAAAGACCGATATAAGCTTTTTTTTTTTCTTCAAGAATTTGGATATATTTTGAAATAAATATTTCCCATCTTCTTTCTCCCTGTTCTCAATTATTTGCAAATGTAATTTTACTGAACCACATAGCTCTCTCTATCTCTCACTGCCCTCTTCTTTCATTCATGCATTTTAGTAGTACTGACCAAAGTGTCTGCCAAGTCTTTACGACTGACAGATTTTGTGATGTTTCATGGTGAAAACTCAAAGGCTCTTCAGTCCACCCTAACACTCAGATTCCTAAAATGCCGCAGGCTGCTCAGTCCCTCAGGTAACAAAGCTTAAAAGCCTGGATGTGAAAGCATTCAGCTGGAGCTCCAACTGTCAGAGGTTACCATTTAACATCAGCGGGGGACTTGCCAATGTCACCCACAGGGTTTCTCCTAAACGTTCGGAGCTGCTGTGTGCAGGAGAGCTGTAATGAAGGGATATAAGTACCGTCTCTTACATACCGTTAGTATACAACACTTAGACTATCAATTCTTCCTGTCAGCAGCTTTCAAACACATTGTGTTCACACACTTTCAAGAGCATTGCACAGATGCAAGTACTTTTTGAGCCAGCAAAAGTAATTAAAATACGAAATCAGTGGTACGAAAGATTATTTTCACAGTACGGTAAATTATTATTCCCCAGAGTAGAGGGACCAAGCAATAATATGAACAGTGAAAACCTGCAGGTATCGACATTCCCCTATTTTTTTTTGTTTTTTTTTATATAACTGCCTATCAAATCAATAGTTTAAACCGTAAATATACCCTATATGAGTATGATGCTAATACAAAAACACTTGAAATCCATCCAACAACACCACCCTTAAATATACAGTATGCCCCCTCCATTGCGAGTTCCAGATTTGTGGTCCCCTGTATGTCACAGATTTTTAATTAATTTTGCATTTTCACTGTTGCTGGCTTTTTACGGTATTATTTTGCGTTTGTATCCTGCACATCACCAAAAAATAAATAAATAATAATAATAATAATAATGATAATAAATACCCATATGTACTGATTCAGCCAATCACAGTGTTGCAATGGTTTTGTCAGTCGCCATAGGTCTTGCAAAAACAGCATGGATCGCCCGGGCTGATTATTGGCACCGATATTTAACATTCAGAAGCAAACCGGCATCTGCCCGTTTTAAAATTCTGACAGTCGATGAGAAATCAATTTAAAACTGGGTTATTTTGGCACTGTATCAGAGCCAAACTGATGGAAACTTTCTGCACTTTTTGTGTGTGTGTCTGTGTGTGTTTTTTAAGGTAATAAAAAGATACAATAAGTGAAAGATTAACATTTCAATTAGATTTAAATTTTGAATTTTGATCTTTTTGTTGATTTAGTCTTTCCATGGGTTAAAATCAAGCAAATATGTAATGAGCTAAAGACTTGAGGCTCTATATATCTGAAAATGTAATGCTGATCACCGCATGTTCAAAGTTAAGATTTAAGTTGTCAAAGTGGCCACACATCCTTGGATTTTTCAGTTTGCAGTACACAAAGTTTGTACATCCCTGCCCAAATCACTGCCCTCCAACCCCAAACCAGGAAGGTGTAACCATCGATACTAAAACTTTGATTACCTTTTCATTTGTAGTCTGCATTTACTTAGCGCCCAATTAATTGAAGCTGTTAAGTTCTCCTCATGGATCACAGCTATAGCACAAGCCTCTCTTTATTGCTCTTTTGAACAGAGATGGTGGGAAATCAGCATTAAAATAGGCCCTAGGGTGAAATCATCTGGGCACCGTATTGATAGCTCTGCTCTTGGCAAATTAAGACAACAGATTTAGTTTCATCTAGGGCAACGTAAGCATTAACTTGCATTCTTTACCTCACTGGCAACGTGATGTGTCTATACAGACATAGGTTTTGAGAATTCTAGTTTATTTTTATTCTATTTATAAAGTGGGAAAATGGAACATTTGCAGTCATAATGGCTATCAAGCCATTATGTCATCAGTCAGAGGTTATTAATGATGGGGCTTGGTTCACAATTTGTTCATTCTGTGTTCCAGAGGTCAGGGATATGTGTGGGCCAATCGAGTTCTTCCACACCAAACACATCCAATCTCACATTAATGGAAGTTACTTTGTGCACTGAGGCACAGGCATGCTGGAAAAAAAAAGAAAAAAAAGAGCCCTTCTCCAAACCATTTCGACAAAAGAATAGCATTTTTTCAACATGTGGAAGGATGATCATTGAAGAAGACATGCACTTTTTTTCCCACAATTTATTGTTCATGTCCTTAGCAAACCCTCTTTTTTGTTGAAGGGCGAGAGCTTATCAATTGGCAAGAGCTATCCACTGAATGTTCGAGCTGATTTTGCTATCTCTGCAAAGAGCAGACACGACTGCAATACTATAGTTGGTGGAAACCTCAAGTTACAAACTCTGAGTCATGGAAAACCCTTCAGATACTGCTGCAAACTTTATCCTATGTTGGACATTGGATTTCCCGTCATATGTTCCCATCATACATGTTCTCATTAAAGAAACACACAATATACATACATACCAGGGTGATTTTGTGTACTTATATTGGGGGAAAAAAAAGTTTATTTAACTCATTTGCTCCCGAAAACGTATAAAAACGTTCCATTTTAAATATTGCCATAGTCCCAAAAACTTATTTACAGGTACAGTGGTACCTCTACTTACGAACGTCCTTTCATACAAAATAAAAATAAAAATACAGCATGGGCTGCTACTCGTAGCTCCCAGAGTTTCCTGAACGCAACATACTTACAGCTGCTCTGCCATTGGCTATTATTGGCATCTTCCTGGTATCCCATTGGCTAAGAGGGACCAGTACCATATGTGAACATAGATACAGAATAGAATGTGTCTATTTAGCGTCCTCGTCATTCGCCCCTCGGGCCATAAGGTGTTTAGATAGTTTTGCGTAAATGTATTAACTAACGGACGACAGATTTGTGCAAAAATTCAAACAATTGGTGATTGATGAAGGCTACGTTGCACAGTAACTTTGTAATTGCGACGAGACGGGCCTTTTTTTGGAAAAAAGATCTCTCACTGTCGTACCCAAAGTTTCCATCAAATTTCGGAATTTATTGAAAAGAATCACCCAGAAAAAGTTTTCACCATTCGAGCGATCGCTCACTATGATGATGTTTGCCTTGGACATTTTCGAAGGATTGTTAAAAAAAAAAAAAAAAACTTAAAAAAGAAAAGGGCTCCAGTTGGAGGAGTGGAACCCTTGCCTTCGGGAGATGATGTGCGGCTTACATGATATAAGCGTGAGTGAGTGAGCGATAAATAAAAATAAATAAATAAAATAAAAATATACATGTGTAGCCCCGTACCAAGTCCACCTTGGAAAACACCTTCGCACCTGCCAGGTGGGCAGAGAAGTCCTGTATGTGCGGGACCGGATAGCGATCAGCATCATTGAGGCGGCGATAGTCTCCACACGGTCGCCAGCCGCCGTTCGACTTCGGAACCATGTGGAGAGGCGAGGCCCACGGGCTGTCCGAACGACGAATTATGCCAAAGCGTTCCATGTTGGCGAATTCGGACTTAGCTGTGGCCAATCTATCAGGGCTGAGGCGTCGGGCCTTAGAGTGAACCAGCGGGCCTACGGTCTCAATGTGGTGCTCGACCCCATGATTGGTAGAAGTGGCTGCAAATGTAGGCGTGGTCAGGCTGGGGAATTCTCCAAGAAGCCGCGTGAACACCTCGTCATCTGAGAGCGGGCTGGCGAGGCCCTCAAACGTCTCCACATCACACCCACAAGCAACAGTGGAAAACGTCACAGCGTCCAACAGGCGGCCATTTTTAACATCCACCAGTAGACTGTGGGCACACAAAAAGTCCGCGCCAAGAAGGGGAAAAGAAATGTCCGCAGTGACAAAGTCCCAAGTGAACCGGCGCTCCCCAAAACATACATCCACTGTCTTAGTGCCGTAGGTCCGGATCGGTGCAGCATTGGCCGCTGACAGGTGCGGGCCGTGAGTGCCCCCGGCAGCCTCTTCAGCCGAGGCAGGCAACACGCTTCTGCGGGCGCCGGAGTCACAAAGGAATTTGAGTCTGGAGAGGGTGTCCATGACAAACAGCAGCCGGCACTCTGCGCCCCCACTCACAGCTGCAACTGAGTGGAGGCGTTGCCGTTTCCCGACGCAACAAAGGAGCAAGGGGCGCGGCACCTCTTCGCCTTGGTTCCAAAACGTGCGTGAAAATAGCATAAGCCAGGGGCTGATCGGCCAGCCACGGCAGCGCGTACCTTATGAGGTGCAGTTGTGGTCGCCGGGAATGGGAAGGCGCGTGCAGAGGTCAAGACCTCGTGGTTGTGACGCTGGGTGGCCAGGAAAAAACGGTCAGCTTCCTCCGCCAGAGCACGTGGCTCGGAGATGGTAGTGTTCGCTAGCGCTGTCTGGACATGAGGAGGCATGTGGCGCAGAAACAGTTCAATAAACAAAAAGTTCGGCTCCTCCGCGCCAAGCAGGTTCAGCATTTTTTCCATTAGCTCGGACGGCTTACTGTCCCCCAGGCCCTGGATGGCGAAAAGGCGGCGAGCCCTTTCCGGTCGTGACAGCTCGAAGGTCTTAAAGAGGTACGCTTTGAGCCCCGCGTACTTATCCCGTGCCGGGGCAGAGGTGATAAAACTCACGGCTCTGGCCGCCGTGGAGCTCCCGAGCGCGGACACGACGTGGTAGTAGCGCGTGGAATCGTCCGTAATTCCCCGGATGGCAAACTGAGCTTCAGCTTGTACAAACCACGTCGCCGCGGCCGACTCCCAAAACTCCGGTAACTTGAGACCAGCGGAGTTCGCCATGTCGCTCAATTCGATCAAATTCTCAGCCTCGGAAACGTCAACGAGGCGGATGTCGGGGTCACCAATGTAGCGAGCAGTGACGGGAGTCGGAGGCAGAGTGTTGAAGTCCGGAGCTAAAGACCGGCGATTTATTGACATCAGCTTCTCAGCGTTTAACAGCAACAACAACTCACTCTGCGCGAGGCTCACAGACCTACCAACATTTTGTTCTTTTATCCTTTCATCCTTTCATCCCAAGGTTCCGTGGGTGAATTATGTTCTAATCACTACACATGATTGTTAAAAAAAAAATGAACATCATTGGATCAGTTCTTTACAAAACACCAGGCAAAAACACAGAGAGAAAATCGATCTAAGAGGGCAAAAAACAAAGAGGACAGCAGTTAAAAAGGTAAATGACCATCATTTTTATTCTTTACTCCATTCTTTGTTTTTTACATTATGGACAACTCTCATTTATTGTGCAATAATCTTATTGTAACATTATTTTTTACATGTTTTGATGCATTTTTATGCTTTATAAAACATTTATGTCTGAATTTTGGGAGGCTTGGAATGGATTAGGGCATTTATATAGAAAATGTGTCTCTACTTACAAAATTTTCTACTTAAGAACTTTCTTCCAGAACCAATTAATTTCGTAAGTAGAGGTAACACTGTATATATTTTTTAAGCTAGAGCATAGCCTAGCTACCTACCTAAGTCTTTGATGCAGCCTCCGAACTGAAGAGAACGCTTAAAGCATGCAAAAAGAGGTGGGATTAAATAAGTTTTCTTCTCCCCATTCCCTTTCAGGCATATTGGTTCTACGTCTACGTTTAACATGCATTTTCTTTACGTCTTTGTTACTGATGTTAATTGGAATATGTTGCCTGACATAAACACAAGAAAGAAAGCAATGGTAGTTATTACAAAAACGGCCAGCAGGCGTCAGCAGGGTATAAGATCAACCAGGGCCATGTTGCAAAAAAAAGCTCTTTTCCCCAGTGTTTTAAACAGATTTGTGAATAATGATGAAACTTAGCTATATTCTAATGCTAATTGGTGCAAAACAGAAACAGATAGAAATGTACTTTTTTCCTGATGAATGAAGAGACGTTAATATTTCTTTTGGTAGGGTCCATGTTTTTATAGCAAGAGAACACAATATTCTGTGGGTCTTGCAAAATAAGTCAAAATCCAGCCAGGGGTGAAGGGGGTTGCTTCAGTGGCAAAATGGGTCTGTGATCCTCATTTTTCAATGAGTCGAACCTACAGACTTTTTCTACGTATACAAAAGGTATCTGGTGTGACCACAAATGCCACTCTAAAGTGTAGTTTAACCATATTGGGATTGTGAGGGCAGTTTTAAGTAAATTAATTAGCATCTTGTGTGACCACTGACCAATATTTCTTTCGTGTTAGAAATCCCACTTATGGAGACTTAATTAGCCATTCATGTTCCAACGCCACGTTGCAAGGATCTAGCCACAATTCTGAGAAACTGAAAACTTTCCAGTTCTTGCATGGCCAGCATACCTCTGGACATGCTACCCATTGAGATCGGCGTACATGACAGCTCTAGTTCCTGCCAAGATCCAGCAACTCCGCAAAGAGTGGGCCAACAATTTAGACATAATGCGTGAATGCTAGTTGAAAGAAAGAGGCCTTTTGTTGACTTTGTAAAAAGCGTAGATCTTTGAGTTCAGCAACAGAGCAAAAAAGTTCATGAAAGATGGGAGTAAAAACAAATGTGATTGTATTTGGTTTGCTGTATATAAAGTTTTTATGAGACGTATGCTAAAAGACCTGGCTGGAAGTTACAGATGTTGGACGAAAGACAAATAAAGCAGTCTTACCTTTCAATGCCATCTTGGGAGTAATAAACACCATAAGTCTGGATAGATCCTCCAGTGTCCTCTGGGGGCCGCCAGCTGAGTCGGACAAATCGGCTGGACACTAGGACAGGGACCAGGTCGCGGGGGGCAGAGGGGAGGGCAACGCCTGGGCTGGGGGACACTGGTGGGGGATCAGAGGAGGAGGAGTAAGTCAAAGGGGTGCCAGAAGGAGCAGGCGGAGCAGGAGGCGGGCGGGGAGGAGGAGGTGTGTGGACAGGTCTATATTGAGTGGGTGAGGCTTCTGTGAACAGTTCATCCAGGGGAAAGGGAGGGACGAGATGCAGGGAGGACGAGGGAGAGGACCACAGCGGGAAATGGAGGAGAGGAGCAGCAAGGAGGTGGCAAAGCAAACGTAAAAACATAAAATAATGGATGAGAGGAACATAAAAGACATGGAAGAGACAAGAAGGAAGAAAAAGGAGGAAGAAGAATAATGGTAAAGAAGAGCCCAGACAAGAAAAAATAGTGGCACAGATTGTTGCATATATATATAGTAGTTTGTTGGAAAATATTTAAATATTAGATATGAAACATATATAAAACAAATTCATCTTCATTGATTGTCAATTAAATTTAACATCTCAGATACTGTATATACCTATAACTTAAAGGTGAAATTAAAAGACAAAAATGACATTCAAACTCATGGCTGGATGTTCATTGTAGGTCTTAAACATCCAAGTCCATTTTAACAGTCAATTTAAATCCACTTTAATATTACTAATATCTGTTGATAATGTGCATACATTTAGCACATGCTATGAAATGAAGGTTAACAAGTACACACTGGAAACAAACACAAGTGACAACATTGAACACAATCTTTGACCAGCAAATTTGTATGCATGGCTTGCTATTCACTTCAACACTGGCAGATATCCATTTTATATCCGATTTTAATCCACATGGATCTGATCTGATCGTGTGTTTGTTTTTTTCTGCTTATGCCACCCTGATGAATACGTGAACTGAATAAAAAAAATACATTTAAACAATCCTAATTGTGTCACTTGAACCATGTAGTTTCTTTAATCTACATATGATAGAGACTTCATTCACATCTGATCCGGTTCCATGCATTTTTTTTTCCTGCTTATGCTACCATTACTGTGGACACACGCACAATCGTGATTCGGCAAATATGTTTCTACCTACTGGCAATTTTTTTTAAGTATGACTACCCCCATCTCCCTTCAAAAGCTGATTTTGCTTTATACAAAAATATTACCTGTATGTGCTATGTAATTTGCTTGTATCTATGTTCAAACATTCAAACATTATCTGCACAGTAATTTGCATTTCCCATTTTCATTAATTATTTTTTGTGTGCAAAGAGAAGTTCTGTTACCTTGCTAACATATATGGCTGTCAACATTTGAACCAACAAATATGAATAGATACTAGGGGTGTTAAAAAAAATAAATAAAAAATCAACTTTGGCAATATATCGCGATATGCCAGCCCGCAATTCTTTTTTTTTCAGTACCAAATCTTATTGTCAGTGTTGTGGCTCCATACAGTTTATCTTGTGAATAAGTGAAACAGTAAACTGCGATCAGGCGTGTAACACCGCAAGGTGAGAAAGCAGAATTTTGTCAGCTACAGTAAATCAACTGCAAGTAGTGACAACATAGAAATTTGACATTGTGTTACGCAACAACAAATTCAACTACAAAGAGACTGAAACTGAAACTGGCAAAAATGGACCACACCAATCATTGGTGTATTAAGTAACTTCTTCATTGCTGTAGAGTTCATTAATTATCACCTATTCACAGTTTGCCATTCACAAAATTCACATTGTTCTTTCTGTAAAGCCTACGCAAGCCCATTACTTGGCAACTATTTTAACTGAAAGAAGTGGAAAAAATAAATATCAAATCTTAACGAAAAGCTAAGCGGGGATGCACTGTTAGCACAGATTAGCATTAGCTTATAGTGTTATTCTGGTTTGCTTAAAACCGGCACATACTCGGGTTGTGTTTGGAAATTCACTCTGACACGCATAGCACTTGCCCCTCCCATTAATTTCCGAATGCAGCTTATGTTATTTTAAAACAATCAGCAGCCCGTGCTGGAACTTTTTTTTTTTTTTAACTGCCTGACGCATATGCACTGAAGGCATTGTGTCTCCAGTCCTTTTTTGGTGCAATCTGAGTAACCTGACGGCACATTTGAACAACACTGAGTTTCTGAACAGTCGGAGTGAAGCAGTGCACGCTTGTAGGTGAGTGAAGTTGGTTGCTGTAGGGGCGTAGACCTATGTGTATATGTACGTGTCACATCGACTTCAATGTTAGTGCTGTCCTTTTTAAATTCTGGACTCAACAAGTTCTAGCACTGCTACGTTGCCATGGTAATTGAAAGCCTTTCTCAGATTGGTGCACCCCGCAGCAGCATCCAATTAGGCACATAAGGCAAATGCAAAGGGCACTGTCTCCTCCAGGCATCCACAGTGTTTAAAAGTGGATGTGAAGTGCTCTGTAATTCTCTATCCTGGGTGTATTTTAACTAGTGCTGTCAAACGATTAACATTTTTAATCAGATTAATCACACTTTTTAATTTTGATTAATCACGATTAATCAGCTAAATTACTTGCGGATTCGCGTAATATAAAATAAATACAAAATACCGTAATATTTTGACAATGCATTTTATTATCTGAATGTCATTTGCAAACATTGATTAAATGCATGTACGCAATAGCATGCATGTATTGCTCAAAACGTAACAGCATCATATCAATTGGGTGCAATTCAGCAATTATTAATTAAACACAAATTACTTTTGTTTTATCTAAAGTCCCGTCGGGGTGTTTTTAAAGCGAAATTTACCACCGAGCAAATCAACTGGAGTCACCCCGCTCATTTTCGAACCACAGACGTAGGAAATGCCGTGCATTGACCTCATCACTGACCTGCGCAGCCTTCAGTGTAACCATCCGCGGTTACGTTCAAGGCTCAAGTGCAGTCAAAAAAACAGTGCGATTAATATGCGTTAATACGTGATTGATGCGACATTTTTCTGTGATTAATTAATCTATTAACGCTTTCAATTTCACAGCCCTAATTTTAACTGAAGTATGTCAGACACCTTATATTAAGGCACCTGGGAACTGATTTAAATTGTTAAGGAATGCATAATATATCTATTTTAAGCAAAGTAATAACCTTCTTGTGGTTGGTATACCATGAACAGAAACAGTACCCTTTCTGGCTTTAGAAAGTGGGAACCACAAAAAATAGACCACTAAGTAAATTTATATATATATATATATATATATATATATATATATATATATATTGTATCAATCAAAAATGATTAACTACATCAATTACATCTGACACAATTAAATCAATCAAATCTAAATGTTTAGTGATCAGATGGAATGACGATGTTGGGTGTTTCTAACTTAGCAACATAGTCTCAATGTTTAGCAGCATTGTTGCTGTACTTGGCAACTTCTATGACCCCTATTTTTCAAAAAAGCAAATACTGTAGTGACATTGCCAACAATGGTCTTCGTGTTGGCAACATTCTCATTTCCTGCACGGTGCAGTGAAAAGGCCAGTTTGTGCTTATAATTAGGGATAGGCGAGTACCGATACCAGCCTTTTTTTCAAGTCCTCGAGTACTCGTGACGCAGACGAGTACAAGCGACCGATGGCAGAGGGGGAAGACGTTAAGTGAGTCCTCCTTGCCTGTAACTGGCGCTAGCTTGCAGCAGTTTTTCATCAAAACTTCACCGGTTTGGAAATACTTCAAAATTGTGAATCTTAAACTAAAAGGGCATTTTTGTGTTTTATTTTGAGCGTTAAGACTATTAACTCTTTGACCGCCATAAACGTTTAAAAACGTTCAGCATAATCCTAGGATAGGCCGCCATAGACGTCAATTGACGTCTACTATGTTTTTTTATGGAATCGGGTGGAGGAAAGCCTTGGGCAGCTGTGCTCCAAGTATCAAGCCGATCGGGTTACTATATTGGGTATTCCTGGCCACTAGATGGCTGTGATGAGTCTTTTGGACAAGATCAGGTAGGAGACAACAGTAGAAGAAGAGAGGCTGAGCTAGAGTGTTGAGGGGGAGAGAATGGCTAACTTGGCTAAGGGAGTCAAAAAAGGCTACAGATGGCAAGCAGCTCACGCTTGATCCTTATTTTCAAAGCTCAAAAGCATCGACCAGTGCTCAAGAGCACAGTGATGACGGGGTTAAGTCATAGTTGAAGCGGTGACGCGGCCGTTTCGACCACGTCCTAAGGCCCCACCGGCTAGCGATGCTAATAACGTCCTAAGGCCCCACCGGCTAGAGATGCTAACACCGGAGAAAAGTGGTGCACAACCGAGCACGTCTGCACAGATGACGTTTCATCGGACGATGACGACTACTATGGGTCCGATGCAAGACAGTCCTGGACAGTCTTCCAAAGAACGTGAAGGTAAGCGCTAACATGCTAAGAGATTGCTAGTAAGATTACTTTCCTTTTCGGGCGATCTGCTAGCAGCGTGTGTAAATGTGCTGAGATACACTAAAACATCTATTACCTATACAAACGTGAATGTATATTTTATAGATCGTGCTCACAGCAACGTCGGACCGCTGGTTCGACGACAAAGAAAGGTAAAAAAAAAAAAAAACGTTTTCAATACACCGCAACAATAAAAGGAAAGTCTTTCGATTGTATTGTAATTGTATATGTTTCTTTCAGCTCCTACTCATAGGGCCCAAAGTGACCCTTCTCACAGTGAGCAGAACAAAGGTAAAAATAAAAGATTCTCCACAGCACTAATAAAATATTTGATGGTAAACGTCTTCTATAATTTACAGAATGTGCATCAACCAATACACCCAAGAAAAAAAGGTAAACATATGCACACACACACACATTGCATCACACTGCTCTAAAATAATATGATATTGAAATGTATATTTGCAGATCCCAAAGATTCTGGCTAGCTTGAAGTTGATGAATTTGGCTGGCAGCCAACCATCTTCCCCTTTGCTGCAAAACCAGGACCAAGGGATGCTGCAGCAGAGCTGAATTCCCACCTGCCAGCTGACATCCTGGAGCTCTTCATCACGGATGAACTTCTCCAGCACATCGTTCATCATACCAACCTCTACGCAAATCAGTCCATGCAGAAGCAGACTGACAAAAACTGTTGCGCACGTGTAAATAGTTTGCAAAGAGTTTTCCAAATTGTTTGTTCGGATTGCTACTGTTGCATGTAAATAAACTGTTATTTTGCAATCAAAAAACATTTTTTATTGTTGGGGTAGTGTTTTATAGAAGTTTAGGTGTTTGTAGAATCACTCATGCAAAAAAAAAAGTGCCAAATTCACTAGAGTGCATGAAATAACATCGTTTCACAAAAAGCTTGATTTCTCCGTATTTTGGAAGAAAATAGAGGATTTGGGTGAAACGAAGTTGTTTTCGATTGTTGATTACTGAAGATCCGAATAAGGTAGAAACAAACTTTTTTTTTTTAGATGAAAGATGAGACTTCAATCTTTCATTTGGTAGCATCCGCCTTGCCATAGTCCTAACACAACATTTTCTGTGGAGCTTGAAAGATCAGTAAAATTCGGTAAATCAGCTGGCAGTATGGGGTTACCTTTTCCGAAAATGGCTGGCAGTCAAAGAGTTAAAGAGTGACTGTGCTGTTTTTTTTTTTTTTTTTTTGTCAAAATTAAAGGAAATATATTTGTTTAAAAATATATTTTAGTGATTTTTTTTATTTGTCAGAATGTACTACTGGTATCGACAGTTGGTATTGGTATCAGTGAGTACTGAGGGTCTGAGTATCGGTATCGGTCTGAAAAAAGTGGTATCGAACATCCCTACTTATAATGATTTGGGAGCCTAACTAGGAATGGCTTCTATTATAATAGAAATCAGTCATGTTAAATTTACAATGTTCGATCAGATATGCAGTAAGCAGTGCTTTTTTAACAATGTTAGGATAGAATGTTACACTGTCAAGAGTAAATGTATTTGAGTGTTGGGTTGTTTGGGTGTAACCTGAATAGCACTACCTTGAGGGTTAAATTGACCACACCCTCATTTCCAGTGAAGGAGAATCTTTCTAAATTTAAAGCTCGCCCGCGACCCTAATGAGGACAAGCAGTACAGAAAATGAAAGGACGGATAATTGTTTGGGGAAGAACAACACATGCGCACACACAAACCAAATGAAGCATTTAAAGATAAAACTGACATTAAACATCCCAGGGACTGCAAATCTCTTCTGCATCATTAACTGATTGAAATCCAATTTGCTACTAGGATCAAAGTACTTGAAAATGTTGCTTAATTTCATCTGTACGTGACACCTCAAAGCACACTCATGAGGACGAGGAGACCAAGAAATTCAAAGAAGGAAAAAAAGAACAAAAATAAGTGAACGGTCACACGGGAGAGATGATGTTTGAGGTGATAGAACATAGGTGGAGGACACGCAATTGAATTTCTAAATATAGCTTGATAATGAGACACGAAGAAAGGACAGGCGAGAGTAGGTTGTGACATGTGAGGAGTGTTAACACAGCTCCTCACGGCACTGTGAGAGGAGACTGCAGGGTGTGAAGGGTGGATTTGTTCCTGCTCGGCGAACCGGCCACAAAGCCAAGGAGGCTCTGAGTAGGAAGTAAATAGTCTCGGCCAGGAATGGATGAGTAAGCAAAATAATAGTCAGACACAAACAGACGAAGAGCATGAAAAGAGTCTGAATGGATGTTAACATAACACTGCAGTCTGTCTGAATACAAAACAAAACAGATGCACAAATGCGTGCACACACACACCCCAGACATCTACACGGACAAACACACACACACTATACAAATAACTTCCTGTTTTTCCATCAATATATTGACTTTCTACAAGCTACTCTGCATTTATATTGTTTCTGCTGCCTGTGTGAGCTTGAAAGGAGTTTGGTTTTCACTGAGGGGTCTAGACTGCCAAAAAGTGTAACATTATTTCCATTTTTTTGTTATTTAAGAAAAACAATCAACCGTCACGGACCCAATACTGCAGTTTGATGATCGACCATGTGGTCGTGTCATCGAACTTGCGGCTGCATATGTTGGACACTCAGGTGAAAAGAGGGGCGGAGCTGTAAACTGATCACCAACTGGTGATGCTCCAATGGCGCAGGAAGATGCCAGCCTGGCCTGGCAGACCCAAATGTATTGTGGGAGTCTCCTGGGAATGTGTAACAGAGGCCACTGTCAGAAGGAGGAACTCCCACCTCTGACCTCTGGCATAACTTTTAATTCCCAGGCAGTCTTTTTTTCCCCCAACTCAAATCAAACATAAAATAAATATGTTGCCTTAATAAACAAGTAAATGTAATTAAAAAAAAAATCTCTCTCTCTATCTCTCTGTGTGTGTTTATATATATATATATATATATATATATATATATATATATATATATATATATATATATATGTACTGCTCAAAAAAATTAAAGTGTTGAAATCAGGTGACTTTCTGTTGATTTTAGACCAGTCTCGGGTTCACTTCCTGTTGAAATCAAGTCACTTCCTGTTGATATCAGGTAATTTCCTGATGAAATCAGGTCACTTCTTGTTGATTTAAGACCACTTCCGGGTCACTTGTTGAAATCAGGTAACTTCCTGTTGAAATCAGGTTACTTCTGGGTTATTTCCTGTTGAAATCAGGTCACTTCCTGTTGAAATCAGGTCACTGCCTGTTCAGGTTGGGGCATTTCCTGGCAAGAATCCCGGGTGTACCTAATCATTTGTCCAAGATGGTCACCGCCCCACAGGGCCAGCTGGGCAAGAATCCTGGGCGTATCTAATCAATTGGCCAAGATGGCCAATTCACACCCGACGCTAAATGAAGTGTGCCCTGTGATTGGCTGGCAACCAGTTCAGGGTGTACCCCGCCTACTGCCCATAGCCAGTTGGGATAGGCTCCAGCACCCTCCGCGACCATTGTGAGGAGCAAGTGGTTCAGAAAATGGATGGATGGATTTTTTTTTAGCAGTTTATTAGTTATATAATAACTTACCACAAAAAAATGAGCTTTTTTGAATAAGTCCCCTTATATTAGAAAACTCTGAACAAGAATATAATAACACACAAACATCTTTTCATTAGTCATCTGTGCTTCAATGAGAATGAAGTTGTAGCACACAAATACTGTTTTTTTTTCCGTGCTTATGAAATGATTGAGAATCTGTAATATTTACTAATGATCTTGAAAATAAATGATTTAATGTTTCCAAAACCGCAGAGTAAAGAGCACTCCCATATAGAATTTTAGATAAAATCTGTGGAAAATTTGAATGTTTTAATACCCATATATCATTTCCTCATCTGGTGCGAGGTTGTCTTTGTTAACCTCTATTTATGCAGAAGAGGCTGCTGTGCTTGTTCACTTTCAAACTTCACCCTGCTTCAAAATTCATACTTCTCTTTTTCTCCCTGCACTCAATTTCAGGGCTCATTTCAGCCAGCTGCCGTTAACACCCCCCACACTACACACAAACACCCCCACACGTAGACACACATACGCAATCACGCATACACACACCTAAGTTCTGGTTAAATTCCACTAAAAGATTTATTCTCGTAAATCTCCACCACTGTGGGTGACTGAGTACAATCTCAGTATCTTGTATGCGTGCAAGTGTGTGGGTGCGTGCGTGCACGTTTGTGTGTGCGTGCGTTCGTGCAGATGGAAGTTAAATGGATGTAAACTAAAAGGTTTCCACAGCCTGGAGGTTGTTGATCTGCATGTTTTCCTTCTTTCCTTTCAGCATTCCCTTCTTTCTTAAAGCTGCTCAATATAGAAATTTGCCCCAAAATATCTTTACAAAAGCCCTTTATTTGACCATTTATGTCTCAAACATCTAATTAGCAGAGTTACACATTAGCTTTTCACAATGGGCACTCCTGCAAGTCTCTGGACAACAGATAGTATTCACATGACATCACTGAACCACGCCTATCGACCTGGTGACCCACATTGTGTAGCTAACAAACATGAGCAGGCCAGTGAGTCAACGCAAAAGCTGAGGAAGCGTGGGTTTCTATGACGTTACTTTCATACATTCATTTTATTTATTTATTTATTTATTTATTTTTGTTTCCACTAACCGCTTCAATATGGTATGTATGCGCTGTTCACGGGTGCAACAATAGGTTGAATGTGAACAAACAAATGAATAAAGAAAATACTCGATTTGATTTTCTGAGGCCTGGTAATATGGAAAGTAAGATAGTAATCATAGGGCAGTCATGCACAGCACAGCGTATTGTTTATGGCTGCATTTTAAAATGCAATGTTGACTAACCCTTTTGAAGCCAAAAATATTCAGGCCATAGTATCATCAATTAAAAACATGTTTTGAATGTTGGTAAACTACAAAGTTTAATTAAGATTGAATGTAACATCATCTTAATTGGTTGTATTTTTAATTTGCATAGAACTTCAATAATTCACGCTGTAATCTAATGACGGTTATATAAGAGAAGCTGCTTACTGGTGTGATATGATCTGATTAGTCGACTCATTGTGATTACGATACATGACTAGTCGGATCGCAAAATAATCATTTGTGGCAGCTCTGAATATCGTAATTGCATAACCTACAAGGGCTGGCTTAGTGCTCAAATAAAAAATATGTTATACACATGACAGACTTAAAATTACCCAGAAAATGAAACCTGTGTACGTGTGCACATGCATGTTTGCCGCCATCCCCCGCTAATATTTTGTCGAAGTACTTTTTCCTGCGGAAACATCGGATTATCAATATCAGCTTTGCACATCTAGACACAGACATTTTTGTTCAAGCTCAGCAAGATTGCATGGAGAGTATCTGCGAACAGCAAATTTCAAGTCTTGCCATTGATGCTCAACAGGATTTAAGTTTGAACTTTGCCTGGGCCATTCTAACACATGACCATTCTTACAGATTAACCATTCCATTGCAGCTCTGGCTTTATTGCTGGAAGATAAATCTTTTTACCAATCTCAAGTCTTTTGCAGCCGCTGACGGGTTTTATTGCAGGATTGCCCTGCATTTCCGTTCATCTTCCTATCAACTCTGATCACCTTCCCTATCCTGAAGGCAACTGATAGCACAAGATTGCATTTCAGGGTATCAGAGTACAGGGGACTGAATACAAAGGCACCACACTTTTCAGATTTATATTTGCTTAACATTTTAATCACATACGCCAGTCGGCAAGGCAATGGATGATGATGATGATAACTTTTTGAAGTGTAGATTATTTTGATTTAGCTTCACAATTATGTACTACTTTTACTACTACCATCATAAAGCCGAAACAAAATACACTAGTTCATGATCGTAAGGTCACAAAATGTGAAAACATTTAAGGGATATCAATACTTTTCCATGCACTCAATATACGCATTCCACAAGCAAAATTGCACAATAGTTGAAAGAACTAGACTAAGTGCAATTTCTGGAGAAATTGCGCGGGAATGCTGAAAGCTGAATGCTAAGATTTGAATGCATGTGGAATGCTTATGAAATAAATTGAGAGATAAATTATGAAATTATGACCTCCTGATTACTGGACACTTTACCAAATGTGCCACCGAACAGTGTAAGACACCTGGTAATGATGATAAGCTATATGTATGGAAGTGGGCGTGGAAAGTGATACTTAGAAAAATGTCTGTCCCATTGAAAATGAATGGGGAAAATTTGATATTACAAGTTAAATTGTGCAAATATTGTAAGTAATGTGGAATCAGACGAGATATACTCCAGGAGGCGTTAATTTTTTAAGCTAGTTGAAATTTGAACAGTGTGAATTGGAAATATTATGTGGGAGTTGATTGGCGGCGAAAAAGTGTGGAGAATAAAAATCACAATAATATATGTGGGAATGCTGAATGGTGTGCTCAAAATATCGATACGGCAATATATCGTTGTGGGCCTCGTTCAATACAGTATCAATACGCAGGCGTCAGAATCGATATTGCTCGTTAACTTTAAATAGGCAGTTAACGTTTGCCTTTGCAGCTTGCATTGTACGTAAAAAAAATAATAACCAGCAGCGTCTTTGAAGTTAATTGCCTTCAATTAATGCAAAAATAGCTCACAAGTGATTGGACACTGTCTTGCTAAGAAAATTTAAAGCAGAGGAAGAATATCAACATTTATTTACTTATAAACTTAACATGGCACGTGTCTTAAATGCACCAATTTTCCAATATTTTGTTTAAAAAAACGAAATGAAATGTGTTACATGAAAAAAATGCTGTTTTTATTTCCCCAAATATTTCAAATAAGCACATTTTAGAGCTGTAATTTTGATACTTTGATATTTTTGCTCATATCGGCTCATGCCTATTAATACATTTTCCCGTTGTGTCTGTGAAAACTGCTCGCTGCTCTGCAGTGCGTACACATTTAGACCAGGCATGCCGCTTGGTGGTAAACCAGAAGAGCTAATAACAAAAACATTTTTGTCATCCAGCATAATAAACATATACTTTGGGTATACACGACTGTTATTGTAAAATGTAAGTAAATTAATGTAAAATACCGGGATACGTATCGCCTTGAAGATCATGTATTGGGATACATATGTATCGCGATACGTATCGTATCGTGACCCCTGTATCGTGATACGTATCGTATCGTGAGGTTGGCGGCAATACCCAGCCCTAATGTTGAAGCATTCCCACAATAATTATATATATATATATATATATATATATATATTATAATAATAATTCTATTCGTCCACGTGATGGTCCGTGTGACATGAAAAGACTTGAATACAATGTGATCGGACAAACAATGGTAAAAGCAATAGTAATGTATAGTATTTCACCTTAAGTTACCATGTGTGTTCCGCTACAACTAGAGATGTTCGATACCACTTTTTTCAGACCGATACCAATACTCAGCCCCTCAGTACTCACCGATACAGATACCAACTGCAGATACCAGTAGTACATTTTGACAAATAAAAAAAAATCACTAAGATATATTTTTAAACATATTTCCTTTAATTTTGACAAAAAAAAAAAAAAAACAGCACAGTCACTCTTCAATAGTCTTAACGCTCAAAATAAAATGCCCTTTTAGTTTAAGATTCACAATTTCACTCTAGCTCAGCCTCTCTTCTTCTACTGTTGTCTCCTACCCGATCTTGTCCAAAAGACTCATCACAGCCATCTAGTGGCCAGGAATACCCATTATAGTAACCCGATCAGCTTGATACTTGGAGCACAGCTGCCCAAGGCTTTCCTCCACCCGTTTCCATAAAAAAACATAGTAGACGTCAATAGACGTCTATGGCGGCCTATCCTAGGATTATGCTGAACGTTTTTAAACGTTTATGGCGGTCAAAGAGTTAATAGTCTTAACGCTCAAAATAAAACACAAAAATGCCCTTTTAGTTTAAGATTCACAATTTTGAAGTATTTCCAAACCGGTGAAGTTTTGGTGAAAAACTGCTGCAAGCTAGCGCCAGTTACAGGCAAGGAGGACTCACTTAACGTCTTCCCCCTCTGCCATCGGTCACTTGTACTCGTCTGCGTCACGAGTACTCCAGTACTTGAAAAAAGGCTGGTATCGGCCCGATACCGATACCTGGTATCGGTACTCGCCCATCCCTATCTACAACACCAGTACATGACCATTACTCCTATAACATTTTTCACATTTGCTACAATATTGCAGCAAATAATGCATGAATCATGTAAACATTTTTTTGTCTTTGTGCATTAGGTACTTATTTATGAAGGCACACTATTTGGTGCTGATCCAAATTAAGAGTGTTTAGTTTTGGCAGTGGTTTGCACTCTACTTACCGAGTGCCAATCTAGCAAAATTCTTTCTCCTCGTCTAAAAGCTGCATCCATAAACATTGCATCTCTAAATTATATGCATGCATTAAGCCCTTCAAATCCATTCAACTGGTACTGACTGCATTATGTAAAAGATGTGTGATGTTGCCATGACAACCTACAACACAATGTAAGGTTATTATGCACAGTGGAATTCTGGCAGAGCTGATACTGTGTGAGTTACATTAGTATGGTACTTTAATGTTCACATAAATCAAAGTGATTCACAATGTCTCCTCAGTGCCCATTCACCCCTTTATACTCATATTCACACACTGCTGGTGTTAGCTCATCATGAGCAATTAGGAGCTCACTGCCCTAGTCAAATAGCCATGACATCCTGCTAAGTGCTGTGAATCGACGTGTTTGGGAATTAATTCCATTAGAAACCATATGAAACGTTACCGTATAACAACAAATAAACGTGTTTGTCCATCTGTTTGGCAGTCAGCAAGCTACTTCCTGGTTCATGCAGGTTCAACTGCACACCGCATAAAGGCTGAAACGGTAAGAAGTGAACAGAAATTCCTTATCCATTGCATTATTTGGATCAGAAATGGAGAGGGCTCTTCCTTGACCTGCAGACCATGACCTTAAGTTTAGTGATGTGAAACACATTTTATTTTATTTTTTTTGCAGTTTTTGTTCAATTCTGCAACTCAAGTCACCAACTCACGACAAAATCCAGACATGTGAGACATGGTTTTTTTTTTTAAGAACAACATTCTTATTTACAACTGTGACTTGATGAGAGGGGAATGACAAATGGAGATAAAAACAAAACATGAAATAAAGCAAATAAAAACAAGCAAACAGACTTTACATGCATTAATAAACATTACAAGTTATTTGAAAACATACAGCAGGAGCAGACTATCCCAGTAGACAGTGGACAAGTGACTTTTTTTATTTGTTTCGTTCTTCTTATTCTTCACTTGTATAGCACTTTCCTATCTTTAAAAGCACTAAAGCAGTAGTGAGTTGTCAAGACCAGCAAGGATTTCTTTCCAATCACATTTCAGCCTCTATGTGCTGCCATGTCAATGTAATCTGCCCAAGGCTTTCAAAATTACTACAGTGGCCAATAAAACTTACACTTTATCAGTAATAGAACTGTTATTTTAGCTAAGAACATTTCATATCTGTCCTCCCTTGGCCAGCGAGCTGGATCTCAATGACGTTAGCATTTTCTGCCCTCTGATTCGTTGGTTAGAGCAAAACTTGCTAAAGCAAAGTTAAACGTGCAAGACACAACTGTTGTCATCTTCCCACATTAATACCTTATTCATTTTTTGGGAGATTTTAAATATCAAAATTACTAATGGTATCACTATTTGGTATCGGATTAGTGATAACACAAGAATTGAATACTCGTATCGGCTGAGAAAAGTGGTATCGAACATCCCTATTTTTTTCACAAGATAAATACTGATTTTGAACTGCACCAGATGATGTGCAGTATGTGGCACAGGTACATGCTATTATGTATGTTTTTGTGGGCGTTGTCACGTTTGGGTGGGTGTCGGAGGCAGGACCCAAATGCAGGGGGCAACAAAAACAGGACAAGGCAGGGATGCAAGTAAAAAGGGGATTTAATTCAGAAAGAAGGTAAAAGAGGTACTATGTGAAAATAACAAAATCAACAAGAGCCAAAAAATACACTAAAGCAACAAAAACAGGAGGGAAACAAGACATGGCATGGCATGGACGGCAATATGGAATGATTAGACAGCAACAGCAACAATGACTCAACAAGAACTGAAACAAAGCAGGGTAACTAAATACACATGGTAACGAGAAAACAACAGACACCTGGGCAAGACACAAGAGGCTTGGGGAGCTGATTGGTCAACACACTGGGAAGGGAAGACACACTCAGGTGGACGTGGTTAGACATAACGGGACAAGGGAAAAGACAAGGAATACATGAAATAATTAGAATTCTTAATTAGAATTAGAATTAGAATTCAACTTTATTGTCATTGCACTGTCACAAGTTCAGAACAACGAAATGCAGTTTGCATCCATCCAGAAGTGCTTTAGCAAGAATAAATTATATATTTTAAAAATAAGATCGATTTGGTATATACATATTATGGCAGGATATAAATATGTATATAATATAGATAAAGAGCCGAATAATTGTATATGACTATCTCTATAACCAAAAGAAAACAAAATCCCACCCCCACAAAACCAAAACATGACAGGCGTAAGGATTCACGCGGCACATTGTAGAGCAACTGGTTCGCATTGAGTCTTCCAAAAACCATAAAGCTATTACAACCCCTAGCAAAAGGTCTTGGATGAGCATTCACTCAGACCTTTTATTGTGTAGATCAAACTCAGATAAAAAGCATGAAACAGTCGTAAGGTCATTCCAAAGTGCACCATCTTGGCTTTCAGAAACACAAAAAGAAATGAAGAAAAAACATTGTGCTGGTCAGTAAATGTTACTTTTACCCCGGGTTTACACCGGTTGCGTGTGCGGTGCGGCTGCGGTGCGGTGCGTCTTGACTGCGTGCTCCGGACGCGTCAAGTTTTTTGGCCAATCCACACCGGCTCCGCACAGCTGCGGTCCGGCAGCTCCGTCGCCGACCACTTCCCGCCGTGTCTCGCGTGACCGCACGCGATTATGTGGCATTAAAAACAACGACAAACACACAGAAATTCTGTGCTCAACAGAGAAGCAGAAAGAGAGGTGGACTTTTATTATTCTGTGGCTTTCTACCTCCATTATAAACCTCTCCTCGTCCATGTTCGCTGGTGTCTAAACCGTGAATGAGCACCTCGCACATTAACTCCAGGCCCGTCTACGCCCACATCACGTTTTGCTAGCATGCTTGCGAAATAGGAGCTGGCGAGTGTTTTATCTTGAAAGGTAACCGGGAATTTATTTTGAAACTGCGTCGGTCTTCCTGTCCCGCTCGATGTGTTTTGTGCTAGCTTGCCATTTGCCGGAGGCCTACCACTGCGGCGTCCGGCAAAAATAGAAAAGAGGTCTATCCTTGCGGAAGGGCTGCGGCACGCCGCAGCTGAGACGCAGTCGACACACAACGCACACGCAAGCGGTGTAAACTGCACCATTCGAATGAATGGAATCTAATTGCTTGCGTCGCCGGAACGCACCGCAACCGCATCCGGTGTAAATCCCGGGTTATAGAGCAAGTGTAGGGAAATAAATATGGAATCACTCCATTCCGAGGAAAAAAAAAAATAGAATCCTTCCATTTTGAGCCGAAAATAAGGACACACCCAGTCATTTTCCTTACCTTAATTGGCCACCTGCCTCAAATTACATCTGCTTGTTAGTCAGCAGCCAAGATGTTGAACTTTGGAATGACCTTACGACTGTTTCATGCTTTTTATCTGAGTTTGATCTACCGAATGAAACGTCTGAGTGAGTGCTCGTCCAAGACTGGTGATTCCATACTTTTTGCTAGGGGTAGTACACGCTAGGGCTGGGCAATAAATCAAATTAATTCGATACATCGTCATTTGAAAATTTGCTAAATCATGAAATCGAGTTTGTTTACAATAGCTACCAACTACTTAATTGTGGCATTTAAGCACAAACTAATGTTAAGTGTATGTTAAGTGTATGTTAAAACTGATCTAGAATCTGTATACGTTACTGGTGTACGAACATTTTGCACAGGTATTATTTTTGAATAAATTAAACCTTTAAATAAACATTTGTCGGATGTATTAGGTTAAAATCGATTAAAATCGTAATCGTCCTGAATGACTGCAAAAATCGAGATTTTCTTTTTTGGCCATATCGCCCAGCCCTAGTACACGCCTACAATCACTTTCTGTTAGGCTTTTCAAAATACAGTTGAACCTCTACTTACGAACATCTCTTCATACGAAATTTTCAAGTTACGAAACGCCTCAACGGGAAAATATTGCCTCTTGTTACGAAAGAAATTTCTAGATACGAAAGGTAAAAATACATTACCGAACGCAACATACTTTCGGCTATGGCTATTTCCTACCATAGGTACCTATGAGCGTAAATACTAGATCGGTGTTTGTGCATCGTTCTGGCATCCCATTGGCTAAGAGGAACCTCTACCATAGGTATCTATGAGCATATACTAGATCGGTGTCTATACAGCGTTCTCATTATTGATCCCGCGGCCCATGTGGTGTTCCGATGTGTTGTCCGATGTGTTCCGTGTTTTTCGTAAATGTATAAACGAACGGCCAACGAATTTGTGCAAAAATTCAAAAAATTGGTGATTGATGAAGGCACAGTAAGTTTTTAATTGCGACGAGATGGGTCCTTTTTTTTTTTTTTTTTTTGAAAAAGATGCCTCGCCATATCGGAAGTTTCCATGAAGTTTCAGAATTAGTTTAAAAGAATCGGCCAGAAAAAGTGTTCACCAGTCGGGCGTTTGCTCACTAAGATGATGTTTGCCTTGGACATTTCCGAAAAAAAAAATAAAAAATAATAATAATAAAAAATAAATAAAAAGCAAACATCCATGGATCAGTTCTTTACAAAACACCAGGCAAAAAAAAAAAACACTTCTGAGAGAGGAGAACATGAACCAAAGAGGGCAAAAAACAAAGAGGACAGCTGTTAAAAAGGTAAATGGCCATCATTTTTATTCTTTACTCAATTCTTTGTTTTTTACATTATGCACAACTCTCATTTATTGTGCAATAATCTAATTGTAACATGTATTTGTTACATGTTTTGATGCATTTTTATGCTTTATAAAACATTTATGTCTGAATTTTGGGAGGCTTGGAACGGATTAGGGCATTTACATGGAAAATACGTCTCTACTTACAAAATGTTCTACTTAAGAACTTTCTTCCAGAACCAATTAATTTCGTAAGTAGAGGTACCACTGTAAAACATTACATACTTAAAACTCCTCTCAAAAGATCCAGAAACCCAATGCAAAGCCTGTCACTGGCTTTTTTGTATCTGCAATCATCTGTTGGCACTATGATTAATGATGGTGACAAAGCATAGTTTTTTCATTAAAAGAAAAAGGTAAATAAAAATAATCCATTTGCAATGCATTTGAACAGAACACTATTTTTTGTCAACAGTTCCTTTTTCTTTATTCTGTAAGCACGTTACTAAGAGTGAACGACAGTAGTCAGTCGATAACTTTGTCATGCATACACAAGCACTCCACATGCCGTCTTCCTCCCCATGATGAGTGATGGAAGGGAATGAAGGCAAGGTGTTTCATCACAAAGCAGATCAATGTTCTAAGCAACAACACACGCACACAGCTTGGTGACACATTTAGGTGGAGGTGGTGATGTACAAACCTCCAACCTCTACTGATTGATTTGCGAGGACAAACATTCACACACATACACCATATGGACGGCCTTCTATTTTTTTTACAATCGATAAAAGCAAGCGCCGTCGAAACATCAGTCCAATGACAGGAGGGAAGATGGATATTTCCTTTCATCCATGCTTTCCTATTTGGAGTCTTTGCAGTATATGAATGATTGGAGAAAAATGGTATCGCAAAGATGCCTTGTCTAATGAGAAACGGAGAGAGTGATGTATGTAGAAAACAGAAGGGAAGGGAGGTCAGTTGATGAGAGGACGTTTCAATGGAGGATTGAATGGTGTCCAAACTCTGACCTGCAGTCCGGAAAAAATATTTGACAATTTCACATCCAAATAAATACATTTATCTTTGTAATAACAATAATAATAATAATAATAATAATAATAATAATAATAATAATAATAATAATAATTTAAAATAGTCATTCTGAATTAAGATAATTCAGATGCAAATTCCTTCCTGCTCTTGGTCAAAGTCTCATTTGTGAACATAACACACTAATGACTAATTATGATTCTCTAGTATGCCTTGTTTTCAAGATTGTCAGCAGCTTATTACAAATTGCTCGTTTTGTTTCTGTCATGGTTTGGGTTGGGATTTTGTTATGGTTTCTTTGTTGGTCACTTCAGTTGTTTTCCTTGTTTGTCAGTGTCTCGTTTTAGTGTGATCATGTTCACCTGTGCTTGTCATCCCACACCCTTGTGTTCAGCCAATCAGTTCCCTCACCCACGTGTGTCTTGTCCAGGTGCCACTTGTTGTGTAATTAGTTTGTGTGTATTTAGTCACCTGTTTTCAGTTCAGTTCTTGTTGGTCCATTGTCGATTCCACATTTTGCAGTTTCTCCCGTCTTGCCTTGTTATTTGAGTCTGCTTTGATTTAGGACTTTTGTTTTTGTCGTTTCCTGTCTGCACCTTGTGCGCCACCTTAGTTTTACATAAGTAATAAAACCCTTTTTTGTTTGTACATTGCCTCGGCCTCCTCACTCTGCCTCCGCTCCACTTGGGTCCTCAATCCCCCACAAACCTTGACATTTTCTGATAATGGAGAGTTATTTAGGGCGGGGGTTGCTGTAGTCTATTGAGAGAGGGATGTAGACTACCATAACATCATGAAAAATCTCAAATAATGCGCCTTATCACCTTTAACAGAAATATGAGATGTAGCAGGTTCATATTGCTAGACATAATTGTTTGATGGATTGGATTAACTGTGCTTCATGAAGTTGAAGAATGTCAAAGTGACCCTTTTATCCTTCGATTTTTCTGTATGCAACCTTCTGATGAAAAAGTTTGGACACCCCTGATATGAAAGCATCAAATGTAGAAAGAATCAAAACATTTTAATCTCTTGAGACCCTGCATCCTTCTACCGGAAAATCATATTTTGTGTTTTTCTATCACAGAGTCAGACACACCCTTGATTGTCTTTTTTTTTTTTTTTTTTTTTTCTTTCCTTAAAGGGGAAGTCAACCAAAAAAAAGATGTTTTTTACATGTTCTATGTAAATATGGCTTTCGGGCTAATATTGCATTAGTGGAATACGAGTTAAGCAGCAAAATCCAGCCATTTTTATCCATCTCAGGGGGCGGCCATTTTGCCACTTGTCAACTAAAGATGACATCAATGTTGCGCAGGTCTCAGATAACAACCAATCACAGTGCAGCTTCAGATAACAGGTGAGCTGTGATTGGTTTGCACCATTGACATGCACAACAAAGCTTTTTTTTTCTGTATCTATGATTGAGGAATTTAAATTTTTTAAATCCATCCATTTTCCAGATCGCTTATTATTCCTCACAAGGGTCGCAGGGGTGCTGGAGCTTTTCCCGGCTGCCCACGGGCAGTAAGCGGGGCGCACCCTGAACTGGTTGCCAGCCAATTGCAGGGCACACATTCCAAAATCCTTTTCTTGCACTATATGTTCTGTACATTTAGTAATGTAAATTTTATTTCTCTCCTTTGTAAATGAAGTTATGTTGTTTGTTCATATTTTTTTTTTTTTTTTTTTTTTTTTTTTACTATGATCTTGTTGGAGCGAGGATTGTTTAATTATGTGTCGTCTGGCCTTCAGCTTCTCAAACTTGTGAAGCCATGTACTGTTTTATTGTCAAGGACATGCTTTAATACAGATGCTGGAAATTCTGTAGCAAGTGCACAGTCAGCAGCGGAGAACCAAGTGTAGAGGTGTGATCGCTCGCTTTCACACTCTAAAGGACATTTTCTGTGTGTATTCTATTTTGTTGTACTTGAATTATACATGCATTCTGTGCTATTCTGATGTACCGTATCTGTGAAGGTGATAGGAAGGTAGAACTCAGTCTGACTCCCAAGCCGTATCAAACAGGTGTTATGGAGTGGAATTTCATTAAATCTGTCGTCTCCAGGTGCTTTGAAGCCGTTTGTGGGTGTCGCTGGGTGACCGCTTCGTCGGCTCAGCAGGCAGTGAGCGTCTTCAGCTTATTGATATTTTGGAGTCAAGTGTGAAATTCATACTAGACAGGTTTATATGGCGCATTACATTTGCATATTTTAAATGTATTTTGTTTTCATCTTTGCAAATAGTTGTACTACTTTCACTTGGGTCTAGAACTATTTGGATGGTGACGTTTCTTCTTAAAGATTATAACAACATGACTTTAATTCAGGTTACGTTATAATAAAGGAGGAGGAATATTCGTCATATGTGACTACATCATTGGCAAGGGGAGATCTTGCAGTTTACCTGCCAACGTCACGCAGAGACCCCAGCGAGTCTAGTTTCTGTTTCTGCAAAGCCCAGCGTACACTCGGACCGCTCTGATTTTCATGCAAATGAGGGATGCCGCTGTGATTGGCCGGGAAGAGGCTATCCCCGTTCCGTCCAATTATAGCTGAGCAAAGAAAACTCCACCGTTGTGCACAGTTAGAATGCACTTTGTGCTCGACTTGTGCTGGGGAATGAACATAAGGCCCGTAGGGCTTTCATGGGTTGCTGAGGCAGTATCATGCCAAGGCTGTTGTACTTCCAGGTATTTTTCTGGAATCAAACGTATGTTAACCACTTATTTTTAATGTTTATGTTGTAGGATGAGTTTAAAAGGACATTAATATGTCTTGTTTATCTTTTTGTTGTTTTGATAAAGAAACTACCAGAGGCGGGCATTGCATCAGTAATGACAACCAATCACTGACGGACGGCTGTAATGAGAAAGTTAAAGGCACGGTCTTCCGTTTTCCACTCAGGAAAAATGCACTATATAAATACAGGATGCATACACATGAACTCCATCTTAATCTACACCTCTGGGCTTCTGTTAATGTGTGGTGGTGATTTTTTTACTCTACCCCCACCCACCCAGCCTGTATTTTGCGATTTTGTGTTTGTTTTGTCAACAGCGGGACGTTTCTGTCGACAGACAGTTGTTTACCCCTCCAGCCAATCGCAAAGCGGGGGTGGCGGGGGGCGTGTCACTCACTGTCGCCAGACGGGGCCGGGCGAATTTGTCGGCTGCATGACGTCACTGCCGCCACAACTTGAAAACATGCACGGATTTTTTTATTTTTTTTTTCGCTGACTCGCTCACACAAGCTTACATCATGTAAGCCAGATGGTCTCCCAGGCGGAGAAGTGAACCCACACCAACCGGCACCGAAGGCAAGTGACGGTCCCACTCCTCCACCTGGAACCAACACGCACGGACTTCCATATGAATGGACTGTCGGTCAATGCGTTACCGATAAGCAGCATTGACAATCCATGCAGAGTTGGCCTGCTTGGATAGGTAAGTGACAAACAGTAAATAAAATGTTAGCTTGCTGATTTAGCGACATGCTAGGCTTAGTCACTTTGACAAGGTTAACTATATATAGAACGAGGGTGGAACTTTTCTTATGGTCGAACTTTTCTTGAAGCTGAAGCTAAGCTAAAAGGCTAATGATGTTTTGAGCTATTAACCCTGTCAGCGATCGCTAAGTGCGGTCAGAGGCAGGGGACGTTAACGTTGAGCTCGTGTGGGTTGAGCCATGGGAGGGGTCCATTTTGAATTGTTTGGGGGCTAAGTACCAACAGACCTCTCAGTACGTCACTGACAGATGCCCATTTTGTTGACGATTGATGGACTAATGCCCACCTCTGTTTGTTGGTCCTGAAATAGTGGTGACGAAGTGATGACGGTCGCGTGGTTAAAATAAAATGACAGACTGATGGTTAGTTTGGTTTGGCCAGAAAATGTAAATTGCCAACCTCTGGAAACTATATATTCTAAACCTAAAATGTAATCATCAGTTACATCTAATCGGGGTGATCCATATCATATCTTCTACAATATTACCCGTGTATTTTTTGGGTGGTAAAAATGTGAAATATCGCGAAATTGATGACATATTGTGCAACATTATACGTCTTCGTGTCAATTTGGACATACACGTGTCGTTCGCTGCTGCATAAAAAAACTGTCTGAGCATGTGATGCTGCAAGAGTTGCAGCCAGTTCTAGGGGTGTGAATTGCCTAGTACCTGACGATTCGATTCGTATCACGATTCACAGGTCACGATTCGATTCGATACCGATTAATCCCGATACGAATTTATAAGTCGATTGTTGCGATTTTTTTTCATTCAAATTTAGAAAATACTAATCAGTAAGCTTGTAGAGTGTAAGATTTATATGAAAATGTATTATTTATGTATCTGAAATTTCAGTCTTATAGAGGTTGTAATTTGTTTCATGTTTGAACAGCATTGAAATAAAAATATTAAGGCTTAATGTTCCGTTCATATAACATTCTTCCATGCTTAAGGTGTGAATCCTAAAAAATAAAAATAAAAAATAAAATAAAAAAAATCGATTTTGCCGATTATTGAATCGATTCGAGAATCGCGCGATGTAGTATCGCGATATATCGCCGAATCGATTTTTTTTTTAACACCCCTAGCCAGTTCTGTCGCGTCTTCGGCAAAGTGGGGGTGAGCTTCGTTGCGTGGAGGCTGTTTGGTTACAAAAGGTTGCATATTGTTTGGCCAAGATAAACAATCTGCGGTGTTTATTTTACCGTGAGCGGTAATTCGCCATCTAGTTCACGCAAGTTTGTGATGCCAACCGGCTGTTAAGCTAACGTCCGCTCAACAAGACGGCGTGTGCATTGCTGTCGCACAGTAGCGTAAAGATGCACGTTTTTTCCTTAATTACTGGAGCACTCTTGATAAGACGCACTCCTTATGAAGGGAAAAAAAAGACGGTGGTTGGTTAATACTGAAGCGATCGCGTATTGTTTGGCCAAGAAAAACAATCCGTGGTGTTTATTTTACCGTGACCGGTAACTCGCCATCAAGATGACGTGTGTTTGTGATGCTAACCGGCTGCTAAGATAACGTGCTCTCGCCAAAACGGCGTGTACGTTGCTATCGCACAGAGGCGCAAACATACTGGATTACCCGCTAGTAATGTCAACAAGCAATCACGGCATTTTCTCACTCCTCTGATTAACCAATTAGAGACATTCATGGCAAAATAACGCCCGCAGGACGTTTGCCGGTTGCAGCAAAAATAATCACTGCCTAAACAATCGCAGAGGGAAAACATTTTTTAACAACACACTTGCCTGCGATGTACAAAGCATGACACCACAAAATGGCTGCTACCGTATCATTGCCGATTCCGCCTACAACACGAGGATCAACCACACAGGAGAAAATAATGGACTTTTTTGACTCATGCAATTTGCCACCGACTTCTGAAGGTATGTGCTTTCATTGTATTTGCCAAGTAAATGTGCTTTAACTCTTTGACTGCCAAATGTTATCTAAAAAAAACCCCCAACAGAGCCGATTTTGAGCATTTTCACTCATCTTTCAAGGCAAACAAAATATTGTGCGCTACGACTACATAAACATAAAAAAAAAGTGTTTCTACCTTATTCTGTTCTTTCGTAATCACCATTTGAGAATAGGTAATTTGAGTGACATTGAAAAAATACATTTTTTTTGCACAACAGTGACTTAGACACTTTTATATTTATTGACGCTCTGTGAATTTGATTTAATGTGACAAAGGCTTTGATCATTTACGTCATCCTTGAAAACGTTCAATTTCATCATATCCGTCATGTTTCATTGTAATTTCATATAGCGTGAGCCCATTGAAAAGAGATGCAATGCTGCCATCTGCTGGCCATAGTTAGTGGGTGGTTTTGATTCCACAACCCATTGAAAAGGCAGTGCTGCACAAGACATAGCACTGTCCATTGAGGAAAATCAAAAAACAAAACAAACCTTAGTAAACATTAATTAACGTTTGTGACGGCATTCATTTTAGCATAGTTAAGCAGTTATGTTACAATTCGCAGAGTAAACACTACCTGGCTATTTCCATTTTATTCCATTACAGTTGTTGCGATATTTGCACTTTTTTAACATTTCAATTGTGGAAAAAAAAGTGACTTCAATACTGTTGCTGCAATAAAAGTGATATTATTCCGACGTGACAATCACAAATTTACTATTCAGTAATTATTACCAATATCGTCAAAAATATCGTCACGGCAGATTTCTTTGAAATACTGTGATATAATTTTTAGGCCATATCACCCACCCCTAACATCTAATATAAAACTTAACTGTTGACAGGACATCAACTTGTATCTTAATATAGTACGATGGTTCTGCCTTATCATCCAGCAACTCCAATATTATTTTCCAAACCAACGCTAAAATGAAGACTAGAAGGTCTATCGTTACCATGGTAACAGACAGAGGACTCACACACCCTATATTTCCCATCCCCCTGCATGCACACTCATGTTGAAGATTGCAATGTGTATGTGAGTGGCCTGTGTGTCCATGTATTTAGGGTGACAAAGTAAAAGCATTTCTCTGTTTGTCTGTGAATGTGTGCGATGGTCGGCTCAGGTCAGCCACTAACAGTGGAATACCAATCTGTCATGGATGACACACTTTCTCATCTTGCTCCCCATTGCACTCAAACTCATCCTGCCCTTAGCTTGACCCTCCTGTTTCTCTATGTCATTCATTTCGCTTCTTCACACTTTCCTTTCTCTTTCTGCCCATGGCCTTACCTCTATTTTTCCAAAATTCACAGGCTTGAGTTTGTTCGGGTTCTGTCGGGTCTTTTACATTTTTTTTATGTTCGTCCATTCATCCTGATTCTCAAAACGTTTCACGAACCACAAAATGATCTTCACGCATTTCACCCCTTCTGCAGCCACTTTACGTCAATCATTAAACTGCACGGTAAATACCAGGGATGTAACGATATCCAAACGCCACGATATGATATTATCATGATATGAACGTCACGATACGATAATTATCACGATAAAAATTTTTTTTAAAAAGAGCTTATACTAAAAAAAACTAAAAATATTGTGCTTTTGTACATAACAGCAATGCATATAAACCACCTACAATCTCTAAAAACGATATTGAGGCACTTACTTGCTAATGCAAGCACACATTGATCGCTTCACAAGTAAATTAGGCTCCCCTTCTTCTGACAATTAGCATAGATTTTAAACATAGAAGGCCAAAACATCCCTAATTAAAATTAAATTGCACTAATAAAGTAGCCACTAGAGGGTGCTAGAACTGCACAAATGGAAATCAACCTGACTTTTTTAACACATGTTCCTTTTAAATATTGTGAACTTTGATGACGACGATATTGTGGCAGTTTTAATATCACGATATCACGATATTGCCCTTATCGTTACATCCCTAGTAAATACACGATCAATTTTCATTGTATCATAATACAACAAGCAACTTTTGAGGTTCAAAACAATGGCCTTCATTTGGACGGCACAGCTGCCCTCAAGCGTAAAACCTGGCACATCATGATTTGAATCCAAGTGAAAGCTTTGTTCCGGCGTCGTGGTAATTTGGTAAACAGTTTTGAGCCAAGGTGGGTTTACCGCTGGACAAGTGTGTGTCTTTTGACATCTGCCTCACACGTGACTGAAATGCAGTCTAAAATTAGGCCTGCTCAGACCAAATGTAACTTTTGGCGTAAGGTAGACAGACCACTAGTCGAATATGATTGAGGTGCAGGCACACACATACACAAGCTCTACAGACATGTGGTGTAAATCAATCAGTAATATTTAAATAGCGTGTATTGAATCCTCTGAATTATTATATCCATCCATGTTTTGAACTGTATATCCTCACTAGGGTCTCGGGTGTGCTGCAAACTATCCCAGCTGTCTTCAGGAAGTAGGCAGGGTACATCCTGAACTGGTTGCCAGCACACCAGCCAAGAACACGCATTCACACTCACAGTCACACCTATACATATGGACAACTTAAGTGCTAATTTAACATACCATGAATGTGGTTGGAATGTGAAAAGAAACCGGAGTACCAACTCAAAACTCACGTCGAGAAAATGCAAAATTCACACAGGAATGCCAGAGCCCGGATTCAAACTCACAACCTCTAAACTGTGACGCAAATGTGCTAACCAGTCACCCGCCATGCCACCTCATCCATTCATCAATCAATTTTCTTAACCGCTTACTCCTCACAAGGGTCACGGGGGTGCTGGAGCCTATCCTAGCCGTGGTTGCCAGCCGGTTGCACATGCCACCTCAATACAATATTAGTGTTGTTCCGATACCGTTTTTTTGGCCCCCGATACCGATTCCGATACCCAGCTTTACAGTTTTGGCCGATACCGATACCATATCGATACCTAAGTTTGTTTTTTCCCTCAACATGAAAAAACTGTCCTGCCATTGGTTCAGAGCATTCAAGCGCCAATAGGACATCTTGGCTTGGTATGCAGTGAACCCGTCACACATCAGTGAAAGTCATGCACGAGCAAGACACAAGATGTTGCATCCAAAATCCTATATTAGTGTTGGAATTAATGGTATCGGCATGTTATTTTTGAGTACTCACCGATACCAATACCACTGTTTTAATTCAGTATCGGCACCTCTGCCGAAACCAGTATCGGAACAACAATACGATTATTATTATTATCATTATCATCTTTACACTTAAAAATCATCCCACTGGCTATGGCACAGCTATGGAGCAACAAATCAGTTTCTTCTTCCGTCATGTCATAATTATCGGTGCACCTCTTGTGCGCCACATTTAGAAGGAATTGGAGGAGCCGCATAGATTCACAGTGAATGGACTACACTGGTGAGTAGGGATAAAACTAGTGTTTATCCCTCAACTTTCCATCCAAGAGAATTCACACTCACTTTGATGAAAAGGACATGATACACATTCGCGAGATGGACAGGTTGGATGATATTACTGTTGCTGATGAAGTGCCAGAGGTGCTTGGAATTGCTGGTGAGCAGTGTTCCCTTTAAGGTACGTGCATCCTAACCTGAGCTTTATTTACTGTTTGCATTTCTTCCTATAAAGAAACTGAAAACTTTATATAGCACGTGGTTAACGGAGTGTGAAAGAAAAATGTGACAAAAATAAATAAAAGCTTAAATGCAAGGGGGACACGTGTCGTGGGACGGAGCGGCTCCGTCCAAAATGAATAGACAACATAAGGCTACGGTGACGCCGTAGCACGCACACAACATGACACCATTCCCACTTCCCTTACAGTCTCAATAGCAATTTTGGTGCACACTCAGTTATTCTGCTGTAGTACGAAGCATACATAGATTACACAAACTCACACGACGCGACTGCATAGACACGCAAACCGTTCCATTCAGGAAGTTCAAATATGGGTGTAGTTTACGAGCCCCTTAAATGAGGATCTTCACGCGTTCCAGAAATTTTCACGTTTAAATAAATGACATGTTTTCCATTATTTTTGACTGCCAATATTTATACAAGTTGTTTTAGGACTTAATTATGCTTAACATGACCTGTGTGATTAAAAACAAGTAACAAACTAGGGCTGATTCTAATTTGTTTCACAAATCTGATATATAAGTGGTTTGAATTATGATCTTATGATGATGGTTTTGGACAGATGTTATACTGGTTTGGCTGCCATGTGCATATTTGATGTTGCCAAGGGTTTATTGTATATTGAATATAAATGGACTAACAGTTAGGTTTACATTTCACAGCCAATTATGTCCTGATGGGCTTTGCTTTAATTTCATTGTATATGATTCTGACAACATGATGTGGACAAATCTTTGAGTAGCACTCAAAGATATAGCTTATAAGAGAAAATTTGTTAATGCATTCTTACCTATGTAATGGCTTATTGATACAACCATACGCCACACACGGCGGCATTTCACCGTAAAAAGTAAAAAAAAACATGAAAATGCTGTGGGTAAATAAAATTTTTCAAGTTTGGTGGGCATAGTGGGTGACAACGTATGATGGCTGCCTGTGGCTTCACCTCTCACTATGGTGAGTAAGTGGCATTGTGAGTCCATTGATATATAAGTATGTTGCTCACCGTAGTCCATGGAACACTTAAGAAGTTTGTGTGAATGCACAGAAACACGGAAAATTAGAGGGAACATTGCTGGTGAGTGCTCACAAATGTGATCATATAGAGGCTTTACAGATTTGTACAATGCAGATTTATTTTCCCTTTATGTGTGGTCTAACTTATATTGAAATTAGCTGTTTAACGCAAGTCTTGAAGTGTTATTTAGGTATGTTAGCAACTTAGCATCTGCTAATTCAGCTGGCGCCGCCATTATTTATGCCGTAAAAAGTCTTCGTTATGCAGTTGGTCAGTTACTAAATTCAACTAGTAAACAATAGCAGCATAAACAAACGAAACATTATTTCTGCCAGATGTTTCGTGTGGTGGGACTCGTGGGAGAATTGCTTCATGTCGGTTAGCATCTGCTGATTCAGCCACCTTGTATAAAGTGCCCGATCGAACTACATCCACACGACTAATTCTGTGATTGACACACCTGATATGAAGTTATCACTATTCACTACACAAGCGATATCTACTGCAATGAGGAGGATAACAATTCCTCCGGCTTGTTGTTCACTCTTTAAGCCTGTTATGATCCATTGGCTGCGTATTGGTTCCTCTTTTGGTCGCCTGGAGAAAGTGCAATCTTTCTTTTGCCTCTTCTTGTTGTGGCACCTGGTCCACAAAAGCTTTCTATCATTGTTAAAAGTGCAGCATTTGCCATTTAATCAAAGTACTCGGCACGTTTTTTTTTTTTGCCTACCAAAGTGGCGCCACTAACGTGCATTGTGGGATGCATTATGTCAACGTCCGGACCTCTATAGTCTGACAACTGAACACTGCTAATCCCCTAGTTGGCGGTAAAGTAGGCACTAGCAATGGCGAAGAACAGTTGGCGACGAACAGTCGAGAAGTTTCCACTGTCACTCACACACTTAAGATCATGAGATGTTTTTAAGAAAATGTCTGACAATATAATAATAGATATCGTGATATTATTGTTATTGTGGGGTATGGTCAGTCCCACCCCTTATTATTGGATGAGATAGAGGAACATGACTTAAGTATCCAGCGACCAGTGTGAGGTGACCAGGATACTAAAATTATATATTCTCCCGAGCATGGCATGCACAATGTTGGCTGATGGGTAAATCTAACAACCATTAGCCTTACTATTCCCTATAATGTATGGAAATAAGGGTTCAAATCTCCTATCCCATTTAGTCCTGTATGCCACTTCAATTTAGTGCTGGCTCACACCCATCTCCATATCTCATGCAGGATGAATTCATTTAAGCCTGGTCCAGATTTCAAATTTGATCCAGACCAGGATTTAAATGAGACTCTACTGCAGAAGGGTCAAGTGTGGAATGAGAAGATTGTAAAAGAGAGAAGAGTGTGGCTCCTATATGAATACATTAACTTGCACTTGAAATAATGGTCTCTCCCTCTCTTGCTTCTATTTCTGGCCCATCTGCAACACCCACTAAACTCATCAGTAAGTGATGATTCAAAAATGGTACTGGCCATTAGAACATAGGCTATAAGTTACTATATAATTCAGTCTCCTAGGGCTGACATGAGATGAGGTCAGACAATCATTTATACTCAAATTCTCATCGTTGGCCAATTTTGAGTATGTAATGAACCTAACATACATTTACTGTGGCAGGAAGCCAGTGTCGTAGTACATTTTGGCAGTAATGGGAAGTAGTGACTGGTAGCTTGTGAATGGCCTTGAGACCACACTCTGAAGGTTTTGGACCAGTCTTGTATCAGACTCAACTCCCAAAAGTCTTGGGACCGTAGTTTTGTGCCCAGCGCAAGTGTAACGCAATGCAAGGTGAAACTGTGTGCATGGATGAATGAAAGCATGAATAAACAGACCACTTGATTCCCGGCCAATGAAAATGGCTCCTCTTATTCCCTTTAAATTCAGCACAGGAGATATTGTGGAAGCATAAACTGATTCGCTGGAATCTATGCAGGTTATCAACGTGCAAAGTACGCTTATCAGGGAGACCGCTTTCCACCCACAATTGTGCATCCATGTGAGACAGACCCCCACCCATAGTTGTGCCACAGAGTATGCTTTTAAAACAACAACAACAATACTACTACTACGACTACTACTACTACTAATAATAATAATAATAATAATAATAATAATAATGATGATAATAATAATAAGGGATGTTCGATACCACTTTTTTTCAGACCGATACCGATACTCAGACCCTCAGTACTCACCGATACCGATACCAACTGCCGATACCAGTAGTACATTTTGACAAATAAAAAAAATCACTAAAAGATATTTTTAACCAAATGCACAGCCACTCTTCAATCGTCTTAACGCTCAAAATAAAACACAAAAATGCTCTTTTAGTTTAAGATTCACAATTTTGAAGCATTTCCAAACCGGTGAAGTTTTGGTGAAAAACTGCTGCAAGCTAGCGCCAGTTACAGGCAAGGAGGATTCACTTAACGTCTTCCCCCTCTGCCATCGGTCGCTTGTACTCGTCTGCGTCACGAGTAATCGAGTACTTGAAAAAAGGCTGGTATCGGCCCAATACCGATACCTGGTATCGGTACTCGACCATCCCTAATAATAATAATAATAATAATAATAATAATAATAAGTTCAATGAACTGATTTCTCAAATGATTCAAAGGGTTTGATGTACACTGTTGTCATATATATAAATGTAAATATATGGAGACAGCAAGTTTGCGGTTTCCCCAAGACGCTAATGATGCACAGGTCTACTAATGACTTATTTCCAAACACTTTGATCACACTTTGGGCTGCTGAGATATTAAATCGAGACCTTAAGGAATGTGTTTTGGGAGAAATCTCAAAATTCAACATTTTTACCACATGGTCTATTTTTGTCCATATCTTGGAAATAACCCAAACAACAGTATATCAGCATTCTTTTCACATGCATAATTTTTGAAGCATTGCATTTCCATCAGTTTTGCTACAAAACATATTAAATTAATACAACTTGATATTGTAAATTACAAATTGATACTATGTGTATATGATATAGTGTATGCTGTTAACTAAGATATTCTGATACATTCACGTGTACTGATAATACTACAAATGATGCTTCCTTTTAGTAAGCCATATGAGAGTCCAACAACAAAAATACAATGAATACATTAACATTTATTTTACAAGGTGTCAATGAAAGTACCTCACCAAGTTAGCATTAACTACAGTACAAACAGGTGGAAAAACTGTAGCTTGGGAAGAAATATAGCACACTGAGATGCATAAATGTCACCTACACACAGTGTAATGTTGATAGAAATCATCTTTGGTCTCGACATAAATTCATCTGCATAACGTCGACAGTTGCGATTCAATTTCAAATGGAAACTGTGCATTTTTGTTTATAGTCTGGTTTTATAACAATTAGTGGAAGTTGTTAGGTGTACAACATGGAGACTTTTTCATTTTTCATTATCATTCACGAAACTTGTCTCACTACACTGCATTGTTCTCACAGCTTTGTGTTTTCTTCTGGCATTCTGCATATATAGCTGTTCTTCTGACAGCACTGTTGTGACCCTGCTGCCATAATTTCACCAAGCACTGTCCAGTATATTTACTATGTTACATCTGTATAAAAGAAAACAAACCTGTGTTTTCTTCGTTGATGCACTGTAATGTCTGCCTCACCTCAAACCAAAAACACATAAACATAAAAAAAAAAAAAAAAAAATTAGCCTGACTATGGAAAATTAGAATGTATAATGAAAGTGTTAGAAAGCATTAAAAAAAAAAAAAAAAAAAGCATATAGGAGACATGAAGAGAAATTGAAAATACAAGCCTCCTCAAAATCGACTATATAGACCAGGGGTGTCAAACTCATATTAGCTCAGGGGCCGCATGGAGGAAAATATTTTACCAAGTGGGCCACATCGGGAAAATAACGGTGTATAACTTAAAAACGATTGCCGTCATTTATACGCAGATTTTTGTGGGCCAGCCCTAAATTACAGAGCTCAACTGTAATCAGATTGTTCCGAAAAATAACACAAATGCAAATGGAACGCGGCAACACTGAGTTCTGGACGTGTTCCCAGAATGCATTGCGCAGCGCAGTTAATGACGTTATAAGGACGTTAATCCTAGTCATATCTATTTGTTTTACCAGTAATTGAATTTGTGTCGTATTTAACACGTTTATGCTGTTGTATGATTACAAAAAATAAGAATAATTAAACAATAATGACATCCAGGATGACAATTCCCCGTACAAGTTGCATTGCTCATCTGAGGACAGCTTGTGAAATTACAAATTTATGTTTTTATTGTGGCCAGATGATTAATTAGTCCGACGTTACACTTTTTTTTTTTTTTTTTTACTTTACAAAATCATCTCGCGGGCTGGATTAAACCCCTTTGCGGGCCTGATCTGGCTCGCGGGCCGTATGTTTGATATCCTGATTTAAGACGATGAAATCATAGAAATTGACTCAATTAGAAATTAAAAAGTAAAAATAAAAATAAAAACACGAACCAAAAAACTAAAAATGAAAAAAGGCCATTATGAAAACAAAACATATATATTCTTTTTTCCTATATTTTACATTCTTCATGAGGTATATGGATTTTTTTTTTAGCGTCTGCCTCCCCTTCCTCTGTTGAACACATCCATGGTGTCTTCAGTGCATTGAAGTTTCATTTAATTTGGCATAACTTGTCGCTTCACTCACTACATTTTCCAAGCACCATAGCCGACCCAACACTGCAATTTAATATATTTCACTATTTTGCAGTTACGGTGTATTTAAAGAATATGCAGCCAGTAACACATCTGAAGAGGCGAAGTTGTAACTGTATTGTGTTCGCGTGGACTCACAGGTCTGTCTGTCTGTCTCAAGAGTCACTCAAAGGATCAAGTGGCCTGCAGTTGTCAAGGGTAACAAGGTGGTATGCTGACATTCACACAAACACTGTGATTTCTCATGGGAACACTGATTGGGCACTGTGCGGCCTGCTGAGATGCTCGTTTCCCGTGGCGATAAGAACCAAGCGATAACAACAACCATCTGACCCTCCTAATGTTTGTGCGTGTGTGTCCGTACGTGTGTGCTTATATGTTGCCATCTGTGCCGCTGGCTCAGGGGAAAAGAAAGAGTTGTGAAAGAAAGAAAGAAAGAGAGAGAGAGAAAATAATACATGGCATAAATGTGAATTGTGTAAGATGAAATATACCTCACCATATAAGATCATAGATACTCCATATAGTGTATACATTTATTTTAAGAGAATAACTGAATCCCAATGAAACCTAGAACCTCTCTGATACAGTCCAAAAGCGGAAGGAACAGGAAAGCCATGACACGGCAATGATGCCCTGACATGGCCTGAAAAATAACATATGTACAAACCACCCAAACATATTTAAATCCTTCTGTTGCTGACAACCCCTCGGGATCATATTTATATGGTGCTTGCAGATGTCTACATTGATGATACATTGTAATATTTTCACCAATGTTTCGGTCCTCAATGTATTTTCTTATCTGACAATAAAAGTTTTCTTTCAATTATTTGCAACTAATTTGTTAGCAATTTGCAATTAAGTTTCCGTTGTGACTTTAATGATATTACATTTTCCATTCAATAGCAAATATTAATAAGTAGAAGGTAGCCTTGATTTTGTGCAATTGAAGGCTCCTGTTTTAATCCCTTATTTTGTTGTGATGTACAGTCCATTAGATACTCAACCCCAAGTTGGTCCTGATGCTGTGAATAAGGGAATCGATGCTGTGAATAAGGGAACATAATATTTTGAGTAGACTGAAGGTAGAAATGTGTTATGTTGTTATATTAAACACAAGAAATAGTTAGAACTTGAGTATATATGGAATATTTGAATACTATTTAGTCACTCTGTAGTAGTTAGTTTGATAAAAAAAAATAAAAAAAAATAAATAATCATCACTTATTGTTTTTGGAGCTGCTATGTAGTTTTACACGACCTGATTGAAGTACGGTGGGGCATAAAGCAGATTTGAACAATATGATGAGGAAATTATTTCAAGGCAGAAATGGAGATGGCTGATGAGGCTTGTGAAAACACAGCTATAATCTCTGTATGTTCATAGTTCTTACCTGGTTCTCGGAGCAACAGTTGAGCCATGGCCTGTGAGCTGCCGGCGATATTCTCCGCAATGCACTGATAAAATCCTTCATCTGACTTGACCAAACCAAGAATTTGCAGATTACTGCCATCCTAAATTGCAACAAACAGACAACATGTCATGGAACAAAATCGGATGAATGGAGCTTGTTAACTAATAGCCAAATATGGTATAGAATTATATAAAAGTCCTAACCGGATGCAGTATAAGTAGACCCAAACTATAAGCGACAGTCTCTCAGTATATAGTTAGTTTCATATTTAAATGTTGTTTATGTGACAGAAAAAAAATGCAGAAAAACTGTTTTGAATTTCATTAAAGTAGTAGTAATAGTTTTATTCAAAGTAGATCTATTGGTTCATTCTACTATGTATTCCATTAATCATGTGCGTGCATTAACAACATAACATAATAATAATAATAACAATAACAATAATAATAATAATAATAATAATAATAATAAACATAACATTGCTGTTATGTACAAATTGTATGTTTTTATATTTTTTATTTTTAGTATGAGCCCTTTAAAAAAAAAAAAAAATATTTTGACCTTTTTAAATATCGCCAACCTCCCCACAATATTGTGATAATTATCGTATCGTGACCTTTGGATATCATTCCATCCCTACCTATTTGTGACTTCAGTTGCACCTTTGTAGATTCTCATAACACATTTGTGAATCAGTTATGGATACAAATTCCTTTTAAATATGTGTGGATCAAGATATGCATTTGTAAATTTAATTGAATTGCATGTGTTTTTTTTGCTCCTTTGGGCTCACCACTATTTGGAAATAGTCGCTGGGGATAACCTCCTCTCCGTTCTTCATCCAGCGAATGGTCGGTGGTGGGTTTCCTGTCACGGCGCACTCCAGCTCAATGTCAGTGGATTCATAGGCGTAAGTGTTGGTTGGATAGTTGAGGAATTGAGGAGGAACTGCACAAATAAACACAACAAACAAACGTCAGTAACAGAAGAATAACCTAAATCCATGAATGACCCTTTGCTTTAATATATATAATAATATAGCCTGTATCTATCTATCTGTATCTATTTTGCTGACCTTGGGTTTTTTATTTACATCAGGATTATGGTTCACATGAGCTAAGAAAAAATAAGATCTTGAGATCTAATCAACACAACTTCAGTTGGGTTAGTGCTCTTATTACTGAAATTTGTTTATTCCACCATGAAGACTTTAAAATTTACTACGTTTTTGAAATTCTGGTCATAATTCACTGTTCTCAACATCAACTAACTTTTCAATAGTAAAACTACTTTGGGATAACATAACATTGTTACATGTTCACAGAATCAAATTTTTTCCTGACAATTTTACACCTTAAATGCATCTGTTCCATTTGATGTCACATACCTATTGGCGTTGATGATACCCATATGATTGTATAATAATGCAACTGAGTAGGAATAAAAGCGTACAGGAGCAGGATAGCATTTGACACACTCTCTGTACCGTATTTGTGTAAAATACGGACCCCCGATTTGCTGGTGTCGTTTATTATGAGACTGTATGACATGAATGAATAAAGATTCAAAATAAGCCAATAGGTTCGGAAGATTCATGGATGGATGGATGGACTGTGATTAGCAAATGTTTTTAAATTCAAGATAAAATCTATGCCCCTGTGATTACGATCTTTCAAAGTATTTTTAAAATGTAGTTCTTGCACTGTACACTCTTGAAGTAATTTTAGTAAGATATTTTTTATTTCAAATCTCTTTAAATCTGATAATCTGCTTTTAAATGTACCTTTAATGATATTATGTTGAGCATATTGCTTTAAATTGTCTTTGTTTAGTTTAATCTGCCCTGAAAAGTGTCCTTGAGTGTTTTGAAAGGTGCTGATAAATTAATAAAAATAATAATAATTATTATTATTATTGAGTTAGTTGATTTGGTATTTTTTTTTAAATGCAAAAAAAAAACGAGTGTTATTCATGGAAACGCAATATGGTTGCATTTAATCTTTAAAGCAACACAAACCTTATTAATCATTTTCCAGTATTGGATTAGGCTTTGTATACAAAGACTAAAAGTGCAAATATCTTTGTCATCTTAATCCCTGAATTTGAGTTTAAACCGATTAAGTGTCCAAATTCGATCGTACGGTGTGGGACGCCATGTTCCTGGTCACGTGATCGTGATGACGTATCCAGTGCGTAACCGGAAGCAGTCTTCGTTCATTTCAGTGGGAATTTGCTGACGTAATGAGCGAGAAAAAGACGTCTCGGATTCCAATGTTGCGGTTTGTGGGAGGTTGTGGACCAAAGTGGAGGGAGGCGAGGTGAGGCGTGGATGGTGTGCTCTCAAATAGGTTTTCATTTTAACATAAACAAAGTGCAACACAAGATACAAAGTACAAAACAACGCTTGGAGTAAACTTACTAATAGAAAACTAAACAGGCAAGGACGGACAGGCACAGGAAACGAGATGTGAAAGGGACAAAGACTCGACAAGGACTGAACAAAAGCAGGGAACTAAATACACATAGTAACGAGACAACAAGAGACACCTGGACAGGACACAAGTGGCTTGGGGAGCAATTGGATAACACAAGGGAACAGGAAAACGAGCACAGGAGGACATGATAAAACTTGACAAGACATTGACAGGAAAGGAGAAACAAGGAAAACATGACCAAAAAACCTAAATCAAAACCCAGATCCTAACACCCAAGTACTGTTCAGAGTAAAATCTTCAACACGTCCGGTTTCCTGTCATTCCGTGTGGGGGTGGGGGTGGCCGCTCTTAACTCATTCAATCCCAAAAACGTATAAATACGTTTTTTTAAAATACTTTGTCCTGCACTCCCAAAAACGTATTTATCTGTTTTTATACGTTTTTGGGATTGAATGAGTGTTTTTTGTCTTGGCGCATACAGAAGGCTTTGATGCAGCTTCTGACCTGAAGAGGTTGCTGAAAGCAGTGGTATTTATTACAAAAACGACCAGCAGGTGGCAGCAGAGTATACGAGATCATCCAGGGCCATGTTGCAACAAGCTCTTTTTGCCAGTGTTTGTGAATTATGATGAAACTTAGCTATATATTCTAATGCTAACTGCTGCAAAACAGAAATTGATATAAATATATATTTTTTCCCTGATGAAAGAAGAGACTTTAATCTTTCTTTTGGTAGGTTCTATGTTTTTATAGCAATAGAACACATTATTCTGTGGCCCTATCCAGCAAAACAGTCGGGAGCGAAGGGGGTTGCTTCAGTGAAAATGGCTGAGAGTGAATGAGTTAATGTGCGCTAAAGCCGTGCACATGACACGTAGCTTAGTCTAGCAGAATACAACTCATCCGGATGTTTACCATCCACTTGGACTCGCCGATGGCTGGATGTGCCATTTTTATCCGGCTTTCGGTTGGAAACAAGTCTTTGGCTGTACTGCTTTTAAACAAGTGCTTCTTTGTTGGAAGGCAAAATTCCACCTTTGATATCCACCATGGGACGCAATAATTCCTCGTGAGTTCTTTATTGTCATTCATTCAATTTGTATTTTACGCACACTATACGTCACGATGATCACGTGACTGTCCGAAATGCCTGATATAGTATTTAACGCAAAAATGTTCATAAAAAAGTGCGATAAAATCACAATTGCTCAACATAAATTGGCATCTTTTTCAGGGAAGAGTTGAAATTAACCATTTGACAGATTAGCTGGTTAGTTTTGTATGTCTTGTGTTCCTTTAAGAACTTTTTGGTTTTAAATATTTTTGTTGTATGAGGTGTATTTGTCAGTAAAATGAGTTGTCATGTGAATTCACATTGTAAGTGAAAATAGACAAATACTGAAATGAGTCAAGTAAGATAAACATTTAGAAGCAGTTTAATGTAACAAGTATGAAGTAGCTGACTGAGCAAACTGAATCAAGTGGTGATTGTAAGAGCTGGACACTTGCGTTAGTCATCACTTCTCGTCAATGATGATGCCCACTTTTCGTCGTGTGCACAATGACGCCGAGCCTAAAAAAAAAAATCACGGACTGAGCACCGACCGAAGCAGGTTTACATCCGGCGAGTCCGTGTGTTTTTGCGAAGCTTTGCGTCATAAAAAGCATTCGCTGAAAATTTGGAAGAACTCAGAGAAGGGTGAGCATCGTCATTGAGGGGAATTGACGATTAACGGTGCCACCTCTGCAAATAGGCACACTTGATCCAGAACAGGTTAATGACAGGACACACTGCTGTCGTTGAAGAGCATCATACGACTGAGAACAGACGACAGAAGCCATCTCTTAACTCATTTGCTCCCAAAAACGTATAAATACGTTTTTTTAATGTTCTAAGTGTCCCAAAGACGTATTTATACGTTTTTATTTATTTATTTTTTTAATGTAGAGCACACAGAAGGCTTTGATGCAGCCTCTCAACTGCAAAGAACAGTTGCAGAAATGGTAGTTATTACACAAATGGCCAGCAGGTGGCAGCAGAGCAAATGAGATCAACCAGAGCCATCTAGAAAAAAAGCTCAATTACTTACAATTTTAAATAGATTTGTGAAAACTGATGAAACTTAGCTCTCTTCTAATGCTAATTGCTGCAAAATGGAAACAGATATAAACATATTTTTTTCCTGATGGAAGAAGAGACTTTAATCTTTCGTTTGATAGGTTCCATGCTTTTATAGCAATAGAACACAATATTCTGGGGGCCTTGCAAAATCAGTCAAAATCCAGTAAAACAGCCGGGAGTGAACGGGATTGCTTCTGTGAAAATGGCTGGGAGTGAATGAGTTTCAACAGAGAAGCGTAGATGCCTCGTGTAGTAGTGACATTGTCAACGATCCCCAAAAAACAAACATTCAACCTGTCAGTAAACACACAACGGACCAAGAATGTCATGTCATTGTCACACACATTTACAAGAGTCCACACTTCTAAGCCTTGAAATAGTAAATTAAAAAAGAACAATACAGGAGACTGCGATTGGTTGGCAACCAGTCCAGGGTGTCCCCCGCCTACTGCCCAGAGCCAGCTGAGATAGGCGCCAGCAGCCCCCGCGACCCTTGTGAGGAATAAGCGGTCAAGAAAATGGATGGATGGATGGAATACAGGAGAATGTAGGAAGAATTAACGAAAGGGGAGAACTGAATCCAGACAAAAGAGCAAATGAGTTAGAAAGAAGAAAGGAGCAAGGATACACAGTTGTGAATTAATTTGAGAGTAATGTAAAAATGAAAATTAAAAAAGAGAAAATAGTCTGATCAGGTCATGAACAAGACAAATAATAAAGAACTGTAAAGTGAAACTGCAGTTCCAAAGTTGTGTTTCCCATCAATACATCATTATCTGGAGGTGTAATTTTATCACTGCAATAATGCTCTAATTAAAGGATAATGATTTCCTTTAAACACCGGGCGGCTGCAGCTTCACAACACCAACAATGACACACTCAGACACAACAACTTTCACTGACACATCTAGAAATTAGCCTAAGACACATGGAAACAGAATCCTTCATCTTTTTTTTTTTTTTAAACCACTATAGAAACTAGGCAATATGCAAATTCTGGGGAAATTGTGTGTGAATGCTGAAAGTTGAATGATTTAAAAAAACAAAACAAAAAAAACAAAAACCTCGATGCTAATATTTGAATGCACGTGGGATGCTTGTAGACTGATTATGAAATAAATTGAAAGATAATTTATGTGAAAATTATTACTGTATGAACTGAAACCAGTCTAAGCTGGCATTCAATCCATCGCCTCTTGTTTACTGGTTGCTCCACCGCACTACCAACCGAGCTACATGTGACTTGTGGAAACCAATTAAATATTGTGTAATGGCAGTGAAGGAAGTCTCGCTGAAGTCCAGTCAACGTGTCATTGAAAATTTTTTATTTTTTTCAAGTGAGAGCTCAGAATTGTTCATTCGGTAGTCTGACCGATTAAACTTCTTATCATTGTTCTCTTTTTTTTGTGTGTGTATGTGTGAAAGCGTGTGAAAAAAAGTTGCGGCTTATAGTCCGGATATTACTGTATATCGCCCACCTCCCCACAATATCGTGATAATTATAGTATTGTGAGGTTCATATTGTGATAATATTGTATCGCAATGTTTGGATATTGTTACATCCGTATTGGCGGCAGGACCGGGTCCCTCTAACTTGTGAATAGTGGTAGTCCACTGTTATCGTCATATCATGTGATTACTGATCAGGTAATCGCTCCATCTGTGATCCATTCCCATGGTTTTTCCATTTCCTTTTGTCCTTGCTCAGATGGGTTGTTTACATCTGATGTCATAGATTTTTGTGAAGTGTGAGATAGGAAGCCCCTTGACACACTTTTGTGATTTCTGGCTATGTATATAAACTTGTCTTGACAAGTTTCAAATTGCAAAAAAATTAATGTCAAACTTTAAATAAAGAATTATCTTTAAATTAGGAGTTTTGCAGTATTTGATTAACTGCCATCAAAGGCATACTGTTCGAAATATATACAACACCATAAAATGTAGGATGAAATTTCTCTTTACTCATTTTTACCGCAGCTGAGGTAAAAATGACAGAAGAGTGCTTGATTGTAATTACGAGATCCCATAATCCTTTTTTTGCTAGAAATAAATAAAATACACGTTAAACATTGATCACCTAGTCACCGGAGGAGACGTGTTTACAAAAGTATTTCTTAGTGGTCCTTTGTGTTTCAAATGACAACAGGCAAGTCACAAATTAATGTGGTTCTGCTTCCTGAGGGAAACAGCTGAGCCGCGCATTCACATGTTAATAGGACGCAACAACAACCGGCTGACCTCCAACACACGCAACAATCCCGAGTCTGGCTTGTCTGGACAATGGAGACACACACCGTCACCTGGATACTGTCTGCTATCGGTGATACAATGAGTGGCAACTGCTTAACAAAAAGGAATAGTTGTAATTGACACGTAACCAAATGCACACACACAAGAATGCAGTTAGTATCAATGACGCTGCCTCTATCTGCTTCAACTTCCACTCAGTTTTCACATGGAAATGAGCTCTATCATTTATTTCAATGAGCATCTGGATGTGTGGAATGATAAAATCCAGGGAGAATCTAGTGGAGGACACTCAGGCACCATTCAGTTAAACCCATACTTCTCCCCATGTGAACATAAAACTGTTAGCAGCTACTTTAAATCTGCACTTAAATACACTTTAACCATGATTGCTATTATGCAAGAATAGAATCGTCGAGCCAGCTGATTTAAGGTTGTGATGCAAGTATTCAGAACATTTATATATATATATATATATATATATATATATATATATATATATATAGTGCGGTCAAACGATTAAATTTTTTAATCTGATTAATCACACTTTGTAATTTTGATTAATCACGATTAATCAGCTAAATTGCTTGCGTATTCGCGGAATATAAAATAAATACAAAATACCGTAATATTTTGACATTAACTCTTTTTTTTTATCTGAATGTTATTTGCAAACATTGATTAAATGCATGTACGCAATTGCAGCGTCATATCAATTGGGTGCAATTCAGCAATTATTAATTAATTAAACATAAATTACTTTTGTTTTATCTAAAGACCCGTTGGGGTGGAAATTTACCACCGACTGGAGTCACCCCGCTCATTTTGGAACAACAGCCGTAGGAAATGCCGTGCATTGACCTAATCACTGACCTGCGCAGCCTTCAATGTAACCATCCACGGTTACATTCAAGGATCTAGTGCTGTCGAAAAAAATAGCACGATTAATATGCGTTAATACGTGATTAATGCGACATTTTACTGCGATTAATTAATCTATTAACGCTTTAACTTTGACAGCCCTAGCCTTAGTGGAACCTTAGTTCACAAAAAAAAAATCAAATAACCAACAAATATTTCAGACAAATATTGTGTGTGTTCATGAAATAATAACTTTATCCCTTCTGGCATCCACACAGAACACTTAGCTGTGCTTTCTCTCTTACTGTGTCGTGACATATTTCAGTTATTCTGGTTTGCTGTAAATTATCCCTCAGCATTGTTCAGAAGAAAGTGAAAAGTACAAGCAATTGTGCTGTTAAGAAGCCCTTTGTTGTACAAGGTACAGCGTGGCAGAGTTCGCACAATGCACAAATGTTCTAGAGCATGTGTGTGAATGTATGTGCGTGGGTGCGTGAGACTTTTGTCTTACTGTAATTACACTTCATAAAACCATTATCGTGTTTCATTGTATTTTTATATCCAGATTATACGGAGCCTCTTGGGCATATGTGTCAAACACCCAGTTTACGTCTCGTAGGTATGCAATTATATCTGGAACTATTTCCTAAATAGCATAAAATTGCATGGTGCAAGTAAACCTTTCTCTGTGATATCTGCTTTATATTTAACAAACACACATTTGGCTCTATAAAAGAGCATGAGAACAGTGTCATCATAAATTTCACTAACATTGAAACTTGTTGTATAAATTACCATGACGCCCGATAAACCTGATACTTGTGACTACAGCAAAGCATGCAGCGAAATTCCGAATAATCTGATTTCACCCCACGCATAATATATTTTAAACTCATTCACTGCCTTTGACAAGTATACTTGTCAATTGTATTTTTTAGAGCGGTGCTGAATGGGGGCGAATCTGATTATGCTCCACTGTAAATATCAAATTTGGAAACAACTTTACTGATGCCCAACCACCGGTAGATGACATCATTGCCCCATTTTATACCAAATAAACACAATTTCAAAGTCCATGGGAGAAATGGTTGTATTTTGGCAAACCTACATTTTTCTGCTGTCAATTATAAAAGAACGGGACGGGGCAAAAAGTAGGGAGTCTATTCTGTTATTTGGTAGATTCGGTTTATATATAATTATTGAATGTAATATCACGTGAGTATTGACAATTTTAAAATTTTCTAAAATGACTGGCCGTGAATGAGTAATGGTGCAATGTGAAGCACTGATGACACACAAACTACAAATGTGATAATGCAGGAAACGAAGAGCTACCCGCGATCATTCCGTAGCATCGTCTATATGTGTCTCGAATGCTGTTTATCTTTGGAAGCACAAATCTTTGTGAACAGCTGCGCTCTCTGATCAAAATGAACAAAACATCACCTCGGAGTCGCCTCACTGATGAACACCTGCAGTCTATCTTGAGAATCTCTCCAACACGCAACCTTACCCTAAACAATAAACGAACCAAAAAAAAAAAAAAAAAGTCTAGTCTAGTCTAGTCATCTTTATTTATATAGCACGTTCAGATGCCAAGTATCCAACTGTGACAAAGTGGCTTTGGTTTTGATTTACACCATAATTATCTTCGACTATTTTAAATTTCTTTCTATTTTAGGATTTTGTGCAACAAGCTCATATTTGACATTTATATCATTTTTATCATGTTTCAGTTTGGCGGGGGTTGGGTTTTGGTTTAGTTTAGTTTTTAGGTGTTTATGTCATCTTTTGTCTGGTTTGTCTCCCCTTGTCTCGTCATAGTTACATGTTACCAATTAGTGCCCTCTGCCTGCTGTGTTGCCCAGGTGTGTCTTGTTGGTGTCTCGTTAGTGTGATGTATTTAGTCTGTGTTGTGTGTTCCCTCCGTGTGGGAGTATTGTCCCTGTTAGCTTGCCGCATGTCCCGTCCCGTCCCGCCTCGTCTCGTCTCGTCTTGTCCCGTCCTCATTGCTGGTTTCGTTGTCTAAGTCCTCATTGATGTTTTCGTTGTCTAAGTCTAGTTTACCCACGTCGTCTGGTCAAGTTTCTCCACATTCCAAGCCAAGTGTGTCTCGCTCCAGGTTGCCAAGCTAAGTGTGTCTCACTCCAGGTTGCCAAGCCAAGTCTCCCCTATGTTGCCATGCCAAGTCTCCCCCACGTCCAGCCAAGTCGCCCCCATGTCCTGGCAAGTGGCCCCCAACTCCTGGCAAGTGGCCCCCACATCCTGGCAAGTGGCGCCCACAGTCTGGTCTGCACCTGGGTCCAACGACCACAGCCATGCACCCCCCCCCCCCCCCCCCCCCCATCCTGATAATTTTAACCATTTTTTAATGAAGGGCAACATACGTTATTTTAAGTTTAAATTGAATTATTTTGGAATAATAGTGTATCTTGTTTATTTCGACTGGCATATGTTCAAAAGTGTTTAATTTTAGGTGATTCAATAAATGTTAATCCTGTTCAGCCCACAACCGAAAAGTGTGTTTACAGTTTTGGCCTCCTGTTTCATTACCCCTGCCCCGAGGGAAGATGGAAAAATAAACAGCTTGGGGGGAAATGACAAAAACTAGAGCTTTAGTGGAAATTTTGTGTTATCAAAACTTGTTTTGTTTTTTTTATGTTAATTTACTTCCAGGTCAACTAGAAACATAACGGTGGCACACATCCAGCCTTTTGTGAGGCTGAGTGTTAAAATAAGAGAGTGAAATCTGAACCTATAGCCTAACACATGAGGGCACTGAAGTCAAACTTTTTGTGACTTGGCAAGCCCAAAATGAATGTATTTGGGCATTTAAATGTTTAAAATTTAAATGTTACCAGTGTTACTGATCAACTGGATAGACCACATCATTCTCTTCATATTTGCAGATCCAAATTGACTTGATTGTCCTTAATGTCAACAATCTTTTTCAAACATAACTTCCCCCTAGTTATAACAAGCCCTCTCGAAAGTAGTCACACAACAAAACAACGTCCAAACAAAAAAGCTGAGCAGTGTCACAGTTGTTGGTTGACATAACATCAGCAGCACTGAGGTTACTGAGAAAGTTGTATAAACATTCATGGTCGAAGCACCTACTCGTCTGGTAGCTGTCGTATCCGACAACTTCACTGATTTGATGGATGCTATTACCGGATTTTTTAATTTGGTAATCAGGTAGCACCTCGTGGAGAGTGGCCAGCATGCAGTCCTTAATCATCTCAGCATCGATGAATGACTTTTTCTTTTTGGCAAGAATCCATGCTACCCTATAGCTGCCTTCTGTTGTGTAAGGCGGGACCAAGTGAAGATATTACGGTGTGGCACTATGGTAAAAGTGAATACACAGAAAAAGTTGCCCCCCTCCCCCCCAAGATTTTTATTTTCATTTATGTTTAAAAGTCATTTTCTACTGAGACAACTACTGTTTAGTGTCTTTTTGACAGCAAAGTGCAATATACGTTTTCGCCAGTAGATGGTGCTTAGAAGCTCGCGTATTAGCAGTGTATGGCTGACGGCCGTTGACGCAAGATATGGTCGCACACCGCGAACGCTGTTTAACTTGTATTATTCTGCTCTGACAGGTAACATATTTTCTAAGTAAAATGTAAATGATATACAATGGTAGAAAGTGATGATAAGTGTTTGAGAATGTCTCATGTCAAGCTAGATTGTAGATGTACATGTTTAGGATCTTGTAGAAGTGGGTTGCGTTCGATGTATGCTTGTAATGGCGGACACAAAGTCCCGACGTGAACGCCGAAATGAACACGATATGTCTGCGTGTGTTAAAATGAGCAAAGTTATTGTAACTACTGGTCAGAAATGCACATGATGTATGTAAAGAGTAACAGAAACCAATGTTAAGCAGTATGTGTCGTGTAATGAGACGTAGTGTTACTTGTATGAGTGAGCTAAGCTAAGCTAATTGTGGTTATGCTAGCTTACGCTATTGAGCATACGTGTTGATTTGTATCGGCCAGGGATGCACGATAATGCTATTTTCAACCGATACCGATAAACCAATAATTTAGAGGTGCCAATGTCGATAACCGATAAGTAAGCCAATAATTGTTTGCAAAATTAACTTGAATACAAATGTCCTTTCGACTCTTACTATAAGTCGAACAAATAAATTGAAACATTGTATAAACTTTGCACAATGTTTCAATGTATGTAAAGCACCATGAAGCTGAATTTTATTGATATGAGCCACAACCACAACAGATGGACCAACGTGGCATGTCTATAATTATTGCTGGATTTCTTTATTATCTGGTTTATCTGTATGAAATCAAATTGCTGATAATTATCGGCAGATTTTTCTATTATCTGGTTTATCTGTCAAATTGGTCGATAAGTGCCGATAATTATCGTGCATCACTAGTATCGGCGTAAATTCATTTATTAGCCAGTGATGGACACCGTAATTGTTCATATTTTGTGTGTATTAAAGAGGAACTATATATTTTTTGGTCAAAAATAAAAAAATATATTTGGGCATTAATAGTTAAGAGAACAGTATAATAGGGAAAAATAGTGAATTAGAACAGTGTTGAAAGCCACTGATGTTAAATGTTATTTCAGTGTTTGTTTCAGAGTATAATGCATATGGTGATTTCTTGAAAAAGAAGCTATAGGATAGTCATAAGCAGTATAAGAAATGTTTTCAAGCTATGACGAGGAAGACGAGTCAGTAGATTATGAGGCAAGACATGGTCGCACACCGCGAACGCTGTTTAACTTTATTATTGTGCTTTGACAGGCTACATTGGAGAAAATAAAGAATGTAAATATGTTGCACGGCAGATGACTTGGCCCATCATTCTCGTCTAACACATTCATGCAATTGGTTGTAAACTTTGTATTTTCCGTGTGTGTATCCAAACTAAGGAGATAAGCTGCTACAAAGTTATGTTTGAAAGCCTCTCAACAGGTTGCCTTCCATACTTCAAACACGTGAAGGCTCTCTCAGGCACATACACACACTCACCAACTATGGTTGTCATGCAATTTAAGTACCATAACACATAGCTAGTAAAAAGCATATTTTATCAAAAACTTGGTCAACAAGCTGATTCTTCATTCACTCATTTTGGTGAATAAAGCAATCTGTCAGCCACTATGCATGTGTTGTTTTAAATATCTAGGTCACAGAGTATTCCACTATTCTGGTGTGGTGATGATTTTTAAAGAATAAATTCCCTGTAGCCTCATTGATATTTTTTTCTGTCAACAGAGAATCCACCCCACCAAGCTGAAGAAGTCTAGATACTTAATAGCATCTATCAGAAACAAAAATGTCTCCTTCTTTGATAAGAATGCAAAAATAACAAATTCCATTGCTACCCCACCACGGAGCGTAACGCAGGCACAGTTTGCTTGTATTAAATTTTGTATGTGAAGCCAACCAACCGTTTTCTATAGTTGAGTCTATGTATTTGGTCAGAGACTCAAGGCTTTTTCCTTCTTCTTCAGCCCTCAGAGACTCCAAAATTGCATCGTCCAATGATGTTATGTAGCAATTAATTTAGTTTCTGGCACTTCACAAATGTTTACACAAGCAGTAAGTTTTCCCCACCACCTCTCACTAGGTAGGCACCGCTGTGCTTGCAGTTCAGTGATGGGAGGAGCGGGCTGAATAAACTGCATTATTAACTCTTACTTTTTTTCAGTAACGTGTAGTTTTTGTTTTGTTTTGGGGTTTTTTGGTCCTTGTGGGCATGAGACAACTGCATAAGTGATGATGACTGGCTGAGGTAAAGTCACATTGTATTGTGAGCCAACCATAGCTACCATTGGGTGGGTGTTGCCAGTAGTTTCACACACACAATGAGCTGACAGCCAGTTGTAAGGACAGATGAAATTGTAAATAACAGTTATGACCTGGTTGAATTTCCAGCGTTTCTAACTCCAAGTATGGGCATTATTTTTCCATAAAGGAAATTAAAGGTAAGAATGTAAAAATCAAATATATATTATACCATAGACAAAAGTTCATCTCCATTGGTATTCATCAATTCAAACCTTTTTTTTTTTTTTTTTATATGCACAAGATTCAACAAAATGAGTGGCCATTAACAGCAAAGACAAATACAGTGCCCCAAATCAAATCAAATCAAATGAAGAGTGATTTTTCAATCTGTACCTTTTGTCTCAGACTGAGTTTAACAAACTGGCAACCACAATATTTAATATATAACAATAATATATATTAGCCAAAATACCCAACAAAGTTAGGGTACATATGCTATGAAAACACATGTTCTCAAAATATATGACTGTGTGTAAATGTGAGTGTGAGCGGATGTTTTTCTATATGTGCTCTTCTATTGGCAGGCAACCAGCCTCGTGTGTAAACCATCTCTTAATTGTCCAAATAAATCAGCTAAGATAAGCTCTATCTCACCTGTGACCAATGGGAATAAGTGGTACGGGAAATGGATTGATGGATAGAAGTTGCCAGTCTCCAAGTTCGGTCCTCGAGATCCGTCCTTCAGCGCAGCTGAATCTAATGATCAGCTAATCAGCAAGCTTTGCAGAAGCCTGATAACGATCCTGATCATGAATCAGGTGTGTTAGTGGAGAGAAACATGGAAAACAGGCTGGATATGGGCTCCGAGGAACGAACTTGGTGACCCCTGAGTTAACCAGTGTCATAGAATGGATACTGGTCAGCATTAGAGGTTCTACTGCTTACTGCGCACTGCACTGTTCCATTGTTTAATAATATAAAATATATATTTATATCTATTTGCTTTCGTGACACACTCTGCTTAATTAGACTCATTAGAATGTTAATTTTGTCACATCGCAGCGGGATGAGACTGTAATATTTACTATGGGTAATAAACTCTGAAGCCCATGCTGTTTGACAACCCGTGCAGTGTAGTTTTGTTCCTGCTGAAAGATGCAACTGGGCTGGGACACCTGAGGCCAGTCTTAACTGTTTTAGCTCAGCCAGAGCTGTCTGTCAGGGGAAACAGCTAAAGCTTGAAGGAAGGAAGTCACCACAGACAAACAACTGGAAGGAAAGTGGAAGGAAGCCGACGAATGTGATATCAATAAGAGACACAATACCAAACCAGGCAGAGAGAGTTCATTGAGTGGTCAACAGTGAAGAAAAGATAAAACTGTTTAGGATCATAAGAGAACTAGGGCTTATCCCAGCTGACTTTGAGCAAAAGGCGGACTTTATTGTGGAAAGGTCATTAGCCATCAGGGCAACAAGCCATAGATATAAAATATTATTTTACAAACCACTGCAAAAAGCATTGACTAGTGTTTACATATTTACTTTATTTAAAGGTGTATTCAAGGATCTTTTGTCTCTCCGTCTTCCAGGTGGATCATCTTCACAATTGGTTCTTGATCCCGTCAATCAATCTGCCGTAACGCCCTCGTGCGTGTTCGTTCTTAGCTGACCATGCGCAACCCCCCCCCCCCGGCCCCACCCCCGCGGATGAGCAGGAGAGCTGATAGGATGTCTGCCATGTGCATTTTTAAAAAAGTGGCAAACGGACGTTTGGCTTCTACTTCTTGAGAAGATCCTTGAATACACCTTTAACAATATAAAAACCTTTGGGTGCACCTTCAATGAATGACATATTCTAAAACTTTTTCAATATATACGGCGCTACAGTAGAGGCTGGGGTTACGTTATGCATCCATTAGATGGTGCTGCGCTAAAGGGAATGTCAACAAAACAGTCAGGTCAGTCAAACTTTATCAATAGATTACAAACCAGCTTTCTGACAACTCCATTCACTCCCAAAATGAATAAACAGCTGTTTTATTATTTTCTCTGAGGTAAAGAATTAGTTTTAGCTAGCGATCCAAGATGGCGGGATCTTCTGCGCATGCGTGTCACCAATCGTGCAGGGTCACCGATAGCGTCTTGACAGCGAGACCTGTTGCGGCTCAATATTGATCCATATATAAGGCGCACTGGATTATAAGGTGCATGGTCAGTTTTTGAAAAAATTGAAGGCTTTTAGATGCGCCTTATCGTCGTGAAAATATGGTACTTGTATTATTTATTATTATTATTATTATTATTATTGTGTTTTATGTTTGGTCTTTTGTATTGTTGTTGTTCAAGTGTTCTCTGAATAAAGTTGTGTTGAGTAAGTTATTACAAGTATGTGACAGTGTACAGTAGAGTAAAACGCACAATCCATGAGGTGCATTACTGCTTTTCAATAAGAATTGCGGAAGCTATAACAACAAACATCAATTGCAAGAAAGAAAGAAAAAATTGACTGCATAAAGTCTGAAATCTACCCTTCAAAGAAATATCCCAAATATGGGAGGATTACAAATGCTGGACAAGACGAGAGCAGGCAGTCAGAGGAATTACAATCCAAAGATACGTTCCAAATATCCCCAAAGTATGCCACTCCAAGAAGGACAGATGGTAAATATGAACAGATGTCTGTAACCGATGAGCACACATTTGTTCTGTTTCGGACAAGCTGGGCAAGTATGTCTTTCCACAAGGTCACATTCAGTATGCTAAATCCATTTTGATCAGGTTTTTTTTGGCTTTAAACTCCAACAGAGCATGATTGTAGCGATAACCAAGGTGGTATAAATTGAGCCAAGCCACACTCAAAAGTCATGTAAAGTCCCTTTCACCCTGTGTAACTTGATTGAGTTCAAATCCTGGATTACAAAGCTTAAGACACAAAGGGACTCGTCAGGTTGATTTGATTCATCAGCTGTGTGGATTGGGCAGCCACATTAAAAACCTGCAGTCGGGCAGAATGAATTGAGCAGGAGCACTATCCTGGACAGACTGAGAGGAATTAAACAGCCTGAACACACAAGACCAAAGAGGCATTAATCCGTACACATACAAACTCATAGTGACATTGGGGGGTAGGGTTAAAACAACAGAGAGAGTTCTGTCAAATAACAAACAATTGTGAACAGACTGCTTCACAAAAAGCTTTATGAGTATGACAGAAAACTATACTGTGTTCACAGAGTAAGTCTGGAAGTTAATGCGTATGATTCTTCTTCTTTTCTTTTTTATTTTTACTGCAGAGACTCCAACAAGGTACCAAGACAAAACGGTGCAATCCTTGTTTGTTGGTCTGAATGCAACATCTGTGATGCAATTAAAGCAATTTGACGCCGCCTAAAAATAATCGCCCAAGTCATTTTTTCAGATTTTTCCGGACACACAAAAAACACAATGAACCATTTGCATCATGAGGAGATGACTTAGGCAAATGTGTGTGTATATATATATATATATATATATATATATATATATATAAATAAAATGTATTTTATTATTATTTTTTTGCAAAAAAATGACGGGCAATTATTTTAAGAGAGTGATGAAGTGCTGCGTTCGGCTGATAGTGGCCAAGTGAGGTTTATATCATTAATGTTTCTTTAAATTTTTTATTGTCCGGCAGCCATCTACATTTTGCACACCCAAATGGAGAATTTACCTGTGGGAAGGAACTATAAAACTATAGCAAAATATGCGGTGAAGAAATGAAAAAAAAAAAAAAAAAAGAAGTGAAAATTAGAGGTGATTACCACCAATATGGCACAACAGATGATGAACTAAAGTATCTGACAGAATTTTTGACAGTTTATTCCACCTGCTGGTTGGCCTGGTGCATTTTTTGGCAGACGAAAAGCCTCCCTCCTGATTACTGAAGAGGGTTCCCTACCCTGCAGGAGCTCTATGACCCTGCCCCTTTTTTCTTTCATGTCTTCTCATCTGCGCAACCGTTTCTGGATAGCAGCGGCGCGCCGGCTAGCACCACAGCAGGAGGGGTTGGCAGCTTTGTAAATGTTTTCTAAATACGAAGTAATTCACAGCGCATGTAATATTACAGGAAAAGAACCTCGTAGCTGTTTTCACAGTATCACAGTAAATTGGTGCTTCAGAGGCGTAAAATGAGAGTTGGGACATCAAAGTGTACATTTGCTCAGCAGTTAAAATAATTCGATGTGTGGTGACATCAGCGTGTCAGTGTCCATTCTTTCAAAAGAGAGACACAGACAGTCATTATGTTTACATGCAATTAATATTTGGGTTGAGGTCAAAATTCTACTTCCTGAAACATACTTACAGACTTACTCCTACATAACATTTTCTGAGCTAGATGGACGTCATTACACAAATAGACGTCATAATTTCTGGTTTTAGTAACTACGGTGAATAAAAGATATATTCATGTCACTCACCGCCCCAGAAATGTGGTTCTGTCCTTTGCCATATTTCGCCATTTTTTTTTTGTTTACCTCTGCATGTGAACTTCCGGTGGGTTGTGTTCCAGACATGCAGACTTTTATGCGCGCATATATGTGTGGCACTTATGCCATGGAGACAGAAAATAATATAAAAACTCAGCAGAGAAATAAATGTATATTCAAAGAAGGCGTGTTTAGTAACGTAATGTAAAATGTAAACGTAAAATGGCCGCCACAAACATAAGTAGCTCTGAACAATATTCATTGTGAATAGAGCATAAGCAGAACACAAACCAAAGTTTCATTCAAAGGAGGTACCCTGATACGCATTACCAAATATTCGGGTTACAAAAGGGGTAATACTGGGGTCTAGCTGCGGAGTTGACAGACCAAAGTTTGAAAAAGCAGTGTGGAATAATTTCAGGTTTGTGATCGAATACAACGACGAGGGAGTGAACATGTCCTATACGTTAGTTAACCCATTTTGACAAGGGGGTATATTCACTAAGAATGCGCTGAGTCCAGTAATAGCACGAAATATTGCACAAGCAGGACCCAAACGCAGGGGGCAACAAAAACAAGGCAGGGCAGGGATGCAGGTAAAAAAGGGTTTAATTAACAAAAAAAGGCAAACAAGGTACTTTGGCAAAATAAAAATTAACAAGGTCAAAAACAAACTAAAACGACGAGGGATGGCATGGCAGCAACATGGGATGACTCGACAATGACTCAACAAGAACTGAAACAAAGCAGGGGAACTAAATACACATGGTAACGAAACAACAAGAGACACCTGGGCAAGACACAAGAGGATTGGGGAGCTGATTGGTCAACACACTGGGGAAGGAAGACACACTCAGGTGGACGTGGTTAGACATAACGAGACAAGGCAAGAAACGCGGGATACATGACAAAACACCAAAAGAAAACAAAATCCCATCCCCACGGAACCAAAACATGACAGCACCACAACTGCACCCGCAGTCTACGCCCAGTTACCCACCTATTCACGAAGGATATTGCTCTAATCATATACCGGCGCAAACACGCCCACAAAACTGACAGCTTGGAGCAAATTTGCACCTGATTTACCACACATGGCAATGGATTTGCGCCAAGTACATGGTTGTTATAGAAACAGTTACGAGAAAGATGACATTATCAGAAAGCGAGGTTGGACCGAGAGTAAGCGTTTATAGCGCCATTAAGCTGTACAGAGCAGAGAGGACGACAACGACGTAATTAATTCATAAAGTACAAATTATTATTGGAATCATTTTTAAAAAAAACATATTTCCAGAGGTTGGCGTGGGCGTGATGATCGTAAAATACCTCCCTGCCATTGCCGATCAGCCCGGGTTACGTTGTGTCCTAAACCAACATAGAAAAAAATGTCTGTCTGTTTCTGTCTCTCTGTCTCTGTCTCTGTCTCTGTCTCTCTCTGTCTCTCTGTCTCTCTGTCTCTCTCTCTCTCTCTCTCTCTCTCTCTCTCTCTCTCTCTCTCTCTCTCTCTCTCTCTCTCTCTCTCTCTCTCTCTCTCTCATATCAGCCATAAAGGGACGTGTACCATGCGTCTCCACACCATGCAATGCTGTCATGAGCATGGTGCAGCAGGTTAATACATGCTCTCCAAAAACGTTATTTGCGTAACGCAAACTCCGTGTGGCTTTTAGCGCTGGCGTTAGTGAATTAGACTTTGTATATCAATGAGTCTCATTTGAATTGGGGTGGGCATATTTTGCGTCAAATGTATGCAAATTACCTAATTTACATATGCGCACATAACACCGGGGCGCAATCTTGTTGTCAGCACACTTAATGACAGATTTCTACATCTCTGCGTGTTTAGTGAATTAGGCGCTCCCGGATTGCTCCATTTTTACCGGTTAGCATTGTGCAAAGGCGACACAAACCTTTAGTGAATATGCCCCAGGTTTTTGTAACAAGAAAAATAATATTTATTACAGATGAAAGAAAAGCAAGAACATGTACTGAAATGGACTCTAGGTGTGTTCAATGACCACGCACGCGGTAGGAAATCTCAGCATATATAGAAAAAGCTCAAACGACTGATGAATGATAATGTTTTTTTGGTTTTCTTCCACATTTGAAGTTTAAGGTTATGGTAAGTGTTAGGAACATTTTCCAAAAATGGGCACTTTTATGTGGTTAAGATCCTGCGGCAATTTGCTTCCGGCCAAAATGGGTTAAAGGAAACACGAGCAACATGAACACGCATCTTCAGTGTCATCGCCCTACTGCATAATGTTAAAACTGTCGTTGCACAATGCAAATTTTGCTGACAAGCAAAAAATAGGTCTCTTCATGTACAAATCACGGACTGAAAACGAACTGAATCTGAACCAAAACCATCGCCCAAAAACCGAGGTACGGACAGTACCGTAGGCTACCTACTCCGTTGCACCCCTCGTTAAAACCCACCTGTATTAGACTTCTGATAGTAAGTGGAAAGCAGGTCAATTCCCAGGTTGGCTTCAACATGACATCCTGCATTCCTACTACAGTTAGCTGATCTGATCATGTGATCGGAAATCAGGGCCAATCACATAATTTTTCAATCAATGAAAAAGATATATATTACTATATGTTTAAAAAAATAAAATAAAATGGAACGTGCATTAGCCTCCTGTAATTTCAGACCTCCCCATGGGAAAAAAAAGCCAAATTTAAACACTTCAACACAGGCTCACATATGCACTCCCACCTGTCTTTTGCCTTTTATTGGTATTATTTCAATCATTTCTTCTTGAGTTCACATACCCGCATAACAGTGATCCCTGCTCTAAGGGGTTTCCATCAAAACATTTCCAATTTTTAAAACTAATTTAGTTCAAATCAGCAAAACAAACATAACCCTCTCCGTTTCCATTTATTATTATTTTGCGAATATTGCGAGAGATGACTGCACCGTGACTTCATAACAGAGCACCTCTCCAACACAAGACATTTGGCTGACTCTCAGCGTAATTACTGTGTTTGTAGGTTTGTTGGTGTCCTGAATTAGCAATTGAACATGATTTTTAAATGGAGTTGCTTTGATACTAGTGGCAATAGTTTGAGACACTATCAACTGTCCCCAACTACGAGTCAAGAGACGAGTCAAGATAGCCGCCGTGGAGCTACCGACAGTGCACAACCACGGACATTTATTAATTCCAGAAATTATTGGTGATTGGTAATATTGCCTGCCATTTTAATGGCCCTTTCCTTCACCATCTTTGCGGATTGTTTGGCACCACGGCGAGCTGATAGAAACGTGTGTCACAGGCTTTTTTCCATTGTCATACGTTTTTGAAAAAATTCCAAGGAGCTGCTAGGATGGAGCTAAAGAGCCACGGGATGTTTAGCATAGTGTTGTTCCGATACCGTTTTTTGGCCTCTGATATGATTCTGATACCCAGCTTTCCAGTATCGGCCGATACCGATACCATACTGATACCTAAGTTTTGTTTTCCTCAACATGAAAAAGCTGTCCTGCCATTGGTTCAAAGTATTCAAGGGCCAATAGGATATCTTAAATCGGCATGCAGTGAGCATTAGGGATGCCACAATAAAGGCAATATCGTGATATTGTGATATTAAAACTGCCACAACATTGTCGTCGTCATGCTCACAATATTTAAAAGGAACACATCTGTTAAAAAAAAAGTCTGGTTGATTTCCATTTGTGCAGTTCTAGCACAGGGTTATTTTATTAGTGCAATTTAATTTTCATTAGGGATGTTTTGGCCTTCTATGTTTAAAATCTATGCTAATTGTCAGATGAAGGGGAACCTAATTTGCTTGTGAAGCGATCAATGTGTGCCTGCTTTAGCAAGTAAGAGCCTCACTATTAATAGAGATTGTAAGGTGGTTTATATGTATTGCTGTTTTGTACAAAAGCACAATATTGTGCTGTTTTTAGTATGAGCTCTTGTTTTTTACAATATTGTGATCTTTTTTAAATATCGCCAACGCCCCCACAATATCGTGATAATTATCGTATCGTGACCTTCATATTGTGATGTTTGGTTATCGTTACATCCCATCCATGTCACATATCAGTGAATGTTGTGCACGAGCAAGACACAAGATGCTGCATTCAAAATCCTTTATTAGCTTTGGAATTTATGGTATCGGCATGTTACTTGTGAGTAGTCACCGATACCGATGCCACTGTTTCAATGCAGTATCACTAGTTTAGCGTTTACACATGTATAGTTGCGCTCAAAACTTTACATTCCTTAGGGTGTAAACTTATGAGCATAACTGTATTATACAATGTAATGCTTGCACGTGCACACCACCTAGTGGTGCTCATGCATTATCCTTTTTGCCCTAGATGAGAAAATCACCCATTTGCACGCAATTTGTTTCTTTATTCATCAATATTTTAAAACAAATAAAACAATAATCTGGTTTAATTACACTTAAAAGTGTTTTAATAGCTTGCGGGCATTTATTGAGTCCTTGAGAGAATTGATCTGCGGTGCACATATTTTGAAAATTCGTTATTTACGGGGGATAAACCCCTTGAGATGCAACATCTCGTTGGCGAGAGGGTCTGGCTTGCCCCTCCGCACATTCTCATGTCTGCTCTCATGCACAGTTGAGCGCTGGCTCCTGCGACTCAGATGGACAGGCAGAAAGGAATGTTTGTGCAACTCCTGACAATAGTTGGTGAAAAATTAACCACAATGCTACACAAAAGATGGTTGCTCTGCTGAAAACAGTATGTGGTTAGTGAACCAACATTTCGTAAACATCCAAAACAAGCAGCGCCCACTGAGGATAGACAGAGCATCAACTAGCGTCAATTCCTTGTTGAGATGATGAAATTGTATGAACTGTCCATTTACTTTGTAATACCAGCTCACTGGTAAATGTGTTGAAATGAAAAGCCGAGTTGGATCGCTTAACATAACGAGCAGCACAACACAGAGTTGGTTGGAGGCACTATCTCGTCTTTAAAAATGTCTCAGCTTTTGATATTTCCACCATGAAAAGTGCCACCACATAAGGTTGGAAAATACCCATGCTTAATGTGTTGCCATGCATAATTCCACTCAATTGCTTTTTACTATGTCATAACACATACATATGTCAAAGCTGCCTTTGCACATTCCATGAACAGTTGCCATGCAGATGATAAATTACTCAGATAGCAGATGAGATGCTTTCAGCGGGTCATGGCAGAGCCAAACCTTGCACAAATATTTCCAAGTAAGCAATATTAAGTTGAGTAAAACTGTTCCACATTTAAATGTAGCAAATTTTTGAGAAAAGATTGTGCAATGGTGTGGGTCACTATTGTCAAAAGACCGCCTATAGGCCAGGGAGTAGCTATTGGACTCTAATGCCCAGCAGAGAAATAGTTAGAAAGATCATAACCTGCTACTATCTCTCCATAAAGATATAGATAAATGTAATCTATTTTCATTTAATTAGTATATATAAATGGATATACAGTCAAACCTCGATTTCGAACATAATCAGTTCCAGAGGCTGTTCTAAAAGCAATTTGTTCGAAATCCGAAACAATTTTTCCCATTAAAATTAATGTAAATAATTTTAATCCGTTCCAAGTCTGAAAAAACTTTTTCCACGTTTTTTTTTTTTTTTTTTTTTACTATTTTTCACCATAAACTGCACTGTATACTATTTACCATTAATAGAAAAGGGTAGAAATAAACACGGTTTTATTTAGATATACTATCTAAAATGAGGAAAAAAACTAAACAAAATGCAAACATTTCTTTTTTAAATTCAATAGTTCTGCGCACTACTTTCCTCTTTTCCTCACCAGCTTTATCACTTGCACTTGCTTTCTTTGGACCCATGATTAGGGGCTAATACACGATGTAAAACAAAAAAAAAAAAAAAGATTTACATAAATAACAATCAACTGGTCTGCTCCAAATGAACTTTGAACACGAATGTGCTACGGAGGAAGAATCCTGGGCATAGTTAGCTCGGCTCCCGAGTGAGTCGCGTTCAGGTACGCTCGGCTTTTTTCAGTTTGGTTGAGAGCCGAATTTTTGGACGAGTTCTGAGACATAAAATTCTCTAATTTTCTGGTTGAAAACCGATTTGGTTGAGAACACAAGCGTTTGAAAACCGAGGTTTGACTGTATTTTGATTCACAAGCAAATGTTGTAGCTAACCAAAACATGTTGAAACAATGCGTTCAATACGTGACAGTACATACCTGTATACAGAACAGTATACTCTACAGAGCTGGGCAAAAATGTCATTACATTGGCCGTCCATTGATGGATGCCCAACTTTCAGCGAGATCTTCTGCATTTTCGGTGAGTGTTTTATGACACGAAGCCTCGGAAAAATAAGCAGGCTGAGCACCGCTAGAACATCCATCAATCCGGGTTAATACAGACGGTCCTTCACATTGCGTCTATTTTCCCATGGCTTTGCGTCATAATCACAGATGGGGACAACAAACTGACCGACATCCAGTGATTACTATTCATCGTCAGGCAGAAAGTGCACAGTGGTTGGAGAGCGGCGACATGGGCCGGCCCCAAAATTGGGGAACTCGTGAAATTATCAATGGCATCTGGTCGTCTAACTATCCATCCGGTCACCTCGCCTCTAGCCTCCAAATTCTTTCGTAGTAGAATCTTGGACGTATTATGGATAGAATCAATGTTGGTTTTTTTTTTTTTACTATCATTACCTCCAACAGGAGTCTCGTAGTTGGACGTTTACTGTCCAAGCAAGCCAGGGCTGTCAGATACTGTGTCAACTATTCGGGAGCCACGCAGGAGATAGGGTTGAAATTCAGGAGTCTCCCACATAAATCAAGAAAGTTGGCAAGTTATGATGGCATGAGACACTGAACAACTACACACACACATATATATATATATATATATATATATATATATATATATATATATATATATATATATATATATATATATATATATAAAACTAATAATGATACTTCACATGAATAGATAGAGCTAATTTTGTAAAACATACTATAAATTCCATACACGTGCAGCATTTTACTGAACGTTTCATGCCACATGTAGGATTTTATTTTGTTAATACATTTAAGAGAAGCAGGCGGCGAAATGAGTAATGGCACCTGTGCTGGTTCTGTTTGCCTTTTTCTGGGTTCATTAGGTTTCTAATAGGAACTAGCTAATGAGCCGGGTCGCTCTCATTATTATAGGACACAACGTACATCCATTATCCTTATCATCTCATCATGGTCACTGCCTTGTGGAGTGAGCATATATTATCAAAATATTATCACCAGGCTACAGCTAACCATCAGTCCTTAATGGCCCCCACCTGGAGAAAAACAAAACAAAACTTAATTGAATGCAATACATGACTGTTTGTTTGTTTTTTAATGATAATTTACATGGCGTTAAAAAGCTTATTCCAGGTAATTTTCAATACTTTTACAAAAAAAAAACTTGAATTCACTTTCAACACATGACATTTGAACAAAATGTATAGACCCCTTCAGAGTTTGTAAACAAGGTGACGCAATTTAAAGGGTGGGGCTTAGCTGGAGGCAAAAACACCTCAGTAACACCCGTCAGCATATTTTCACGGAAAGTTCACGTCGGAATGGACGTGGAAAACAGCCATTTGAGTGAATATGTGAGTAAACTGACTTCCCACGATTGTGAATGTTACTTTAAAAAGTTAACTCTGACTGATGGGACAATATTTACTGACCCCTACGCTCTCACGCACTGGATAGACAATTTAACAGGACTACCTACCGTGCAATGGCCGGACATTTACATCTACCTTATAGAAAAAAACGAGCGTTTATACTAAAGATAATCTGAGGGACTATAAATCATTAGACGCCTACAACTATGTCTACAATGGACATCTTCAAAATTTTTAATATAACAACTTGAGCGAGGACTTTTGTGTCATGCGGTTGCAAGTGCTGCCAGGTCAACGACAGCGACAGAAGACGAGGATATACGAGGCATGGGCCTCTCCTACAAAGATTTTACAAGAAGTTATCGGAACAATTGTGGGAGCTTTGGCCTCAGCAAAACTGAAACATACAGCTAACGTTTGGTTAGGTAGCGGTTAGCATTCGCGCATGTAGCATGTAAACACTGACTTTTTGTAAGTCCGTGCACGTAAAAAGAATCCCACAAATAATGACTAACTTAAGTAATTTCAGTCACAACTAAGTTTAGCCCATATCATTGTCCAGGCTGAATCTGATAGTTAAATCTTACCGTATATGAAGTGTGCTCTGCAAACACGAGCATTGTTGATGATAGCCTCAGTCCAGTCCTTTCGCCTAATCGCGTTTAACCACAGCCGTCTGCGAATACTCTGACTGGCAGAGGCTGGGATGTGATAGAATTTCAAGTTTTTGTTGGTGCTTTTACGGTTCTGGCGACATTTTCTACAGACAACCAGCGTTGTTTACTTCTAGCTGCACTTCCGTTGCCTCCAGCGGCAAGTTGTTTTTGCCTCCAGTAAACACCGTGACGTCATCGTGACGTAGGCCATGAAAGGGTCTATAGCATGCTTTAAAATACTGTACTTGTTATAGGACTGTAATTTCATAGAGCGCATACATGCCTCAGTGAAAAAAATGACACATCTTGATTTTTGTGCAAGTTTAGTTAATTTAGCGTGTTTGGGAATTTGACAAACCTCGCTGCACCACGTCGCTGGGTATTCTGGCGGACCAGGGTCTTATTAATCTACACACCCCTCGGACACCTGACAATTTGGTGACTGAAAGTAGACCTTTGACCAGGCTTCTCTAATCTTGGTCTTCGAGGGCTGGAGTCCTGCAGGTTTTAGATGTTTCTGTCCTCTAAAACACCTGATTCTAACGATCAGAATCGTTATCAAGCTTCTGCAGAGCTGATATGAATCAGGTGTGTTGGAGGGCAGAAACACCTAAAACCTGTAGGACCCCGACCCTTGAGGACCAGGATTAAGGGAGCCTGCCTTAGACCACATTGGAGCAGGTCTAAGATGTGGCACTGGTGATAATGAGTGGGGTGGGTTATCACACACGAACAACAACTATCGGGGTGCAAGGCGGTCTCAACGTGCCCACTTCACTGTGGTGATCTGTGATTGCCTTGGCCAACTTTACATCATCCGCAGGACAAAAAGTTTGTCTAACTTTGTGTCAGCTGTGACCACATTTAGTCCTGCAAAACAGTGATAATTTCGTGAACGAAAAATTCGTCATATTGTTCGTCACGGAATTTTTTTTTCAGACGAAAATTAAACAAAAAATAAAATAGAAGCCATTCATTGAGATGATAACGATAACTAAAATTGCCTGACAATTTTGTTAATGACTAAAACTAAAATGAAAACACAGCGGCAAAAATTCACAAGGAATCAAACACATTCACTGCGATTAATCTCGAGCAATTATGCACTTTTTTTTTTTAATTGAGGTGAAAACTAAGTTATATTAAGTGAAAGACACTGTTGTGTTAAATGTGTTTTGCGTGTTAAACTAGTTACAAATAGGTGTGTTGTTTTCTTTATAAAAGATTAAATGTATGCTGAACGAAAATATCGACTATATTGACTTAACTGTCAATTTAGCCGACTAAAATTGCTCTATTTCCGATGACTAAAACTGGATTAAAACTAAAATACAATCAGATGACTAAATTATGATTAAAACTTCAATTAATTTTAGTCAAAAGACTATAACAAAAACCAAATTAAAATTTCTTGTCAAAATTAACACTGCTGCACAGTAGGTATGCCATTGGTCCAAACTGAGTTTAGTGAATTTGATCGGGGGTGGGGATAAGATACTGTATTTGAAGTGCTAATCACCAGTTCATTGTACAGTATGAATGCCTGTGAAAATAGAAGAGAGAGATGTGACATGTGTCTACAGGCAAGCATGAGAATGTCATCATCTAAACATCCATCCATTATCTACTGATTATCTGGGGTCGGGTCACGGGGGCAGCAGCTTTAGCAGGGAAGACTTTCCTCTCCCCAGCCACTTCAACCAGCTCCTCCGGCGGTATCGCCAAGGCGTTCCCATGCCAGCCGAGAACACAGTCTCTCCAGCATGTCCTGGATCGTCCTCGGGGCTTGTCGCCGGTGGGACATGCCCTAAAGACCTCTCCAGAGAATCATCCAGGAGGCATCCGAACCAGATGCCCGAGCCACCTCAACTGTGGTGGCTCTCTCAATGCGGAGGAGCAGTGACGACTCAGAGTGCCTTCCGGAGGAGCGAGCTCTCTAAGCGCGAGCCCGGGCACCCTGCGGAGGAAACCCATTTCAGCCGCTTGTATCCGGGATCTTATTCTTTCGGACGTGACCGACAGCTCAAAACCATAGGTGAGGGAAAGAACGTAGATCGACCGGTTAATTGAGAGCTTCACCTTTCTACTCAGCTCCTACTTCCCCTCAACGGATCAGAGTCCGTATCACTGCAGACGCTGCATCTCGTTGCCTGTCTATGTCCCTCTCCATTCTGCCCTCACTCGTGAACAAGACCCCAAGATACTTGAACACCACCCTTTTCCAACTGAGGACCATGGTCTCGGATTTGGAGGTACTTATTTTCATTCCAACCGCTTCATTGCAAACCACTCCAGTGAAAGCTGGAGCTCACGGCTTGAAGAAGCCAACAACACCACATCATCTGCAAAAAGCAGAGATGCAATATTGAGCCCACTGTCAAGTTATGAGTGTCTTTCACCATCTTCTTCTTTTTCATCTTAGACAGCTGGCTAAGGTAAAAAATCTCCTATCTCAGCAGCACTTAGAAATGGTAATCCATGCCTTTGTTACATCTCGGCTGGATTACTGTAATGCACTTTATTTTGGGATCAGCCAGTCCTCCCTGCAGCGTCTCCAGCTTGTCCAAAATGCTGCTGCTCGTCTCCTTACTGGTGCCTGTAAGAGGGAACACATAACCCCTATCCTGGCTTCTCTTCACTGGCTTCCCGTGGAATTTAGAATCCACTTTAAGATTCTTCTATTTGCTTTCAAATCTCTAAATGGTCTTGCCCCACCTTATCTCGTTGAGCTCTTGCACCCCTACACACCTGCCCGGTGCCTCAGGTCAGCAGACCAGACTCAATTGGAGGTACCGAAGGCTAAGCGGAGGCTTAGAGGAGATCGAGCCTTTGCTGTTGCCGGTCCCTCCCTTTGGAACGACCTTCCACTAAATATTAGGCAGTCCCCCTCTTTATCCTCTTTTAAAAAGACGTCTTAAAACACATCTGTATTCTTTGGCTTTTGGAGCACCATGAGACTTGTTCTTGGTGTTTTGTGGTGTGTATGAGTTTGATGTTTAGTCCATTTATTTATTTATTTATCTCTTTATTCACTACTTCTTATTTATTCACTGATGTAAAATGTATTTACTTGTAAAAACAAAAAAACCAAAAACAAAAAAAACCTGTATTCGCACTTCAAAATGTTTACTTTGTTCTTGTTAACTGCAAAACTGATGTTTATGTACAGCACTTTGTACACAGCAACGCCTGTTCTTAAAGCGCTTTATAAATAAAGTTGAGTTTAGTTGAGTTTTGTTATTTATTGTTTGAAGATGGACTAGTGGTACAGTTGAATAGGGTTATGTTCAAACAGGTTGGAACAGGTCAGAACAGGTTGATAACCTTTAAAGTAAGCAGAAAAGGTATATCAACGTAACGTAACAAACTAATAAAGAGCAGATATTTCCTAACACTAAACAATCATTCGAATTAAAGTAGCATCTTGACCAATTGAGCAATCAGAGTTCAGTTCAAACTAATCAAATACAATCAGTTTAATCAGCAATCATGGAATTATTATAACATTTTGAAATCAAATGTCAACAGAAACATCATTCAGAAAGTCCATCCCTCCCAGTTGCGTCTCACAATTCACCAAGTGTTGTGGTAGTAATGGTTTGTTTGCAGGAACAGGTGAGAGGGCTCCTTGCAAACATTTCATGCCATGTGCTTCCCAGGTGTGCACAGTGAATGTGGTCCTACTTATGCAATTCCTCAGGTTCAATGTTCCACAAGTTGCATTTGTGCGTGCTCGCCCTCTGCAGGTTGGGAGGTCATACTGAATGTGCTCAAATGGAATGTTGTATCCTGATGTGTGGTGGCCCTCTTCAGGTCTGGAGGGCAGTTGGTTGCAATTTTGGTTATTGTACTGTGGCACACAATGGTATTTGACGCAACAGCCACCAAACCAGACCCTATTAACGCATCGGCTGCGCCCAGAAATTCTGTCCGTAAAGGTTATGAACCAGAAATAGAAACGAGTCAGACTTCCTGCCGGCAAAACTCTGACACCGGTTGTACAGAGATCAAATAGCCCGTATCAAGGGTCTCGGTACCCCCATACTCATCAAAACAGCACTACAATTTCCTTTAAAATGTTACTGTTGCAATGATACTGTGTGCACTGAAGATACAGAATCGGTGAGCAGGCACATACAGAAACTGTTGAACGTCTTGCGGCACAGGGCTTATGGTGCACTTCCAACAAAGTGAGCAACCATAATCAAAGGAGGAATAAGCAGTCAAGAAAATGGATGGATGGATGGATGGATGGATGGATGAATGGGTGAGATGCAGGGCATAAGCTGGGCGGCTCATCTGTCAATTATAAAAAGCCACTCAACAAGGCAAATATACGCACCTGTAAGGGCAATTTAAGAGTCTTCAGTGAACATACAGTAACATACATGTTATACTATGAGATAAAATAAACCAAGTGCAAAGCAGACACAAGTACACTGTTTGAAATGCACTGTGCGATTTTACAGTTTACAGTTATTAATTCCAACTGACACTGCATGAGACTAATTGCCTGCAACAGAAGGTCAAAGCTAACGAGTGACTTGCTCACACAAAACACAACGTCTGAAAGACTCAGACACACAAATTGACTGTATACTTAAGTTGCTGACGCTCCACATTAACCCTGTCGATATCAGAAGCACACTTTTAAACTGCTGCTAACTGTCAAAAGAAATCAAGTTGAAAGCATTTTGTTTTGATGGTCTAGGAATGCAAATGATAAAAACAAAGTTCTTCCTTTTAGTGTGTCTTCTGTGCCGAAAAGTTGAAGAAAGCGAGACAAGCCCATTTAGACACAACTTTGTAGTGAAGGGGAGAACAGCTCAATTCAGTCGTAACTCTGTTTCCACTGTACACCATCACTGCTGGGACTGACCAAATTTTTGACAAGCTAGCAATCCAACTGACGGTCACACGTCTAGTAGGGAGATGTCAATCGTTGCCTGTATCCCCCTATAAACTGCACAATTCACCTGGTCAAACTTGAAATCAGTCCAGATTCATAAATGATGCATTAGACTACAAATCGGACATGAAATGTTTTTTTCTTCACATATTACAGGTTATGTTCACGCTGCAGCTCAATTCCATTTTTTTTGCACATATGCAATATGTATCAGACTTTTTCATGCAGTGTGAACAGTGCAATTCAGATTTTTTTCAAATCCAACCCCTTGCTCTTTTGAATGAGGAAATGCATCGCTCATGTAACCTCTATCTCATTAAAAGATATGCTGTGGTTGGGATTGACACAAAATAATTTTGAGTAACAGTGTTGACTTTAAATCTGACTTTACTTGCATATAACTAGAAACATGAAGCATAAAGTTGACATTTGTGGTGATAGTAATAATTTGGTTTATTACACGCAGTAATGATGTGACGTGACTTTTTGTTATGTTTCCATGAAATGAGGAGAGTTAAAAGTGTCGCCTTATTTCCCTAAAATATTTCTACCTCCTCCTGGCTCACTCCTTTGTTGATATGAAATGAATGAATCACATTCGATTTGCAGTGTCAACAAGTACTGTACATACTGTAAAAAGATGTCCAGCTTTATTACTGATGATGTGTAGCTTACATCATACATTTTATTTTTTAGAAGTGCTAGATTTCTGTGCTATGAGAAGGTCATTCCGGGTCATTTTAAATCCTTGCCTAAAAGTGAACTTAAAATTTTATAGGAATGGCCAAAAGTTGGAAATTTACAACATTTTGGTGTTCCGTCATTCGTCGATGGCGGACTAAAGGTGCCAAAATTCAAAATAAATAAATGACTAAAATAAATAAATGACTAAAAGTGAAAATAAAAATGGATGTAATAAAATATAATTCAAAAATTATATAAAAAAATAAATATAAATGGAAATAAAAAGAGCAAAAAATATAAATAAATAAATAAATACAGTTGTATTTAATTTTTGAATTATATGTCTATTTTTATATCTGTTTTTATTGTCACTTTTAGTCATTAATTTATTTATTTAGTCATTAATTTATTTATTTATTTATTTATTTAGTATTAGTAGTTATTTAATAATAATAATAATAATAATAATAATAATAATAATGAAAACAAATTTAACTTTATAAGTTGTGTGTAAAGTAATGACATCCAGGACGATTCCCCCGTTACAAGTTGCATTGCTCATCTGAGGACTGCTTGTGACGTTACAAATGTAATATATTTTGATTGTGGTCGACTGATCAATTAGTCCGACATTACAATTTATTTATTTTTTTTTACTTTACAAAATTATCTCACTGGCCGGATTAAACCCCTTTGCGGGCCTGATCCGGCCTGCGGGCCTTATGTTTGACACCACTGGACTAAATAAATAAATAAATAAATAAATGACTAAATAAATAAATACATGAGTAAAAGTGAAAATAAAAATGGATATAAAAAAATATAATTCAAAAATTAAATACAAATGTATTTATTTATTTATATATATTTTTGTTTTTATTTCCATGTACATATATTTTTTGGATATAAGTTTCGAATTATTTTTATTATTATTATTATTTTTATTTTCGCTTTTAGTCATTTATTTACTTATTTAGTCATTTATTTATTTTGAATTTTGGCAGTTTTGGTCCTCAGCCCTCTGGTCCGCCATTTTGTCATCGTCAGAGAAGAGGTGGGCATTTCCGTCAGTCTGTCAAGCGTCAACAAAACGGGTGTCTCAGAGGTCCATTGAAACTTGATGATATGATGGACGAAAACCAATTTCCCTCAGCGCTTAGTCTCATCATTTGTCAGTAAAACGGACGTCCGTCAGTACTAATGGAATGCCCACCAATGAAAATGTCATTCGGTTGGACCTTTGTATTCAATCAACGTGATTGTACACATCTTGGGTGTGGAGAAAACATTTTTTTAAGGGTGTGGCAGGATGGAATGTTTTGCATCCTAAAAATGCCAAACCTTATTTTGCGTGGCACTAATGTTGACATGCGTGACTCAGACAATTACTCTCATCAGAAGATTGACGCTACTGCTTCTTATTGAAAATAACATGATTGTGTTTGCAGGCAGCGACTGATGACAGGCGCGTGTAAACAGAATATGAATGTGATGCGAACACAGACAAACTCTGAGGGGATGCTGAGACAAAGACATGAAAGGACAGAAGAGTGGAGAGGCCCAGCTGGGGGGGAAACTGCAAACACCTGAAGGTTAATTTGCAGATTTTCGCCCGAGTAGAACAAACAGCAGCTGCTTCTGTTTGATTTCAACTCTCTTCATAGAAACAAATAAGTTCCATGTTTTGATTGTGAGTGCATTCAATTTAAAGTCAAATCTGATGCAGCTGTTGTGTTGTCCATCCATCCATCCATCTTCTTCCGCTTATCCGGGGTCGGGTCGCGGGGGCAGCAGCTTCAGGAGGGAAATCCAGACTTCCCTCTCCCCAGCCACTTCAACCAGCTCCTCCGGCGGGATCCCGAGACGTTCCCAGGCCAACCGAGAGACATAGTCTCTCCAGCGTGTCCTGGGTCGTCCCCGGGGCCTCCCGCCAGTGGGACATGCCCGGAACACCTCACCAGGGAGGCGTCCAGGAGGTATCCGAACCAGATGCCCGAGCCACCTCAGCTGGCTCCTCTCAACGCGGAGGAGCAGCGGCTCGACTCTGAGTCCCTCCCGGATGACCGAGCTTCTCACCCTATCTCTAAGGGAGAGCCCGGACACCCTGCGGAGGAAACTCATTTCGGCCGCTTGTATCCGGGATCTTGTTCTTTCGGTCACGACCCACAGCTCGTGACCATAGGTGAGGGTTGGAACGTAGATCGACCGGTAAATCGAGAGCTTTGCCTTTTGGCTCAGCTCTTTCTTCACCACGACGGACCGATACAGAGTCCGCATCACTGCAGACGCTGCACCGATCCGCCTGTCGATCTCCCGCTCCATCCCACCCTCACTCGTGAACAAGACCCCAAGATACTTGAACTCCTCCACTTGGGGCAGGATCTCATCCCCGTCCTGAAGACGACACTCCACCCTTTTCCGACTGAGGACCATGGTCTCGGATTTGGAGGTGCTGATCCTCATCCCAGCCGCTTCACACTCGGCTGCGAACCGCTCCAGTGAGAGCTGGAGGCCCCGCCCTGATGAAGCCAACAGCACCACATCATCTGCAAAGAGCAGAGATGCAATGCTGAGGCCACCAAACCGGAACCCCTCCACGCCTCGGCTGCGCCTAGAAATTCTGTCCATAAAAGTTATGAACAGAATCGGTGACAAAGGGCAACCTTGGCGGAGTCCAACCCTCACCGGAAACGAATCCGACTTACTGCCGGCAATGCGGACCAAACTCTGGCAACGGTCGTACAGGGACCGAACAGCCCTTAACAAGGGGCCCGGCACCCCGTACTCCCGAAGCACCCCCCACAGAACTCCCCGAGGGACACGGTCGAACGCCTTCTCCAAATCCACAAAACACATGTGGACTGGTTGAGCGAACTCCCACGCACCCTCGAGGATCCTGCGGAGGGTGTAGAGCTGGTCCACTGTTCCACGGCCAGGACGAAAACCACACTGCTCCTCCCGAATCCGAGATTCGACCTCCCGACGGACCCTCCTCTCCAGCACCCCTGAATAGACCTTACCAGGGAGGCTGAGGAGTGTGATCCCTCTGTAGTTGGAACACACCCTCCGGTCCCCCTTCTTGAAAAGGGGGACCACCACCCCGGTCTGCCAATCCAGAGGCACTGTCCCCGATGTCCACGCGATGTTGTAGAGGCGTGTCAACCACGACAGCCCCACAACATCCAGAGTCTTTAGGAACTCCGGGCGGATCTCATCCACCCCCGGGGCCCTGCCACCGAGGAGCTTTCCAACCACCTTAGTGACTTCGACCCCAGAGATAGGAGAGCCCACCCCAGAGTCCCCAGACTCTGCTTCCTCAAAAGGAGACGTTGGTGGAATTGAGGAGGTCTTCGAAGTATTCCCCCCACCGCTTCACGACGTCCCGAGTCGAGGTCAGCAGCACCCCATCGCCACTATACACAGTGTTAATGGTGCACTGCTTTCCTCTCCTGAGACGCCGGATGGTGGACCAGAATTTCCTCGAAGCCGTCCGGAAGTCGTTTTCCATGGCCTCACCGAACTCCTCCCATGCCCGAGTTTTTGCCTCAGCAACCGCCGAAGCCACGTTCCGCTTGGCCATCCCGTACCTGTCAGCTGCCTCCGGAGTCCGACAGGCCAAAAAGGCCCGATAGGACTCCTTCTTCAGCTTGACGGCATCCCTTACCGCTGGTGTCCACCAGCGGGTTCGAAGATTGCCGCCGCGACAGGCACCGACCACCTTACGGCCACAGCTCCGATCGGCCGCCTCAACAATGGAGGCGCGGAACATGGCCCATTCGGACTCCATGTCCCCCGCCTCCCCTGAGACAAGGGAGAAGCTCTGCCGGAGGTGGGCATTGAAACTCTTTCTGACAGGGGATTCCGCCAGACGTTCCCAGCAAACCCTCACAATACGTTTGGGTCTGCCAGGTCGGACCGGCATCTTCCCTCACCATCGGAGCCAACACACCACCAGGTGGTGATGAGTTGACAGCTCCGCCCCTCTCTTCACCCGAGTGTCCAAAACATGCGGCCGCAAATCCGATGACACGACTACAAAGTCGATCATCGAACTGCGGCCTAGGGTGTCCTGGTGCCAAGTGCACATATGGACACCCTTATGCTTGAACATGGTGTTCGTTATGGACAAACCGTGACGAGCACAGAAGTCCAGTAACAGAACACCGCTCGGGTTCCGATCAGGGGGGCCGTTCCTCCCAATCACGCCCCTCCAGGTCTCACTGTCATTCCCCACGTGAGCGTTGAAGTCCCCCAGCAGGACGAGGGAGTCCCCAGAGGGAGCGCTCTCCAGCACACCCTCCACGGACTCCAAAAAGGGTGGGTACTCTGAGCTGCTGTTTGGTGCATATGCACAAACAACAGTCAGGACCCGTCCCCCCACCCGAAGGCGGAGGGAGGCTACCCTCTCGTCCACCGGGGTAAACCCCAACGTACAGGCGCCGAGCCGGGGGGCAATAAGTATGCCCACACCTGCTCTGCGCCTCACACCGTGGGCAACTCCAGAGTGGAAGAGAGTCCAACCCCTCTCAAGAGGACTGGTACCAGAGCCCAAGCCGTGTGTGGAGGCGAGTCCGACTATATCTAGTCGGAACTTCTCGGCCTCGCACACCAGCTCCTTCCCTGCCAGAGAGGTGACATTCCATGTCCCAAGAGCCTGCTTCTGTAGCCGGGGGTCGGTCCGCCAAGGTCTCCTCCCTTGGCCGCCACCCAGCCCACACTGCACCCGACCCCTTTGGCCCCTCCCACCGGTGGTGAGCCCGTGGGAAGGGGGACCCACGTTGCCCCTTCGGGCTGTGCCCGGCCGGGCCCCATGGGTGCAGGCCCGGCCACCAGGCGCTCGCCAGCGAGCCCCGCCTCCAGGCTGTTATGTTGTGATATAGTCAAATATACGTATCAGTTTGCAGACGAGACAACACTCAGATGAATTTAAGAGTATTTGTGTTTTGAGACAGAATCAATATATCATTTTTACTCAATTCTCAGTTGTCTGCCTGTTTGTAACCACAAATATACTAAGAGAAGAATGCGGTTACACTGAACTAACTTTGCTACAGTGGATATGGAGCCTAGTTTTGCATCCATAGATTCACAGTTCTTTAGTACCGTATTTTCCGCACTATAAGGTGCACCTAAAAGCCTTCAATTTTTTCAAAAGCTGACCATGCGCCTTATAATCCAATGCGCCTTATATATGGCTCAATATTGAGCCGCAACAGGTCTCGCTGTCAAGACGCTATCAGTGACCCTGCACGATCGGTGACGCGCATGCGCAGAAGATCCCGCCATCTTGGATCGCTAGCTAATACTTTACCTCAGAGAAAATAATAAAACAGCTGATTATTCATTTTGTGAGTGAATGGAGTTGTCAGAAAGCTGGTTTCTAATCTATTAATAAAGTTTGACTGACCTATCGGACTGTTTTGTTGACATTCCCTTTAGCGCAGCACCATCTAATGGATGCATAACGTAACCGCAGCCTCTACTGTAGTGCCTTATATATGGAAAAAGTTTAAAAATATGACATTCATTGAAGGTGCGCCTTATAGTGCAGAAATACGGTAAATTCAAATTTGTTAGCTAACTTCCTTATTATACTTTTTTTTTTTTTTCCCCATCATACACATTTTATTTGAACATTATGGAGACCTTTCCTCAAATGATAGCCTCTGGCATTTCACTAAAGCAGGTGTCTGTTCGAGAGGAAGCATTCATTTTTACTAATGCTTGCAATAATGGTGGAGATTTTTTATTTATTTTTTTCACGAATGCATTTAAATTATTCTTTGTTGACTCAGCTGCCTGAACAGCGTGGCCAAGGCAGACAAGTGGAAGAGCCCAGGCAAATCGATGTCTTTTCCGGTGTGTACTCATACAGGACAGCTGTAAGAACATGCTGTTTTGTACTTTGTACATGTTATCTGTTATTCATTTCATATATCTTTTCAATCAAGTTCCCATGGCTTGGCTTATCTCAAGATTAAAAGAGTTTTTTTTTTTCATTTAACTGTGTGCTACAAGGGGACTGACCAGCATGTAGGGAAATTTAAAAAATAAATAAATAAAAGAGCATTTTAATTAACTGGAGAATTACATGTGATCCTAATCATGCAGCTATCTGCTATGTTGATACAAGATCAGTTACACATCAAACGGGTACGGGTTTGGACGATTCAGACGATTAAGACGATTCAATATAGTTTCCAATAAGTAGCGTGCGAAACCATTCAAGTATGGTTCGATTTGAATGTGAGTGATTTGATTCAATATGGTTCAGCTCAGGTCGAGAGGGTATTATGCTATTATTACTTTTTTATTGTAATTTTACATATACACTATTTGAATGAACTTGTCAGTACTGTAAAATGTGCTGTTTCCTTCTAAGACAGGGATGTCAAAAATACGGCCCGCGGGCCGGATCAGGCCCGCAAAGGGGTTTAATTCGGCCCGTGAGACAATTTTGTAAAGTGAAAAAAAAAAAATGTTATGTTGGACCAATTAATCAGCACGCCACAATCAAATATAAAAATTTGTAATTTCACAAACAGTCCTCAGATGAGTAATGTAACTTGCACAGGGAATCACCCTGGAAGTCATTACATACAACTTAAAGTTATGGTTTGTTTAAAAAAAATGTTTTTATAAAATCATAGACTAAACATAAACGTGTTAAATACGACACAAATTCAATTACTAGTAACACAAATACATGTGACAAGGATTAACGTCTTATAACTTCATTAAATGTGCCACACAATGTATTCTGGGATCTATTTATATGCAAAACGGGTAGATTTAACACATCCGGAACTCATACAGGCAAAGTGTTGCCGCGTTATTTACATTCGTGTTATTTTTTGAAACAATAGATTACAGTTGAGCTCCGTAATTTAGGGCTGGCCCAAAAATCGCAGAAATCCGCATAGAATTGACGCCAATTGTTTTTAAGTTATATACCGTTATTTTACCGATCCGACCCACTTAGTAACATGTTTTCTTCCATGCGGCCCCTGAGCTAATATGAGTTTGACACCCCTGTTCTAAGATGTATTTTTCCAATAAAAGACGATTCAGCACGTATGCCGATATAAATCAAAGTGTACCAATTCGGTTCAGTTCAATGTACTTGCATTTTTCAAATTAAAATTTTCTACTTCAAACCATTTTTTTCTTACACCCATACAAATGGGGAAATCCTAATGGAAATGGGGTGTAGCTTCCCTGATTGTTGTCAATGGAGTATATGCCAAGAAAGAGGGGGGGCTGTTTTTGCACATCCGATTTGATTCCGGTTCTGGTTTGCGACAGGTGGGCCGCATCCCAATACTTGTGCTTTCGACTTTGTGCCCCCCGGTTGCACGTTCCTGTCGACAGGTGCGAGTGTGTAGTATTCTGTCAGTTGTCCAAAGCACTTCAAAGAGCTGAGACACCCTCCGCGCTCCCGCCCATCGACGCGAGCACGTGGTTGGGGGGAAACAGGGATTGTTGGAACGCGGCCCACGTAACATCGGTATATGCATTGTTACTCGCCAAGCCTGTGCAAAGGCCACACAAATCTTTAGTGGATTCAGCCCATAGTGCAGTCACAATGTTGTGAATGACTAGATTTTTTGCCAGTCAATTCCAAGGCACATACTCAAGGGTGGCAAAGTGTCCACTTGCCTTGCAAGCAGCTGTATCGTGGCCCTTGATTCACTGTTTTGAACAATAATTGCATGACCGAGAATCTGCCTCAGGCCAATCTGCCTTGGGGAAAACAAGACAGGGAATAACAATGACTTTCGCGGAGATCCCAACAAGATGTAGAAAAAATCTGAAATCATTTTGAGACATAAAAAATGAGTGGTTTTCTGCAACATATAACCTCTGTCATCAGTTAATTTGTATGTTAAAGCAACATCTGTTGAATAATGAATAGTTTTTCAGTCATACATACATACATACATACTAGTGCTGTCAAAGTTAAAGCGCTAACTAATTAATTAATCACAAAAAATTATCACATTAATCATGTATTAACGCAGATTAATCGCACTTTTAATTTTGACTGCAGATGATCCTTTGGCTTGACAGCGGATGGCTACGTTAAAGGTAGCGCAGGTTGTGTATGAACAATAAACATAACATGCATTAAAGTGAAGCATTTAATAAATGTTTGCATGTGACATTCAGAATATTTATTCATGTCAAATATATATATATATATATATCCATCCATCCATTTTCTTGACCGCTCATTCCTCACAAGGGTCGCGGGGGGTGCTGGCGCCTATCTCAGCTGGCTCTGGGCATATATATATATATATATATGTTGAATGCGGGCGGCACGGTAGTCGAGTGGTTAGCACGTCCGCTTCCCAGTTCTGAGGTCTCCGGTTCGAGTCCAGGCTCGGACCTTCCTGGGTGGAGTTTGCATGTTCTCCCCGTGCCCGCGTGGGTCTTCTCCGGGTACTCCGGTCTCCTCCCACATTCCAAAGACATGCATGGCAGGTTAATTGGGCGCTCCGAATTGTCCCTAGGTGTGCGTGAGTGTGGATGGTTGTTCGTCTCTGTGTGCCCTGCGATTGGTTGGCAACCAGTCCAGGGTGTCCCCTGCCTACTGCCCAGAGCCAGCTGAGATAGGCGCCAGCAGCCCCCGCGACCCTTGTGAGGAATAAGCGGTCAAGAAAATGGATGGATGGATATATATGTTGAATGCTGAATGTATCTCAAGCCACAAGCAGCCAAGAGGCAGACAGTAAATGCAAACATATTTTATTTATGAAAACCTCCTGAAGCAAACACAAGGTTTACATTACATATTTTATGACAGCATTTGATTTTGGATGTGATTCTTTCCCCCCTGGGATACTCTTCAGAGGTTTAGAGGAGGTTTCCCCAGTGGAGGGATAAGGATGACTTTTTGCTCTGTTATTCCTTCGTATTATATTTTTGGGATGTGAGAGTGTTACCAGTTCAGTTGGGATTTGTTTTGTTTCTTCCCTTGGGATGCTTTGAAAAGTGGAACAATTCTTTTACTGAACACACATATAGTATTTCTTTGACTTTTTTTTTTTTTTAGGTCATTTAAGTTGGTGGACATTAATGGTGGCCCGATGATAACCACGTGACTGTCGGGCCACTTGAAGTTCACGAATGCCACGGAGGAAGCGGGACTTCCTGGATTTCACACATCAGCTTTGTTTCCGTTTCCTGTTTGCGACATGTGGGCCGCGTCCCAGTTCTTGCGTGGCCGCCTTTGTGCCCCTCAGTTGTGCGTTCCCCTCGACGGGTGCGAGTGTGTCGTGTGTCTGTCTCAGTTGTCTGAAATATTTCAGAAAGCTGAAACGCTCCGGTTGGGGGGGGTGCAAGGGTGGGCGTGCGAGTGTTGGAACGCGGCCATCAGTTGCCGGAAGTCAGATGTCCGTGGCATCTACGTAGTGGCCCAGACAGGCCACTACTGGAAATCTCAAGGGCAACTTATTAATAAGGATGTATGCATTCTGAGAACCACAAATATGCAAGATACGTCAACATCACACATCCGTAATCGTATGACCCCATGTGCGCCATGTTCTTAGACAACTGGACATCAAAAACGCAAACAAACAAAAATCAAGGATGCCTGTTCTGTATTGATAGCAAACAGTTTGGTACAAAAAAAAGTAAGTGAAGTGAAAATCGAGATGTGAGCAAGTTAGAGTTTCTTTCACTTAAAGATTTTATCTCTCCTCAAAACCAACATGATTTGTGTACGGCACGTGCTTTTCAACCACTTAATCTTCTGTTTACTGTGGCCATTAGCATTGTACCTAGCTTTGCTGCATTCCAATTATGGCAGATAAAAGGCTTCGATCACCGCAGATAGTTTTAAATTGGCAGGTGTCGCTGTCTTGTGCCTGTAGAGAACATTGACAAATGATCTGTGTACTATTTTCAGGTATCAGTTTTGTATTTATATTTATTCATTTAATTAACACAGGAGCTCGACAGTGCGAGCATTTCACTCGCAAATGCGGCCAACTTTCAAGTGCGTGCTGGTGAAAAATACGGCTCGCACAGCGCGAGTGCATTAATGCTCCCTCTGCACTGTGTTTAAAACGTACATTCGAGAGTCGCCGTGTCCTCCGCTGGCTCCCCCGAAGCAACAAGAGTGCGCCGCAGTGCGCCGACTCAATCCAATAGTATTTGAGTGAAACATGACCCGCTGCAATGTGATTGGCTGGCTACACAACACTAAAGTATCCATTCTGCATTCTTCTTCATGGCTTTCTCAGATGGTGTGCCACACAGTGTTCACACTGAGACACTACATCTTGTGTTGAAGCTCCAGTTAAATGGTAGACGCGTCTAAAATGTACTTGACACACTGTGGCATTGAATTTCATCCTTTGCACTTGCCTTGAAAAGAACAACCACATAATTTGGCACTTTTCATGGCCACTAGACATTTTTCTTTCATTTTATTTACATATTTAGGTTTTAAAATTCATTTTATTGTGTATTCTACTGTCTCCATATAGTCTGGACACAGAGGTCAAAATACAAATGGCCCTACAAATTTCACAAATAATGAACACTTCAATCAACAATATGTAATATACAATATTTTAGTGTTATATTTTATTATAAATTACTTTAATTTAATTTGCTATCTTTTATTACTTACTATAGTTGTCTTTTGCTTTGTTTTTGTTTTGTTTTTCCAAGTGGCGTCGTCGTGCTGTGCTTGCGGTGATCAAGTGACGTGTTCTATTGATGTGCTATGTTGTCATAATCTCTTTTCAGGAGACCTCAAAAATGGCATGTTTGTTTAATCATTGACATTGCATCATAAAAAAAATAGCAAGCAATTTCCAACTTGTCAAAAACAACACACATGTTGGGACTGATTAATACTATAGATTTAAAAAATATGTATATTAAATTGCTGCGATTGGCTGGCAACCAGTCCAGGGTGTCCCCCGCCTACTGCCCAGAGCCAGCTGAAATAGGCTCCAGCAGCCCCCGCAACCCTTGTGAGGAATAAGCAGTCAAGAAGATGGATGGATGGATGGATGGATGGATGGATATTAAATTGACCAAATTCTAACATGTGAGGTATCAGACTATATACAAGACCAGTGATGGGTCGGGCAGGGCCACTACAACTTGAATTAGAACCCTGACTTGCATTATAACGACTCTTTGGGAACAAACGTTCATCCCCTGAGCCATTAGATTCCCCAATCAATCATTTAATAACTGAAACAAATAGTATGTTTCACTAAGTATGTCAATGAAATCTTCAACTTAAATGTAAAAGCAATACACACATTTTACAGAACATATTTCAGGGCAAATTCCGGTATGCCGTGGTCAGTGTTGCACAATATCCTCTCTTGATTCTCTACTGTATATCCTATTTTCAGGCTTATCATATTGTTGATATCAAAATAAATGGACAAAATATATAAAAATAAGTTTCTCACCCAGCACACTCAGTTCTGCGCTTGCAGTGATGTTGTGGTTCTTGTTGGCAGCAGTGCATGTAAAACTGCCAGAGTCGTCATCAGTGACACTCCTGATGATCAGATTGCTGCCAGCCAACAGAGAATACTTCTTATTCCTACAAGGACAAGAGGCTTTGCATTATTTGATGGTCTTTTATGGGATGCATGTGCACTATTATACCAAGTGGTTTCTGCTTTGTTTACTTATTTTTTAATCATAGAGGGGAAAGTCTATCTGTACTGTTTTGTACATTCTGTGTGCCGTGGATTATAGATACTGAGGAAAAGAAGAGATGTTTTTATGGATAGCAGTGGGACACCATGTACAGGACTTTGGGCACAATGATGTTAGAGCATGAAATCTTTCAAGTCATAAACCTTGCTCCATTCACAGTGTATTGATGCTCAGACTCTTTTGGGGGTACTATAGTTAATTCTCAGCAAAATTTGTCAAAACTTCGCACGTTTGTGTGTGTTGATGATCTATAGCGCTGCTTCTGCCAAGCAGTTCAACATAGTACACACTTATTATCAGATTAGAATAGATAACCTTTATTAGGTACTACTCATAACTAATAAAGGTTATATATTAGGGCTAAAATATATTGGGAAAATGAAAATGTGATATGAGATTTTGTTGCTGAATATAGCAATATCGATATTATTGCGATATTTAACATGTACCTAAGAAATGACTTTTTTTTTTTTAATCGAATGAAAGAATTGCATTTTTTTTCATGCGGCAAAATAATCAAACTCAATGTATTCTTAACTCATTTGATCCCAATAACGTGTAAATATGTTTTTTTTTTGTTTTAAGTGTCCCAAAGACGTATTTATACGTTTTGTTTTGTTTTGTTTATTTATGCTAGAGCATACAGAAGGCTTTGATGCAGCCTCTCAACTGCAGAGAACGTTTGCAGAAATGGTAGTTATTACACAAACGGCCAGCAGGTGGCAGTAGAGCAAAGGAGATCAACCAGGGCCATGTAGAAAAAAAAAAGCTAAATTACTTAGAATTTTAAATAGATTTGTGAAAACTGATGAAACTTAGCTCTCTTCTAATGCTAATTGCTGCAAAACGGAAACAGATAGAAACATTTTTTTTTTTTTCCTGATGAAAGAAGATACTTTAATCTTTCTTTTGATAGGTTCCAGAAATAGAACACAATATTCTGTGGGCCTTTCAAAATCAGTCAAAATCCAGTAAAACAGCCGGAAGCGAACGGGATTGCTTCTGTGAAAATGGCTGGGAGTGAATGAGTTAATTGTAATTCCCTCTCGATAATGTTCAACTATTGGATGACAGTGCACATTCCGTTAAGTAAACTGTGTTTCAACTCGGTGTTGCATTTGCATTATTAGGGTTAGAACACCCATATAACTCAGGGCGTAGAAACCAAATAAAAAGAGAGGGTGAGGAGGGGATTTTTTTCAGAGAGTGCAGTAGTGAATTGGATCAGTCAGTTCCTCTCCTCTCTCCTTGCGAGCTTTGAACTGACTTCGCTCCTTTTTTGTCATGTTTAATAAATGTCAAACAGGTAAAACTGACAGTCTGACTGGTCAATTTCAGATAAAAGCATAAAATTCCATATCGAACTTATTGCATGTCTTTGCGATATACATATTGCACAGGCCACTATCACGATATCGATATATTTTCGATATATTGTGCAGCCTTATTATATATTCTAAAAAGTGTGACTACTAACTTATAAATACCGCTTTTTTAAATTCATGTCTTCTTGTAATGACTAGATTATTGCTAAAGAAATGGAGCGTGCGTTAGATATCCTTAAGTGTTGTTTTTTTTTATTGTTTCATATTGTCATAATCCTGCTCTCAGTATGCGTGTCTGGTGTTTTTTTTTCTTCTCAGTGGGCAAGTGAAGGGGGCGTGTCCACCTGCGCCACACCTGAGGCGCATTTCCACAATCAAGAGGTCTTTAAAAGGACTCCCGGAGCGACAGAACACTGTCGGATTATTTCTTGCACGCAGCCCTTGCTCAAGTCATTCTCTAGACCTTTTTGAATCTTAGTCTCGCGTTATAGTATAGTCTTGTTTTTGATTTGATAAGTATTTTTCACGTGTATCTGCCATGGCGCTGTCTGCTTTGTATATAGTTAGATTGTAGTGTGTGTTATTGTGTATTGATATAGCCTGCTTTCTGTCACGAAGAGTTGGAGGCAGGACCCAAATGCAGGGGGCAACAAAAACAGGGCAAGGCAGGGATGCAAGTAAAAAAATGGGTTTAATTAACAAAAAATGTAAACCATGGACTATGGAAAAAATACAAATGAACAAGGTCAAAAACAAACAAGGCATGGCATGGATAACAGGGACAGGAACAGGAACAACAAAAGGCACAGGAACAATGACAGGCACAATGACTCAACAAGAACTGAACGGAAAACAGGTGACTAAATACACACAGACTAATTGACAATGACTAGACACAGCTGGGCAAGACACAAGTGGAAAGGGAGCTGATTGGTCAACACAGTGGGAAGGGAAGACACACAGGTGGACATGGTTACACATAACGGGACAAGGGAAGAGACAAGGAATACATGACAAAACACCAAAAGAAAACAAAATCCCACCCCCACAAAACCAAAACATGACACTTGCGTTGTATTTTTTGTTAACTCCTGTTTCTCCTTGCCTTTTGCAAGTGTTTTTTTGTTATTTAACTTTTCCGGGTATTGTGCTCGCGCTTTGTTGTTTTTTCTCCTGGCATCTGAGCCAGCATTTTGCGTATTGTGGGTTTGTGAATAAACCACGTCAAATTGTATTTTCTTGGCTGGGCCTACGTTTTTTGGGGATCCACTTTTTGCCGACTTTAGTCGGATCGTAATACATATCTGCCTTCTTTGTTTAGTTCATTGGCACATTAAACTGTGGCAGAATCACAATCCAGACGAGGGATCCGTTGAAATTTGACTGCCCTGCTTGGTGGAAATATTTGTGTTTGTACTCTCTGACCTGAATGTTATTGCCGGCTTTAGTGATTATAAGGCGGTGCATCTCCACCCCGGCCCTCGGGGGACACTATCCAGCCTGTTTTCCATGTCACCCTCGTTCACACGCAGCTGATTCCAATGGCAGCTCATCAGCAAGCTTTAGAGAAGCCTGATAACGATCCTCAGCTGCGATGGAATAACGAGACATGGAAAACAAGCTGGATAGTGTGCCCCAAGGACCAGGATTGAGAAACACTGAAACCATTTGTTCATTAGTATAAAATGTTATTAAATTGATTTGAAATGCAAAATACTGTCCACTGTACTGTCCACGATTGCTTTGTTAACTGATGGGCAAACTTTTGTGCTGCTCAAGTTATGACAGACACACCTACTAATGTAATAATCCCCATTTTATGCTAGTTTGAGCCCTTCATAGAAGGAATGTGGGAGGTTAGGGTCAGCTGGTCTACCAGCTTCACTATCAGAAACATTGACCCAAATTCAAATTTTAGTTCCTTAAAATTGTATTTCCCACAGTCTATTCTTTTTATTTTGAAACTTTTCTCTTAGCTGCACTACTTCTTGTACATGTACAGTATGTGGATGTGTCCAATCTGATTCCAGCCTACATGTGTTTCCATTGTCAATCTACTTTATTTAATTTACTTTTGACATTTACAAATTCACATATTTACAGCTTTTTTTTAGCATGCTTGGGGTGAGACTATATTCCATTATTTACTAAAAAAAAAAAAAAAAAAAAAAAAACTGCTGTATTTGATGTCGTGATCAGGCATTGCCATATAAAATACTGCATGTGACACGAAGCGAGGAGGTAGGACTCAGACGCAGAGTGTAAGTTGGCCAACAAGGCTGCAGCTTTAATCGCACGAAACTCAAATCGCCTCTCAAGGAGGGAAAAAAGGCTGAACAAAAAAAGCTCCAAACGGGAGATACAAAAAAGGGCACTCAAAAACAGGGACAACAAAAGGCGCTCCACAAGGGAGGAAAAACAGGGCAAACTAAAGGCGCAAGACAAGGCAAGGCTAGACATCAAACAAGGACGGTGGTACGAGGACTGAGAGGACGCTTCCATGCACTGAGATATGTGACACTTCGGCAACGAGGAGAGAATTCAGGTGGCTTTTATGTCCGGGTTGATTAGGAACAGGTGGTAGTGATCATGGGCGTGGACCGGTAATCAGTGAGGCTGCAGGAAGGGTAAGTGACCTGGGGTGAGAGTGGAGTCAGGACTATCAAAATAAAACAGGAACATGACTGTAAAAACAAAAGCATGAACCGCCACTCTGGTGGCGGCGTGACAGTACCCCCCCCTCAATGGCCGGCCCTCGACGGCCTTTCAGCAAGGAGTCCAAAAACAAGGGCGGGCGGAAGGGGGCACGGAGGAGGGAACACGACCCACCCATCCGTCCCAGACAAAAAGGCAGTTCAGGAGGGCGTCCATGACGCCAGACGAGAGTCCCGTCGGGACCGTTCCGAAGGCCCTTTCCTAGCGCCGGATCAGGTTTGGAAAGTACCAAGGGGATCCCGTGGATAGTTTCGACTTGGTAGACCTGGCAGACTTGGCAGACTTGGCAGACTTGGCAGACTTGGCGAGGCGTGGCAGACTTGGCGTGGCAGGCTTGGCAGATTTGACGAGGCGCGGCAGGCTTGGCAAACGTGGCAGAATTGGCGTGACAGGCTTGGCAGACCTGGCGAAACGTGGCAGAATTGGCGTGACAGGCTTGGCAGACTTGGCAAAACGTGGTGGGCTTGGCAGGTGTGGCAGGCTTGGCGTGGCCGGCTCTGGCGTGGACGGCTTTGGCGTGGACGGTGTTGGCGTGGACGGTGTTGGCGTGGACGGTGTTGGCGTGGACGGTGTTGGCGTGGACGGCCTAGGCGTGGACGGCCCTGGCGTGGACGGCCCTGGCGTGGACGGCCCTGGCGTGGACGGCTTAGGCATGGACGGCTTAGGCATGGACGGCTTAGGCATGGACGGCTTAGGCATGGACGGCTTTGGCTTGGTCGGCTTTGGCTTGGTCGGCTTTGGCTTGGTCGGCTTTGGCTTGGTCGGCTTTGGCTTGGTCGGCTTTGGCTTGGTCGGCTTTGGCTTGGTCGGCTTTGGCTTGGTCGGCGTGATGCAGGGACTTGGCGGGACCTGATGCAGAGACTTGGCGTGACATGATGCAGAGACTTGGTGTGGCTCAGGGTCTTGGAGATGCGCCCGGCGAGACTCGGGGGCTTGAGACGGTGACTGGCGAGGTTCAGGAGCGAGAGGCTCAAGCGTCACCTGGTTGACCGTGGCTGAGGATGCACTGGTTGATGACTGTTCCAAAACGTGATCCATACAGTCCATTCCCCATTCCAGTACGTTTCCGGAGTTCCAGTCGATTCGGGGGTTGTGTTGACGTAGCCAAGGGTGTCCCAGAACCAAAATGGGTGTCGAAGCTTGGATTACATGGAAACGGAGGTTTTCGATGTGTTGTCCAATTCGTACTTCTAGGGGTTCGGTGATATGGGTGATGCAAAAGAGTTCCTTGCCATTAAGCGCTCTGGCCTGGACGGTTAGGGGAAGGGGTTCGGTGGTGGCCCGTAGCCGTTTCACGAGGCCCCAGTCCATGAGGCTCTCGTCGGAACCGGAGTCGATGAGGGCTGGCAGGTCTATGGTCATAGCATGGTGGCTTATCCGGACATGCGTGATTCTTTGAGTCTTAGCAGGACGGGGTGACGGGAAACTCACCGGTGGACCTCTCTTCACGGTGCAAGATCCCACCAGATGACCAAGTTCACCACAGTAGTAGCAGCGGCCTTCTTAGCGGCGCCGCTGTCGCTCCTCGATGGTTAGCTGGGTCCGACCAAGCTGCATGGGTTCCTCGTCATTTCCACTGACCTCCCTTGCGGTGGATGACTGGTGAAATGCATATCTTGAAGTCTCACTTGCCAGTGGATGCTGGAGGGGTCCCGAACCAGGTATCTTTTGGAGTCCGCTGCTCTGCTTGAGCTCCCGCCTCCGATGATCAGTGCGGATGGCAAGCGAAATCAATGAGTCCAGGTCGCTGGGTAAGTCACTTGGAAGCAAGAGTTCCTGCATGGAGGTTGTGAGCCCCTTCAAAAAGTGGTCAAAGAGAGCTGTGTCGTTCCAGCCACTCTTGGCTGCTAGTGTACGGAATCGGATGGCGTAATCATTAACCGATTCTCTCCCTTGTCTGAGATGGCTGAGTTCTCGCGTCTTCTCTCGATCCATGTTGGTTGGATCGAAAACGAGGCGGAGAGCCCTGCTAAACCCGGCTGCGGTTGAGCAAGTCGGGGAGTGCCGTGCCCATTCCGCTTGCTGGCCCTCCTCCAGGTGCGACAGGCGGACAGCCTGTTGCCGAAGTGCAGCCACCAACTTCTCCGCTGGGTCCATGCTGGCCGAAGTGTACTGACACGAAGCGAGGAGGTAGGACTCAGACGCAGAGTGTAAGTTGGCCAACAAGGCTGCAGCTTTAATCGCACGAAACTCAAATCGCCTCTCAAGGAGGGAAAAAAGGCTGAACAAAAAAAGCTCCAAACGGGAGATACAAAAAAGGGCACTCAAAAACAGGGACAACAAAAGGCGCTCCACAAGGGAGGAAAAACAGGGCAAACTAAAGGCGCAAGACAAGGCAAGGCAAGGCTAGACATCAAACAAGGACGGTGGTACGAGGACTGAGAGGACGCTTCCATGCACTGAGATATGTGACACTTCGGCAACGAGGAGAGAATTCAGGTGGCTTTTATGTCCGGGTTGATTAGGAACAGGTGGTAGTGATCATGGGCGTGGACCGGTAATCAGTGAGGCTGCAGGAAGGGTAAGTGACCTGGGGTGAGAGTGGAGTCAGGACTATCAAAATAAAACAGGAACATGACTGTAAAAACAAAAGCATGAACCGCCACTCTGGTGGCGGCGTGACAGCATGAAAGCTATTATATCTTTTATAATATCATACAAATGTTGGTGCCAAGGAGCATTGTTGCAGTGAGTTGAGGAGCTTCACAGTGGCTGGCATTCCATTTGGTACTTTGGCCATCAGTGTGGAATTACCTGATTTAATCCTTTTCTTAATACCAGTACAGCATCACCATTTTATAAACTATCAATCCTATACAAAAACATAATACAAAATACATGCATAACCCATACTGTACATACACACATATGTAGCTACTCATCAATTACAGCAGTTCATAATCAATGTGTTTTTAGTATCATGAAAAAACATCACAGACAAGTTTGATAAGAAAAACACATTTGAGGGCACATCATTGCATACATATTGATTCTGAACTACTCCAAATGATGGACTTGGCAGACTTGCAGGCTGTTATATTGCGGTTTTGTTTCATATTGTCAGTGGTGATATTAAATAGGTGGTTTCTGTCAGGTACAGTAAATCCCTACTGAGGGCCCAGGTACCAAATACATGGCCCGCCAAGAGGATTAGCATATCAAAAGAACTCTCTTCCTTTAATAGAGGGCACAAGAGCAAGTAATTCTGCTTAGCTGGAAATGAAGACTGCATGTTAACATTCATGTAATTCTTAAACAATCAATGCAATCAATTACAAAAGTGATCAATGTGTAACAAATATCTGTAGGGTTCAAGTTGAATAACAACACAGACATACCAGGTCTGGATTACTTCATCGCCTCTCCTCCATTGAATGCTCGGAGTGGGGTATCCGGAGGCGGAACATTCCAGCACAGCATCAGTTCCTAGCAGAGCGGTTACTCTCAAGGGACGCTGGAGAAACTGCAGGTTTCGGTTTATACCGGGCTCTGAGTGAAAGAGAGGAAGAAAGATGTGAAAACTGTGTGTACATCAGAGAGACTATTTTGATAGTGTATATTCTCAGTGTAACTGGCAAAAGAATAGTTTGTCCAATTTGTAGAGTTTTTCCCCAAGCACCTTTTCTCATAAGAAAGTGCTTCTTTTTAGACTCTTCTATGCCTGGGCGTCCCATACGTGTGTCAAGTCGGTATGCAAGAAATGTTCCTGTCAGCATGGAACTTTGGATGATTCATTTACTATATTAACACGCTGGTTAAGAGTTGTCTTTAGATAGATAGATAGATGAAAAGACGGGAAAATGTCTATCTATCTAAATGTTCGCCCCTCTGTGATATACAGGCTTTAGAGTACCGTATTTTCCGCACTAAAGAGCCTTCAATTTTTTCAAAAGCTGACCATGCGCCTTATAATCCAGTGCGCCTTATATATGGATCAATATTGAGCCGCAACAGGTCTCGTTGTAAAGACGCTATCGGTGACCCTGCACGATCGGTGTCGCGCATGCGCAGAAGATCCCGCCATCTTGGATCGCTAATACTAATTAGCGAGAAAATAAAACAGCTGTTTATTCATTTTGGGAGTGAATGGAGTTGTCAGAAAGCTGGTTTGTAATATATTAATAAAGTTTTACTGACCTATCTGTTTTGTTGACGTTCCCTTTAGCGCAGCACCATCTAATGGATGCATAACATAACCCCAACCTCTACTTTAGCGCCTTATACAGTATAGGGAAAAGTTTTAAAATATGTTATTCATTGAAGGTGTGCCTTATAATGTGGTGCGCCTTATAGTGCGGAAAATACGGTAGTCCAAAATATTTGTCATGTTGTTTAATTTTCTAACACAGCCTATACATATATATAATTGCTCCAAAAAATAAAGGTGTTTATTGTCACCGTATTTTACTTACAACAAAAAATAAATAACTGCAGGTGGGGGGGGGGGGGGGGGGGGGACCAAAATCATTCAAACACATAACTAAAACCAAGCACCAAGACTTGTCTAGTCAGTGAAAATAAATGTGTCAGCAGTGTTTAATGACAATTTAACAACTTTGAACCAATGTCTATAAAGCAAATCAAGCTTGGCCAAGGACAAAATGTACTCATTAGATTTGACTTGTAATTACAGTGACATTTATTTAAAAAAAAAAAAAAAAAAAACGCTGTCATTGTGTGAAAAGCATGAAAGGCGCATTAACACAGTTCTATGAAGAAATACAGCAATGATTCCAAAACTGAAAATATTAAAAAGTGCAATGCTTCAATTCCAGTAACCTCCCCATTATTGGTTGCATTGTATCATTGAATAAAGGCAGCAAATACTGGGTGTAAGACCAAAAAAAAAATACAGAAACAACATAATAAACACATTATACCTGTATTAGATGTTTCATCTTGCAGCTATTTTTCATTATTTAATGAAACTTCTCATATCAGTGGCCCCCGAAGTCTCCTGTGTGTTTCATGTAAACTTTTGACAGCTCCTCAAGCCCTCCTACTTTTCACACTTTCTATTATCCACAGTTGAGAGATGCACACTGGAATATTCACTGACACCCTCCTTACTCAGCTTTCTATCTGTCTGCTTTCTAGGTTTCTGCATTGTTTAGGTTTCACAACATCCTCACCCATGCACTCCTCTTTCTCCACAAGCACATATTCTACCAACCTGCTGGCAGACATCTCTCCCACGCGGCTCACTTGTCCTTTTCAATTTATTATCTTGCTGAATTATGTTACCGTGTTGAGTTTTGTGTCCACTGACTTCTTACCCTGAATAAAGTGTAGACAAATAGTAGCCCAGCACTGGAGCATATCTACAAACATTTTTTTTGTAAGAAAATGATCTGTCATTAATTGTAAAGTAAGGTTTGATTTTTCCTATTGAGTCGTCCTATCTTGCACAGGAATTTGTGATTGTTCACTCCTTTGCTCACCCGCGACACAAACAACGAGCATTATAGAAAATGTATAGTATATAATGCTTGAATTCTCTAAAGATATATCCTTAACCTTTACAATAAAGAAGAATGTGAAAAATGGGAAATTACGTAAATCTGCTGAAGGAGCACTTGGAATGAAAATGAAAAGCTCACAAGGACCATTAAGAGATTTCTTTAAAAAATGTATTAAGCATGTCAGATTGATTTTAGAAGGTAAAAAGAATATTGATATATCTTTTGAAAACCGTGATACAAAAAAAACGAGATATTAGTGCCCCTCGTTAGTCCAGTTTCTGTCCCGAACGAACTTTCATAACTATCGGGGTAGGAAATAAGGCCAAGACAATTTAGCGCCAGTGGAGGAATATGAGAGCAAAACTGTGGCCCGAAAAGGGGATTTCTGTGAGATATCAAAGAGATAGGATGTGTTTTGCTGGCTTACAAAGTGACTAGCAGATCCAAATTAAGAATTTTGGCTGTATACTTAAGCATGTTTCCATTTTAAGTTCAGTTTGCAATTGTGCGATTTGGAAAATTGATGACTTGCTATGACTTACTTACTAATGCAGGATGTGTGCGCCCTATCTCTAATCTCCGCTTCATTTCGAAAGTCCTAGAAAAAGTAAACGCCACTCAACTCCACTCATTTGACGCACAAAAAACCTTTACACGCCTTTTCAGTCCAATTTTTGTCGTCTCCACAGCACTGAAAGACCTCTACTAAAAATTATCTCTGATCTTTTTGTTGCAGCTGACTGTGGTTCACTTTCCATCCTCACCCTTCTTGACCAGAATGAAGCCCATCTCACACCATCCTTGTCAAAAGACTAAGCTCCGCCCTAGACTGGTTCTATTCATACGTCAAAGACCACACTCAGTTCATTCAGCTTAAGTCTTTTTCATCTGATTTCCACCCAGTTACTTCAGGTGTGCACCAAGGCTCTATCCTGGACCCCCTGCTTTTAATTATTGATCTCCTCCCCGTTGGCACCATTTTCCAAAAAGTTTATATCCTCTTTTGTTGCTTTGCTGGTGACACCCAGCATCTCACTTCTATCTCCTTCCTCACCTCCTGTTTATCAAAACTTAATGCCTGGTTCACCTTAAACTTGATGAAGCTTGACAGGGACAAAACAGAAGTTCTTCTGTTTAGTACAAATCTATATTATCCAAAGTTGGCAGTTTCTCCGTCTATTGATCCCTCTCTATTTTCCTTTTCAAGGGTCTGCACTCAAAAATGTTTGCTGTGATTTCACAATAAGTGTTGCATGATTCACACAGACACATTCATACAATAGTGGTTGGCTACTGCCATGCAGGGTGCTGCGAGGTTCACTGAGAGCAAATTAGTGTTCAGTATCTTGCTGAAGGAGACTTCAACATGGTCACAGTGGTTGAGTATTGAACCCACACCTGCTAGGTTGGAAGACAACAACTCTACCACTAAGCCATGCTACCCTTTGTGCCAGGTTGCACAAGAAGCAAGCAAAAGCTATATCACAATACAGTATGTGAAAGCCTAATTGTTTTTCTAATACCAGTACTTTTTTTTTCAAAATCTTTTATCTCAACAGTTTTATCACAAAGTATGAATTTCTTCACCTTAAAAGGTATGATTTAAATGTATTAACATGTTGCAACATATTTGGATTTTATGACACAACTCAAACGGGACCAAAAGATATCTCTCACCTCATTCACTGATCATTCATATTTTTTCCGATCTAAGGTCCAATGAGCTCTACCAGAAGAGGCGGAAAGAGGCTTTGTTGTTGATTTATATTTCAGTATTCACGCAAGTGTCATAGTTTGGGTTGGGTTTTGTTGTTGTTTATTATTATTTTTTGCTTTTGTCAGGGTTCTAGTTTTCAGTGGGTTTTGTTTAAGTTTGTCATCATGTTCTTTTTAAGTTTCTCTTATGGTCTGTTATGTTCTGCTTTCCCTGTGTGTCTCCCATTGTCTCATCAAGCATCGTCCTGCCCACCTGTGTTTGCCTGACTTCCTCGTGTGTCAACCTATAAGCACCCTCTGCCACTTGTGTCTTGCCCAGCTGTGTCTGGTGTCAATCAGTGTGTGTGTATTTAGTCTTTTGTCTCCCCTTTGTCTGTGTCAATTCATTGTTGTTTTCCTCCCATCAAGCTGCCAGTTTTTTGCCTGTGTCTTGCTTCGTTTGTCTTTTGGAGTTTACGTTTGCTTTGTTTCATTAAACTTCCTTTTTTTTTACTTCACCTCTGCCTCCTCGTCCTGCTTCCCTGCATTTGGGTCCACAACCACACCTTAAACAGGACAGCAAGAAACTTCACAATATGATCGTGTTGACACTTTTGAAGAGAGTGCCTTTGTTGCCCTCTCAGACAAAAGTGAAATGACGTCTTCAGGTTCAGAGTTATATGACCTACCAGGGAATATTTGAATAAAAATACTACACTGTAATAATACTGTTAAATGCTTGCATTTTTTTGTTTTTTACTGTACTGCTGTGATATTACAGGCCTTGTTGTAATATAACAGGGTATTTTTTGATTGCAGGATTTTTAACAACAATTAAATTCTGTAAAATCCAAGGATGCTGTAGTTTATATGGGTATATTAGGATATTCGAGGGGAACTTAATTACAACAAATTACTGTAAAATAATACAGAAAAGTCAATTATTGTGATGTGTTGGTATTTTTTTTGATAAATGTGGGTGTGATCCTTGACAGCACACTATCCTTCCATAAGTAGATCAATAACAACTTCCTCCACCTGCACATCACCCTACTATGCCTCTCCCGCTCCCCCTCGACTGCTTTTATACTTCTCCCCAGCCATAACCTTGCTCCTCCATAGCTGTGCTACTCTACATCACCACTCCCTCAATATGGAATTTGCATGTTGTCTCTCTCACATCCCAAAAACATGCATGATTCAGTTAAAGACGAAAGAGTCTGTAGATGTGCACGTAAGTGTGAATCAGTAGTTGTGTGTCTGTGCCCTGCAATACAGAAAAATGAATATATGGCTCGGAACAATAAATGTAATAATTTTATTCCACATCTCTCACACATGTTCAACTCGATCTTACAGCTTGAATGCAGGCAATTGATGAATTAATGGGGTCACACATCTGTGTCAGTTTCAGTTTTTGGTGGTCATAAATCAGGCAAGTATTTTACAATTTTCTACCATTTCATAACAAATTTGACAGTTAACTCTTTTACTGCCACACGTTATCCAATAAACAAGCCCCACAGTGCCAGCCGATTTCGAGCATTTTAGCTCATCTTTCAAGGCAAACAGAATATTGTGTTCTTTGAAGACATATACATGAACGATCGAATTCCATTCTTTCATTAGAAAAAAAGTATCTTTCTATCTTATTCCGTTCTTAAGTAATCACCATTTGAAAAGAGATCATTTGAGAGACATTGAGCGAAAATTGAAAAGAGGAGAAGGCAACAACAACAGTGACGTTGACACGAAGATTTTTTTGTTTAGTGACGCTCTGTGAATTAGGTTTAATGTGCCAAAAGCTTTGATCATTTACAATATCCTTGAAACAATTTGATTTCAACAGATTCCGTCATGTTTCATTGTAATTTCATACACCGGCAGCCCATTGAAAAGAGATACAATGCTGCCATCTGCAGGCCATATTTGGTAGGTGTTTTTTATTCCACAGCCCATTGAACAGGCAGCGCTGCACTTAAGACGTTGCACTGCCCATTGATTAATTTTTTTTTTTTTAAATGTAGTTGACGTCATTTCACGTTTATGGCGGCATACATCGTGATTTTACTAAACGTGATTCAACGTTTTTGGTGGTCAAAGAGTTAAATTATTGCAGGGCCGTCCCAACTTCAATATTTGCAGAATAAAACTCCAATAACCAAATAATTGTCCGATTGAACAAATAAATATTTTGTGAGTAAAAACACTTCCGTGTTTCTCCCTTAACAGTTTCAAAAATAAAGATATGAATTCCAGGCATAACATTTGACTGTTCTACAATACCTTTGCCTTTAGGCATCCATCCTTAATATTTGCTTAACTTCACAACCCAGATAAAAAAAAAAACGGCAAAAATGGGGTGATTTTGGGGGGAATATTTTTTGAGCGGAGCATAGATGCTAAAATATTATGTTATTATCTTCGTCTTATGTTGTAATATGTTAATGTGTTTTTAAAAAATCAACAGTTTTAAATAGACCTTTTTTTTTTTTTTTTTTTTTTTTTTTTGCCAAATATAAAAGTCACATACATACATTACATACAACCTTGGGGTTTAAATGTAAAAGCTGCACGTGCAAACTGCCATTTTTAGACACAAATACAGGCATGCATACTAGCAGATTGTTGATCAGCAGCATCATTGAATGGAGCATTTCCTAACCTTGCAAAACCAAACTACTATGGAAAGATTTAATTGCAGAAAACAACCATGCATGGGTAATATACATTTTGATGCAGCTACCGTCGTCTCCATTTAAGAGGAGAACAACCTCTTATATATATATTCTTTTCTAAATTGGTCTTTTTATTGTAATTTACTGGATATTAACTTAGAATACCATAAATAAAATGGATAGTTTTAAACTGGAAGCATAAAAAAACTAATTTAACTCAATTTACAAAAAATAATGGAGCTTTCTGCTTTTACATTTCAATTCTTTAATTGTGCCCATTTGAACTACTTGGTGAAATGGGATTTTGCGGCCTTTGTTGGAACTTCAGTCAGTACCATGGAACAAGTTGAGATAACCAAAACCATGTGTTTGAACAAAAGAATCATTAACCCAACGTAAAATAAGACAAAATGAACTCCATAGCACTTTCACCAAATCCTGACCCCAAAACTGCACTTCTTGTTTTGATTGCAGCACATGATGTCACATTCATTTTGTGTCATATATTCACATAGGTTTGGTTAACAGACATACTTAATTGAAGTCTAGCCCAAGGACATAAAACAACACACGCGCACGCATGCACACTTCAGTCTCAAGTGATATGTATCTGCCTTCAGGTGGGCCCGCAGGCTGCACGGTACTATAAAGTAGAAGCTTCAAGAGAAAGGAAGTTTCATCAGCAAGGCTGAGGCAAACGAACACAATCCCACCAACCATCTTCCTACAAATAAAAAATAAAGTCAGCACAAGACATGCATAATATGACTATTGACTAAAAATGTGGGATTTTGTTTAAGCAACAGACAAAAAAGGCAAGATCATAAGCAAACACACAAGCTGAGAACAAGTAGAAAAAAAAAAGGGGGGGGGGACAACACAGCAGATTTCCTTGTTGGTCACAGAATAATAAATGAAGGATCACAGAGATAATCACTGAACATAGTGTACCTCTGATCCTTTCATGATGCACAGCAAAAGGGGGCTCTTTGCACATTGGGACACGTGCTGGAATGCTAAAATGTGTTTCATCTAAAATTTCGAGGGATTACACCACTGTATTTTAAGCCCTTCCAACAGTTAACTATAGACATATAATAATTAAATCTTACCTTTGACACAATGGCAATGTAATTTTTTAAATTAAATATTAGGTGTTTTGCTGGTTAATTCTCTAACGCAGAAGAAAAAGCCCGGTTCAGTAAAACCCTGCCTCTCTCCGTGTGATGGCCACGCCCCCCCCCCCCCCCCCCCCCCCCGGCGAGCTGACTGCAGTCTGCTGTTGGAGATCTGCGTTTGAGCGCTCCTCTGAATGCAAGCCATTACTTCTTCAATAAACATTTGAAACAAAAACGGCTCCTTGCCTCAAGAAATCGTGGAGGACGAGGGGATGAGAGGGAAGAAGGGAGAGGAAAGAAGGAGGGGAAAAAATAAATCTGCACTCTAAAAATGTATTGGTTAAAAAAAATAATAATAACTACCAATCTTGTAGGTTAAACTCATATTGGCTTGATTAACCAATAAAATGGTCAGACATTGACCATTCCGGGTGGTTACGGGCATACCAATTTTTTGATGAGCCAAACAACCAATGAAATTGGTTACAATCGAAAGTAAGTCTAGATAGATTATTTGGAAATGTATTTATTGTATCAATTTATTGTATTCTAAATGCATTTATTAATTATAACAAGTGATTACAATATATTCTATCATATATTAAAACTAATAGTTTAAAAATGGAAATGTGTGTCTAGATAGATCACGAGGCATGACCAGCTCAGTGGCCTAGTGGTAGAGTGTCTACCCTGAGACTGCGAGGTTGAGCATTCAACCCTTGGCTGGGTTATACTGAAGACTATTAAAAAAAAGGGGACCAATTTACCTCCATGCTTGACACTAGACATTATGGGTTGAATTGGGCGGGTTAGATCACCAAATGATGCCCATGCGTGGCTGTTTTCCCACTTAGGTGGGTGTGACAATCAGTGGTACTTTTTTTACGGGATGACCGAAAAAATGTCAGCCTCTAACATAGATTCACCAATCTCTTTGTATGGGTTGGCCCAAACCAACACCCCCCATTCTAGAGTGGTTGATTGGTCAAATTTAACCTTCGTGAGCTGGTCTCAAACCAGGGACATGCTGCTTACAGAGTGAGCACACTAACTATTCGTTCAGTTAAGTTCAATAGTGAAAATGTTTTACTTGTAGTTTACACAAGTGTCAGCCAGAAGGGATTTTAAGACAGCCAATTGTCATTGCACTTTGGCATAGCAAATGTGAAGGACAATTGATTGCTTTGAACTCATTTGGACAAAATGTTTACTGATAAAGGCTCCTTTGTTACTATCCCATGGAGGTCTCAGAGGAAGCGGGTGTTTAGTCCGCACCAAATGACGCCAAAAAGTGCCAACAGCTCGATTTCTCAGGTTGGGAGGGGCTGGTGCTTGGAGAGCAGAATGACCTAGAATTTCTCGGAGGAGCCAATGCATGAAAACACTACTTCGGTTATGTGTTTGGTCAGGAATTAGCATTTTAGCACAGCTAAAAGCTCCGAAAAGTTGATTTTTCATGTTCCTGTCCCTTTAAGTTAAGTCAAGTCATCTTTATTTGATAACATAGGGCCAAATCCACTAAGAATGCACAGCATCCTTTAAATAATCTGCCTTTCCCAGCAGTGAAATGGCATTGAATATCCACAATTCACTTACAGGCAATGAATACAATGTGAATTGTGGACTGTTGAACCAGAAATAGAGTTAGCATCGCCCTGAATCTGAACGATTACTTGTTTTTTTTTTGTTTTTTTTTTGTTTTTTTTTAAAGAGCTCAGAATTGTTCATTCGGTAGTCTTACCGATTCAACGTCTTGTCATCATTGCTCTTTTTTTTTTTTTTTTTTGTGTATGTGTGCGTGCGTGCGTTTGCGTGCGTGCGTGCGTTTGCGTGTGTGCGTTTGCGTGCGTTTGCGTGCGTGTGCGTGCGTGCGTGTGCGTGCGTGCAAATACGTATAAATTTATACTCATTCATTCACCTAAAACCTTATAAATATCCCATTACCCTTCGCCTTAACCAGGTACTTCAGAATCTTGCCAGAGTCGTGAGGTTTAAATGGTCAGGAGACCAGAGAAAAGGTCAGAAAAAAAAAAGAAATAAAGAGAAAAGAAAGGTAAATCAAAGTGAAATCCAGCACCGACCAAACACTTCCTGCCTTCCTCATGATTACAAAATCAAAGTCTTACGCCAACGATTACTTGTAATGCAATGGAATGTGCCAGGAGAGTATAAAATTTCAGAGACTGACTAACTACATGCTTCTCTTAGTTTGCGTAAATATTATATTCACTGTATATATTTTTTAATGTACATCACAAATGTTGTACTTTTGACTGAACTTCTGAACTCGCTATTCAACAAGTTGAGTGAGACTCTACTTAAAATGTCAAATGTTAAATACAAAAAAATTATAGAAGAGTTTTGCCTATTCATCTTCATTTGTTCTAATCCCACCAATTAAATGACACCTTTGAGGAACGTTATGACCATAGAAATGGGTGTAAACAATAACTAGCCACATATGCTAGCTGAAAGGCTTACAAACAATTAATTTGTTTTTTTGTTTTTTTTAATCTCTTTATCCTAAAGCAGATGAATATGATGCTACTCTGAATAACAGATGCACTCAAAAAAATTTCAACCTCCAAATCTTCCACTTTTATTGATTTTTAACATTTAAAATATGACATCAGCTAAGAACATGAATCAACTAAGAACCATTTAAAGGTACAGTGTGTATTATTTGTGAAATCTTGTGGCGAACCAATAGAACTTAAACTTTGTAAGACCACACTCTGCAAGCCAACCACTATTTAAAACCAATTATTATATGTTGTAAGTGAGCAACCAAGCGAGCAGCCCGGCAAGTGAGCAAGCAGCCTGGCGAGCAACCTCACGTGACCGGCGAGAAGGGGTTAGCCGGAGCGCCGAACGAGTGGTTCTCGGGAGAAGAAAGCAAAAGCTAGCGAGAGCAAATCAGAGGGAGACAAGCGACGGGAGCCCAATTCATGGGACTCCACAGCGGCCACCTGCTGGCCCCAGCTGTGGAAGGTAAACGGTAGACGACGCAGTGGGTCCGACACTAGCTGCAAGCACCAACAAACTGCGTTTGCAAAATCCTTCTTTGGGAATCCACAGCACAAGTTAAACAGAAAGATGGCAGCGAAACATGTCAGCCTCCCGTGTGTGGCACAATTGATGAAGTATTATTAGTAGGAGTGTCAAAATTAGCGTGTTAAAATGTGTTAATGTAAAGTTCCTTGAACAGCATTTTTATAACGCTTGATTAACGACCGCTCCTTATTTGGAAAACCTCTACTATGGAAATTACAGCCGCGATGCAGCAGAAATAGCCACGCCAAAATTGCCCAATAGAAATGCATTGTACTGCACTGGAGCTAAAAGATACAATATTTAAGTGGCCGAATGTTAGAGTGGAGGAGCCATTTGGAATGTGTAGCTTTGACAGAACGCACTCGGTAGTGCCGGTTTGCAGTTCGTAATCCAAGACGTGTCCACGGGTAATCTCAAACCCCTGTGAAAGCCAAGAGCCAAGTGAACACCGTCTTGTTACTCGGAGTGACTCCAAGCCACTTGATATTTCGATATGAGGCGTATTTAATTCAGCTACTCCAGATAATAGCTTGTAAGTGAAATACAACAATGTACACAATTATGCCATGTAGTGAAAGAAAAATGACCAACACAAATCAATGTCGTACTTTTTTTTTACAGTACAGTAAATATTTCTAATTTTAAAACAGTTTTAGGAATTGTTACAAAATTACTGTATCAGTGTCAAAAAAATGCAACCATCTTTCTATTAGGTTAACATTTATTCCCACTTTTATGTTAACAAGAGTATGAAAAATTAGGAAGAAATGTTTTATTTATGTTTTCTCCAAGAATCAGCTCTGTTGTCTGAGCATTTTGTTTCATTTCTCATATAGCTGCACTCAAAATTATTACATTGTGACTGCTTAGGACAGTGGTGTCCAAACTACGGCCTGGGGGCCATTTGCAGCCCGCCGTCCATTTTTTAGTGGCCATATGCTAAAAATGGCATTTGACTCACTTAAAAAAAAATAAAAACAAAAATGTTTGGAGATGGTCAAAGTAAGAAGGGAGTGTGTCGAAAAACACAGGTGCTATCAAAGGTTATTTTAATTAACTAAAACTAACGAAATAACTAAAATTAAAAAAACAATTTAGTTAACGAAATAAATACGAAAATGCTTTTTAAAAAATGAAAACTAACTGAAATTATATTTTATGTTTACAAAACTAACTAAAACTATAATTATAGCAAACGTCCTTCGTCTTTGGTGTGATTGTTAGTAGATTTATTTTGATATAAACCGGAATAATGACGTTTGAAAGGATGTCACACAGAAGTGACGTCATCTAGCAGCAGTCAATAGAAAAGCACCTTCAGATGACCCTTGCTGTTTTTTAACTATTGTGCACAAGTAATAAACATTAAAAAAATAATACTAATACTGAACCTAACTAAAACTAAACTAAAACTAAGCATTTATTAAAGAACTAAAACTAATAACAAAAGAACCACCCTGAAAACTAATAAAAACTAACTAAAATAAAAAAAATTCTAACTATAATAACCTTACTGCCATATGACAAATAAAATGGTTTATATACTGTAGCATTTTTCGAAATATGCAAAAGCATAAATAAATTTGTAAAATTTTTAGAACTAGACACAATTTCTCTTCATAAAATTATGTGGCCCTTGCGTCCTTCTGATTTTCTGTATGTGGCCCTCAAATGAAAAAGTTTGGACACCCCTGGCTTAGGACATTAATTGTGTTGAGCTATTTATGGGGAGAGTGTGCACAATTTTGTGCCATCTAGTGGTGAGCTAATAATTCATTCATTAAAAAAAAAAAAAAAAAAAAAAAAATGTAATTGATTTAAATAACATACAAAAAGAAAAAAAATGTTCCATCACATCAATGTACACTTTATTTTTATTTTAGATATAATTGTGGGTCTAGTTATCACTAATAATTGTGTCAGGTAATTAAAATTTTAATCATAATTAATCCCGACTTCAATAGTTAACTCACGATTAATCGCAAATTAATTGCACATTTTATGTCACAATTTATATCTAAATTTACAATGAATTATCAGTTCACCACTAGATGGCACAAAATTGTACACACTCTCTCCATAAATAGCTCAATTAATGTCCTAAGCAGTCACAATGTAATAATTTTGAGTGCAGCTATATGAGAAACAAAACAAAATGCTCAGACAACAGGGCTGATTCTTGGAGAAAACTCATGCTTGTAGTCTGTCAATCAATGGAAGCTGGCACATAAAAATGTCTATTTTGACCCTGGAGTGGATTCAGATACACCCTCATTTCAGAGAATTATTATTATTATTTATTTATTTTATTTTATTTTAACAAAGAGAATAATCTCGGTACAAGTTTTTTTTTTTTTTTTTTTTTTTTTTGTGGAAATTCCACCATAATTTATTTATTTATTTAGTTATCTATGCATTAATGCTTATTAATCAGCAGCTTTAAAAACAGATAAACCTGTGAACATGTGTGCCACTGAGGTGTCAATAAATGTATTTCATCAATGGTAAGCAAGTCACCTGGGAGCACCCGCAGCTCAGCATCTGTCCCCGTCCTCGTGCTGCCAGGGTTGTCGGCCAGACAGCGGTACGTGGCTGAGTCTGGAGGCTGGACACGGCTGACCTGCAGCGAACCGGATGGCAGCACCGCCAGGCGAGAGGAGGGGTCAAATGTCATCGGCAGATCGTCTCGGTTTTTCTGCCAGCGGATGACGGGCGTTGGTTCCCCCGAGACCTCGCATCGCAACAGCGCAGTGTCGCCGAGGTACGATGAGACTGACTCCGTGGGGACAACTACTCTTAGCGGACCTGGAGAGAAAACCAGACAGAACAGTTTACAAAATATGTTCAAAAACAAGTGATGCAGTGATGCGGACGCATCTCATTAATACTTATTAATTAATTGACCAGCTTCGACTCCTCATCATTAAATTATTTTCAATTGTGAGCTTGTCTGTAATATTATACATGTTAAGTCATATAGAAATCAATGTGGCTAGTGCAGTGGTGTCCAAACTACGGCCCGGGGGCCATTTGCGGCCCACCGTCCATTTTTTTAGTGGCCCGTGACATATGCTAAAACTGGCATTTGACTCAGTTCAAATAAAATAAAAACAAAAATGTTTGGAGATGGTCAAAGTAAGAAGGGAGGGTGTCGAAAAACACGGGTGCTATTAAAGGTTATTTTAGTTAACTAAAACTAATGAAACAACTAAAATTCAAAACAACAATTTCATTAACTAAATAAAATAAAAACAAAGATGCTTTTTAAAAAAGAAAACTAACTGAAACTACATTTTATGTTTACAAAACAAACTAAAATAAAACTAACTATAATTATAGCAAAAATGTCATTCGTTTTAGTCGTTGATAATTAATTTAACATATGAGCCTTTGGGGATGATTTGAAATGTGATTTTTAGTAGATTTATTTTGATATAAACTGGAATAATGACGTTGCGCCCATGGTGTTTTTTAAATATTGCGCACAAGTAATACACATTAAAAAACAAAAAACTAAAACTAATACTGAAACTAACTAAACTAAAACTAAGCCTTTATTAAAGAACTAAAACTAATAAAAAACTAACAGAACCACCCTCAAAACTAATTAAAACTGACTAAATTCATAACGTTATGTGGCCCTTGCATCCTTCTGATTTTCTGCATGTGGCCCTCAAATGAAAAAGTTTGGACACCCCTGGGCTTGTGGATGGAAGCTAAACCTCAATACACTGTATTTATAAATAAATTGACCTGCGTAAACCTCAGACACCTCAATGATGCTGGTGTATTACTGACATGCTTCATAGAACTATGATCATCATCCTCCCTGTGATGGCCCAGGTGCACTGCGGATGTGGTTGCCTTGTAATAGCTGAGCTGCTAGATATGGCGTTATAGTGTTATGCCACCCTCCACTTTCCCCACCTTCATATGTCTTACAGTATTGTCTTCCATGATGTCACTTTTTTTTCCCCAGCTTCATACTGTGCTCACCTCTAAAGGAGCACAGATTGGCCCGTGCATTGCGCCTTTCCCCTCCTTTCATCATTTTTTTTTTTTTTTTTCATCTAAGTAACTTGGGGCGCTAACTAGCAGACCCCTGTTGGTCATTTTTATTTTTCGTGCTTCTTGGACGGGTTGTGAATGTGAAGACAAATTCCAGTGAAGGCAGATCTGTGATTCTGATATTGATCATTTCGACTTGGAAAAGTCGCCCTTCAAATTTTGTGAATTATTAAGTTTGCACATTTACTGTGTATTAAGGAGGGCTGACCGATATAGAGTTTGAGGCCGATATCAATTCCAATATTTGGCAACATAAAATTCCAATAAATGATTAATGATGAGGGCGGCACGGTGTACGAGTGGTTAGCACGTCCGACTCCCAGTTCTGAGGACTCGGGTTCGAGTCCAGTCTGCGGCCTTCCTGGGTGGAGTTTGCATGTCCTCCCCGTGCTTGCGTGAGTCTTCTCCGGGTATTCCGGTCTCCTCCCACATTCCAAAGACATGCATGGCAGGTTAACTGGGCGCTCCGAATTGTCCCTAGGTGTGCTTGTGAGGGTGGATGGTTGTTCGTCTCTGTGTGCCCTGCGATTGGCTGGCGACCAATCCAGGGTGTCCCCCGCCTCCTGCCCAAAGCCAGCTGAGATAGGCTCCAGCACCCACCGCGACCCTTGTGAGGAATAAGCAGTCAAGATAATGGATGGATAATAATAATAATAATAATAATAAGAAGAAGAAGAAGAAGAAGAAGAAGAAGAATTAGGGGTGTCCCGATCCGATCATGTGATCAAAAATTGTGCCCGATCACGTGGTTGCTGACTCAATCGGAATCAGATGTCGCCTCCCAATCAGGACTCGGATAAATATATGAGGTTTTTTTTGTTTTTTTTTATAACTTTTTACTTTTTATTAGATCTGGAGTTGAGCATGGCACAGCGTGAGACTTCATTTATCCACACAGTGCATGCGGCATGGCATCACTTTGCTTCAGTGACACTATTAATGCCATCGAGCGGTGGGGCTAAACAAGGAAATGGTGCCAAGGTATTTGGAAGTAGATGCTAATAAGTTATCTTTAATGCGCAAAGCAGAGACGGCACCGTGAGCATTTTGTGCGCCGGAAAGGATATACACTAGATGTGTTGCACTATTCCCCGGTGAGAGTCCAGACCCAAAGTCAGGATATGGTAAGATTAAATACATTTTGCTTGCTTGCTCCTCAGATGCAGTTTTCTGTTTTTTGTGAAATTGGCTTGTTTCAAGCACATACAGTGTTGCCGGTAACGCGTTACTTAGTAACGCGTTACTCAAAAAAGTTGCTTTCTAAAGTAACTAATAGTCTAACGCGTTACTTTATTCTACAAAGTAGTCTGATTAAAGTTACTGTCCAGAGAATCATTTCATTTTCATGAAGAAGTCAAACTATCTCACTGTTGTAACAGTCACAAACAACTACTGCTAACTACGAAGATGAGGCAGAAGTCATTGATCACCACACTGAATTCAGCCATGGCCATGAATGGTTTGCACATTCAAAACAAAAGTAATGATACTTTTACTACTAGTTTTATTAACCAACAGGCACACAACACAACAAAAAAAGTGTGCGTTATGGACCATAAAAGTGGTAAAAAAAATAATTTATTTCCATCCTCAACTGGTCCGTGAAGCATTATGGGATGAGGTCGTCTCCGCCCTCTCGCCAGGGGGAGTGACGTCAGACAAGTTACGTTTTCAGTAGGGGTGGAACAAAAAAACGATTCGACCGAACCATCGTTCGTCAAGGGGAGCTAAACGACCGTATCGGTTGCGAGTGAGGCTTTATGGTTTTCATAACAATAGCAAGAGTTCTGCGCCGTGCTCTACTTGTTTTGTTTACATTTTAGTAGCATCACCATTCAAGCTACTTCCGTGTTTCCGTGCTCGCGACACGGCGCGCGCGCGCGCAACGAGTGACAACATACAAATGGAGACAGTTAGCAGAAGCCGGTGCCGTACATCTCGGTATTTCCCATGGCTATCGAGTCCTCTCGGTGCACTTGTATGTCCCGGGCCGGCGTTGGTACTGCGCGCGAGCCAAAAAGAATAACTCCCGTGACGATCCAATGCATGGATTCAAACGACACAGGTATGTCCCACAGCCAACACACCAGCTAAGCTAAAAGCACACTGCAAGTATCTCATTTCTCAGTTTGTGGCTCCCTGTCAATGTCTACAACTAGCATGAGCAGCAGATAGGAGAACTGAGACGTGCCCGCGATTACGACAGCCCAAAAAACAAAATATAAACAGTAGTGATTCTGTGGTCATCATCGTGTCTCAGATTAAAAAAACAAAAAAAGATGTCATACATTAACCAAAAATGAAAGTGATGACAAAAGAAAAAACAATTGTTAAATACAAAAATTGTTGATTAAAAAGGGAAATGAACTTTTGGAAATATTTTTGCATATATTAAGTGGTTAAAATGTGTTTGATAGATTTATTGTTCCATAAGGTGGCTTCATATTTCTTTTGGCTGGACGGTAGGTTTATTTCATGTCTTAAATTTATGTTTCTGAAATACTTCACAATGTGCAAATATTCTGTTTAATTGTGTTGGTGTCTGTCTAAAGGTTAAATATTTATATTTAACATTAAATTATCAACCTTTTGTTTTCCTGATCCTTATTTTGAAGAGAAAAAACAAACAAACCAAAAAACAATTGTAACTGTCAATAACTACTAATAAATATTTAAACTGATACATGTGTACACACTGGAATTGCGGAACAAACAAACAATAGAGGAATTTAGGGGATTTTCATTTTCAACCTGGATAGATTTTTATTTTTTGTTTTATAAAAAGTATTTACGTTACAAGAAGTCAAGAGAGACTGCCTATTTTGTTTTTCATAAAAAAAAACTTTATTTTCATGTTAAAAATGCACTTTCAATAAAGTATTTGGAACTCCGTTTCTACTGCATTATTTTTATGTTGAGATGGTGTTATCGGCAGCTGCTGAAAGTAACTAAAAAAGTAACTTTTAATCTAACTTAGTTACTTTTAAAATCAAGTAATCAGTAACGCAATTTAGTTACTTTTAAAACCAAGTAATCAGTAAAGTAACTAAGTTACTTTTTCAAGGTAACTGTGGCAACACTGCATATATATAAACACTACTGCATTTTTCTTCCTAAAGCAGGGGTGTCAAACTCATACTAGCTCAGGGGCCGCATGGAAGAAAATATATTACTAAGTGGGCCGGATGGGTGAAATAATGGTATATAACTTTTATTTAACAATTGCCATCAATTATACGCAGCTATTTGCGATTTTTGGGCCAGCCCTAAATTACAGAGCTCAACTGTAATCTATTGTTTAAGAAAACAACACAAATGCAAATGAAACGCGGCAACATTTTGCCTGAATGAGGTCCGGACGTGTTAAATCTACCTGTTTTGCATATATATATATATATATATAGTTCCCAGAATGCATTGTGTGGCACAATTAATGAAGTTATAAGGATGTTAATCCTTGTCATATGTATTTGTGTTACCAGTAATTGAATTCGTGTCATATTTAATACATGTATCTTGGTCTATGATTTTAAATATATATATATATATATATATATATATATATATATTAGGGGTGTTAAAAAAATCGATTCGGCGATATATCGCGATACTACATCGCGCAATTCTCGAATCGATTAAAAAAAAATCGATTTTTTTTTTTTTTAAGAGCTCAGAATTGTTCATTCGGTAGTCTTACCGATTCAACGTCTTATCATCATTGCCTTTTTTTTTTGTTTTTTTTGTTTTTTTGTGCGTGTGAATCAATTTTTAAACTTCCATTTTTCATGGAAAAATATTCAACAAAACGTCTGACTTCGGGTTAGGATTCACACCTTGAGCATGGAAGAATGTTATATGAACGGAACATTAAGCCTTAATATTTTATTTTAATGCTGTTCAAACATGAAACAGATTACAACCTCGCAACAATCGACTTATAAATTCGTATCGGGATTAATCGGTATCGAATCGAATCGTCAGGTACTAGGCAATTCACACCCCTAATATATATATATATATATATATATATATATATATATATATATATATACAGTGGCATGAAAAAGTATCTGAACCTTTTGGAATTTCTCACATTTCTGCATAAAATCACCATCAAACGTGATCTGATCTTTGTCAAAATCACACAGATGAAACAACAGTGTCTGCTTTAACTAAAACCACCCAAACATTTACAGGTTTTCATATTTTAACAAGGATAGCATGCAAACAATGACAGAAGGGGGGAAGAATAAGTAACTGAACCATCACATTTAATATTTTGTGGCCCCCCTTTGGCAGCAATAACTTCAACCGGACGCTTCCTGTAGCTGCAGATCAGTCTGGCACATCGATCAGGACTGATCTTGGCCCATTCTTCTTTACAAAACTGCTGTAGTTCAGTCAGATTCCTGGGATGTCTGGCATGAATCGCTGTCTTGAGGTCATGCCACAGCATCTCAATGGGGTTCAAGTCTGGACTTTGACTTGGCCACTCCAGAACCTGTATTTTGTTCTTCTGAAACCATTCTGAAGTTGATTTACTTCTGTGTTTTGGATCATTGTCTTGTTGCAGCATCCATCCTCTTTTTAGCTTCAACTGTCTGACAGACGGCCTCAGGTTTTCCTGCAAAACATCCTGATAAACTTTTGAATTCATTTTTCCATGAATGATTGCAAGTTGTCCAGGCCCTGAGGAAGCAAAACAGCCCCAAACCATGATGCACCCTCCACCATGCTTCACGGTGGGGATGAGGTGTTGATGTTGGTGAGCTGTTCCATTTTTCCTCCACACATGACGATGTGTGTTCCTCCCAAACAATTCAACTTTGGCTTCATCAGTCCACAAAATATTTTGCCAAAACTTCAGTGGAGTGTCCAAGTGCCTTTTTGCGAACATTAAACGAGCCACAATGTTTTTTTTAGACAGCAGTGGCTTCCTCCGTGGAGTCCTCCCATGAACACCATTCTTGGCCAATGTTTTACATATAGTTGATGCATGCACAGAGATATTGGACTGTGCCAGTGATCTCTGTAAGTCTTTAGCAGACACTCTAGGGTTATTTTTTACCTCTTTGAGTGGTCTGCGCTGAACTCGGCGTCATCTTTGGTGGGCGGCCACTCCTTGGGAGGGAAGCAACAGTGCCAAACTCTCTCCATTTGTACACAACTTCGCTGACTGTTGATTGATGAACATCCAGACTTTTAGAGATGGTTTTGTATCCTTTGCCAGTTTTATACAAACCAACAATTCTTGATAGCAGGTCTTCCGACAGCTCTTTTGAGCGAGTCATGGTGCACATCAGACAATGCTAACCAGGTGTGTGTTTTATAGTGGGCAGGGAAGCTTTAAGCCACTCATCAGTGATTGGGCACACACCTGACTTAAATTGTTTGGTAAAAATTGGTTTCAATTGCTCTTTAAGTATCCTTAGGCAGAGGGTTCAATTACTTATTCCTCCCCCTTCTGTCATTGTTTGCATGCTATCCTTGTTAAAATATGAAAACCTGTAAATGTTTGGGTGGTTTTAGTTAAAGCAGACACTGTTGTTTCATCTGTGTGATTTTGACAAAGATCAGATCACGTTTGATGGTGATTTTAGGCAGAAATGTGAGAAATTCCAAAAGGTTCAGATACTTTTTCATGCCACTGTATATATATATATATATATATATATATATATATATATATATATATATATATATATATATATATATATTTTATTTTTTTTTTTCCAAACAAACCATAACTTTAAGTTGTATGAAAAATAATGACTTCCAGGGCGATTCCGTGTACAAGTTACATTACTCATCTGAGGACTGCTTTTGAAATGACAAATTTATATATTTGATTGTGGCTGACTGATTAATTGGTAAGGCATTACAACTTTTTTTTTTTTTTTACTTTACAAAGTCGGCTCGCGGGCCGGATGTTTGACACCCCTGTCCTAACGTAAAACAACATTAGGTTAGCGTTAGCCCATCAATTTGTATTTAAGTAGCACACTTTAAAACAGCTACAGTAGGTTCTCAAAAATAAAGCTCTTATGAAAAATTAATAGACTGTTTAATAATAGCCCTTTGAGTAACTCATAGATGTGCCAAAAAAGGGGGTTTAAATGTTTTACTTATTTAAACCACAGCTCCACTCACCATATAAAAGGTGTTGGGGTAGTTTTGTTATACACAAGTAAATAAATAAATAAACTTTTTTTTTTTTTTTTTTCTTTTTTTAATAAAATGCCAGGTATCGGATCAGGACTCGGATCCAAAAAAGTGTGATCGGGACTTCCCTAACAATAAAAATAAAGAGCAAGGCTGTTGTCACAAACAGTAACTGAGTTAAAATTGATACACGCACAGAGCAAAATGGCTGAAAAGACACATGCAATGAGCTGGTCGACAAGACTGAAAAGAAGGCAGAACGAAAAGGGTTACCCAACATGTGATGTAAGAACATTTTTGTTTCTGAACAGCAGGAGGACAAAAAGGAAAGGACAATTCAAACATCATGGATGAACAGTGTCTAGCCTGGTGTATCTAGCACACCTGCCGCTTCCTGTCTGGTCAAATCCACTTCAAGAGCACAGAGCCTGTGGCCAGAAACACAGAAGCCTCCCACCACCTGTCTGACTCTCAAAAGACTTACGCATCAAAGTGTTTGTTTTAATTTCACTGAGGCTGCAGGGTTCACACGTCCCTTTAAGTCATTTTCTAAAGGGGTGATAAACTGTGAACATTTTGCCCGTTTGCCGGTTGCACATCAACCTCATGCTGAGAACTACTCCATGAATTTGCTGCCGCTGGCCACAGACAGTTACGAGCATGTATTAAAAACTTCCACCCAGCCATTTAGCTATTCCTCCATTTTTGCAGGTCACGGGCGAAATAAAGCCTACCCCAGCTGACTTTTGGACACTGGAGTGGCTACCAGACTCTAAAGACTTGGGCCCGGTTGTTCAATTCTCGGTTATTTTAACCACTGTTTAACCCCTAACCGCCAGTTAAATTCTTAACCCGCCGTTAACTAACCGGCCGCTAAATATGTGTTGTTCAAATCATGGTTAGTTACGCCGTTTGTTAACAGCACTGTCAAATTTAACCAGGTCGTTTACGTCACTGGTTAGTAGTGTTGTTCCGATACCGATAATGGTATCGGCAGAGGTGCCGATACTGCATTAAAAACAGTGGTATCGGTATCGGTGAGTACTCACAAGTAACATGCCGATATCATGAATTCCAACGCTAATATAGGATTTTGGATGCAGCATCTTGTGTCTTGCTGGTGCACGACATTCACTGGTATGTGACATGTTCACTGCATGCCGATCTAAGATATCCTATTGGCCCTTGAATGCTCTGAACTAATAGCAGGACAGCTTTTTCATGTTGAGGGGAAAAAAAACTTAAGTATCGGTATGGTATCGGTATCGGCCGATACTGCAAAGCGGGGTATCGGTATCGGTATCGGGGGCCAAAAAACGGTATCGGAACAACACTACTGGTTAGCACCGATATATCCCACAATTCCTCTTTTTGTTTACTTCCGGGTCGGCGAAAGCAATGGATACTATCCAAATGACCCCCGGCACTCGCCGAAAAAAATAACTCTGCTGACGAAGAAAACGTTAATCAGTCAATTGTTGAAGTAATTTAGGGGTTTTTGTGACATTATTTATTTATTTTTGTTTTCTTTCTGACCATTTTTAGAACTTGTCTTAAAAAACGCATTTTTATTCTTTCTCTTTTGACTCAGCATGAGACTTGGAAATTTATTACTGCGAAGCGGTAACGTGTGCTTAACTCTTCATCAGAATAATCACCAACGTCAAAGTCAAGCCCTCGATAGACTCTTTTTCGTACGCTCAGTGGGCATCATGAAGGCAGCATTAGCCACGAACATGTAGTTAACCACACTGTTAAAAAGTTAGCGGTGGTCCTTAGGTGTATTAACTTTAACAGAAAGTTAACAGCCGGTTAAAGTTAACAGAGTTTTGAACAACAAGATAACAGTGTCGTTAAAGTTAACGGTCGGTTAAATCTACTTAACCAATGGTTAAAGCTATAACCGAGTTTGGAACAACCGGGCCTTGATCATTTTTGAAAGAAAGAAGTTGATGTGAAAATGTTACGGCTCCTCACTGTCAATCTCTCAATAACGGAGGCTTCTTCTTCAACAAACATTGTTCTGAATGTTGTTTACTTTCATGTAATTTCGACTCATGTAGTTTCATGTCACACAAACATTGTTATTTTGTTATTTCACTACATGCAGTTTTGTATTTCTTTACAACTGCAAGGTCATAGCCCTGCTATGACATCACCAGGAAAAGCGGTGACAGGGAACAATGTGAATCAGGATTGTGTGTCTTATGTAAGCTCTGCTGCTGTCTGTTCACATGTGAATCATATAGTGCTGCCCACATCTGCACTAATATGCAAATAACGTACACAGCCACTGTAGTCACAGATGACGCTGGGTAACGGTTCTGGCGGATGTTTTTAACTAATTGTTGGGTGCAGAATCCAAAACTGATCTCAATTTTTGTCACATCAAGGTTATGAGCTATAGGATGCCCGTATTCTTAAAAGATGTGAAACAAATATGTATGTAGGTAAATAAAACACTAAAATAGAATAGTTGCAAGCGTTGAAAAAAAAAAAAATATATATATATATATTAAATAAAGTAGAACTTACAATGTGTATGCCCATGGTTACAAGGTTGAAAGAAAAGCCAAATCCTCTTTATTTTTACTATGTTAGCATTCTGTTGGTTGTGAACTGTTATACTTGAAGTATTGTGACGAGATTTGGAGTTGGCCGTTTTAATGGAGCAAGATGGATGGATGTTGTCATGGATGATAAACAGGCAGTGATTATTTTTGCTGGGACCGATAACTTTCCTGCTAACGATATTTTACCGTGAACGGCTTTGATTGGTCAATCCCCGTTACGCTGTCTTGTCGCCACTGAACAGGCCTCGCAAGTACTTCTTTTTTTTAAATAGTTGCCGGTTAGCATCGCAAAGTTGCCGGTCATTGAAAAAAAAAAAAACACTTCATTTGATTTCCTCAAGGTACTTTTGCTGCAGTTTTCTGTTCTGTTCCACTACTGTGTTACTAGACACTCAGGATTTTCACCAGACAGAATTTCAGATGATTTAAATTTTGTGTTGGTGCTGGGGAAACTTCACGAGAAACTCTAACCATTTGCACAGTTAAACTGCAATTGGCGCTAGACTTGAGCTGGGAACAAAAATAAGGCTTAATGGGTTCATCTCATTCCTCTAATTATATGTTCCTAGGTCCTCACTTCTTTGTTTACTTGATGGCACTTGCCACCAGAAATTCCATCGAGGAGGGCGGGGATTGACAAAGGAGCAAGGAGAGAGTTTTGGGGGGTATTAAGATAATCACTCTTCGATGTCGCCATTTGATAGAGACCAAATGATTACATCACACCATTGACACATGTCAGAAAGGCACAATTATTATCACTACAAATGTCCACACTATGCTTTATGCTTCAATTTGGATTAAATTAAAATCAAATATCACAAATGTTACGGTTCACAACTTTGCAGATGAAAAAAACCCAACTGCAATTGGACTATCCAAGTGCGTTTACCCTACATACTCCGCCCCCATTGCGCGCAGTCAATATTTAGATTTTGGAGTCCGAATGACTTGGAATCGTATCAGTAAATGTGTAGATATGTTGCTATGCATTACTTTAAGGGTGAGAAACTGTGAAGAACCATCAAACCATTTTTAATTTGCGTTATGTGACCAAATGCATAGATTCAGCGTGGTAACTGTTACGTTCTGAGGTTGGATCCCACAAGCGCAAACACAAATAGGATTTTAACTCTGTATTCGCATAAAGTTGAGAGGCGTAGAACAAACTTGACTAGACAAGAAACAACGAGAATGCATTAAGAATCACGAGATGCCAAGCCCCCTTGGGCTGTGGAGATGCACAGAAGAACAGAGGTAATAATCCAACAAACACACACTTCTCGGTTTGGCTTAAATAGACAGTGAATTGATCGGATTGGCTGCGCTTAGACATGTGAGGACTGACATAGAATTATCTGATTGGCTGTTGACCCAGTAAAGAGATTAAAGATTCGTGACATCACATAGCTCCTGACATCACATAGCGTTTTGTCCAGTTGAAGCCAGATGATAGTTACATCAGTTCAAAACAGATAGTTGACCTCACAGTCATGACCCAAACATAACCCTTGCATGACCCAAACTTAACCCTGGCATGACCCAGTCATGACAGTAACTAGTAACAATGAGCCAGTGAAATCATTGGTGTCAAGTACTGGCCCAAAAACAACAGCCGGTCAGCAGAACATGCATATTCAAGCTAAAATCACCAAGAAACAACACAAAATTGTCTTATTGAATTTTAAGTCCTGCATTTAGCTACAGTGCAGCTGCTACACGCCTGTTTCATTTGGCACCATCGGGGGATCGACAAGACTTGCGCAGAGGATTTAACTTGCCGCTGGAAGCTCTTCGATGTCCAACCCTCACACCTTGATGCGGGTTTAAGATAATTGAGATGCTCCCTAATTAACTCATTCACTCCCAGCCATTTTCACAGAAGCAATCCCGTTCGCTCCTGACTGTTTTACTGGATTTTGCAAGGCCCACAGAATATTGTGTTCGATTGCTATAAAGGCACCTATCAAAGAAAGATTAGAGTATCTTCTTTCATCAGGAAAAAACAAGGAGATTTATATCGGTTTCCGTTTTGCAGCAATTAGCATTGGAAGAGAGCTAAGTTTCATCAGTTTTCACAAATCTATTTAAAATTCAAAGTAATTGAGCTTTTTTTCTAGAACGCCCTGGTTGATCTCCTTTGCTCTGCTGCCACCTGCTGGCCGTTTGTGTAATAACTACCATTTCTGCAACTATTCTTTGCAGTTGAGAGGCTGCATCAAAGCCTTCTGTATGCACTAGCATTATAAAAAAAACAAAAACAAACAAAAAAAGACATATAAATACGTCTTTGGGACACTTAGAACATAAAAAACCTATTTATACGTTATTGGGAGCAAATGACTTATTTATGGTATGAAAACAACTTCAGGTCAATGTCAGGTTCAATGTTTTGAGGTGCTAAGAGAGAGGAATGATGCAACTAAGTGACATGAGATGAACCCCGTATCCCAGCTGGTTTGGTAATTAATGCTTTGGTATCCCCCCCAAGACTAACTGAACAAAGTGGGAGAGGAAAGTCTACTTCCGTACTAAAGCGACTGTCTGCGACCTGACAGCATTCTACTGAGTTTATTAAATTCCATGTACATCGATTGATGCACATTTACACAAAAAGTACAGTATAAAGAGTAGGCCTTGAAAAGAAATGTAATTCTTTTTAGAAAAGATAGTGGAAGAACTGATGGTGAATGAAGTCCAATCAATCCTGGTCATTCAAATGAGGGGAAGCTCTTTTTTTTACGCCTGAGAAAGATCATCCAATCATCACGCAGTAGGCCGAATGTCTGGCTCGGCTCCCTGTTCCATAAACCCTCAGAGAGCTGAGTGTCTGATGGGTGGGAAAAAGCCCAGCATTTATCCAATGACCGTCCAGTTTTGCACAGTGCAACAACCCACTCTACGAAGCAGCGTCCGACTGTGTTAATAAATAAATAAATAAATAAATAAAAGTGCCGTGTAACTGCAGGAATGAATTAGAAGGAAGTTGTGTCAGTTATTTGTGATAAGTAGCCGATTCTGAACAAAACGTGAAGGTATTATAGCGAATAAATTGTACACAGAGCAGTGCATATTTCCTCACTTTATTTTTTGTCAGTGGGAGGGGCATTTAGCTTCCCTTGCAGTCTTAGAGCAATCGTCACTGAGTCCAATACTGTAGCCTAGGGGTGTGAATTGCCTCATACCTGACAATTCGATCCGTATCATGATTCATAGGTCACGATTCGATTCGATACCGATTAATCCCGATATGACTTTACAAGTCGATTGTTGTGATTTTTTTTTTTTTTTTACTCAAATTTAGAAAATACCATTCAGTAAACTTGTACATGTACACTGTAAGATTTGTATGAAATTGTATTATTGATTGATCTGAAACTTCAGTGTTATGTAACTGTGAGCCACTGTATTTAACAAACAGGTTGTAACCTTTTTCATGTTAGAACAGTATTGAAATAAAATAAGGCTTAATGTTCCATTAATATAACATTCTTCCATGCTTAAGGTGTGAAAGTTAGACTTTTTGGTGAATATTTTTCCATCAAAAATGGATGTTAAAAAATCGATTCAGCTGCCTATTAAATTGATTCGAGAATTGCGTGCTGTAGTATCGCGATATATTGCCGAATACATTTTTTTAACACCCCTATACTGTACAAATGTGGCAAATATCTGTTTTTTTTTTTTATTTTAAAAATGACACATGAAGAATTAGTTACTTTCTCGTATATATGTATGAATATATTAACTCATTTGCTCCCAAAAACATATAAAAATGTTCTACAGTATTTTAAATACATGGTCCCAAAAACGTATATTTACACATTTTTTAAATGTTTTTTTTTAATTTATTTTATTTTTTTTTATGTATTTTATTTTAGATCTTATTGAAGTCTTTGATGCAGGCTCTGACCTGAAGAGGTGGCTTAAAGCAATGGTAGTTATTATACAAAAAAAAAAAAAAACGGCCAGCAGGTAGCAGCAGAATATAAGAGATCAACAAGGGCCATGTTGCAAAAAGCTAATTTCCCCAGTGTTTTAAACAGATTTGTGAATAATGATGAAACGGAAACCAATATAAATCCCCTTGTTTTTTCCTGATGAAAGAAGATACTCTAATTTTTGTTTTGGTAGGTTCCATATTTTATAGCAGAATACAAAATTTTCTGTGGGCCTTGCAAAATGAGTCAAACTCCAGTAAAACAGCAAAGGGGGTTACTTCAGTGAAAATGGTTGGGAATGAATGAGTTAATTTAAAAATTCTGAAACTCATTTGCTCGACTTAAAAACTGAACTTGTGAAAAGTTAAACATATAAAGGATATGTTTGTTTTTAATTTTCCAGTGTTTACATTTTTTAAATCATAAATAAATCAGGTTAGTTCCTTCCTAATCTGGCATGATCATAGGCCATGTTGCCAGATTTGCATGACCCAAAGTGTGCAGCAGTACATTTACAGCAATCTTCAGTAAAAGAGGAACATGTGATCACACAGAATAAAAAGTTAGCAGCAAAGAGAAGAGGGAGAGAGCCAGTATGAAAGAGGAGGAGTGGACATGAAAGGAGGAAGTGAAGAGGACGAGGGGGGAGGAAGCATCAAGGACAAGGACGGAGAAGTTGAACCTGAACATAGCTTCACTTCAGCCACTATATTCAAACCTCCACCCGTCCCTGATAGGGGCCGCGGTCTCCCTACAGCTTTCATCCTTGTTTGACAAACACACAAAATAAATCAGACGGATAATAACATGCAAATCACAGTAAACAGACGCAAGCAGCAGAGGGATGCTGGGGCCAAAGTTGCTCTGAATATCTGCCTTGGGAATAATTATTATCTACATTTGCCAGTCAAACTTTAGCCCCTTTCCCCCCCAACTGCCTTTAATTGGGATTAGTCCAGATCTACAGAGAATTGACCACTAATTGGGAATGGACAAAATGAGGGATGCTCAAATCTCAACTGAATACTACTACAGGCGTTAGATGCTTATTTATCCTGTGTGATAGGAGAGTAAGAGAATCCAAGAGTGGCGATATTGTAAAAATGAGGACATTAAAAATGTTTTGCCTGTTGCAGTTTTTAAATAATTTGAATATTTTACATTGTTCATATCACCTGAAAATGACAAAGTGTTGGTACATTTACGCTGGTAAAATGTAATGCTTAATGGTAAAACAGCAGGCTCCTTTAATCTCCACCATACACACCCACCTGGTGAATGATTCAGTGTCGCTAATTAATTCCCACTTTACAGTCATCTCTGTTTGCATACACAGAGACGCCGTAGCTGCTAATTGAATTTTTAAGCCTCCTCTGCTTATTAGCATTTTGCCATGTAATGTACTATTAGTCCCCACTGTTGCTTCTGTCAGCTTTTTTTTTTTTTTTTTTTTTTTTTTTTGTCTTTGCCAATTGCACTAAAATATTTTTAATGCCGGTCTCATCATTTTTTTTCATGGCTCATACAAGTATTTCAAGGCATGTCAAGAGAAAAACAAATTGTCTAGTCAAGCTCCCGTAAATAACTATACTTGCAATCAACCTAGAAATTAAGCAATGTTCACATGGTTACAATTGCTGATATGCAAAGTGGACAACATTTGTTTTCATTCAAACAGAGCACATATACATAAATATGTTTAATTTTAAATCAAAGTAAAAAGAGTTGTATCCTATATACCCATTCTAAACAACATTCTAAACAAACAAACAAACAAACAAAACATAAGTGATCATACAAAATACAATCAAATTAAACATTTCAGTATCACACTGTAGTTTAACAAAATATGTCAATAAAGACAAAGATATCTGAGTTTAGTTATCATTTCCCCCAAATTCTCCATATTTTAGAAATTCTCCCAGGTGTGTCAACTAGCAACTATAAATGTTTTATTTGTCCATTTTTTTGTTTTCTTTTGTTTTTTTCCCGCTTCTTAGTTGCATGTATAATGTGAAACTAGGGCTGGGTTTAAAATATCGATATCGTATCGATACGCCTTTTCATATCCCAATATCGATACATAAAACAATGCATTGATATATCGCCACCCCCCCCGCCTCCCTTGTCACTTTATTTACAAAGCCTGTACTGTTGGTTGTAATTGATTTAAATTATCATTTATTGTTTTTATAAGGCGATGTTAAATTAAACAGATTAATGTAACTGCAATGGATTCAATTCCTAATGTAAATACTCATATTTTTACGAATGCATTAAAGTAGAGCAAGAAGTTTCTACTCTTTGCAGCATTGGTACTTTTGACTGTCTAAAATACGTGCTGCATGAGTTCCTCAACTGAATCGAAAATCAAAGTGAATCGTGAATCGAATTGAATCGGGCCCTTGTGAATCGAATCGATTCTGGAAATCTGAATCGATACCCAGCCCTATGTGAAACCTATGCCTAACTTGGTGAATATTTTACAGTAAGAAATGCAGGCAATGAATACTGTGCTGTCTGTCAGGTATCTTCTTCCATAAATTGTATTGATTTTTAGAAACTTTCTGAATTCCATTAAATTGATTTACTTCCGTACTTTTAAACAGTCAAGTAAATTAGAGGAATAGGAAATATTACATAATGTGCGTATGTCAGTATAATAACGATGAAGGACAGACCAAGGTGTCTTGGGAAAAAAATCTAAAAGGGAAAAAAAAACTTCTTTCCTTTCAGTACAACCCATTTTAGCAGACACACCAAGGACAAAGGAAAGACGTGGCCCTTTTAAGTGCCATTGTTGTCAACAAGCGGTTACACAACAGGAGGGGAGATACAGCTGAGCCCTGAGGAATGCCACATTAGTCTATAGCCCTGAACTGTATTAAATCAAATTGCTTGTATTTGCTGGTTTATTTCAGCCATTTTTTTGGGGACTTCATTACTTTTCCCACTGACTTGTTAACATTTTATTTATTGAAATGAATTGTTTTGTTGGTTCTCCTGCTTCCCCAAATTTTTATCCACCTCTTGCCTCCTAAAACACTGAGCAATGTGATATATGTATCTTATGTAATTGCTTGTTTCAAAATACAAACAAAACTAAGACATTAGAATAAAATACAAAGTCAATATCCATCCATCCATTTTCTTAAGCACTTGCTCCTCACAAGGTTCGCGGGGGTGCTGGAGCCTATCACAGCTGGCTTTGGGCAGTGGGCGGGGGACACCCTGAATTGGTTGCCAGCCAATCGCAGGGCACTCAGAGACGGACAACCATCCACACACACAAGCACACCTAGGGACAATTCGGAGCACCCAATCAACCAGCCATGCATGTCTTTGGAAGGTGGGAGGAGACCGGAGTACCCGGAGAAAACCCACGCGGGCACGTGGAGAACATGCAAACTCCACCCAGGAAGGCCGCAGCCTGTACTCGAACCTGAGCCCTCAGTACTGGGAGGCGGACGTGCTAACCCCCCCGTTAACACTTGGACCGCCAAAAACGTTTACTAACGATTAGTAAAATCACAACGTATGCCGCCATAAACGTTAAATGACGACATCTACATTTTTTTTTTTTTTTTTAAATCAATGTGAAGGGCAACAGCTAACCCCGGGTTTACACCGGATGCGGTTGCGGTGCGGTTGCGGTGCATTCCGGCGAGGCAAGCAATTAGATTCCATTCATTCGAACGGTGCAGTTTACACCGCTTGCGGGTGCGTTGCGTGTCGACTGCGTCTCAGCTGCGGCGTGCCGCAGCCCTTCCGCAAGGATAGACCTATTTTCTATTTTGCCGGACGCCGCAGCGGTAGGCCTCCGGCAAATGGCAAGCTAGCACAAAACACATCGAGCGGGACAGGAAGACCGACGCAGTTTCAAAATAAATTTCCGGTTACCTTTCAGAATAAAACACTCGCCAGCTCCTATTTCCAAACATGTCAGCAAAACGTGATGTGGGCGTAGACGGCCTGGAGTTAATGTGCGAGGTGCTCATTCACGGTTTAGACACCAGCGAACATGGACGAGGAGAGGTTTATAATGGAGGTAGAAAGCCACAAAATAATAAAAGTCCACCTCTCTTTCTGCTTCTCTGTTGAGCACAGACTTTCTGCGTGTTTGTCGTTGTTTTTAATGCCACATGATCGCGCGCGGTCACGCGAGACACGGCGGGAAGTGGTCGGCGACGGAGCTGCCGGACCGCAGCTGTGCGGAGCCGGTGTGGATTGGCCAAAAAATTGAAGCGTCCGGAGCACGCAGTCAAGACGCACCGCACACGCAACCGGTGTAAACCCGGGGTTAGTGCAGCGCTGCCTGGTCAATGGGGTGTGGAATCAAAAACACAAACTAACTATGGCCAGCGGATGGCAGCATTGTGTCTCTTTTCAATGTGCCGCCGGTGTATGAAATAATCTGATGAATGCTCGTAATCGGCTGGCACTGTTTGTTTTTTTTGATAATGTGTGGCAGTAAAAGAGTTAAAGAAACATGAGGACAAAATCAAACTAAGCCAAAATTAAACCTGAGCCATGTCAAAAGTAACAACCCAAACGATGACATAGGGTTCTCTATTCACTCAATCCATGTTGCCTGTAGTTAGGGTTAGTTTCACATCATGTTTTCCTCATTTTATTTCAAGATACTGCAACACCCATTTGGTGCCCTAAAAATGTTTTCCTACCTGCCACAGTGACTCTCGCAGTCCGGCTCACGATACTTCCTAGTCCTTCGAGTGTGGACAGGCACTGGTATTCCCCCTCATCTGGGCGGTGGTGCCGCGAGTGCACAATATTGTGAACGAGCAAAGATCCATTGGCCAGCTCCTGCCGCCGTTCATCCACCAGTGCATTGAGTAGCACGCCATCCTTCCGCCATGTGATGGTCGGGGCTCCGGACGCCAAGTCTGATTGTGCCTGGCAGTCAAGCTGTAGCACACCACCTCGCACCGTCACTGTGTCTTGAGGCTCCTTAGTGAACGTGAAGTCTACGAAACCGCCACTACTGATTGAGGATGATGATGATGGAGAAGAGGCCTCTGATGCTGCAGCCAGGGAGAAGAACACAGAGGAGAACACATAATGAATTAAAAAAAAAAAAAAAACGGTATAGAGCTCGAGACTCATAGAAATCCAATGTGCATCACTAAAACAAGCATTTGTTCTTGAAATGACAGATGTATCGTGCTTTACTGCCTTCCTGTCAACATGTTTCATCAAAATACACTTGGTGCTCATTCCGTAGCACATTAATGTTTAGCTAAACTGCTCTGAACAAGGTGTTGTTTACAGCCAAGAGCCAATTTGTATCCCAGAGGCCGCCTTATATTCGATCAAGCCACGATTGTAACGGTAGCGGACCATAAAGAGATTGTTAGACAACAAAGGTAGTAAAAAACAAAGGAAAAACTATGGATGTGGTGATGGTTTATAGATTTTGCAATAAAGCTGCAGGTGAATTGGAAGTGCAGTTTCATTGCTTCTAAAAGGACTCTCCTCAAGTGTCTAAAAGGGTAAATCTGACCTAAAATCAGTGCAGTTATCTGCAAGTGTTTGCATCAAGCCATTCATCTTTACTAATTTGTAAACTATTCTTGAATCGTAATGCAACTTGAATTATATATCGCTGTGATCATAACCATTATATATATATATATATATATATATATATATATATATATATATATATATATATATATATATATATATATATATATATATATATATATGTGTGTGTGAGATTGGGCCAAGCGTGCTTTTATTACTCACCCCCAGCGTACCTGGTAACTTCTTGACGGAATTAGACTAGAGTTATTATTAGAGTCATTGTATTTCTTTCATAAATATGAAAACAGGGTGGGACAATCCCTCTCAATTGTTGTGCAAATCAATTCATTGAATGAGTCATTATTATAATAATCTTAAAAATGTTTTTTACTATTGGTGTGGGGCGCAGTGGGGCCTAATCGTATCAAGATAAAATGATGTCATACTCGTGTTTTAGAGTGGTTCAAGAGGTTTCAAGAGGGGAAAAAATGTTGACAGAAGACCACAGGAGCAGAATACTTTCAGTAAGAAAAAGAAAAGAAAAACATGTCTGTAATATGTAGAAGCGTAAATTTTGAATCCAACTGAAACTCGTTCGCGGCTGTCAACATGATGAGGGGAAAGATATTTTTGGGTGCCTGTCCAAGCTGTTTTTATTCTTGGTCTCATCTCAGTTTTTGGAAAATACATTTCACCCAAAATGCAACTTGTGCTGCAGAGCGACCTATACGTGTTTTGTTTTTTTTCTTCTTTTTCTTCATGATGTATTTTTAAATTGGTCTGACTGTGCAGAGAAAAATGCAGTAACTTGCAATGCGTCATTCTGCAGGATGACACTACATCAATATAAATGTTATTACAAAATATTGTTTAATGTTCTTATATTTAATGCAATCTTTCAAAAGGCTCAGATGGCAGTGAGCTGCAGCAACTACATCTCTTATTGCGTTTGATGTTGACGCCACCAAAACAGCTTTTCATCATGATCAGAGAGACAGTTTGCTTGGTCAAAGGCGTCACTCTGTGCCTGCGGGGTTCTTGGGAAGTGATCGTTGGTTAGTACAAGAAGCCACAACATGGAACTGCCTCTTACTTCAAAACAGCAATCATCAGAAGTGAACATTAAGAATATTTGTCTGTATAGTTTGCCTGCTTGCTTTACATGTTTATGTGTGAGTTGTGTGTTGTGCCACAATGAATTTCCTTTATGACAAAAAATATAGCTTACTGAACCAAACCTGACCTTTGAATGACAACACACACAGGAAGTACAAACAAGATTGTAACACTTGGTCATATTGTTATTCATTCATAATTATGTGACTGCTGCGGAGCAAAGCAGTAGCGGAGCGAAGCAAAGCAGGCACATATTACTAACCTAGAAAACGGCCCCGGTGTTTATTATAGCAGAATTTTTCAGAAAAAATGTGGCCCGAAGCATTGAACGTACCGGTACAAATGAGGTATCAAAACAAGCGGCTCAATCTGACTCGGCGGGGAACCATTTTTTTATTTTATTTTTTTTTAATTTCGAGTTACCATGGCGGCGCAATTCCCAAAACCCCCCGCCAAAAAAAAATAAAATAAAAAGTCTCATAGGAATGAATGGAGAAGGGGGGAAAAGCGCCACAAATTAGGCACCTTTTTCCAAGCCACGCTGCGCGCACATACATTTACCGAAGTTAAAATTAGCATGCTGATGCTAAATTAGCATGCTACTGCTAGCTTAGCATGCTAATGCTAATGTTAAGTTAACAAACTAATGCTGACTTAGCATGCTAATGCCAAGTCAGCATGCTACCGCTAATGTTAAGTCAGCATGCTAATGCTAATTTAGCATTCTAATGTTAACTTAATATGGCAATGCTAGCTTAACATGCTAATGCTAAATTAGCAAAATAATGCTAATTTAGCATGCTAATGCTAATGCTAATTTTACATGCTAATGATAACTTAATATGCCAATGCTAGATTAACATGCTAATGCTAAGTTAAGTTATCATGCTATTGCTAAAGCTAGCTTGCTGACTGATTGAGAGGTAAAGTACACCTGTCATGGTTCGGTTCTCAGCCCTGTTGTGCTCTTGTGTGTGTGTGTTTCAGTGCCAAGTACGAGGGGGGCGTTTCCCAGCCCCGCACCTGCATCTAGTTGACAATCAGGATTATAAAAGGACTCCGAACAGCACTGACAGCTGTCGGATTATTATTTGCTCACCATTGTGTCCAAGTGTTCTCCGCGTTTCCTGTTTGGTAAAGTTTTTTGAATCTGCTATCGTCCTTAGTTAAGTTTGTATTCCCGTGTGTATTTCCGCGTCGCCTTTTGTTGTATTTCCGCGTTGATTGATTCCGTGTACATTCCGAGTATTCCTTGCCGGTTGCAAGTGTTTTGAGTTTTTCCAGTCCTTGCCTTTTGCAAGTGTTTTTCGTTACGTTAGTTCTCCTTGCCGTTTGCAAGCGTTTTGGTTATGTTATTCCTCCTTGCTGTTGCAAGTGTTTTTTGTTACGTTCGCGTTCCTTGCCGTTTGCAAGTGTTTTGTGTATTCTATTTCGTCCTTGCCGTTTGCAAGTGTTTTTTGTTACCTCCGAGTGCCTTGCCTGTGTGCAAGAGCACTTCTGTTAGTCTCGTTGTCTTGCCTGCGAGCAAGCTTTGTTCCATCGGTTCATCCAAAGGAATAAAACGAGATTGTTTTCCTCCTCTGAGCCTGCGTTTTTGGGATCTATTCTTTATCGACTCTTTCGAGTCATCACAACACCAACATTTGGCAAACTGTTTAGTGCATTCGGCTTTCCACCTTGCAAGAGTCAGCAGCCACATCCAAAATTTCCGCAGAAATATTTCTAGTTATTTATATTTACTGAAAAACTATTCCAGATGGAAATTAGACAATAAATTAGAGAATGGTATTTTGTAGAGCAAAGACCTCCACCCAGACTAATTCAATATGCATACATAACAAGCTCTTGTAAGACATACATTTTCACTGAGACATGAAGAAAATGTACGTAGCTTGCAATGTTGATAAATTATTTCACAAAGTTGATGATACAAACCAGTTAGGTATTTGTGTGCCTGTGAATCAAACAAGGTAGTCACAAACTCCCTGTCAGAGGTAAACTTCAAAGCAACACAAGTAATTTAGTACAAAGTGTATCCACCATTTCCCAACGCTTCTATATCTAACGTGCTTTCACAGATGACAGAACACATTACTCCTTAGCGCCAGTAATTTGGGACATTAAGCAACTGCTGTTTTCTTCGAGTGAAAAAATACTGACTCATTTTTCATTTGTTCATTTCACAACTAACATCAAAATGTTTGCATTAGAAAAATCTCCAAAAATAAAAAAAAATATTAAAAAAAACAACTAGAAAGACCATCCATTCATTATAATTAATTTCAATTTTCTTATCACAGTTAAGTCAACACAAAGAAGCCTACAGACTTATTTCACGTTTTTTACTTTTCATCTTCGACTGCTGGATGTCGTGTCCCTCAATCCTCATCTACCCATCCTTGCCTCCTCCTTCCTTTTCAGTGCCTCTTTTACATCTCTCTCTTTTTTGCTTCATGGTTTCCTTCTTATTGATTCCCTTTCAGCAGTCCCCCTACTCTCTCTCTATCTGTAAATCACTATCTCGACAGCTCTATCTCTATTGGTCTCTCTCTCAAACAGACACACACAAAACACACGCACACACACCCCTACACACACACTTCATCAGTGTGTCCTTGTCCTAGTTGTCCTGCAGTTTGATGTTATCACTCTCTGTCTGCTTGCCATCTCTCTTCTCATCTCACTGCTTGGGAATCTTTTTTTTTTTTTGGTTCATATTTCATTTACACAGTGATCACTGTCACTGCTTCTTAAAAAGTATATTTAACTGGTCCATAATTTACTTCTTCAATTTGTGTGTGTGTGTGTGCGTGCCCAGGCGTAATATGGCTGCCATGGCGACAAGGTTGATTCTTTGGCAAGCATCAAACTCAAGGCCCATGTTTTACGTGGTCTGGTAAAGCGTGGACAGAATCTCATTTATTGTATTTGCTGCTTAGGCCTTGATCTTCTGTTTACATGATCCATCCCCATCCAAACTTCCACCAGAGATTCCATCGAGAGGAGCAAGTTGTCATGATTCTCAATGTCAAATCATATTTTACTTGATAGTCCAAATCCGAGAAGGAGAAAAAAAATGTACACTGCTATTTATGTGAAGAGCTATCCTGAAAGGAACAAACTGTTATAGCCTTATCCATCCATCACTCCATCCTCGACCGCTTATCCAAGGTCAGGTTGCGGGGGCAGCAGCGCTAGGAGGGAAACCCAGACCTCCCTCTCCCCAGCCACTTCAACCAGCTCCGCTGGCGGTATCCCAAGGCATTCCCAGGCCAGTCGAGGGACATAGTCTCTCCAGCGTGTCCTGGGTCGTCCCCGGGGCCTCCCGCCGGTGGAACATGACCGGAACGCCTCTCCAGGCGTCCAGGAGGCATCCAAACCAGATGCCCGAGCCACCTCAGCTGGCTCCTCTCAACGAGGAGGAGCAGCGGCTCAACTCTGAGTCCCTCCCGGATGACCGAACTTCTCACCCTATCTCTAAGGGAGAGCCCGGACACCCTGCGGAGGAAACTCATTTCGGCCGCTTGTATCCGGGATCTTGTTCTTTCGGTCACGACCCACAGCTCGTGACCATAGGTGAGGGTTGGAAGGTAGACTGACCGGTAAATCGAGAGCTTCGCCTTTTGGCTCAGCTCTTTCTTCACCACAACGAACCGATACAAAGTCCGCATCACTGCAGACGCTGCACCGATCCGCCTGTCGATCTCACGGTCTGCCGATCCGCCCTCACTGGTGAACAAGACCCCAAGATACTTGAACTCCTCCACTTGTTATAGCCTTAGAACACTGTAATTAGCTTTGACTGTAATGACCTGATAGGGAACAATAACATAAAGCATCACCAGTTACTGTATCAAGCAAAGGAGACAAGGTAAATAGATCCAATCCTAAATGATCAAAGTATACAATATTTGATCAGACGTATTGTTACTAGGGGTGTTAAAAAAAAATCGATTCGGCAATATATCGCGATACTACATCGCGCAATTCTAGAATCGATTCAATAGGCGGCTGAATCGATTTTTAAACTTCCATTTTTAATGGAAAAATATTCAACAAAACGTCTAAATTTCACACCTTAAGCATGGAAGAATGTTATAAGAACGGAACATTGAGCCTTAATATTTTATTTTAATGCTGTTCAAACATGAAACAGATTACAACCTGTATAAGACTGAAGTTTCAGATAAATAAATAATACATTTTCATACAATATAACATATATATATATAATATAATCTTACACTCTACAAGTTTACTGATTAGTATTTTCTGAATTTGAATGAAAAAAATCGCAACAATCGACTTATTAATATCGTGTCGGGATTAATCGGTATCAAATCGAATCGTGACATGTGAATCGTGATACGAATCGAATCGTCAGGTACTAGGCAATTCACACCCCTAATAGTTACTGTTAAAAACAACATGTACAATTGCAAATTAGAATAAATCCTGAAACGCAAATATATATCAGTCGTCTTATTTCAATTTCTGACACTACAAAACAGTGGTACTCCGAAAACCTATTCTACTGTAGTGATAGAGAGGTCGAAGGATATCGAGCCATCCGGTAGTTTTGAATGGAGGGACGCAAGTTGATGACAGCAATGTGGACGACAGCCAAACCCATTTGAAAACACACACCAACTCTCCCAGTGACTGACATCACGGGTTAGAGCCTGAAAGAAGACTGTATTAAGACTCTGGGGAGCGTCCAAGTATGCGTGTGTGCGTGTGCGTGTGCTTAAACTCTGTGCCAACTGAAGCATGCCAGGGGGAAAAAAAATCAGAGGAAACTGGAAGAAAAGAAAATCTGAGCTGAAGGAAGGAAGGAAAGGAAGTAGGAAATGAAAGTTTAACAGTGGTAATGAATACTCTTCCCAAAAAAAAGCCTATTTATATAACATACAGTTTTCTAGTATGTATACAGCATCGTATCCCCAATTTTTCATTGGGAAACAGAAAGGCAAGATTCATTTTTGCAAGTATGACACTTCCAATCATGGTTGAATGTCTCTCTGAAATCACCAATGTACATAAATGTCTCAATTCCATCAAATTTGTGACAAAGTTAATGAGAAGTTTGAGACCTTAGCATTCGTTTGGTAATGGAAAGTAATTGTACCAAAATTACTAAAGACATGTTTTGTGTTTAAAGTAGTTTGGGTGATATGACAACAACGAACTTCAAACAAAAGGTCTTAAGAATAGATATTCCCCACTTTATCTAAAGTAAATTTCTTTAAGTTTAAGCAGTTAGTCAGCAGTTGCTGTCATCCTGCCTGTTCCAGCTACCACTGATTAAGCATGAAAACCCAAATTACTACTCTGCCGTGAGACATATTTCCCAACCAAGGTCCCATCTGCGCTGATCTCACACACCAGCTGGACAGCATTGGTGCGTGTGTGTTTAGCATTTTCGCATTAAGCCTTCATTAACAAGTCTCACCTGTCAGCCACCCTCTGTGTCTCATTGAACTATAATTCCCATAATCCCTTCTGTAATCTCACATCTGAGCTTCATGCGCACACACGCATACACACGCATACACACACTACTGATAGTTACACAACTATAGTCTTAATTAAGTCTCTTGTTAAATTCTTATGTTTCCAGTATGCGTCTATGTGTAAAGAGAGAAAATGTCCATTAGTAGGCTACCTTCATTTAAAGGTGGGTTCAAGGATATTTTTCCGGCTGCGTCTTGTTTCTCGATCCTGTCAATCAATCTGCGTAACGACGTCGTGCGTGCTCGTTCCTAGCTGCGCATGCGCACTTCAAGTGTTTGTTAGTGATGGGCATTACAGATCTTTTAGGTGAACTGAATCACTAGAATCAGTTCATTTAAAAGAACTGCTCAAAAGATTCGTTCACCGAATCGTTCATGTCAGTACTGGTACTCACATGTCTAGCCACAACCAATGAGATTGATTGACTGTCTATATAAGGGTCTGAGAATTGTGTGTGTTTTGACGGATTATTGCTCAACTGTTCCTGAGTACAGCTCTCTTAGTTTCTGCCTCACAATGTGAATAGATAGATAGATAGATAGATAGATAGATAGATAGATAGATAGATAGATAGATAGATAGATAGATGCGTTTTGGGATCCAACCCTCTCAGCACACAACAAGACCTGGTTTTAGCTGGTCTAAAGTCTACTTTCAGTTGTCAAATTTCAGGTGTGCTGGGAGCATAGGAGAAAAAAACAAAAACAAAAACAAAAAAAACGCCCGAACATGCAGCATGATGCATTGCGGTCTGTCAATTCCCAAACATGGTAAAATAGACTTGCCCTGACACAAAAATATTGATACACCAGTTTTTACACTGAGCGCTCGTGTGCTGTCTACAAAAGTAGAGCCCTTAGAGTCAGAACCCATGTCTGTGGCAGATGTAGCGGACTCATTGCCAAACACAAAAACTATCCCCTTCCACAATCCCACCCTCAAGAGGATGTTTGTAAAGAAGCAATTAAAAAGTCAAAACAAGTTAAGCCCTTACATTCACACAGTGGAGTCATTGACATTAGAAAAATACAATAAGGACCCAAGTGGGAGTTCAGTACGAACAGAGGCTGGTAGCCAAAAACTGTACTCAGTTAATATAATATATTATATTATATTATATTATATATTATAGGTAGTCTTACAAATAATTAACATAAAATGGACAAATAGAAAAATTGGAATATTCAAAGTATAGCTATCTATGAGCACAGGGGAAAGTGAAATTATACCCCAGATAAATTATTTATGCTTTGCTTAATTCACAACCCTCTCTTGGCATGTAAATACTCAATATCAGGTTTGTCCCATGTCAGGGTTTGTGGGGGCTTGAGGACCAAAATGGAGGGAGGCAAGGCGAGACGTGGCTGGTGTGCTCTGAAGCATTGTTTAATTTAACTCATAAACAAAGTACAACAAAACACAAACCAAGGCTGGGAACTAAACTTACTACTTTCAAACTAAACAGGCAGGACTCAGAGGCGCAGGGAAACGAGGTGTGATGGCGACAGGACAACAACAAAGACTTGACAAGGACAGAACGAAAGCAGGGAACTAAATACACATAGTAACGAGACAAAAAGAGACACCTGGACAGGACACAAGTGGCTTGGGGAGCTGATTGGATAACACAAGGGAACAGGAAAACGAGCACAGACGGACATGATAAAACTTGACGAGACTTTGACAGAAAAGGAGACACAAAGGAAAACATGACCAAAAACAAACAAACCAAAACCCAGATCCTAACATCCCAGCTGTTTTCGGACAGTAGGTGGATGCATTCAGACTTTTTGCTTCAAAAAGACACCATTTTCACAATATGCGTGATGGCAAAATCAGATTAAAAAATGCATTTAATGAAGCCTGACTACATATACGACTGCTTCTGCCAAAACAGCAATCAACACATTAAAAAAAAAAAAATCATTGTTGAATAAACTAAACTACAGCTAAAGACTTCCAGCAGCATAAACTTACTTCCCAAAGTGAAATACAGTTAAAATCAAAACGTCAAAATGTCATTGTTTTGTGTCAAGTCACGGTACAACCCTGTTTTAATGTGCAGCAAATTGGAGTTCCATTCCAAATCACGATATGCTTAATATATTTTTTTATTTTTTGGGGGGGAATCTGACAGCTCATTTCAACCAATCAGTGTTTGAGCAGAGTTGTAAGCAAGCCAAAATAGCAGCACCCTGAAGGAGGGAGCAAAGTTTCATTTGGCTTTTTAAGCTCCCTATTTTTGAACGATGAATACATTTGAATTTGAATGACTGATTGATTCTGATCCTGAGGAGCAAGTAATATTTTCATCAGGTAACAACACACACACATTTTCAGTAATAGGCAGCAAAATAAAGATTTGTTTTTTTAAGTTAATGTTTGATGAGTGGGTAGGCACTCAACTATTTGCATAAAGCCACTAAGAAGTACATTTTCCATAATATGGACCCAAATAATTCTTTCAAATTTATTTTTTTTTATTTTATTTTTTTATATATATCCAAGACAGCAACAGAATCAGACCTGAATTGTTTACGGCCTCTGTGGCTGGTTGCCATCTTGAATAATTCCTCCAGTGGCTCAAAACTTCACAACAAAACCTTCTCCGTTTGGATGTCAGATTGATCAAATTCACATGATCCATGTATCATGCCGACCCCTACCGGGAGAGGACTGCTGCTTGTACTCTACTCTCACTGTGTGGAAAAGAAAGAGAATTCACACAGAGATTGTGAGCTCGCAGCAGGATAATCTCAAAGAGCAAATCAGCATTGTAAAAGGGAAAATGGTGCCAGAACGATTGTACTGGTCTTTGATCACACTTTGACTTCCTTAAAATCCAGAATAAAAAGTATATAGAGGCAGCTAAAAGTGAAAAGCCTTTCAAGTATAGAAATATAAGGATGAAAAGAACAGAAAGGGGTGCGAGATGTCTTTTTTAAACTCACTAAACCCACTAATTCTCCTCATCTTTTTCTTTCATCTTAATTTAGACTTCAGCCTTATTAGTGTACTGGCTCAAGAATTGTAGGGTAGGGAAGTGTGGCAGGGTAACTCCAGGGGTAAATGTTCTGTCAACATTTCATCAACTAAAACCCATTTTTTATACAGATAAGCTTTTGTACGCCACAGTTGTCACTGGCTTTTATGTAGCCAGCATCGGCCTAATCCAGAGGAAACATAAAATTGCTTCCACCAGTTGAGAAAACGACTTCATCTGGAAACCATTTCCAGAGGCGCAAGGTCAAGATATGAGCAGCTCCGTGTGCCACCAGGGTGACCGGCTCCACATTGTTATAAACCACAAGCATGTGGTAGGAAAAGGTTAGTTCAAGTGGCCTACAGTATTGACTTAGAAGCAGCGGGTTTAGATGAGAAGTTAGAGCAATAAAAGACCTGTATTTACAATGAGCTCATGGGAATCAAAACGGACAAGAATGGGAATGTTGGGGGGGGGGGGGGGTTACAAAGTCTCCCGTACAACCCTACAATGAGTATGAAAATGTGAGCTATTAGGTCTTATTTTTTTAGGCTTGCACATAAAAGATAAACATTCAGGATAACTGTCAGAGGCTTACTTATCACACGCTCCACTTTCCTTAGTTGTTTATTCTTATTCATTAAATATAAAGTAATTCTCTTTTGTGTTCTTCGATCTGTTTTGTACTTCTCTTTCTCCATAGATATAATGAAGTAAGAAGTAATGAAGTACAAACACTTGGTTACTGTATTTGAGTAGTTTGCTCCATTACTTTGTACATTCCTGAGTATTTATTTTTTAGACTTTTTAATTTTATCTGTTACATTTTAACATGAGTAGGGCTATCTATACTTTTTACTAGGGATGTAACGATATCCAAACATCACGATGCGATATTATAGCGATATGAAGGTCACGATACGATAATTATCACGATATTGTGGGGGGTTGGCGATATTTAAAAAAAGATCACAATATTGTAAAAAAAAAACAAAAAAAACTCATAGCTCAAAAGAGCTCATACTTAAAAAAACAAAAAACAAACACAATATTGTGCTTTTGTACATAACAGCAATGAAAAATATTAAAAAATATATATCTAAATATATAAATAAATAAAAATATATAGGCACTTACTTGCTAATGCAAGCACACATTGATTGCTTCACAAGCAAATTAGGTTCCCCTTCATCTGACAGTTAGCATAGATTTTAAACATAGATGGCCAAAACATCCCTAATGAAAATTAAATTGCACGAATAAACTAGCCACTAGAGGGTGCTAGAACTACACAAATGGAACTCAACCTGACTGTTTTTACAGATGTGTTCCTCTAAAATATTGTGAACATGACAACGACGATATTGTGGCAGTGTTAATATCACGATGTCACGATATTGCCCTTATTGTACATACCTACTTTTTACTGGATACAAATTCAAAATAGTTGAAACCAATTCAAATAACAGACTTGGAAGAAAAAGCAGCTATAAATCTTTATATATAATTATTACATCCCAGCTTGTGATGGCTCTGTCAAGCTAGGACGTGCAATTGACTAGATTAGAACAACTCGTAAATATGAGAGCAATGTGCGCTGCAACTACAACTATAATTTTAACTTTATAAGGAGAATGTTGCAGACTGCCAGCCAACTGTAGGTGTGTTTCCATTACCCTTTTTCGCAAAAATAAAAGCGATATTGTACTATTTCGATAAAGTACAATTTCGAATTGTCGTGTTTCCATTGAAGAGAGTTTCGCTTATGAGGCGCAATTCTCGGAATGTCCCGTCTCGCGAGACCTCGCTGTTCTGTAGGAGGTGCTCATGATGTTGACTGTAGACGTTTTGGGCATTTAGTGTTGGTGTTGTTGTGTGTGTCCCTCGGCAGTCGGCAAGCAGTTCTGACACAAAAGCGAGTGGCACCGTACTTCCTACTTCCTGTAATCCTAAAATGTTGTTCCCATGCAGAGGCTGGGTAAAAGGCGGGTTACAAATTGTTAAAAGTTTCTGATGTTTTCTGGCGTCCTCCCTGCTAAATTAACCAGACATGGCAGGACAGGATTTCAAGCTCTCCTCTCCTTCAACTTCTCGAAGGAGACCCGCTCGATTACACCTCTCTCTCTTTTGCGCTCATGACGTGCAGTCTCACTTCAGCATGTAAAACTAAAATACAAAACCGAAATTAATAATTCTCAAAACAAATAGTAATTGCAAGTTTAACAAAAATTCACATAAACAACGCGTTACAGTCCTTTCCTCCGTGACCGGGCGGGTGTCACATGACTACTAATGCGCAAAAAGTGTTTCCATTAAACTTTTGCGAAATACTTCTTTTTCGATACGTCTCAAAAACCATCTCATGAGAGTTTTTATGCTTTCTTTTTAACCCATATTCACTATTTTTTTTACCAAGTTGTTATGTGTGGAGCAAGGATGGACCCAATGGCGGAGAAACATGACATGAAGAGGAATGACAGGAAGAGAATAACTTTAATTACTGGAACCAAGACGGTGATGAACAGACGGGACGGAACGCGAACAGACTGGTTGCCATGACTGGGCAAGACGTAAACAGACTTGAGTGACGTGAACAAACTTGAGTTGATGTGGACAGGCTTGAGTGGAACGTGGACAGGCTTGAGTGGAACGTGGAGATGACTTGAGTTGGACGTGGAGACCTGAGTTGCTGTGAAACTTGACCAGACGTAGTGAAACTAGACCAGACGTAGTGTAACTTGACCAGACATAGAGTAACTTGACCAGATGTAGAGTAAAGAAGTATTTCGCAAAAAGTGTTTCCATTACACTTTTGCGTAATACTTCTTTTTCGATACGTCTCATTAACCACCACATGAGAGCGCAAAAACTTTTTTTGCGATATTTTAGAGTTTTTTCGCAAATCTGGTGTTTCCATTACCAGCTTACTTTTGCGAAACATGCCTTTTGCGCAAAACTGAGGGTAATGGAAACGCACCTAATATGAAAGAAGGTTCAGTCATGTCAGCGAGGGGCGGACCAGCAATATGAGCGAGTGATACGCAACACTGTCGACTCGACGCAGGGCAAGTTAGAGAGCCAACTGATGTATAACCATGCCAGAAAATGGAAAGTCTTGCTTTGTTAGCTAATCTCCTTAAAAAAATTACTTTTTTACTTTTACTCAAGTACATTTCAGAGCCTCTACTTTTTTTTTTTACTTTTACAACTTTACTTATTTGAGTGACTACTTTTACCAAAGTTGTTGTACTTTTACTTATGTAGAGAATGTTAATACTTTTCCCATCTCTGTCTATCTCAATGTCGCTGCTGTAAACCCGACCGACCACCTGACATTGTGTTAGTCCGAGATTTGCAAGGCCAACATTGGATCACTATAACAGTTCAACATTTCCAACCATACAATGTGTGTGTCTCAATTTGCATGTGTTTAAGTGGTAAAGTGTTTGCATGCATTTGATTTCCTCTAGTTCATGATTTTGCATGCATTGACCTCTTTGCATAATGAGTACATGTAAAATGTTAAGAATTGACCCTATTTATACAAGCATACAAACAGGCGCATGCAAACAGTGAAATGCAAATAGGACTTGCTGTCTGTCTCTCGTGCATAAATCATTTATGGAAATGAATCACTCTTGTGGGAAAATGACTCTTGGCTTGTAAAGACGGCGGTCGTTGTGGCACATGTAACCCCAGATGCCATGCAAGCTGGGTAAGGCTCAGTATTCTGCTGTGTTTTCTAATGTGAACAAGATCTCGTAAAATATTTTACATTCATCATCAGGTGCTAGTTTAATCAACGGCAAGATTTTTACATGTGGTGCCAAGATTGCCTCCTGAATAAATATAGCATGTGCACTCTGATGTGGCACCGATTGATATTTCCTGAATTAGTTCTGATGTGATTTCTTAGATTCTGTGTGGCTAGCTTAGCAAATGTCAACGAGTTCACTGTCTTTAATAAGCTATAGCTCCAATGTTTGCAAGCCAGCTCCAACGTACCATGAAGACAAGTCACAGTCTGTTGCATGAACAACAAATGAAGGTAAATGTAACATTATCAATGACAGGGTGTAGCGTCTTCCCCAAATAAGCTTTTAGGGCACTGCTTGATCCAGGAGCATGTAAGCATCGCCTGATATGAAATACTTGTATCATGATACACTTTCCAGCCATATCACCCAGCCCCATGACACAGCAAAATCCAACCAAAACAAAAGTTAATGAAAACACAGATCGATACACGATCCACTATCGAGGTTTTATGCTTTCTTTTTAACCCATATTCACTACTGTTTTTACAAAGTTGTTATGTGTGGCGCAAGGATGGACCCAATGGCGGAGAAACATGACATGAAGAGGAATGACAGGAAGAGAATAACTTTATTTATTGGAACCAAGACGGTGATGGACAGGATGGGACAGAACGCCGAGCAGACTGATTGCCATGACTGGGCAAGACGTGGAACAGACTTGAGTGGAACGTGGAGATGACTTGAGTTGGGCGTGGGGATGACTTAAGTTGGACGTGGAGACCTGAGTTGCTGTGAAACTTGACCACACGTAGTGAAACTTGACCAGACGTAGAGTAACTTAACCAGGACGTGGAATAAACTTGACAAGACTCAGAAAACTTGACAGACTTAGAAAACTTGACCCGAACGTAGAGAAACTAGAAACACAGCTTAGCACACTAGACAAGACAAGACAAGACAAGACAAGACAAGACAAGACAAGACAAGACAAGCTACTACAATGCTCCCACACCCGCGTGAAACAAACACCACTCCCTGATACCAACACATACGAACCACTAACAATACACAGCTGGGAAACACAGCAGGCAGGGGGAACCAATTAGCAACACACACAGGTGGACCTACTCAGACAAACGAGACAGGGGAACACACCACCACACTCACCAAAATAAAACAAAATCCAACTCAAACAAAACTGAAACATGACAAAAGGATTATTATTATTATTATTGTGTGAAGGCTGGAGGCCACATATGTTATTCTACACCATTCCCGTTATTCTTATTATTCTTATTCTTATATTTTATTCCTCACACTTTTTTGTCCAGTTTCTACTTCCACATTTTTCACCCGATTCACTCCGTTCCAAATATTCGCGCCTACATCGCTTCCATTTTTCTTATTCCCACGATTCACGTGTTACCCGCAATTCCCGATTTCGTACCCGATTTTTCCCCATGTATTCTTAATGGGAGATTCAAAATTTCACATTTCCTTCCAGATTTTTTTTTTTCGTTCCAACTTCAATATATTCCAGCAATTCAAGCCATGAGCTCTTCCAGCTTTTCAGTTCCAAAATTTATGCCTTACCCACAATTCCCGATTTCGTACCCAAATATTTCCCACATTCTACATTTTCCATTTACTTCCACATTATCTATCCGATTGACTTCGTTACAACTTCAATATATTCCACCATTTCACGTCATGAGCTCTTCCATCTTACCAACTAACTTACCACGCATGGCGGCCATTTTCCAAATTACCATGAATGGCGGCCATTTTGGATAAATGATTAGATATGCCCAGGATTCCTCGCCATCTTGGCCAATGGATTAGCGACGCCTAGGATTTCCGCCACGTCGTCCACCGAGGGCGGCGGCCATCTTGGCCAATTGATTCGGGAAGCCTAGGATTTCCGCCACGTCGTCCACCGGTGGCGGCGGCCATCTTGGCCAATTGATTAGGGACGCCTAGGATTTCCGCCATTTCGACCTAATTTCAATAGGAAGTGACCAGATTTCAACAGGAAGTGACCTGATTTTAACAGGAAGTGACCTCATATCAACAGGAAGTGACCTCATATCAACAGGAAGTGACCTAAAATAAACAGGAAGTGACTTAAAATAAACAGGAAGTGACCTAAAATCAACAGGAAGTGACCCGATTTCAACAGGAAGTGGCCTGAAATCAACATGAAGTGAGCATGCTAGTGCTGTTAGCATGCTAATGCTAGATAATGCTAACGCTAGCTGAACATGCTAATGCTATTGCTAGCTTAGCATGCTAATGCTAATGTTAGCTTAACATGCTAATGCTAATGTTAGCTTAGCATGTGAATGCTAATGTTAGCTTAGCATGCTAATGCTAATGTTAGCTTAGCATGCTAATGCTAATGTTAGCTTAGCATGCCAATGCTAATGTTAGCTTAGCATGCCAATGCTAATGTTAGCTTAGCATGCTAATGCTAATGTTAGCTTAGCATGCTAATGCTAAATTAGCATGCTAATGCTAATGTTAGCTTAGCATGCTAATGTTAGCTTAGCATGCTAATGTTAAGTTAGCATGCTAATGCTAATGTTAGCTTAGCATGCTAATGCTAAGTTAGCATACTAATGCTAATGTTAGCTTAGCATGCTAATGTTAAGTTAGCATGCTAATGCTAATGTTAGCTTAGCATGCTAATGCTAAGTTAGCATACTAATGCTAATGTTAGCTTAACATGCTCATGCTAATGTTAGCTTAGCATGTTAATGTTAATGTTAGCATGCTAATGCTAATGTTAGCTTAGCATGTTAATGTTAATGTTAGCATGCTAATGCTAATGTTAGCTTAGCATGCTAATGCTAGCTTAGTATACTAATGCAAATGTTACCTGATTTCAACAGTGACTATTACTCCATTGCTTAAGTTTGCCACTCCTTACACCATTGCGACTTGATTCTACCCTCCTTACTTCATTGCTTACTTAATTCTTCTCACTTTACTCCATTGCTTACCCGATTACTTGCTACTTCCTCCATTTCTTACTTGATTTCTTCCTTGTTTTCTTGTTTCTTGCTGATTTATTTTTACTTTTGTGGTATTTGTCTTCCTTCAACTGCTTCTAGATTTCTGGATGAATTTAAACCATTCCAACTTCAGCATGTTAAGCTCATTCCATGTCATTCAGTATCATTCAACACCATTCAATATCATTCAATATCTTTCAATATCATTCAACATTATTCCAAATCATTCCACAGGTATTCATTCAGCTCTCCAGCCTTCACACGCCATTTCCCCAGAAATGGCATTTGTAGTTATTATTATTATTATTATCCGTCCATCCATTTTCCTAACCATTTATCCTCATGAGGGTCGCAGGTACGCTGGAGCCTACCTCAGCTGTCAATGGGCGGAAGGCGGGGTACACCCTGAACTGGTCGCCAGACAATCACAGGGCACACATAGATGAACAACCATTCGCACCCATAATCACACCAACAGACAATTTGGCTTGGTCAATCGGCCAACCATGTAAACCCACGCAGGCACGGGGTGGACATGCAAACTCCACCCAGGAAAGCCAAAGCCAGAATCGAACCCTGCACCTCAGGACTGTGAGACGGAGGTGCTAATCAGTGTTCCACTGTGCTGACATTATTGTTATTATTATTATTAATATTATTATTATTATTATTATTATTATTAATAATAATAATAATATCTATCCATCCATCCATTTTTTTGGGGGGTGCTGGAGCCTATCTCAGCTGGCTTTGGGCAGTAGGTGGGGTAAACCCTGAACTGGTTGCCAGCCAATCGCAGGGTATTATTATTATTATTATTATTATTATGTTTTCTTGGCTGCTTCTCAGTCAGGTCCTCCAGTGTGGAATTCATATTATGCTTGTGCTTGTATGCGTTCTCAGAATACTCCGGCTTCCTACCACATTCCAAAAACATGCATTCTAAATTAATTCTAATTCAACACTGTAAATTGGGTTCAGGTTAGAAGAATAATATTGACTGTGTGTAGAAAATATACACTCACATTCCGTACAAATGACTCTTAATGGATTTCGAGGCACTCAAATTGTTGAACAAATTCCAGATGATGGTCAAACGACATCAATCAGTGTCTCGATAGTTTGCCTCGATGTTTTCTCAATTGTAGTGGGACATGACTGTGTCTAAAGTCCGTGTTCACATGGCCGTTTCAGAATTAAATGCATAGGAACATTAGTTTGCTTACCGGGCAAAGGAATGGGGGAAGTGAGTCTCGGGTCAGACTCCACATACACACAGGACCTTCCGTTTTGCCTCTGATACTACCTCAGAAGGCGGCAAGAAAAGAAAAGAAAAAAAAGAAAGAAAAGAAAAGCCAGCTGAGATGACCAATCAATGTGTAAGGAGCTAATTCAGTGCTCCTCCTCCATCTTTAAAGCTCTGTCTCTTTGGAATCGTTACCTCTGAACTGACAATATGAACTGGGATACATAGTGAGTTTATGCTTGTGTGCGTGTGCATGCGTGTATGTGTTTGTGCTTGGCTGTGTCTATGGCAGGATGGGGGGTGTAAGTGCAGAGAGATGAGGATTTTTATCGACTGACACCTTATCATATTTTCTGTCACATCTTGACAAGTACTGCCAGACAGTATTGAATGGTCAGTGAGGTGTGTGTAAGTGTGTGTGCTACACAAATGTGTTATAGCAACAATACTGCACAACCAATACATATATACGATGATATTCCTACAATCTCTTTCTGGGATTACGGCACTTTACATAGTGAACTGTTGTTGTACATCAGATTACACTGTGGACTAATTTTAAAAACAATTGTAGATTTTGAATGATTAAAAACTAAAATTGGCATGCTGATTCCAAATTTGCAGTCAGTTATGTTCTAGCACGTCAAGTTTACTCTCCAGATAAGCAAAATTCTACTGATTGGCTGTAGTAAGAAGAGCTGATTATGGTTGGACGCATCAACAGCTACATGTGATGTGTAGTTTTCAAAGCTTGGAAGTATCTGAGCATTTTATTTACATACATACACATTTTTTTAATGGTATTTATTTAGTTTTCAGAAAACTCTCAAAAACATGACAAGTCCATAGAGAATAAGTGAGATCAGTTTTGGATTCTGCACCAAAATCTGAGTTAAAACAGCTGTCAGACCTAACTCAAAATAAACATAAAAAAAATGTTTTCCCCAGTGTCATCGATAAATATGCAGAATGTACAATTATTAATTTTGTGCAGGGAGTCCTCGAGTTAGGACGCGCTTGACCGACGACGTTTCGACTCTATGACGGCTGCGCCTCGTCCGCCATTTTGTCCCCAGTGTTTCTACTTAGCTAGTTGCTAGCGCTTGTCTGTGTTTCTTTCCATCCACCTCTCAGGAGTAATGGTAAGTACATCTTATTTTTTTAAATTTTAATGTATTTTATATACATATATATATGGAATTTTATCAGAAAATAGACCATTTCTGTCATGGTTCGGTTCTCAGCCTGTTGTGCTTTTGTGTGTGTGTGTTCCAGTGCTACCAACGAGGGGGGCGTTCCCCAGCCCCGCACCTGCATCGCGTTTGCAATCATGGCTTTAAAAGGACTCCGAGCAGCACAGCCAGCTGTCGGATTATTATTTGCTCATCTTCATGTCCAAGTGTTCTCCGCGTTTCCCTGTTGGTAAAGTTGTTTGAATCTGCCGTCGTCTTTAGTTTACTAGTATTCACGTGTGTGTTTCCGCGTCGCCTTTTGTTGTTATTCTCGTGTGATTGATTCCGTGTGCATTTCGTGTCGTCCTTGCCGGTTGCAAGTGATTTTGTTTTTTCTAGTCCTTGCTGTTAGCAAGTGTTTTTTGTTACGTTAGTTCTCCTTGCCGTTTGCAAGCGATTTTGGTTATGTTAGTTTTCCTTGCAGTTGCAAGCGCTTTTTGTTACATTCGTGTTCCCTGCCTTTTGCAGGAGATTTGTGTTTTCCAATTCCTCCTTGCCTTTTGCAAGTGCCTTTTGTTACTTCCGTGTCCCTCGCCTGTGTGCAGGGACACCTCTGTAAATTTCGCCTACTTGCCTGCGAGCAAGCTTTTTGCAATCGGTTTATCACCAAAAATAAATCGAGATTGTTTTCCTCTTCTGAGCCTGCATTTCTGGGATCTGTTTTTCACCGACTCAGCTGAGTCGTGTCAGAATAATCCGACCATGGATCCCGCAGACTCAGAAAAGGTGAGACAGGCATTGACCAGTCAGGGGCAACGGGTCGGGCAAACCGAGACCACCCTGGCCGGTCTTCAAGAGGTGGTAGGCCGGCTTGCTCGTCGTTGTGAGGAGATGTTCGGGAGGCTTGAGCAGCTCAGTTCCCGCCCGGAACTTCCGCGTTCGGACACTGCCATTTCGGCGCTCCCGGTTACACATAAAGAACCCGTTTTGCCCCACCCGTCACGCTACGATGGACAGCCTGGAGGTTGCGGTCAGTTTTTGCATCAGTGTTCGCTCATTTTCGACCAGCAACCTTTTACTTACGCCCGTGATCAGTCCAAAGTAGCGTTCATTATGAGCCTCCTGTCTGGTCAAGCCGCTACCTGGGCTATGGTGGTGAGCAACGCGCGACCAGACCTTCGGTCCTCTTTTTCCAATTTTGTTGGTGAATTTCAACGCGTGTTCGATCATCCGGTTAGGGGGAGAGAGGCCGGGGGTCGGTTGCTTGATTTAGTACAGGGGGAAAGATCGGTCGCTGATTATTCAATCGAATTCCGTATTCAGGCCGCCGAGAGCGGGTTTGGTGACTGTGCTTTGCGGAGTGTCTTTCGTCGAGGACTGAATACACAACTCAAGGATGAACTGGCAGTCCGCGACGACACGAGCTCTTTAGAAGGTCTCATTGAACTAACGATTCGTTTGGACAATCGTGTACGGGAACGTGGCAGAGAGCGGGCTGTTGAGCGGCGTGGAGCAGCCGTTAGCAACGACATGTCCAGACTCTCACTCGACGTCACCGAAGCACGCACCCTCCCGGGATCCCCGGACAACGGAGTGGAGCCCATGCAACTGGGTGGTGGACACCTGCACCCGGAGGAGCGTCGTCGCCGATGGGTCGCTGGTGCCTGCCTATACTGCGGTCAACCGGGACATCGAGTGGTATCGTGCCCAACGCGACCCCCACGCAAGACGCGGCCGACCGCTCGCCTGGGGGGACGTGCCGACGTGCCCCTGAAGTCCGTGAAGGAGGCAAATCCGGGTAAGCATGAACCGGGGGGAACCGAACCATGCCCGCCGTCGGGGTCTTCTCTCAGAGAAAGACGACTAGAGTTGTCGGGGGAGCTGTCTGGATACGGGTTGAGTGTTAGGGTGAGTGCGTTGATCGATTCCGGGGCAGATGACTGCTTCATAGACCCGTGTGTGGTGGAAGCTTTAGGAAGCCCGGTAGAGACTTTAGAGAAGGTCAAGGAGGTCTTCGACCTCAACGGGCACCTATTGGCGGAGGTACGACTGTCTACCGGTCCTCTGACCTTGAAACTCTCGGGAAATCATGAGGAGAGAAGGAGATTTTTTGTTATGCCGTCCCGTTCTGCGCCCTTAGTGTTGGGCCTTCCATGGCTAAGAACGCATAATCCGGAGATCGATTGGGAGAAGCCGGCTTTAGAGAACTGGAGTCCCTTCTGCCATGCCCACTGTCTGAAATCGGCAGGAGGGACTACATCGGTGCAAGCAAATTCAACTCCAGAACCGGTATGTCTCGATAACGTTCCCGAGGAGTATCGTGATTTAAGTAAGGTCTTTAGTAAAGATCGGGCACGAGCATTGCCGCCTCATCGTCCGTATGATTGCGCGATTGACCTGATTCCCGGTGCCCCATTGCCGGGTTCACGTTTATATCAGGTGTCCCAGCCGGAGCAAGACGCTTTACGGGAGTACATTAATGAATCGCTAGCGTCTGGTCAGATACGCCCGTCCAAGTCTCCCGTGGGAGCTGGTTTTTTCTTTATCGAGAAAAAAGACAAGACACTCCGCCCTTGCGTCGACTATCGTGGTTTGAATGAGATCACGGTTAAGAACAAATATCCCCTTCCCTTGCTGGACTCAGCGTTCGCTCCATTGCAGTCGGCCCGAATTTTTACTAAGCTAGACCTGCGAAGCGCCTATCATTTGGTGAGAATACGGGAGGGGGACGAGTGGAAGACTGCTTTTAAGACGTCACTCGGACACTTTGAATATTGTGTTATGCCTTTTGGTCTGACAAACGCCCCAGCAGTATTCCAATGTCTAATTAATGACGTCCTTAGGGACATGTTGAACACTTTTTGCTTTGTTTATCTCGATGATATACTGATTTTCTCACGCGACATTCAGGAGCATAGGCAACATGTTCGCCTGGTCCTCCAGCGCCTCTTGGAAAACCGGCTCTATGTGAAGGCAGAGAAGTGCGAGTTCCACGCCAAGTCTGTACAATTTCTGGGATTCATTATTGAGGGAGGGCGATTACGGGCGGATCCGGTAAAGACTCAAGCCGTGGTCGAGTGGCCGACTCCCAAGAACCGAAAACAGCTACAACGATTTTTGGGATTCGCTAATTTTTATCGTCGCTTTATCAAAGATTATAGCTTACGGGCTGCCCCCCTTACTAAACTGACGTCAAGTAAAGTACCCTTTAGGTGGTCACCTGTTGCGGAAGAGGCATTTTTGAAATTGAAACAGCAGTTTGTAAACCCGCCAGTGCTCATCCACGCTAATACAGATCTGTCTTTTGTGGTCGAGGTTGACGCGTCGGATTCAGGAGTGGGGGCGGTCCTGTCCCAGCGGTCGCCAGAAGACGGGAAGCTCCATCCCTGCGCCTTCTTCTCCCGGCGACTGAGTCCAGCGGAGGCGAACTACGACGTCGGGAATAGGGAACTTCTGGCTATCGTGCTGGCTTTACAAGAATGGCGACACTGGCTGGAGGGCGCCAAGGAACCCTTTAGGGTGCTGACGGACCACAAGAACCTGGCATACCTTCGGTCAGCCAAAAGACTTAACTCGAGGCAAGCACGTTGGGCCTTACTGTTCACGAGGTTCAACTTTGTTGTGGACTACCGCCGGGGATCCCGGAACCAGAAGCCGGACGCCTTGTCCCGGATCCACGATGCGGCCACGCCGGAGGCAGGAACTGAACCGATCCTACCCGCACATTGTTTCGTGGGGGCAGTTCGTTGGGAGGTCGAGAAGCGAGTCACTGAAGCCCAGGAAGGGCTCGCAGTGCCGGAGGAGTGCCCGGCAGAGAAACTATTCGTTCCTGACCCGGTGCGGGCTGACGTCCTACGGTGGGGTCACACCTCACGAGTGGCATGTCACCCAGGGATCAACCGGACTCTTGCCCTGATTAGCCAGCGGTTTTGGTGGGCCGACATGAAAAAGGACGTCACGGAATTCGTCAAAGCATGTACCGCTTGTGCGTGCGGGAAGTCGTCCCACCAGCCGCCGATGGGACTACTGAGGCCGCTACCCATCCCGACGCGGCCTTGGTCTCACATCTCGTTGGACTTCATCACCGGCCTCCCCCGGTCAAGGGGAAACACGGTAATCATGACCGTGGTCGACCGGTTTTCGAAACTGACTCACTTTGTTGCTCTTTCCAAACTGCCATCATCCTGGGAGACTGCTCAACTCCTCGTCCGTCATGTCTTCCGTCTTCACGGCATTCCGGTGGACTTGGTGTCCGACCGGGGTCCTCAGTTCATCTCCCAGGTCTGGAGGAAATTCTGTAAGCTGTTGGGCGCCACAGCCAGTTTGTCTTCTGGATATCATCCACAAACCAACGGCCAGACGGAGAGGGCCAACCAGGACCTTGAAGCTGCTCTACGATGTGTGTGCCTGCACAACCCGGAATCCTGGTCATCGCACCTCTCCTGGATCGAGTACGCCACGAACACTCTGCCGTCCTCTGCAACCGGTCTCTCACCCTTCAAGGCGGCGTACGGCTACCAGCCACCTCTGTTCCCTTCTCAAGAAGGTCCCATCGAACTGCCCACCATCCAACACCACCTCCGGCGGGCCCACAAGGTATGGCAGGAGACACGAGCGGCGCTATCTCGCTCAGCGGCCCGCAATAAGGAGATTGCGGACCGTCGGCGACGTCCGGAGCCCACTTACCAGCCAGGAGACAAAGTCTGGCTCTCATCCAGGGACTTGCGCCTGGCAGGGTGCTCGAAGAAACTGGGTCCGCGCTACATTGGTCCCTTCGAAATACTTACTGTCATCAATCCTGTGACTGTGAAACTCCGTCTTCCGCCTTCTCTCAAGGTGCATCCTGTGTTCCACGTTTCCCTCCTTAAGCCTGTGACTCCCAGCCCACTGAACCCGCCTGCACCCGCTCCGCCTCCTCCCCGAGTGGTCGATGGGGATCCTGTTTACACGGTCAAGGAAATCTTGGACTCGAGGTGCAGGGGCCGGGGCTTCCAGTATCTGGTCGACTGGGAAGGTTACGGACCGGAGGAGCGGCAATGGATCCCCCGCTCCTGGATCCTGGACCCGTCTTTGCTCGACACTTTCTACGCTGCTCATCCTGATAAGCCAGGTGGTCCGCCAAGGGGCGTCCGTTGAGGGGGGGGTACTGTCATGGTTCGGTTCTCAGCCTGTTGTGCTTTTGTGTGTGTGTGTGTTCCAGTGCTACCAACGAGGGGGGCGTTCCCCAGCCCCGCACCTGCATCGCGTTTGCAATCATGGCTTTAAAAGGACTCCGAGCAGCACAGCCAGCTGTCGGATTATTATTTGCTCATCTTCATGTCCAAGTGTTCTCCGCGTTTCCCTGTTGGTAAAGTTGTTTGAATCTGCCGTCGTCTTTAGTTTACTAGTATTCACGTGTGTGTTTCCGCGTCGCCTTTTGTTGTTATTCTCGTGTGATTGATTCCGTGTGCATTTCGTGTCGTCCTTGCCGGTTGCAAGTGATTTTGTTTTTTCTAGTCCTTGCTGTTAGCAAGTGTTTTTTGTTACGTTAGTTCTCCTTGCCGTTTGCAAGCGATTTTGGTTATGTTAGTTTTCCTTGCAGTTGCAAGCGCTTTTTGTTACATTCGTGTTCCCTGCCTTTTGCAGGAGATTTGTGTTTTCCAATTCCTCCTTGCCTTTTGCAAGTGCCTTTTGTTACTTCCGTGTCCCTCGCCTGTGTGCAGGGACACCTCTGTAAATTTCGCCTACTTGCCTGCGAGCAAGCTTTTTGCAATCGGTTTATCACCAAAAATAAATCGAGATTGTTTTCCTCTTCTGAGCCTGCATTTCTGGGATCTGTTTTTCACCGACTCAGCTGAGTCGTGTCAATTTCATGAGTCCTTGTACATTGTCAAGGCACCCAGTACAAGAGGCAGCAAAACAACCCCAAAACATCATTGAACCTCCACCAAGTTCGACTTTAGGCACTGTTTTTTTTATTGCAGGCCTCACTCGTTTTTTTCTGTAAACAATACAATGGTGTGCTTTTCCAAAAAGCTCAACCTTAGTCTCGTCTGTCCACAGAATGTTCTCCCAGAAGGATTGAGGCTTACTCAGGTACATTTTGCAATCTTCAGCCTGGCTTTTTTTTTTATGTATCTTAGTCAGCAGTGGGGTTCTCCTTGATCTGCTGCCATAGGGCTTCTTCTAATTCAAATGATGACGTATGGCCCGAGCTGACATTTCAACACCCAGAGTCTGCAAAACAGTTTGAACTTGTGTGGATGTTGACTGAGGTTGTTTATCCACCACTCAAACTAACCGACATCCTTTTGTCAATTTTTCTTTTCCGTAGAGAGATTAGCCACAGTTCCATGGGTTATGAACTGCTTGATTAGAGTGTGCACAGTCAACAACGGAACTTCAAGATCCCTGGAGATGGTCTTGTATCCTTGAGATTGTTTATATGTTTCAACAATTTTGCTTCTGAAGTCCTCAGACACTTGATTTACACACAGTTCTAAAAGGGTGCCAACAATTTTGTCCAGACCATTTTTTGCATTCTATGTAAAATTGTGTCAATTCCAGCTTTTTTGTCTTCTTCCAATGCACATCAAAGAAATAAACGCTATCATACCAAAAACATTTGTAATTGCAGCAATTTCTGGGAGAAATGGTGTATTTTGTGATAAATTTTCAGTGGTGTCAATAATTTCGTCCATGACTATTTTCACACACACATATACATATATATATATATATATATATATATATATATTAAAGGTGTCAGTCGATTAAAAGTTTTAATCGTAATTAATCGCATGACTTCAATAATTAACTGACGATTAATCGCACATTAATCACATGTTTTAATGTTTTATACTTCTTCAATTTATATCTAAATTTACAATAAAATGTAAAAAAAAATTCCTAATTTAAATATGGTTTTATTTTTTAGTCATTGATAGAGAAATTTCATAACAAATCAATAACAAAAAAAAAAGTTTTTTTTCAAAAAAGTTCCTTGGACTGCCTAATTTTTAACAAAGTAAAAGTGAAAGTGAAATTATGCACATTTTTAAAACTGTAAAATACAACACAGTCCCCACAAATATATGCATTCGCTGATGCTTTTATTTTGTAAAGTGAAATAGAATGTGCATTGTAAAATGACGAATTTTTGCTGCAAAGGAACCAGAAACGATCTGTGTTTTTTTCATATTAAGAGCTATTTAATTTTAAATAAAAAGTAACTTGCGAGTTTCTGCACAGTTTAAAATTGTAATATACAACTTGACACCAATACCCACAAATATATGCAGTATAATATAATTTATTGCTGCTAAATTGTGTTATAATGACTCCTTTTCACAACGTTGGACGCTTTTATTTTGTTAAGTCCTCGGATTCGCCATAACGCAGCTGAGGCCGCTCTACTGTTACAGCGAACACATCGGTACTTTCACTTTCACCCTTATGAGCTATTTTGTGGAGATGCTGAATAAACTACGCCTCACATTTAAAGATAAATAGGCTTGGGCTCACTCCAACTGACAAGATGGCGTCCATTCGTTATCTTTACTCTCAAGGGGGTTTCAGAGTGCCAATGGACACCTCTTGGTGCTCGGTGCTAACGGCTAACCAAGTGTGATCTTTCAAAGCAGGGGAATGGGTGGCAGTCGTGAGACACCGTCCAAATAGCTCCTCCACGCAATGTTTGGCTTTAACTGAGTATACACCACACTGTCAGCAGTTACATTGTATGACACAATTCTACCTTAAGTTGATCCATCACTTTGCTCATTTTGCTTTGTGATAATAAACTACTTTCCCCATGACAAAAAAAAGTGTGTTGCGGGCACATTGAAACTACACAAACGCCGGACTAACTAACCCGCTTACACATGGCTTTTATCTTCAGTGAGAAATGACTCTGAAGTAGTCAAGGACAGGACATTATCAGCTCCATTTGCAGCATACTGAACAAGCAAGTCGGCATTTCAACTGCAGTAGCAGTGTGACTCGAGGTGCTCTTAGTAAAGGGCCAACCTGAGGTGAAGATAGTGAGAGCATCGTGTTCTCAAACACTGTGGATGCTTGACCTCCATGTAGTGCGTCTCCCAATATTTTAGATGTCAAGCCTACTCAAAGTCTTCCATCTCATCAGTGTACTGAGCGACAGTGTCTACTTTCGAAAAGTGAGTTGGGAAGTAATTCCATGCAATTTGGTGATGTCTACTAGTCATCGAGCAGATTGTTTATTGGACTCTAAATGAGCGCTTTTGTCGTTTCTGGCAGATGCTGAGGCCTCATCAACGCATAGTCACGTCTGTTGCTCTGAGGACAATGCAACACATTCGCCACACACATTACTCGTCGATGTGTCGGTGTGTGTGTGAGGTGTATGGGGTGCATGTGTGTCTGACATCCGTGACCAATCAAGACAGAAGCCACAGGCTTTCCAACTGCTCTCCCCTGAGACCAAGCAGTGGACAGCCAATATGTCACACGCGCACACGCACGCACACATACATTGTAAGGCTGACAGATTGGTAGTTTATGGGTGTTAACAGACAGAGGGAACCTCTTTCTTCACCATCATCCGTCATTGCCTTCAAACCAACCTCCTCTGCAAACAGACACACGCGTACACATGTGCACGCACACACACAAAGGGGAGCCAGCATGTGTGCGTGTTCTTTATTAAGGCAGGAAACAAACTGGAAATAGTGCCATTCAGCAGTGGATCCTCACCAGACAAAACAGTCTCTCTGTGTATGTAAAAGAAAGGAAATTAAAGGGGTGCAATTTAAGAGCAGAGGTCAATAGCATGTTGACCTGGGTTGAATAGTGAAGCCCTCACTTTGAAAACAGCAATAAAGGAAAAAAAAGGAGGGTTCACAAAAAGAAGCCAGGCGAACGAGAAAGATTAGGTTAACTGGGAATCAAACGTAAATGATGAAAAATCTGTCATCAATAGCGCATAAAAAAAAAAATAATCTTGTCATGAGAAGTGATGATTTTACTTAAGACAAAACTTATAATCAAGGCTATAATACAATCAATGAAAAAGCAAACACCATCTTCTTATGTTTCAGTGAGACATTAAATCTGCAGGAGTGCAATAGTGCAATGCGACTTGCACGTATGAAATTTTAGGTGCAACAAACAGCGGCATTGGGCTAGCCATTAGCTTTACATGTTAAGTAGCCAAAGTGTCAATGTTATTATTAAAGGGGCACAATGCAAGATTAGACTCAAATTTGAGTGTTAAAATAACCATATTTTTCACCCACACATGTTTTAAGAATTGTATAATGGAAAGGAGGCACGACTGTGGCACAATGACTGTTGCCCCTTTTTTTCTGGAAAAGGAAAAAATGTTGGAGGGTTCGGGCCGGAAACTTTAACTGTGGCTCTGAGCATGACGTCATGCGCGTGCACGCTATTGTCCCTGTTAGCTCTCGCGATTGTTCACGCAACTTCACAGACAGGACAGCTAATTCAAACTGGATTTAAAGAGACCTGCACCCAATACGTCTCAATCCCTACTGGAGACTCCACGGAAGACAAAGAGAAGTAAAAAACTTTCAGACCAGCGTCACGGGAGGACGCGGATAAATATAGGAGCAGCGTTCGTCAGGTGGAGAGAGCTAAGAGGTATCCTGGGGATAAAACGGGACACACAGCTTGCTGACTTTTCGCTAAAAAGGATGTGCTAAAAAGCACATCTTGTCTATTTATGATTAGCAGTGCAGAATAAAACTACCACACGGTCGCTAATGTCTCCGCACTTGGGCATATTAGCAACATATTGCTATCCTCAATGTCATCAGATTCACGGGATGCGCTATTGACATTTGGAAGGTTGTAATTACGTAAGCATTTGGCACTTTTCACATACAAAGTAACTTGAAGATTAATACGTTTCTTACCTCTGTAGACATTGTTAAGCCTATGAAAAAGGCGTTGTGCTCCGTGTTTACGTTTGTTCAATTAACTTGGAGGTTTACTCGTGCCCGAAAAGTCGCGCACGCCCCTGACCGTGTGCACGTCGCTGGGGTCCATTCCACGTTTCACCAGAGGGGTCGCAAATGTGCAAAAACTCTGCTGAATTCTGCTTCGTTCCCCTTTAACAAATACAAACAAATGAAGATTGTTGTTTTTGTTTTTTTTTGTTTTTTTGTTTTTTCTTCACTACAGTATTTCAGATTTTACGGATAAAGTTGGACAATTAGTCCACGACATGTCAAGTCACGTCACACTACTGTTATTGACTGGGCCCCTCCACAATGAGTAAATGTTCCATATGTACAATAGTAAACTGGAAATGTAAAATGAAGCCAATTGACATAATGACTGTACACTCATTGGCCACATTAACATATGAGCAGTGTCCACTCCTGTTTTGCACTTAATGTGTCTTTTAATCACATAAGCACACCTGGATTTTCACAGTGACACCTCCGGGTTTCTCTGCTTGCCTTCGTCCTCATCTGACTCTTTCATTTAAATGTTATTTCTGGAAATAAGTCAATCTTTATGGCGCTAAATCTATAACAACCTAGATAACCTTTGATGTAAGCTAAATTAACGGATTACAACAAATGTGAGATGGAGTGATATATAAAGTTAAATATCCCAGTGCTGTTGTACATACTGTATATCAGGTGTGGCGAGATCCGGTCCTCGAGGGCCGCAGTCCTGCTGGTTTTGGATATTTCCCTTCTTCTACACAGCTGATTCATGATCAGCTCATCAGCAAGCTCTGCAGAAACCTGATAACGAGCCTGTTAATTGGAATCAGCTGCACTTCGAGTAGGGAAATCTGCAAAACCTGCAGGACACCGGCCCTCGAGGACCGCAGTTTGCCACCCCTGCTGTATATCATCTCTAAATTTCATATAGATATCTTTATGCATGTTCCATGTTAACATACACAGGATAAGTAGTAAACCAAATGAGTTTTCAGCACCTACTGGAACAAAGAATAGAAGAAAATATAGCCTTAGTCCCCCTTAGGCAGCTATTACAGCTTCAGCTCTACTGAGTCTTTGGTTTGGCTCACTATTTAAGTTCTAAATATGATGGGTGAAGTTAAAGATTCATGAGGGCCAGTAAAATTACTCAGCAATAATAATAATAATAATTATTATCATCATCATCATCATCATCATCATCATCATCATTATTATTATTATTATTATTATTCTGCGTTAAACAAATTGATTTCTTTTTTTTTTCTTTTTTTTTTGCCCTATGTGTATATTTACAAAGTGTATAGTGCAAAACTAGTGAAGTGACAAATTGATTTCTACTATTATTCAGCCATCCTGTTGTCAAATTTATTAAATACGATGACATCCGCCACTCATGTCCGAGAGGGTCAGAATCTGTCAGCCTGCACCTTGATCAAACCCAACATAAGCCTGTTACACCACCGGCACCATAACTTAGACCTGCTTTTAGCTGGTCTCAAGCTTAGTCTACTTTCTTCCACCAAATTGTCAGGTGCTCCAGGGGCTTGTAAATAAGAATAACCTCGGTCCACCGGAATGCCTAACATGGCGCAAGCCGAAATAATGCTAAACGATGCTTGTACTCGCACGAAAATCAAGATGTGCCAGTTTTTATAGCGAAAGCAAGTGTGCTGCCGACAAAAATAGAACCCTTCATCTTACCAGTCTCACCATATTGAATGGTCCAGGGTGTACCCTCCATGCCTCTCAGTCAACTGGGGTAGTCACCAGCTCTCCCATAACCCTAAACAATTAAAGGCCGGTGGGGGCCAAGTACTCAGAGGCTAAGAGCCACAATTTTTACTGTTAAAGCAAGAGCCACACCGTAGACATGGGCATCCATGAACTTCCTCTCACTCTCTAGCTTTCTTTCGCATGTTTTGATGAACTCCCATTCATTGTGGCTTAGTAGCCCGTGCAATGTTTCAAGCAAGTTGATACAAGTGCTTCATACATTTTGGTAACAGCTGCCCTATTTGTCTGACTTTTTTAGGTGAGCAACCTGTGCTTGAGAAGTTCACTACCGTTTGGAAATTCCTGCATGACGGAAATTGAAGTGCCGCTGAAGAATTGAAGCCTTGAAATGCTCTAATGATGCAGAACATATACGGCAGGCTTTCCTTTACGTTCAACAATAACTGTTAAAACGTCCTGTGTTCATGTTCATATATTTGTTTTGCATTTTCCCCTCCCATTTTGAGAGTAAATTTTGTAGACCAACACTACTGAAATAGTTTTGCTTCCAACTCATTTGCATCAAACGCATCACCATATGCATGTACTTGGCTCCTTGATCAGTGGGTGTACCCCATCTACTGCTCGTAGTCAGCTGGGGTAGCCTACATGGTCGTCGTTGCTCAGTGGAATGGTGGCAGTCTCCCAACCCAGAGGTTGTGGGTTCGATCCCATGCCCTTGTGACCACGTTTAAGTATCCTTGAGCAAGATACTGAACCCCTAATTTCCCCTGATGCTGTGTCATCAGTAGGTGAAGGTGTAGTCAAATTGTGAAGTGCTTTGAGGGCCTTGTAAGGTGGAAAAGCGCTGTATAAATGAAGCTCCATTTACATTTTGCCCGGAGACCCTTGTGAGGATAAACAGTTCAGAGGATGGATGGATGGATGGATGGATGGATCCTTGATTGACAAATGCAATCAGTTCCATCGCCACGTTTGAATGAGCCCTCACACACTGCACTTGCTCATCCACGAGAAAGTGTGCCCATAATTTGCAAGAGCTGATGCAGCATCCAACCATCAAGTATAAAAGTGAGTCTTTTCCCACTGGTTTAGAAAAGAAGTAGGGTCACCTCACCAAAATATATCTCTCATTCTTACAGCCTCTTTGTTCATCTTAAGAAGGAGGTGGAGACAAGATTTATCTTTTATTGTTGGTAAATTTGCTGTATTTATCAAGGACTCCTCCATTGTCCTCATGCCAATCAGTCCACCAAAATAGCAGTAAATCGCTCCCCCGACCCAGACCCCACTACCCCTCTCTCATGACGCTTTCTGACATCACGGCAACACTGCTATCTTTTGAATTCGAGGTGACTTTGCGTTTGGATTAAGTTAATGTGGAAGAATTTGGTAAAAACCCTGACTTCAGTGCTTCAGCACTTTTGGGATGAACGTTTAACATCAGTAACGTCTGACCTCACAAATGTTCTTCTGGATGAATGAACAAAAAAATCTTTCAGACACACTTCAACAATTTATAGAAAGCTTTCTTTATTTTAATCCTTGGAGTTTGAGCATAACTCGTTCCTGTGAAGTGTTCAAAGTCATATTTGTTTAACCTCCAAATTTTTTTTCCCATTGGAAATAATGTAAATGCAATAAATCCGTTCCCATCGGAAAAAAGAAAAATCCCATTTTAATTCATTGCTTATGTTGTTCAATTTCTAACGTGTACACCCTGTACAGTATGTAAAAATACCTTACCCTTTTTTTTTGGTGTGGTGGCATCAGTGGATGAAAAATGCATATGCAAATGTACTGTAGTGCTGAGTTAGTGCATTTTACATTTGACATATTGCTAGACTACTGAGAGGTTCTTGCGTGCGTGTTTAACGTCATGCACATTGTTGAACAGCTGGGGATGGGGGGTCCTCGTGCCAGTAATTACGGAATATACAATGGCGCGATTATCTCCTTCCTTAAATCCACTGTGGTTATAACACTTTCTGTTTTTCATTGCTGCCGCTGGCACTGTTGTCTTTCTTTCGGCCCATGGCGAAGAAAATTGGCATGGAAAAATCAAAATGCACTCGCAAATGTATGGAGCACCCCCGGGAGTGTTCACGCTCTGACTTGAAATTTGAGCTGTGCCTCATCTCGACTACCGTGACGTGTGCATTCGCCATCGCTCGGCTTGACTCGGCTACCCGTTCAATGTACGTTCGGCTTTGCCTGGGTGTTCGGACTCCGACCCATTTTTTTACTCAGATTTTTTTGGTCGAAGTCCGATTTATACGAGTTCTGAGATGTTTGAACTCCGAGGTATGTGTTTTTCACAAAGCAAAATTTGACACACCACCGAGAATAACAGCCTGACAAATTTGAATGAATACAAATTTGTCAAGTAGGAGCCTCCATAATAGTGACAAATAGAGCCTTTCCATCCTTCCATCTGCAGCTACGATGTTTCTTTTAAATGTGCTGAAAACACCACCCGTCTGCAGTGTGAACCCCGGCACAACAATGTGTGCTGTGCTGCTGTTTGTAATAAACAGTTAACTTCCCCTAATGAAGTGTTTTTCAAATAGTGGGGCGGGCCCTACAGGGCGGCGCGAGGCTCCATCAAGGGGGGCGCGTTTGACCTCGGGGAACATGCTTTTTTATTTTTTTATTTTTATTTTTTTACTGTCCTAGAATAAAGTGCAATTGCACCTCCACTACATTAGGGGGCAGTGGCGCTCTCATTATTGGCAGAGTGTGCGCAGGGAGCAGTCGCTCGGTGGTGTAGGGGTTTTGTTTGCACTGAGCATGCGCACTTTGCACACAGCAAAAAGAAAAAAAAATCAGCACAAATTATTTTATATTTTTGTTTTGCAGGTTAAAGTTTTTTTTGTTTTTTTTTTAATATTGTGTTCCTGAGTTAATGTTGGTGATCAGTTTTAATGCATTATTATTTATTGATTTCATGTAATTTTATTTTTCCGTATCATATGGTTTGACATGGTCAGTCAAAAAATGTTTATAGTTTAATTAAGGATTTAATTTTATTTTTGAATTTCAGATGCACTTTAAATCTTTTCTGTTACAGTTAATAAAACTATTCTTTGTTGTAAGTTGGTCCATATTTCTCTCTTTTTTTTAATTCTCTTATACGTTAATAAGGATACAGTGTTATGCAGAGGTGTGCTTATAACAATTTTATAGACAAATGATACTATTTATAGTCGCGTGGGGGTAGGGGGGGCGAGATGGCACTGCCCTAATGTGCCTCTCTTATCATATGTGGACCCACACGCCACGCGAAATGTAGTCAACATCAGTCTGCTGCTGGCTAGCAAGCTAGCAAGACCCACTAGACCTGTAGCTTGCTAACCTGTAAATCCACCACAGACCAGCATTGGAGTTGTCCAGTAACTATGGTGGGGGAGGTCTGGCTAATAACTTTTTCAAAAATATTTTTGTAGTTTATGGAAAAAAACAAAACATCTTCATCCCCACCCGCTTATTGCATTTCAATAGCTGTCAATCATATGCATATTTTCACTATCCAAATAGTGGGGATCCGCTTTCAACATTAGCATGGTGTGGAACAGTGGTTAGCACATCTTCCTCACAGTTCTGGAGTTAGGAATTGAATCTGGGCTTTGGCCTAGCGTGCATGTTTGCACCGTGCTTGGGTAGGTTTTGACCCGAATTCCAAAAACATGCATTTGGGCTACTTTGGTTACGTGAAAGCTGTCACCCGAGGTCAGCTAGAATAGGCTCTAGATTATCTGCGACCCTAAGGGGGACATGCGGTATAGAAAATAAATGGATATACTTACAGCTAGCTACTCTGCTCTCACAAAGACACGCACACGCGCTCACGCCGACTGACACAAACAAATGCACACAAATAAAGAACAAACACCCGCAACAAGTACCTAGGGGCTGTTGTGGTTCATATTTGGTGTATATTTCACCACGGTAATGTGTATTTGTGTGTGTCGGTGTGGGTGTGTGGGTGTCAAGGGAGGGTTGGACGCTGTCAATCACAATCGCTGATGCATGACAATGGGGAGAAGGGGTGCAACCACTGGGAATGATGAGATCCCCTCCCTCTCTCTTTCCTCTACTCATTCTGCTGTCACTGGATCCATCTTTCCTCTCCTGTACAGATTCCTAACTGTTCTTAACCTCAGTAGTCTTTTGCTCGAGGTGCTGCCAAATGAGTTCAAGTCTGCAACAGTGGACTGCAGGAGGATATGAAAAGATGTGGATGACAAAGCTTTTGACATCTCATACGGATGCAATATTGAGCGTTCACTCTGGTATCATCATATTAAAAGGAAATTGATATAGAATATACATTGGCCTAAGGTAAACCATTAGTGTCATAGGAAGACAAAAATATGCACATGGCTCTCCAGCTATTCTACATTTGTATTGCCACTAATAGGGCCATCATACCATAATTGTTATGCCATCCAAAGGAACATATGTCAGTGCGATTAGTTGGCATCCAGTCCAAGGTTGACTTCTGTCACGCCGCCACCGGCGTGACGGCCCATGCTTTTATCTTTGTGTTCATGTTTCCTGTATTACTTTGAAAATCCTAACTCTCCTATCACCCCAGGTCACTTGCCCTTCCTGCCGCTCCCTCATTACCGGTCCCCGCCCATGATAATGAACACCTGCCACCAATCAAGACAGACAATAAAAGCCACCTGCATTCTCCCCTCCGTTGCCGAAGTGTCACAGTCAGTGCATGGAAGCGTCCCACAGTCCTCGAGTCCTTGGTCCCGTTGCCTTGTTGTTTTGCCTTGTTTTTGTGCCTTATCCTCCACAGCGGAGCACCCTTAGTTACTCCTTGAGCCTTGTTTCCTCCCTATCGGAGCCCCTTTTGTTGTCCCCTGTACCTTTTGCCTGTTTTTTCCTCCCCAGTGGAGCGTTTTTAGTTCTCCACTTTTTGATTTCCCTTTCTCCTCTCAAGTTGAGAGTAGACAGCTGTTGGCCGGAAATAAACCTATTGCCTTTGTGGCCTACCTTTATCCTGCGTCTGAGTCCTACCTCTCCTCGTCATGTCAATTTCTAGTTAAAGTTCATCCCATAGTCCAAATTGTCCAAATGAGCCTCAGTAGCGTGTGCGTGCGTGTGGTCTGGACATGCCTCGATGCACTCCCTACATCACCTTGACGTTCTCCTGATGAGATGATGGATGTTTTCCTGAGGGATCTCCTCAGAGAGCTGGATCAGAGCATCAGTCAACTTGAACAGTCTGTGCTGCGACATGGCATTGGTGGATGGAATGTGACATGATGTTTGATATGTGCTCAGTCAGACTGGGGTCTGGGGAACCTGAGGTCGAGCATTGTCATGCATCAGAAGGAACCTGGGGCACAGTGGTCATCCCGGTACCTCTGACCATCACATGGACGGCTGGGTAGTCCTCCAAAGAAATACCTCCCCAGGATATTTCTGACCAGTCTGAACAGTCGAGCATTTTTCACGGCGTCGCCAAACTCGGTCACGTCTGTCACATGCTCAGTGTGAACCTGCTCTGCATTCATGTAGAGCACATGGCACCAATGGAGAATTAGCCAGTCTTGATGTTCTTTGTCAGACAGCAGTTCTGTTACTGGGTTGTTGTCCCCCCTCAGCCCCCTTCACGTCTCCGGGTGTACTTGTCAAGGTATGTGGGGGATTGAGGACCCAAGTGGAGGGGAGGCAGAGTGAGGAGGCCGAGGCAATGTACAAATAAAAAAGGGTTTTATTACTTATGTAAAAATAAGGTGGCGCACAAGGTGCAGACAGGAAACGACAAAAACAAAAGTCCTAAATCAAAGCAAACTCAAATAACAAGGCAAGACGGGAGAAACTGCAAAACGTGGAATCGACAATGGACCAACAAGAACTGAACTGAAAAGAGGTGACTAAATACACACAAACTAATTACACAACAAGTGACACCTGGACAAGACACCCGTGGGTGAGGGAACTGATTGGCTGAACACAAGGGTGTGGGATGACAAGCACAGGTGAACATGATCACACTAAAACGAGACACTGACAAACAAGGAAAACAACTGAAGTGATCAACAAAGAAACCATAACAAAAACCCAGCCCAAACCATGACAGTATTGGCTTTTCTCCTCCATGCTCTCAAAGTTGTACTAGAAGAAACAGCACGTCCTCTTGTTATAGTTCACTCCATCCTGAATGTGGGTTGTAGACAGTGGCTTATAAAACCTCTGGTGGTGAGAGCACTGGCAAAATGCAAAAACGACCAAAAAAAAAAACAAGCCAGAAAGCATGAAGACCTGAAAGTGGTCTGTGGCCACCACCTGCAGAACAATTCCTTTGAAGTTGTCTCACTAATTGTCATTTCCACCTGTTGTCTGTTCCATTTGCACAACAGCAGGTAAAACTGGTTCACGGTTCGTATTACTTCCAAGCTGGATATGACTCTTTGACTAGGGTTTCTCAATTTGCATTCTGGTCCATTGTTACGTTCATTATCTCGTGAAATGTCATCAGTGCAAGTTTGAATAAACCAAGAAGGCATATATATATATAATATAACACCCGGCAGAAGTTGTTCTTGTCCACTAGCTTAAAACCAAAGATGCATCGGTTGGATACTTATGAAAGCATGGCTATGAGAATATCCTAAAATGCAATTTGTGCTGCTATCAGGGGAAGAGGGGGCAGATACACAACCATTCCATTTTATACATCCTTAGGAAGACAACTTGACAAGACCATACTCTGTGTTCCTCATACTGAGAAACAACCACTGTTTTGTTGAAGTGTTTTCTTTATTTTTTACAGTTTAAATAATCACACATGCTGATATGCCCTTGTGGAAATTACGCACCACACGGAGCGATAAAGCTGAACCTGACTGCACCAATTGTCATATTGACCCAAAATGTAGCATTTTAGACCTGTTTCTATGTTAACATTAGCAGCATGCTTACAATTCACAAAAGCTGGTGTGGTGACGAATCAAAAGACAAACAAAATCAACAGTCCAGATACATTATAATTTTGGCCATTGCTCAGAAAAAAAAGCAGTGATGTACACTAGAGCAACATTGCATCTCTGTCAATAGGAGAGTATAGGCTAGAGCTATTAGTCTGGGAAGGAATATGGTTATTATGCAAAACATTAAGGTTAATTATTATTATTTTTAAATTGCAACACTTGATTCAGCATGCCAATCTTGTTCCCAATTACCAGTACTTATTGACCAAAATTAAATGACCAATATGCTTGACTATAACTAATAAGCATTTTTGATCCCAAAACTACCAATACAATAAGACGAAAACAAAGATGGCTGCCAAAAACAACACTTGACCGGTTTCATAGTGATACAAAATTTGAACCACCGGTGTATTGTGTATTTTCATCCACTTTCTTTCTTTGCGGCAACATGCTTCTTAAATGACCATCACATATGTTTTGATGGTTTAATAAAAGTGATACAATATCGTATGTGCACATACAATTCCATTCAACCCTCAAAACTCAATAAAAAATTGCAGTTTTCTATTTCAGTGCTTCAGTGGATGTGCATGGCCTAATTGCCCAGTGTTTGGATGTGATTTTTTTTTTTTTTTTTTGCGATATAGTCCATTCCAATTGGGTTCGGCCATGTTGCAAAGTGTGGGATGGGATGTCAGAGAACATCTTAAAGGATTAACTCTGCAACTGTGTTTTGCACTAACTGACTAATACATGCTAAGAAGAGAATTGTTGAACCAATTTAAGACTAAAAAGAGAATTGTTTAACAACTTAATTAAATTACTTCAATTAGTAACACACAATTGAATTAAATTAATCCAAAGTTACTGCAAACCTTGTGAGGAGCAAGCGGTGAAGAAAATGGATGGATGGATGGATAATCCAAAGTTAATATATTAAGTTTAATTAATCATGATGTCATTAAACAAAATAATAACTATAGACTAACCTAATCTAATCTACTAATTTTCTGTATTTAAAATTAAATACAATGAACTTCCAATCACGTCACCAGCTACGTCGGGGTCCTTATAGTTAACGAAAACTAACAACTAACACTAAAAGTGAAAAAGCATCTTCGTTAACAACATAAAAATCAAAATGCGTTTTAAAAACTAAAACTAAAGCTACATCTTACTCATTATAGTGTAAATGTCCTTCAAGGGTCCATTTAATTTGTTTCTGTATTGCAGATTGTCCATCCATAAGAAGGACGGTCAAACAACAATTTTTTTGGCACAATACGTAATACGTAATGACGGTCTCTTTTTTTTTTTTTTTTTTGCACTTGACAAACACATATTGAAAAGAAGAACCTACTTCTACTATAACTAAAACTAATGAGAGTTAAACTTAAATGAAGCATTTTCTAAATGATTAATTAAAACAGGATTTAGTACAAATATATGTTTTGTTTCTGTTTTTTCCTGCATCGACTTTGTGTTTGGCACTGCTGATAGTGACTGTGACACTATTGTGATATTTGTCATTGCATGGTGTCTTCATAGTGGTCACTGTCAGTCAAGCTGTGAGATGATTTCTGACATTTCATAATATCAGCAAGATCTTTCCTTTCTGCGTCTGTCTGACTTTGAGATGTACGGCCACTGCCTTTGAGCTGATTTTTCCCACCATTGCGCACCCTTTGTCTCAGAATTGGACAGTCTATATCTGGCTCCAGTCCGTCAAATCAACTTGTCTAGCTGTACTTCCCCTTTAGCAGGAAAATGAATATTTCCACACATGCATGCACCCACGCATATGCGTACGCACACAAACACCCCGCAGCATATGTACAAGGGTCAACACACCATCAGTGCTTGTGGTTCTGCAGAGGATTATGGCGTAGCCAGAGAAAAAGCTACAAGCAATGTGAGAGCCCTATGCACCCCCCCCCCCCCCCCCCCCCACACACACACACACACAAAATACATGACAGAACATACACAATAATATAAACTAGAGATCGATCTCTTGGGTTTCAGAGCTTCAAGCTTTATTCGAGAATTGTGCCTGTGCATGCATGTTGTGTGTGCGAGAGATTGAAAGCTTTCACCTACCACTCAGGTTGTGTCACAACAACATCGTCATTTTGCAACAGAAATCTGCCTGTCTCACCACCGTCATATACTGTATAAGAGTTGAGAGGTCCACGTGCAGTATCATCACACACTAAAGCTATTGCTAAAATAAGAAATCAAGCGCAAGTGTAGTCAACCAGCTGTGTCCAACACAGTGCAAGAGAACAATTACAAATCTGCAACAAGTCCCCAGGCTAATAAAAGCCTCAAGGAGATACTGTGATGATGATGATGATGGTGACTCCGTGTAGCGGCTCATAATAACAGGCGAGATAATAAATGTATTTTAGATGGGGGACCGGCCTACAATTTAAAAGTTCTAACAAAATAAAAAAAATATATATAAAAACAAAGTTCTTCTCATCATGAAAAATTATTGTATGTTGTAATAAACCAGCAACTCTATGAACATTTTAAAGTGGAAGTCATGCCCCACCCCCCCCCTTAAATTTCTTTACAATAGCATGTTCTATGCAGCCCAACTAGTTTAGATACAGTATTCTGATTAATATTGAATTTGTGGAATATGAGTTAAGCAGCAAAATCCAATAGTTTTTATCCAGCTCATGGGACGGCCATTTTGCCACTTGCTGCCAACTGGAGATGACATCACAGTTTGGGGCTCGACACACGGGAGGCGACGTCGCTCGCTCTCCATTCATTTCGTATGGAAGCAAGGCGAAAATCGCCTTCCTCCCTCCCCTCGGCGACACTCGTGCATGTGAAAAATCACACGCGGACCTACGCGTGCACGTACTAGAAAGTTGAAACATGTTCAACTTATGTCGCGTCGCCGAGGCAGTCGCTGAGGCTTCAACCAATCAGCGAAGATTTCATTGACGAGCAAACGAACGCAGGGCATGCTAGACAGTGCGATACACGGCAAGATGGGAGGATCTAATTTTAGCAGTGTCCGACCATCCATTTTTATATGATACTTCATGCAATGATACCGTGACGTGGACAGGACACTTAGCAACAATCGTTCAGTTAATTCCAGCAATATATTGCGAATCTTCTTCCTCGAACTATGTAGCGGAACGGCCGTTTACAATGATTTCTTCCAAATGAATAGCCAATCAAATCTGTTGTCAACAAGCCGCACTAGAGGGTGACGTCAGTCGCTGTCGCCGTCGCAACTCCTTGTCGCTTCCCGTTGTGCGGCGACAAGTACCTCGTCGCCTCCCGTGTGCAGTTTGACATGGGAGGCGACGCGATTCGTCATTTGCTGTCGCTTGTCGCCTACCGTGTGTCGAGCCCCTTTCTCAGGGCTCAGGCACCGACCAATCACAGTTCATCTGTTTTCTGAAGCTGATCTGTGATTGGTTGTTACCTGAGACCTGAACAACTGTGATGTCATATTTACTCGACAGCAAGTGGCAAAATGGCCGCCCCCTGAGATGGATAAAAACGGCTGGATTTTGCTTTATAGCTCCATCCATCCATTTTCTTGACCACTTATTCCTCACAAGGGTTGCGCTGGAGCCTATCACAGCTGGCTTTGGGCAGTGGGCGGGGGGCACCCTGGACTGGTTGCCAGCCAATCGCAGGGCACACAGAGACCAACAACCATCCTCACTCACAAGCATACCTCGGGACAATTCGGAGCGCCCAATTAAGCTGCCATGCATGTCTTTGGAATGTGGGAGGAGACCGGAGTTACCGGAGAAGACCCACGCAGGCAAGGGGAGAACATGCAATCTTCACCCAGGAAGGCTGGAGCCTGGACTCGAACCCGAATCCTCAGAACTGGGAGGCGGACTTGCTAACCAGTCATTCACCATGCCGCCGCTTCATAACTCGTTTTGCATAAATGTAGTATTAATCAGAATGTTTAGACTAGTGAGGTCACATATAACACATAACGGTAAAGAAATGTTTAAGGTTGACTTCCCCTTTAAACATTACAACAATGTAAGCAGCAATATAAGATATAGTGGAAGAGAGAGTGCAGGCCGGCATACCCACTTACCCCTATCAACGGACAAGATTCGGCATATGTCCATCATCTCGGTTGGAATACCCCACACCCCTTAACGAACATTTTCCCGGTGGTCAGTTCAAGCTACAAAATAAGTCTCAAATTGGTGATGGTATTTCCTTGTTACCCCGGGTTTACACCGGTTGCTTTTGCGGTGCGGCTGCGGTGCGGTGCGTCTTGACTGCGTGCTCCGGACGCGTCAATTTTTTGGCCAATCCACACCGGCTCCGCACAGCTGCCGTCCGGCAGCTCCGTCACCGACCACTTCCCGCCGTGTCTCGCGTGACCGCGCGCGATCATGTGGCATTAAAAACAACGACAAACACACAGAAAGTCTGTGCTCAACAGAGAAGCAGAAAGAGAGGTGGACTTTTATTATTTTGTGGCTTTCTACCTCCAATATAAACCTCTCCTCGTCCATGTTCGCTGGTGTCTAAACCGTGAATGAGCACCTCGCACATTAACTCCAGGCCCGTCTACGCCCACATCACGTTTTGCTAGCATGCTTGCGAAATAGGAGCTGGCGAGTGTTTTATCTTGAAAGGTAACTGGAAATTTATTTTGAAACTGCGTCGGTCTTCCTGTCCCGCTCGATGTGTTTTGTGCTAGCTTGCCATTTGCCGGAGGCCTCTCGCTGCGGCGTCCGGCAAAAATAGAAAATAGGTCTATCCTTGCGGAAGGGCTGCGGCACGCCGCAGCTGAGACGCAGTCGACACACAACGCACACGCAAGCGGTGTAAACTGCACCATTCGAATGAATGGAATCTAATTGCTTGCGTCGCCGGAACGCACCGCAACCGCATGTAAATCCCGGGTTACCGTTGTATAATGAGGAGACATTAAAATGGTGTCAAAAAAATTGAATACTGCCCAAGCCTAATCTGCACTAGTTTGGCAAAAAATTAAAGGAAGAAAACTCGAACCTCATTGTTTTATCTTTAGGATGTTACACATACCTTTATCTGTGTAAAATAAATCTGTTTGTTCCAGGCATAGCTGGTTATGCATTACAGGATGTCCTGATTTTTATGCCGTTCTTACTTGGTTTACTAAGCTTGTATTGCCGGAAGGAGCATTTTCCCCGGAAAGGAACAAGATGTTCATTCACTGTCACGTCCATCACATGACTGATGGATGCAAGCTTGTCAGATCTGGCTCTGGATGTCTCTGTTGTCAAAATTGAGGACTCTTGATAGCATTTGAAAGGTTTGAAGTGACATTACTGCTGGAAAAAAATATTTCTGCCTGCTTAAGGGTGGCCTCATTTTATGAGCTACACAGTCCAGCAAGAATACCGATATAAGCATCCCGGTATTCCCTTATCAATGCACTGTGCCAGGTCAATCATTACTTTTTTTCTATTATGGTTAATGATGACTACGTATTTTGGGTAAAAATGGCACTAACATTACAAAACATCTGGTTGTTATCAAAGCAAACCTTGTGATTTCAGTGTGTGTCGAACAGAAGTGTCGGATTTTTATTTTTACGTTTGGAAGTAAATTTATTTTTACTGTGCATGTAGAGATGGATATTAATTGAGATGTAGGCTACCATTGAATACTGATCAGACTGGGAATTCCCATCTTGGCAGATGTATTGTTTCAGCATAAAATAAGGTTTCTGCGATCGAGGCTGTTGAAGTCACAGAGCAGGCAAACGCAAATGCAAACGCTTGCACCCATATGTGGTCAGAGTGGCCACTTGATTACATTTTTTAAAACTATGAAATGTTTTCTAATCTGGAGTGTATCAGTTTTAATTTGTAATGGCAGTGTTCACCACTAGATGTCAGGCATCACTTACAATTGCCTCCAAACTCAAGTCTAATTCAACTTGTACTGTAGAGAGACAGTGTCAGAGTGAAAATCAGCGCCAAGACCAAATTATGTAAAATAAATAAATAAAAATGTCTTTGTGTTGTTTGTTTTTACTCATTTTGCTAACTTGTCGATTTAGCATCAGCTCTAATAGCATCTTGACATGTACACAATGCACATGACGTCACATCCGCAGACAGAGGGTGGGAAATGAAAACCCGAATCCAGTCTGAAAACTCTTGGCCAGGGGCTTGCAGGAGTACCCAATGTGAATACCTAAGGTGTTAATCTGCTACTTCGAAAACATCCATCCTTCCATTTTCTTGACCGCTTATTCCTCACAAGGGTCGGGGGGTGCTGGAGCCTATCTCAGCTGGCTCTGGGCAGTAGGCGGGGTACACCCTGGACTGGTTGCCAGCCAATCGCAGAGCACACAGAGACGAACAACCATCCACGCACACAAGCTAGGGACAATTCGGCACACCCAATACAGCCAAAGTACCCGGAGAAGACCCACACAGGCACGGGGAGAACATGCAAACTCCACTCGAAGCTTCGAAAACATATGAGTCATAAATACTCAAATAAAAAGGCAATTTAAAGATATTTTGGGGCAAATTTCTAAATTGAGCATCTTTAAGTCACCACTGCAACACTGATCTCAAAAATACACTTTTTTTTTTTTCTTTTCACGAGAACTGTTCATTTGAGGAGCAAGGTTTGTTAATAACTTTGTGTCGTCCAAAAATCTGAATATATTCAACACATAATAGTGTTATATATGCATATGGTGGCTTGGACAAGCGGCTATATGGGTGACACACTTACAAAAAAAAAAAGCAGAGTGATCCTTACTGTTCTATACTGCACTGTGTCGTATAGGTTAGTCGGCCCATTTGGGGATTTTGAATGACATGCAGGACAAACATACTGTAGAATAATATTAACATTTGAATAATATTAACACTTGATTCTCATGAAAATGTGGACAAAATGAGTTATTGCACGTTAATGTTCGTTTAGGCTGACACTTCAAGTGACTACTATCAAATTAAAGCAATTTGACATTTAAATCTTTTGAGGTGCAGGCAGCCTGTGACAGGTCCACAATGCAAACCTTGAAGAGATGGGCTTAATGTTCATCACTGGCGTTTTGACTCAGTCAGAACTCATTACCTGAATAGACCTGCTTCTGCTCTAAAGATAAGTTAGTTCTGCTTCGATGTACAATGGCATCAATGTGTGATGGATTATATTAACTCCATATTTCATTTGACGCAAAAGTCAGTGGGTGATTAGATTTGTTCTGTGTCTTAAAGTGAGTCATACAGTGAATTGAGCCGTATGTGTGTGTGTGACATGAGAATGTGTCTTTGAATTGTATTTAGGTCAGAAGCTGCCAGGAAATCTGTGTTTTCTGCTCCTTACAAAGTGAAGCTGCTTGTTCAGGTTGCACTTGTTTGACAGCCCACCAAGAAACGGGCTCATTAAGCTAATTAGTAGAATTAAAGCAGAGGTGACCTGCATGGCGTCAGGGCCCAGGGGCTGAACAGATGGGACGGTTACACCACCAACCTGTCAGCGCTGTGTTTGCAGTCACTGAGTCAACAGTTCTCCAACACAGAAGCAAAACTGTCACTATTGTGAGCTACTCTCATTTGTGAACCGTGTTATCTAACTACCATAGACCTGGATTGGCTGGCAACCAGTCCAGGGTGTCCCCCGCCTACTGCCCAGAGCCAGCTGAGATAGGCGCCAGCACCCCCCGCGACCCTTGTGAGGAATAAGTGGTCAAGAAAATGGATGGATGGCTAATAATAATAATAATAATAATAATAATAATAATAATAAAGTTAGCTTCAATTTCCCCACTACTCCATGTGCCATTCCATTACTACCCAAGCCTGGTGTTGCTATAACAACATAAATCAGATTAGCCACACAAACCACAATAGCCTCATCAAATATTATGTTATGTTGTCAACTTTAAAGTCACTAAATGTAATTTAGGTTCCCATTTTGCACATTAACTAACACAGTACAAACAATATTTCACAATGAATGTAGTTAGTCATTTCATCAACATTCTGTCTCAAATGTTACAGAAGCAAAAAAAAAAAAGTAATTGAAGCATTTAATTTATATTTTCTTGACACTTTAATGAGAATCTGTCAAGCAATGGCATTGTGTATATCAATGAAGTGGAAATTATTACCATTGTAATTGTGGTATTTTAGTTCATTGCAAAAACTGAACAGCCCCAGCCCCCCCACAAAAAAAAAATAATGTTCATTCAAATCTCCATCATGGGAGTCTCATTTATATTTTTGAGTAAGATACATGTATTACTGTTAAATATGCTGTTGCTACATTATTAAATATCCGTCAACAGCACCATTGCATACTTTTGTTTGGCCTTTCCTCATGCACTGCAAACTTTTTTTTTTTTTTTTTTTTTTTTATTTGCATGCCTTTATTTTGGTTGCACTTGTTGTAACTGTCTGGTAAGTAAGGTTATTGCAAGACTATTTCTCAATTCACATTTTGAAAATTTGTAAAGACCCAGGAATCATTTTTTAACCTCAACATGTGTGTGTTTTATCTCTGCCTTCCTCGAACACTCGTTAAAAGACGTACCAAGGTGTACCAAGGGAATTTTTTGTTACGTTCTGAGGTTGGATCCCAAAAGCGCAGACACAAATAAGATTTTAACTCTTTATTCGCATAACATCGAAAGGCGTAGAACAGGGGTGTCCAAACTTTTTCATTTGAGGGCCACATCCAGAAAATCCGAAGGACGCAAGGGCCACATAATGTTATGAAGAGAAATTGTGTTGAGTCCTAAAAATTGTAAAAATAATTTATGTGCTTTTGCATATTTAGAAAATTGCTACAGTATATAAACAAATTTCTTTGTAATATGGCAGTAGGGTTATTATAGTTTTGTTTTGAGTTTAATTTTTTTTAATTTAGTTAGTTTTAATTGGTTTTCAGAGTGGTTCTGTTAGTTGTTTTTTTTATTAGTTTTAGTTCTTTAATAAATGCTTAGTTTTAGTTTAGTTAGTTTCAGTATTAGTTTTATTTTTTATTTTTTTAATGTGTATTACTCATGCGCAACATTTAAAAAAAACAACATGGGTGCGACATCATTATTCTGGTTTATATTAAAATAAATCTACTAAAAGTCACATTTAAAATCATCCCCAAAGACTTATGCATTAAATTAATTACCAAAGAATAAAGCGAAGGACATTTTTGCTATAATTATAGTTTTATTTTAGTTAGTTTTGTCAACATAAAATGTAGTTTCAGTTTCTTTTTTTAAAAAGCATCTTCGTTTTTGTTTTATTTCATTAACGAAATTGTTTTTTGAATTTTTGTTTTTTCGTTAGTTTTAGTGAACTAAAATAACCTTTAATAGCACTTGTGTTTTTAGACACCTTCGCTTCTTACTTTGACCATCTCCAAACATTTGTTTCTATTTTATTTGAACTGAGTCAAATGCCAATTTTAGCATATGTCGCTGGCCACTAAAAATTGGACGGCGGGCCGCAAATGGCCCCCGGGCCATGGTTTGGACACCTCTGCCGTAGAACAAACTTGACTAGACGAGAAACAATGCGAATGCATCGACAATCACGAGATGCCAAGCCCCCTTGGGCTGCGGCGATGCACAGAGGAACAGAGTTAATAATCCGACAAACATATACACTTCTCAGACCGCTACTGTAGACAGTGAATCGATCTGATTGGTTGTGAGTAAGTAAAGGATTAAAAATTGACCTCACAAAGTTCCTGACATCACATAGCTGTCACATAACTTAAAACCAGTTGAAACTAGATGCTGTTACATCAATTCCAAACAGACACTTGACCTGACGGTCATGAATCCAAACTTAACATGTCATGAAGTCAAACTTAACCCTGGCGTGACCCAGACATGACATTTTTATTTTTGACACGCCCCTAGTGCACCTGATCATTTGGTTGTTGAAATTAGACTAAACCTTACACCTGCTGGAACCATGTCTAAGTATTGGCACAGGTTGTTTAATAATGTGATTTTGGTCAATTTGACCGAGGTAAAGGCAGATTCTGAGCCCTGAAGGTATGTGTGTATTCATATTTCACTCATAAATATGACAAGAATGTGCATCAAACTCTCTGAATCACTGTAAAAATCAATTCATTGAATGCATTGTTATTATCATCTTTGTTCAATTTTTAAAACCACACCCCTGGGCCATGGAGGGGTCTCACACAGACATGAATGATCAGGCGGTCTCACAGTGATGTGTCCAATTCACACTTGTGATCTAGTATAAATATAAATCTGGCAAATCAGTGTAAAGTCCAGCAAATCAGTTTCTGCTTCTGCCATGCCAAGGACTGTGTGCCTCTTGCGTACCGAATTTAAGGGGAATGAGAGGAGCACCTTCGATTGGCTGTGAATCAAATCAGCAGCGTTCGCACCGACAACGGCGTAGGCCACATGCTTCTAATTGCGGCAACCTGTGTGTGTCTGCAAAAATTACAGCACTTGGTGTGGCATGCACCTGCGCAGTTATAACGTGCTTTGTGGTAGAGTTTTGCTGGGAAGAAATATAGTGCCTATGATAAATGTTTGAAATATAAAACCACCAACTGGCTTATGATAAAATAGATTAGTCTAGTATTACCCCCAATAAATCTAAAAAGGCATCCAAATTGACACATGACCCATGAAAACGAGCGCTTTAAGAGTCAAACAAACATATTAAGTAAACATGAATTGCCAAATAGTAAAGTGCCACTGTTACTTTCACACTGCAGTGAGAAGCAGTGAGTGTGTTCGTGTCCATGAAAATGCCAGCTGAAATCGTGTGGCACTTGTCAAAATGTTTCTCGACAGGTTCACAGAGATGATTATTGTTCAGATTGTTTGACTGTGACTTTTCAGCTCCCCGTGAGCTTGTGTCGGAATAACATGCCAACCGACATCACTGTCACTTCATTGACCAGACCTCATACTGTCTATACACTTCCTCCTGGTCCACATGCCAACTTCAATTTTCTAAAACATACGCGTTTAGACATCAAATGCTTTTTGTGTCAGCAATACTTCTTATTTTCTTCCTTGATTCCCTGTGTAGGTTTGGATCAACAGGTTGGCCAACTTTTTGCTTTCCGCCATTAACACTGAAGGTGTAAATGGAAATATGAATGGTTGTCGTTCTCTGTATGTGACCTACGATTGACTGGCAACTAGTCCAAGACATAAATAAATTGTCACGTTTGGGGGGTGTTGGAGGCAGGACCCAAATGCAGAGGGCAACAAAAACAGGGGAAGGCAGGGATGCAAGTAAAAAAAAGGGGATTTAATTAACAAAATATGTAAACAAGGTACTATGGAAAAATACAAGTTAACAAGGTCAAAAACAACTAATGACGAAAACACAAAGGCAACAAGGCATGGCATGGATAACATGGGATAACAGGGACAACAACAGTAACAATGACTCAACAAGAACTGAACGAAAGCAGGGTAACTAAATACACATGGTAACGAGAAAACAACAGACACCTGGGCAAGATACAAGAGGCTTAGGGAGCTGATTGGTCAACACACTGGGAAGGGAAGACACACTCAGGTGGACGTGGTTAGACATAACGAGACAAGGGGAGAGACAAGGAATACATGAAATAACCAAAAGAAAACAAAATCGAACCCCCACAAAACCAAACCATGACATACATAAATTTAAACTAGACCGGCAAATTGCCGTTGTTGTCAAATCCAGCTTTTTTCATTTTAGGCAACTGGCTAAGGTAAAAAAAAAATAAAAAATCTATCTCAGCAGCATTTAGAAATGGTAATCCATGCCTTTGTTACATCTCGGCTGGATTACTGTAATGCACTTTATTTTGGGATCAGCCAGTCCTCCCTTAAGCGTCTCCAGCTTGTCCAAAATGCTGCTGCTCGTCTCCTTACTGGTGCCCGTAAGAGGGAACACATAACCCCAATCCTGGCCTCTCTTCACTGGCTGCCCGTGAAATTTAGAGTCCACTTTAAGATTCTTCAATTTGTTTTCAAATCTCTAAATGGTCTTGCCCCACCTTAGCTCTTGCACCCCTACGCACCTGCCCGATGCCCCAGGTCAGGAGACCAGCCAGTCGCATATTTTTTCATTGTTCGAAATTTTGCAGGCTCCAAAACTGAATATGAAGAAACAAAACGTTTCAAATGTTTGAGGCAGAAAAGACTGACAAGGTCACGGGGAACATAATATAAACTGAGCATTAAACCTCAAATGAATGTCGTATCGAGCAGCTTGGAGGGTGTCAGAATACTTGAAACGTGGTTATGTGATTAGGATCCAAAAAAAAAAAAAAGGTATATTCGGCTACAGGTATAGAATTAACATTCAAATCAAATGTTCATATAGTAAAAATGCAAGTCAGGAGTCTCACTGCGCTGCCAGTTGCTAGCAATAAAAATGCTTTTACCAGGCTGTAGATCATGCAGAAAATGGGAACAACACGACCGTACAGTGCAAGTTACGCCTTCAGCTGTGAAATTGCTGTCATTACCCAAGCACTTGACTTTTTTTTTTTTTTTTTTTTTTTTTTTTTTAACACACTTACAGGTAAGACCAATAATATTAGCTAAAGTTAACTTTAGGAACTTTCATATACTACCTCTATACTATATTTCGAGACTGTGTGTGATGATGCTGATGTGTGGGGGTTGGAGTGATATTTTAGATTTTGATTAAAAAAAAAAATAGCTCTGGCTTGCTAGTAATTATAGTTGCTGTGGTTGATTTTACTACATCGGTATTAGTGTAGTATTGAGTAACATGACTAACCACAAGAAATCTATCTTCACGCACCTTGTTGGCTAAATTATTTAAACATTTAAATGACAGAAAATGGACAAATTAGCATATATCGTAAATGTATATATTTAATTGCCATTTTCTTTATTTTGTCATCTTTAGAGTAGTTGGTATTGAAGTACCCAAAAGTAATTGAACATAATAAACAAGTTAGATTACTTTTGTATTAGGGATGGACAATAATGCTATTTTCAACCGATACCGATAAACCAATAATTTAGAAAGTACCGATGTCGATAACCGATAAGCCGATAAGTGTTTACAAAACTTAACTTGAATACAAATATACGTTCGAGTCCTAGTGCAAATACATTGAAACATTGTGTAAACTTTACACAATATTTTAATGTATGTAAAGCACCATGAAGCTGAATTTTATGGAAATGAGCCACAACAGATGGACCAACGTGGCATGTCAATTATTATCGGTGGATTTCTTTATTATCTGGTTTATCTGTATGACACCAAATTGGTTGATAACTGCCGATCATTATCGGCAGATTGCCTTACTATCTGGTTTATCTGTAGGACGTCAAATTTGCTCGATAATTACCGATCATTTTCGGGGGATTTCTTTACTATCTGGTTTATCTGTATGACACCAAATAGGTTGATAATTGCCGATAATTATCAGTGGATTTCTTTATTATCTGGTTTATCTGTTTGATGTCAAATTGGTCGATAATTGCCGATAATTATCGGCCACCGATATTATTGTGCATCCCTATTTTGTATGACGGTGGTTACATGCTTTACTACATGCTTTAAAAGTTAACTATTATATGTCTGTAATACATTTTAAAATTAACAAATACCACCCTGGATTCTCTTTCAGGTTGTTCGTCTCTGTGTGCCCTGCGATTGGCTGGCAAGCAGTCCAGGGTGTCCCCCGCCTACTGCCCAGAGCCAGCTGAGATAGGCGCCAGCACCCCCCGCGACCCTTGTGAGGAATAAGCGGTCAAGAAAATGGATGGATGGATGGATGGATTCTCTTTCAGTAACTGTAAAATGAATTAAACTGAGTGGACAATTAATACACCCATCGTGACAATGTAAAAAAAATAAAAAAATAAAATAAAAAAACTGAGGTCCCGATCATATTTTTTGCACCCCAATCCAAGTCACTAGATTTTGAGTATTATTTATTCATTTATTTATTTTGAATGGCTCAAATCAAGTAATCTAAAATACTTTATTCTTGAGGTTAGAAATTAAGAAAAGTTTAAAAATCCAGTCATCCGAAAATCATGTGACCAGCCCTGATTTCCGATGTTGATCAGATCGGGACAACCCGCAATAAATGTGCAAATGCTTGTACTTCTGTTTTTGTTTTGTTTGTTTGCCACAAGCACACACTGAGTCTGATAATAGCCTCGGTAGCCACCATTAATTTCACACAGACTGGTTCTGAGGAAGAGAGGAGAGCCAAGCAGAGATTGAGCGAAAAAAAAAAAAAAAAAACGAAAAAAAGGAAAATACGAGAGTCTCTTCATTTCAGTTTAGTCTTGACCCACCCACCCTCATCTCTCTCTCTCTCTGGTGCATTTTCAGTGATGTATGGCTGCCATCACAGAAAATAATGACTCGTCTGCCTGTAATCTTTTATTTCACAGCAAGCCTGGGGAGGGGGGAGAGGGAGACAAAAGTAGTAGAATTTGGTCTCTTGTTAAAAAGGGAGCAGGAAAAGGTGAAAAGGTAGTGGAAGAAGAGCAAATCAGTAGCTGTCGGAAAATTAGCAAGAGCATGAAAAGGGAGGTGAAGTAAGATGAGCATGAGAAGTGGATGTGGATATGAGGATATGGGGGGTGAGGGGAATGGATGGTGTCATTTTTATGGGAGAGGAGACAGATGGAAAAGAGAAAAGAGAGGTTGAAGACATAATAGCAGCTAGAGAATGTTCAGTCACCTTGCATAAAAGGGGGAAAAAAGCCTCAATTTCATTTCCGAACAAGCTGATTTCAGAGCAGATTTACCTCCTTAATCCATTCAAACACTATCAAAAGTGATGGTAAGAGAGCATTAAGTTGAGTAGGATGAAAGGGTCAGGTATGTAAAATACAGGATAGATAGTGGACTTTTATTTGGGTGATGTGTTTAATGAAATAGAACAAAGTAGGATGCCACAAAACCACAGGATTTGTTTTGATGTAGTTGGAGTCTCTCTGTATGCATGAAAGTATAAACAATGAGTTGTAAAAGTATATTTCATTGAGGAGAATCATGTAAATATCAGTTGCTCTGACCATTGTCTCGTTCCTAACTGAACAGAGTTTAAGCAGCTCTCACAGGACTCGTTAACACGGTCTCCTTCATTAAAGATCCGTCTTTCTGTGAAGGTCCCTAACGAGCCGTTGCCTGACCTTGAGTTGTGTTTTTTTTTTTTTTGACAGCGTGCGCTAACAAGCAAGCTCAAAGCATCCTGTCAACATATGGAGGGGCCGTCCGGGCATCTTGGATCAGGATGGAGACTCCACAGGACGAGCTGGAGTGACTCCAGATGGAAGCAACTCGGTGTAATTAAAGCACATTAACAGTTCGTTGGTACCAACTGTGCAATTTCCCCATGGAACTTCTTTTATTTATATATATATATATATATATATATATATATATATATATATATATATATATATATATATATATATATATATATATATATATATCGTAAATAAATAAAACTATTGGTTCTGTTCAATTGGTAAACTGACAATATAATGCTGCTAAACACATTTAATGATGAAACTATTGACACGGCCTTAAAGCCAGCCACATTTTTGCGTGCTCCGTTTTGTTTTTCCCTCTGGTCCCGTCTCATTCAACATATACAGTTCTCTTACACACAAACAAGCACTTCAGGCTCTGGTTTGTTGGCTGAAGCTGTGGTGCTTTGTGTAATTCTGTCAGATCTACACAAATTTGTGCCAACAGAAGTGTTTCCCCAGAGATGAGACAAGAGCTATAACCTTCACACATGAACCATATGTGAATGTGTCTGAAAAGCGTATCCCCATAACTGTGCATAGCATACATTGTGATTTGTGTACCAAGCAGATTGTGAATAGTACATTTGTATTTTACACCATGTGTTCATACAAAATTACACCAATCGAACTTTTGCCCCTGAAGTGATGAACAAGAAGAATGATATATGGTTTCCCTTGCCCGGATATGCTTCACTAAAACTAATCAAAACTAACAGAACCACACTGAAGCCTAATTAAAACTAAATAAAATAAAAACTGACTAAAATGAAAATTCCAAAACTATAATAACCCTTGGTACCAGTCTTCTTGAGAGGTTAAAAATACAGATACAGAGACGACTTGACTTGACTCTGGAGTTGCCTGGTGAGAGGTGCCGAGCAGGTTTGGTTTATTAAAAGGACAGTGTGCAGTAACATTAAAAAGATGGCTGCACCAGATTTAGCAAAATGCTAATTTCCATCTGTAGGTGTAGGTAGGGCTGGACTATATGGCCCAAAATTCATATCACGGTATAAACTGCATCTCTTCACGATAACGGTATATATCACAGTAGAGAATTAAGTGTTTTTTTTTCTTTTTTTTAAATAAATAATTTGCCTACTGTTTTACATAGACCTTTATAGAAGCTAAATTGATTAAAAAAAAATAAAAAATAAAAAAAACAATGAAAGAATACATTTACTTTGGATAACATTTATTGTGCAAATCTCAAATCAAAATTAAAAGTCAGCACTGCAAAATAGTGCAAACAAAAAATTTGAAATATATTATTTTGAAATATAACGGTACAACTATCTTAGAGCAAGTAATCACTTGAAGATTACAAGGGCATGCACAAGTGGCCATTGTAAACTGCACAAGTCCAGGTTACAGAAACAACATGAAACAAACATAATGTAAAACATTAAAAGCAATACAATTGCATCAAACCAACATTTTTTCCTTTCAGCAGTTGACGTCACATCTGCTACAAGCTAGGGCTGGGCGATATGACCTAAAATAAATATCACGATAAATTGGGCAGTTTTACCTCGGTAACGATAAATGCGCGATAAATAAATTCTGATTGGCTGCACATCACTGTCAACCGGCTGCGCGGTGGTCTGTCCTCGGGGCACACGGCAGACGGAGCGAAGTCAGGCCAAAACAATCCAACATGTTGGATATCCCCAATTTCAAGTTGAAGGTCCTTCCGAGCGCCGATATCGGAAGGCGACGTGTGTGGTGTCAACACACACGGCAGGATTATCTGTTAAGATTAGCGCTTGCGTGTCAGCACGTCCTTACGATTGTCGGGAGGGGAAATTCGTGGCTAAAATCGGGCCAATTCTCCTGCCATGTGAACCAGGCTTAACGTTACTTCCGCTGTTATATCTAGCCGTCATTCCCTCATGTGTTTCCCTTCTTGTTGACTGGATGGGTGGTCACGTGACTACACACGCTGAACTGCTGTCTTAAAGGGGAATGAACATAGCCTACTAAAAATACACAGTCAAAACAGACAAAAATACTTTTATTTTCTTTTTACCGAATTTGCAGACAAGGGAAAAATGATGTCGTTATCGTCGTAAATTTCGGTAACGGTAAATTTTTGGTTAATAGCCCAGCCCTACTACAAGCTAAGTTTACTACAAGCTAGGTCGCAAACAAGCAGCCGCTGCATCCCTGATGAGCAACATACACACACAAAAAAGAATGATCTAATTTTCCAGTCCCATCTCATCTGCTTCATTTCAAAGCACCAAAACCTCCATCTCCACATCTGGTGCACACCTTCGTACTTCACACTAACATTCTTGTCCTCAGCTCCACCGCCATCCATCCCACGTGCAGCACCAAACTCTCCGCCGAGCAAAAAGGTACCCGGTGGGACAGTCGGATAGTGCCGACATTCCCGCCATCAGAATTAGTGCTGGTGCAAGCTATGCAATGCCGCTGAAGGAGCGCAACCGTCAAGCACGGACACTGTCCCAGTGTCCCTCGAGGAAGTTCTACAGCCAAAACGCCGAGAACAGTCCACTCCACAAGGGGTCCACACAACAGAGTAAACACCACATGACAAAAAAAAAAAAAAAAAGTCGTCAACATGCGCTATGCGATGATGAGGTCATCAACATATGCTACTCTGGTAAGACGGCAGAGTCAAAATCTCTTCCTTTGGCAAAATGTATACCTTATATTGAATATACCGTTTATATCGCCCAGTCCTTGGTGTTGGCATACTTTTGACCCCTTCAGAGATTGTAAACAAGGTGATGCAATTTAAAGGGCGGTGCTTCGCTGGAGGCAAAAAAACATCTCAGTGGTGCGTGGTTGTAAGGTCGGTTAGCATATTTTCACGGAACGGAATGGACGCAGAAAATGGCCATTTGAGTGAATATCTGAGTAAACTCCGCATGACCGTAAATGTTTCTTTAACTATGCCCTCACTCACTGGATAGACAATATAATAGAACTACACACCGTGCAATAGCCGGACATTTATGTCTACCTTATAGAAAAACCGGGGCTGTCTTTATACAAAGATTTTACAAGAAGTTAGCGGAACCATTGTGGGGGCTTTCGCCTCGACAAAACTTAACATACAGCTAATGTTTGGTGAGCTAACAGTTAGTTTTAGTACATGTAGCATGTAAACACTGACCTTTTATAAGCCTGTGCATGTCAAAATAGTCCCACAAATAATGACTAACTTAGGCAGTAATTTCAGTCACAACTAAGTCTAGCCCATATCATTGTCCAGGCTGAAGCTGATAGCTTAATCTTACCTGATATGAAGTGTGCGCTGCAAACACGAGTGTTGTTGACGATATCAGTCTCAGTCCAATCCTTTTGCCTAATCGCGTTTAACTACAGCCGTCTGCGATTACTCTGACTGGCAGAGGCTGGGATGCGATAGAATTTCAAGTTTTTATTGGTGCTTTTACGGTTCTGGCAACCAAAAACACAACAAGAGCACATTTTCTACATACAACCAGCGGTGTTTACGCCTCGCTGCACTTCCGTCGCCTCCAGCGGCAACTTGTTTTTGCTTCCAGTTAACCCCGTGATGTCACCGTGACATAGGCCATGAAAGGGTCTGACGACCATCGGCTTGGTGCCTGTACAATGGGGTTCACCCCGGTGGACGAGATGGTAAGCTCCCTCCGCCTTTGGATAGAGGGACAGGTCCTGACTGTGTATGTGCTTATGCAAACAACAGTTCACAGTACCCACCCCTTTTGGAGTCTTTGGAGGTAGTGCTGGAGAGCATTCCTGTTGGAGACTCATTAAATTGCATTAAAATGCTTGTTGGTGGCAAAGTCCCAGGTGTGGATGATATCTGGTCGACACACCTCTACAACATTGCATAGATAGATGTGTTGCACCTACGTCTGTCTTTGGATCACAATAATTTCGCCAAATTAAATAGCATCAAAACCAGTGGAATCCATAACAACAGCTCAGTGGGTCATCACTATACCAGTCTACGACTGCCTGTTTGTGCTGTCACTAAGGGGAATTGAGGGGTTTTTGTGTCAGTGGACACAGAAGCACTGACCATTTCTAACCTAACATTTCTAACTGCTAAGTCGGTCAGATCCAGCAGTCTAGAAAGCCAACAAAGGCCAGTGACCGTCCCATCTATGTGCAGTAACTCCTGTAATTTGCTGTGCAGTCAAATGTCCATTGTCTTACATGACTTCAGTAATTTATCATCGTCATCACCACTGTCATTATCATTTGAATGACACCCCGGAAATTCATTTAATAATGAATTCTGATCGATTGTCATTGATGTATGCATCATAATGAAAGATGTTTCTAAAATTTTTGTCACTGCACTTAACTGGAAAATGTAAAAATGGCTCTGAGCGTTAAGACCTCTCTGACAATGACGGTCCAAACTGAACAATATTATCTTCATAAAGCAATATCTGATACAAACCTCTGTTGGATCACATTAGATTGCATATTGTATGCATACCGACAGAATTGTCAAGTCAGTTTGACACTTGACCTCAATTAGCTTAAATAACCTCCCAGCCCAACAAATCTCTGGCAGATTGTTATTTAACAATAGAAATATGTATTCTTAAACTATATAGAATACAGCTCTCAATTTTTCAAATATTTATTTTGGACTGATTACAAAAGATTTACTAAATCACATACCAATTTTTAAACTATTAACTGATTTTTTTATTTTTTTATGTGAAGAAAGGTTTTCGACTGTAGAAAGGGAAAAAAAAAAGCCATGATTCAAATTATTATGCACTGCTGGTCATATATAGGTTTGCTCACAAGTGATGAAAGAAAGCGCAGTCTCCCAGTCTCTGAAGTATGCGCGATGTCATGGTGAAAAGGTCGAGTGACTTGACTTATCATCACTTTGAACTAATATCCACTTCCTGAAATCTAAACACTGCTGATGTGTATGATGCCCTGTGGATTGTGCTAATTTTTTTGTGGCATTATGTCGCACTCGCTCTCCCCGTGATCAATGCATCTTGTCAGGCAGTAGCTGATAGATTATTGATTGTAATCAGGCTGTCTTCTTTGTGTGCAGACGGACTCTAATTCCTCTGTCAATTTGCCTGCATTCTCATTTTCTATACCTCTCACTAAAAGTACTGTAACATAATGACCGCAATATATTTAATTTACGTATTTATTTGTTTTAAATCAGAGACAATCGTATAAAATGTGATTCATTGACAAACCTTAAAAATATGAAGTGTCTACACCTTCAAATTTAATTCTTCATTGTGGGATGCTGAAAGCATCCCACATATGTTGTTTCTAACCTTTATTATTATTATTGTGGGATGCTGAAAGCATGTTGTTTCTAACCTTTATTATTATTATACTTATACTTAAACTTATTATTATTATAGCATTTTATTCTCAACACTTTTTGCAATCAAACTACTCCTACATTATACTTCCGATTTACACCGTTCAAATTTCAACTTGCTGACAAAATTCACGCCTTTCGGGGTATTTATCATTTGACTTCATATTACTTACAGTACTCGCATAATTTAATGTTTAAGATCTACTTTTCCCCATTCAGTTTTAATGGAACTGACACTGAATTTTTTCTAAGTCCCATTTTCCACGCCCACTTCCATACATACAACCGACCATCTTGACTTGCTTTCAGATATTGCTTCGTGGCGCAGTTGGGAGAGTGCATGTACAGTAAGCAGGAGGTCGCAGGTTCAAAGCCCACCGCCGACTGTACATTGCACATATGTCTGTGGCAATTACATAAACAGATATTAAGTATACCAACTGACTATCACACCAGGAAATGCGTTATACTGACATGATCGAACACATGTGTCCCAAATCAGCGCTGATGACTTTCAGCGTCAGGTGACACTTTGAACTACAAATACGCCAATTCGCTCTGCTGCTCACAGGTCCGGTGGCTCACTGGCTTAAGCGCTTGCGCCAGGTGAATAGCAAAGACAGCCAGATGAATGGTTCGCTGGTTCAAACCTCGGATGGAGCAACTTTTGGACATGGACATACTTCTTTTTTTTTTTTAGTTGAAACTAAAACTTTCTTCTTTTCATTTATAATTCAACCATAATTTCTCATTTGTAATTTACAACCAATTTATCTTTCTTTATTTAACATACATTTTATTGCATGTTCATACACATTCGCTGCTTCCATTTCACAACACTTCAGTGATGCCACCAAGTCTTCTGTGGGTCAGTGGATAGATTGGCAGTGCAGTAGCTCATTGAACAGTAAACAGGAGGTGAGGGTTCAAATTCAATCTCAGACTGGTTGAATTTAAACTTCAGTCTTTTCATTTATAATTCATTCATAATTTCTCATATGTAATTTACAGCCAATGTATCTTTCTTTATTAATTTAACATACGTTTTATTTAATGCATTCTGGTTCAGCAAGACATCTCTCAATTACATTTCACACTTCAATGATAACAATAGCATTCTGCTATTAGCAGTCAGCTTAGCATTCAGCTATTAGCATTCGGCTTTCAGCATCCCACGCAATTTCTTCAGAAATTGCTTAGTCTAGTTATTATAGCATTTTATTCTCAACACTTTTTGCAATCAAACTACTCCTACATTATACTTCCGATTTACACCGTTCAAATTTCAACTTGCTGACAAAATTCACGCCTTTCGGGGTATTTATCATTTGACTTCATATTACTTACAGTACTCGCATAATTTAATGTTTAAGATCTACTTTTCCCCATTCAGTTTTAATGGAACTGACACTGAATTTTTTCTAAGTCCCATTTTCCACGCCCACTTCCATACATACAACAGACCATCTTGACTTTCTTTCTGATATTGCTCGGTGGCGCAGTTGGGAGAGTGCATGTACAGTAAGCAGGAGGTCGCAGGTTCAAAGCCACCGCCGACTGTACATTGCACATATGTCCATGGCAATTACATAAACGGATATTAAGTTTACCAACTGACTATCATACCAGGAAATGCGTTATACTGGCATGGTTGAACACATGTCTTCCAAATCACTGCTAATGGCTCCGCATTAGATGACAATTTCAAAGACAAATATGCCAATTTGCTCTGATTGGCAGCGAGCCCTATTAGCTCATCGGTAAGTAACTTGCCTGTGGTTGCATTTTTACACTCAAGCCCGGGTTCGAACCTCGGTAGGGAATTTATTTATTTATTTTTGTCACCCCCAATTTTCATTTCAGACATGGATATTTTCCAATTGTTTCACATAAAACAATGTACTAAACCTCAGTGCAATCACTTTATTACGCTCGTACTCCCTCGACACTGGCAAATGTCGAGCGTTCGCGACGAGAAGTGGCTCGATAAGTTGTGTCCACAGGATCCCAGTGAAAGAGATACAATGCTGCCATCTTCTGGCCAGAGTTAGTGGGTGTTTTCTTTTTTTTCATCGTTTATGACTGAAATGTCATTTGCATGTTTACATTTTATCAGCAAAAAAAAAAAAAACATATAAGATCATTATATTCAATGTGATCTAGCATGACTAAGTTTTTATCAACATTTTTTCCGGTTTCTAAGACCCTTAAAATTGATTACTATAGATTTGGAGCAACCCACAACATCCTTCCTGCGTGGGTGAGCCGCGAAACACTGAGGACACGAATTAGAAGTTCACAGGGTCGATCCTGGTGGAAGTCAGGTTTTTTTTTGTTTATTTTTTTATATTTCAAATATAAATAACGGCAATTTATTCACAACAGCATTGCAATTGCTAGTACGTGCAGCGATGTAGGTTCTGGTACCATTGCTTGGAGCCAGGCAGCGAAACCGAGAGACCATTTGTTTGTATAAGTGCACTACTCATAAAAAAAAGAGAAAAGAAATCGCTGCGAGACCGTGTAATAAAATGTGGATACTAAATACAATACTACGTATTGTCATAGTTAATCTACATGTCCGTGAAAGCTGAATGGTTAAAGCAATGGATATATATTTATCTATATATCCCTACTAAAATTTTTAAAATCGTCATTCTTCAAGTTATTTTGAATAAATGTTACATGATATTTAACTTATTTCTGTATTAATCCATTTTGTCATTTTGTCAGCTTCGACTTCACAATGTGAACTCTTATAAGTTACCAGTTTTGCACACAGCACAGTCTCTGGTTGTGTGGTTGAGAGGTAAAACATTGGCTTAGTGAGTTAATGGTCACTGGTTTGACTCCCACTAGGAACTTTTTTTTTTCCCCTAATAAAATTTCTGAAATTGTGATCAAGTTATTTTACATCAATTTGATTAAATGTTATTTGGCATTTAACTTATTTCTATATTAATACATATTGTCAGCTTTTTTTTCTTTCTCAATTTCAGCAGTGGTGTTCCGTCCTAGTAAGCTATTAGGCGGCGCTTGCCCTACCTCTTCAAAATAAAATCATTGAAAATATTTCTGTCAGTGTCCTCTAAAATACAATACCGTGGTTCTACTGTTTTGGTCTTAAATTCCTGTATATTTTGTCCTGTTTTCCTCACAGGGAGCGGAGAAGTCAACATTTTGTTTTGCGCATACACAATATTTGGTTCGAATTTCACTTGGGAAATTCCCCCCAACTCTAATTTCAGAAATGGTCATTGGTCATGGTCTCCATAAAGGAGGGCCACGAAAATACCCTGGTGGCATTGAGTGACGGGAGTGAAATATTTCAAATGACTCTCTTCCCGCCACTCTCGGCCAAAGTAGCTGTGGGGGAAAGATATGTATTCCAGCACTTTGCTGAAGGGGGTGACAAGATCCTCCTAACGCGGCCCAAAACGCAAATTTTTAAAGGGCCACAGGTATGACAAGCTCTCGCCATTTTGCAACTAGACTAAAAGTTTTAAAAATGCAACATCTGGGAGTCACTTTGACCTACTCCATTCGTCATATACTAACCACACTTTTCTTGCATCCACAATTTGTCATTCAAATATCTGCAACCACGTTTTGCCTATAGCATCACTTTTGCCATCCATGCTTGCTAAGTTAATTTTATTGATTTATGGTGCTCCATTAAGATACCAAGCATTTTAACTGGTACAATGCTGAAGTACCACTGACTATCACAGCCACCAAAGTGGGGTGAAATTCATTGGTAGTTAATGTCTATTTTCCTCCATTGAGCAATTTTCAGCAGTAAAATGTTTGTCTTGAATGATTCATTTTTAGTATTTATTTCATGTTTGCCATTTTTGTCAATTGAACATGTCACGTGTGCAGAGTGTTTAATGACCAATCATGACTCACCTGTTTTCTGTTTAATCAGCAAACTGAGCCATGATTCGCCCCCCCCCCCCCCCCCCCCCCCCCCCCAATTCCTTTGCTATCTATAAATGTTGCAATTCACTTGCTCTGCTTACCATGAACAGGTTCAAGTGGCAGACGAACTGGTGGGAAAGGCCAAGCAGTTGATTTTCCCAACGTCAAGCTTCCTGACCGTGCCACAATTGGCGAAAGAATGCCCAAAGGGCTACATCACCATTGAGGGACGCGTCAGTGAGGTAAGTTGCACATGTGCACATTCTCACATCGTTAACTAACTCTAATATATTTTTGGGAATATATTAGATGGAGCCTGTTCAGATGGTCACAGCGCAGGGTGTCCATGTCCCTGTTAGACACATCTTTATCAAAAAAGTATGATTTCTCAGTTCGTCCTATTGCCAATCTTTGTAATGCCATGACCTAATTTTTTTTTTTTTCTTTTTTTTTCTTCACAGAATCAAGACGTAGTTAAAGTGTCTCTATGGCGAGAAACTGCAACTGAAAAAATCAATGTCGGCTGTATATACAGGCTAACTCACTTGAAGGGCAAAATAAACAATTTTGGCTTTGCCCTGAACACGTCGTGCCATACTGAAATGAAAGTGAGTTAAAGCTAGTACTGTTTGGTTGAACACAACGTTATTTTGGTAAACTGATTTTATTTTTGGTTTGTCTATTCAACAGGGATGCTCTACAACAGAAGAAGTCCTGATATTGGGGCTTGATGAGGAGGAGGGGACCAAAAGGATCTTGGACATGGCTGGGGACCAGTTCCACATCCCTCTTCGGATCTGGAAGGAGGGTTTCCCCAAAGATCCCACTATTCCAACTGAGGGGCTCTTGGTTGAGCTGAGCCAAAAAAATTTGCCTCATTGTTGAAATAAAAAATAAATAAACTTCTATGCCTTGAACCTGTTTTTTCTTTTTTATTAATTTTTTTCCCCCTCCCATCCTGTCTGCTTCACATTCAAGTAACTCTAAACCTGGAAAAATATAGCTTCCCCCCCCCCCCCCCCCCCCCGAAAACTCCCAGGTCCTTCTGATTTCCAATGTTTACAATTAAAAAAAAATAAAAAATATGCATGCCTTCTTGGGTGTTATCTGATTACATATTAAAGTACCTGCACAATTTGTTACATCTTTTCATTTTCAATGGGACTGACTTTGAAATAACTGATGACCATCAGCAGCTGTCTGCAGAGTAGCTCACTTGGTTGTTAAGCAAAAGGTCATGGGTTTGAATCCCACCTCTGACTGTACATTGCAAATATATCCCAACTAAATATATCAAATACGTTCTATAATTTCATTGAAGTGATTGAACACGTGACCCCATTATTCAGCAACATGTCACTTTTCAATATAGATACACTGTTAACACTTCAGTGATGCCCCAAGTCTTCTGTGGGTCAGTGGATAGATTGGCAGTGCAGTAGCTCATTGAACGGTAAACTGGTGAGGGTTCAATATCAGTCGCAGACGGGTTGAATTTAAACTTCAGTCTTTTCATTTATAATTCATTCATAATTTCTCATATGTAATTTACAGCCAATGTATCTTTCTTTATTCATTTAACATACGTTTTATTTAATGCATTCTGGTTCAGCAAGACATCTCTCAATTACATTTCACACTTCAATGATAACAATAACATTCTGCTATTAGCAGTCAGCTTAGCATTCAGCTATTAGCATTCGGCTTTCAGCATCCCACGCAATTTCTTCAGAAATTGCTTAGTCTATTTCTAGATCAGGTTTATCCAAACGTTTTCATTTGAGGGACACATACAGAAAAACAGAAGTATAAAGTAAAGGGGCCACCTTGAAATGATTTGATTTTAATGTATTAAAAACATTGAAATCAATAAATAATGTGGCTATTTATTATTTATATTTTCTAGTTAAAAAACGTGCAAAATACCGTATTTTCCACACTATAAGGCGCACCTTCAATGAATGACATATTTTAAAAACTTTTCCCATATATAAGGCGCTACAGTAGAGGCTGAGGTTACGTTATGCATCCATTAGATGGTGCTGCGCTCAGTCAAATAGGTCAGTCGAACTTTATTAATAGATTACAAACCAGCTTTCTGACAACTCCATTCACTCCCAAAATGAATAAACAGCTGCAGCATTAGTATTAGCTAGCGATCCAAGATGGCGGGATCTTCTGCACATGCGCGTCACCGATCGTGCAAGGTCACCGATAGCGTCTTGACAGCGAGACCTGTTGCAGTTCAATATTGATCCATATATAAGGCACACTGGATTAAAAGGCGCATGGTCAGCTTTTGAAAAAATTGAAGGCTTTTAGGTGCGCCTTATAGTGCGCAAAATACGGTAACAGCTTTGTGTTAAAGCAATTAGTTTAGTATCTACTAGTAGTATCTCACTAGACTAGAGCCACACCTGCAATGACCAGAGACCACCACAAGATGAAACTCAAGCTGTACTTTTAAAACAGTTACTTGAGAATCATTAATATTCATAAGTCAGATCTTGACACAGAGTAGTTTTTAGTATATGCCGTGGGCCGCTGAAAATTGGATGGCGGGCCACAAATGGCCCCCGGGCCGTAGTTTGGACACCACTATTTTAAATTAATAATAGAAAAAGTCACTTTAAAAACAGATTAAAATATGCAGCTTATATGTGGTCAAGTTATCCATTTAATACCTAAACTATTCACTTCAATATATATGTTCAACTCTTTCACCCTCTCTCCAGACCTGCGCTGGCAACGGAAATGGGGCCCATAGTTTTGTGACTGGTTGTTGGACAGAAGCCATTTTTTTACTAAAATGCACTCTGGAGAACAACAATGTGCATTCCTTCACACTACCTTAACTTTAATAACAATGGCCGTGTGTGTGGTGAAGAATCTCACTACTTTAAATGTAAATCATCTTTCAATATGTCCCGTCAAATGGATGTTATTCTTCTTGCACAGCATACCCTCGCAAGGATCGCAGATGTTGGTAATTTCACGAGGGAAGGCTGTGCCGCTGTGGGAGTGGTCGCAGCCACTTCAATTGAAATAACCGATAAAAGGTTTGCAAAACGAGCAGATCAGAGTTTGGCATCGTCATGACAAAGATTTGCTGCTTATTATTCAAGTACATGCCTACTCCGTGGTTGCTACACGCTCACTCATGAATGAAAAATGGCTGAACGGTTGTGCAGCTGCATCTTAGGCAAGGCTATATCTTTGAAATTGTCAGGGAGTTGAGGAATGAATGGCTTCAATTTCGCAGGCTGATACAGCGCAGACGTAAAAAAATAACCTGGGCTGCTTATGCTGAAGCGAGAAGTGAAGCCAGCGGCAGCCATCTTGCGTTGCCGGCCACACCAACAGTGGTTGAATGCTGTACATTGATTTTTCCGCTGCATATAACTTAAATATGCCACACTAGACTAGCTGTCTACCCTGCACCAACACTTAGACATAGTCTGAGCAGGCGTAAGGTTTATATCGTAAGGGTTTGTCATCAGGCAGCTCTCCAAGATGCTCCTTCTGCTGCGCCAGCCTATCCAGTTGGCGGAAACCGGTCTGCCGAATTGGAAAACGTGCAGCAAGCCTTACACTAATATGTAAATCAGGATCCGCCAGCATTTGCGCCAAGGCACAGATATGGTGCCTATGAACATGGAGCCCAAAGATTAAATGTTTTTTTCTAAAACATTTTGAATCATGCATCCTCAAGAGTTATTGGGCTTGCTTTTTGATCCACTCTGTCTTCTATGACAGGGCAGCCACCTATCTGCTATGTAAGTTATCCATCAGTTTAAATGACCAAAGCACGATTACAGGTCTGCCAGCCTGAATAAAAATCCGCAGCAGTCTCACATGGCTAGAGGAGTGTGTGTCATGGTGGGCCTGTTGGTCGAGGTTGCTTCACCTCTGAGCCCTTTAATTCTCTGTCTCACTGAATCCATTAGAGTCAATCTGTGATATCTTTTACCATCTCATCAACACTCTACATTTACATAAACATGCATAATTAAGTGAAGCAGCCAAGAGGCATGGGTGTGATTACAGATGAAGAGTTTGTTTATTTATGTATCCATAGCTTGATCCAATCAGAATAGAGTTGACAAACAGTGGTTTGGGGTGATAAAACACACACACACAAACCACCCCCCACCCCACCCCCCACACACACACACGCACGCATCCATCCATACACATTAAGAAGACTGGCAAGCTTTGCTCTGCTTCACTCTCCCTCTCTCACCAGATTATCAATCTTAATTCATCGTTGCAACTGAAGTGTTGAAAAGAGAGTGAACCTGTTTGCGTGCGTTTGTGTCTATGTGTCCTTGTGCTTAATGCTAACGCTGATAATGGTTGACTGGTATTTTCCATTTAACTGCTTTATTTTGGTTCCTTTCGTCTGCCAGCTCACCGTGCCAAATAAGAAGCAAAACCTGCAGCCAGAAATCACTGCTGCCATGTGACTGCTAAGCAGCTGAAATCCATCCAGGAACATGTGCATTGCAACATGGCTGTCTCAGTTGTAATAATCTATTTTAATGAAATGGTGCCCCTACAGTGATCAGTGAAGATCCTTTCTCAACATGTAATGAACATTCAAACCAATATTCGTTCTTTAATTTTGTTTGTTTGAACAACCAACAGTGGGTTAGTGACAGTTATTCTATGTGTGCTTACAGCACGCCATACGCCACGATGATCACGTGACTGTTCAAAAATGGGCGCAACTGTACTTAATGCATGAGTCCAACGCATTTCCTTCATAAATAAATGCTGGATGGATACAATTGAAATCAGTCTGAATCAACACTTCTGGGATTCTGTTCATGTGTGGTTGTGATTTTGTCCTCACTCACCCCCACTGCCTGTATTTTGAACTTTTGTTTTGCTTTGTTTTGACCTGATTGGGACACTTCTGCGCAGAGATATTTTCCCTTCAGCCAATCAGAGAGCGGAGGGCGTGTCACTGTGGGCCAGTGTACTGCAGACGGGAGCTGAAAGTAATGTTGCCCCACTTTGTTGAGGCATATTAATTGAACTGAAGTCCTTTATTCACATTCCAATGGGTTTTAACTTTCAGATATAATCAATGGTCAAATATTGGATAAATAAAGATAAACACACTGGGTAAGTCTTTTAAGAAGCACAGCCTAACTCGACAACCAATTGTCAAGAGCTTCTGAGCCCTGAAAGAGCTGTTTGGGCTGAAGAGCGACACAGCATTAGTTTTGTTTCATGTTATGTCTTTCTTGTCTTGTTATGGTTTGTTTCATGTTTTGTGTCCACTTGTGCTCCAATTAGCTCCCTCAGCCACGTGTCTTATCCAGGTGGTCCTCGTTCTCTCGTTAGTTTGCTTGTGTTTAGGTCCGGCCTCCTTTCAGTCTTTGGTGGCTCGTTTGCTATTGCTTGTCATTATTTGTTTGTTACTTATCTAGTTTTTGGACTTAAGTTTTTTGATGATTCCGTCCTGCCTTGATTTATGTTTTTGTAAATAAATAATTTTTGAGTATGCATCTGCCTTTGTTCTCCTGCCTACCTGCTTTTGGGTCTTAAATTTAGCACACTCCATGACATTTAAGAGACAGTCCAGGCGCAATTAAAGTATAAGCACAAATGAGGAACCGATAAATTAAATAAATGAAAGAATGACCTTGATTTCCTGGATGTTCCCTCTCATCCGTTGCTTTTAGTCACATGAAAATCTTAAATTCCACTGCCTCTTTGTGTACCCATGTGTGTTGTTTCAAGAGCTGTCCTGATTTTCATGTCATACATTAGCATCAGCAATGACAGGAGAATGTCCATTAACATGTGCACAAATATTAAAACTCCCCCGTGGCTTCTCGAGTGTCCTTCAGGATATTCTTTGTTTCATACAGTGGCAGTAAATTTTATCTACTTGATTTGCATGTGTGTATTCCATAAACATATTTAAGAACATTGCTGCCAAAGGGTTGAAAATATTTTGTCACGTTTGGGGGGGGGGTGTCGGAGGCAGGACCCAAATGCAAGGGGCAACAAAAGCAGGGCAAGGCAGGGATGCAAGTGAAAAGGGGATTTAATTCAGGGAAAAAAAGGTAAACAAGGTACTGTGACAAAATAAAACTAACAAGGTCAAAAACAAACCATAGCGACAAAAACAAAAGGGCAACAAGGCATAGCATGGACAACATGGGATGACAGCAACAATGACTCAACAAGAACTGAAAGAAAGAAGGGTAACTAAATACACATGGTAACGAGATAACAACAGACACCTGGGCAAGAGGCTTGGGGAGCTGATTGGTCAACACACTGAGAAGGGAAGACACACTCAGGTGGACGTGGTTAGACATAACGAGACAAGGGAAGAGACAAGGAATAATGACAAATAACCAAAAACACCAAAAGAAAATAAAATCCCACCCCCACAGAACCAACATGACATATTTGTGTTGAATTTAATAGGTATAATACATACACATATTAATTTAATTATTCAAATAATTTGTGATTTATTCTATTTTTAAAGGTTCATTGTTAATTTAGAGACTGATATTTCCACAATTATTATTATTTTTTTTTAATTCAACGCATTGTACATGGATGCTTAATTACTAATTTAAAGGGATTACATCGTGGTATTAACTATTGGCATATAATGATTAAGTTTTACCTTTGACACCATGGCGATGTAATCTTTTAGGAAATAGGTGATTTGCTAGAGAGAGAAGAATAGAGAGGAAAAAGGAGGAGGAAAAAGAACCTGAGCAAGTCACAAACCTGCTGCTTACAAAGCAAGCGCACGAACCACTACACCATTCATTAAGTTAGGTTCAGCAGTGCAAATGTTCTACTTGTAGTTTACACAAGTGTCAGCCAGAACCTTTCTGGGATTTTAATTATCTGCAATTGTCAATGCACTTTGGCATTGCAAATGTGAAGGATAATTGATTGCATTGGATTCATTTGGACAGAATGTTTACCTGATAAAGACTACTTTTGTCACTAGCCCATGGAGGTCTCAGAGAAAGTGCGCTTAGTACGCAGAGGCGGTGCAGGGGTGGGTACGCACATAATGACGTCACAAAGTGAGCACCCACTCGTTTTCTCAGGTTGGGAGGGGCTGGTGCTTGGAGAGCAGAATGACCTAGAATTTCTCATAGAAGGGCGAATGGAGGAAAACACCACGTCCGTCGTGTTTTTGGTGAGGAATTAGCATTTTAACATGACTAAATGCTCCAAAAAGTTGATTTTTCATGTTACTGTCCCTTTAACAATAAGAATTTTAAGAAGAATGATTGATTGTATCCAGCATATTACATTTTTCTTTCTACGGTAAATATATTACCCCACCACTGTTTGGTTCATTAATCACTTAATTATTTGAAGAGGACCTCAGCTCATAGAGATCTTTCTCATGAATCCATCAGTTTATTTTCTACTGTGTATAATGTTCAAGGGGACAGGTGAGCTGGAGTCGCTCAAAACTGACTTTTGTGAGAGGGAAGTCAACACACTGGACTGGTCACAGCATGGGCAACTTTCCAACATGGATTAAAATGCAGAGACAATTTGGACCTTGTTGCTAACACTGTAACAAGTCCAACTGAGATAACAATCACCACAAAAGCAGGTGCCTCTACAGCAGCACATAAACAGATAAGTCAAAGTGTGGAGTCTTACAAGCTCCCACCTGAAGCTGTAAGCATGCTGCTGAAATAATAGTAAAACATTTGCATCATTTGCATTTCAGTTACCGTAGCTCTTAAAAACCTGTTTATAAGTCAAGCACACTTCAGCTTGAATACTAATCAGAAGTGTTAGACTCACGGTTTTTGTTAAAAAAAAAAAAAGTAATATTTTGTCTTAAATGCGAATGTAGCTGAATTCAAAACACATGAAAAAAAAACAGTTAAAAGAGAGAAAATGAAAAGTATGATTTATCAAACGAGGTGACATGATTATGGTCCACTAATCTCTAACTACGCTGCAGCAGATGTAGGGAAGAACAACAGTGTCATTCTTCTCAATGGAAAGATGAATTTCTTTGTTCCCCCTGTTGGTTTTCCTGTTGCACAGTAGATGCATTTAGTGTTGCCATTGTAGGACATGAAGCTCCTTGCTGGGTTTCCAACATGAGCCATAAAACACACATCAGGAGATGCACATCAGCCGCCTCATAAAGCACACCAGTTTGTGCTGCACTGATCCACTCAGACAGTCCTCCTGCCCGCAAGGGACAAAATGCAGCACCACACTAACTCTGAGTCAGCTTTTTTTTTTTCTTTTCTTTTTTTTTAACTCTTTGACCGCCAAAAACGTTTAATGACGTATTTTAAAATCCTAATGAATGCCGCCATAAACATTAATTTACGTTTATTACGTTTTTTTTTTTTTTTTTTCTCTCAATGGGCAGCACAACATCTTGTGCAGCGCTGCCTTGTCACTAAACAAAAAATATTAGTGTCAAAGTCCTTGTTGCGCAAAAAAATGTATCGTGTTTCACAAAAAGCTTGTTTTCTCTTTATATTTTTGTATTTTCGCTTATGTCACTTAAATGACCTAATTTCAATTGGTGATTACTAAAAAACGTAATAAGGTAGAAACATAATTTTTCTTTTCTCATGAAAGAATGGAATCCAATCTTTCATATGGTATCCACCATGTTTATGTAGTAATACCGCACAATATTCTGTTTGCTTTGAAAGGTGAGTGAAAATGCTCGAAATTGGCTGGCACCGTTAGGGTTATTTTTTTGGATGTTTGGCAGTCAAAGAGTTAATAATCAGAAGCAATGCGCTGAGATTACACCTTTTCCTATTAATTATATTTTTATATATGTTTGCCTTTATTATGTCTTCAAAGCTACATTAATAAGAACCTGAAGTAAATATATAGACATTTAGGAGTCAGTAGGAATTCAATCAATGTGACAAGTGTGGTAAATGTTGATTTGAAAATCCCCTACCTTAGAGAAAATACACACCATTTTTTACTTTGCTATTCTCCGGGCGCATTATCCAATGGGAAACATAACTCATGGGAAAAAAAAAAAAGTAAATTAAAAACAAACTCTTGGAAGAGCTAAAAAATAGTTAATATTCATGGAATTGCAAAAAAAAAGGGTTACCTCTAAAAGCCTTAATGTTCATCAGTCCAAGGTAAGACAGAATTGCTATGGATGGAAAAAGTTCATCATTCTTGCTGCTCTCCCTTAAAGTAGAAAATACAATTCAAGACCACAGCACAGAATGCTCAACAGGGTGAAGAAGAACCCTACCGGGTCAGGTAAAAACTTAGAGGGTCCTATTTTCGTGCCCTGTGCAAGTCTGAGTACATGGGAGGAGTTTTCTTAGTTTTTTCTTACTAGTATTTTCCTAGGCAGGCACAGATAGAAAGGGGCCACTGCGCCATTGTGGAAGGAAACCCAGACGACTTGCCTTCCATCCAGTGAAAGCGGCTCCCCTCATTCTCTTTAAATTCAGCGCACGAGAGGCGCTCTGTCTACATGGCGGAAGGACTCGCTGGAGACCATCGATGACAGTGGCGTGTGCAAACTATATTTAAAAGGAACTCCATGAAGATAATGTTGGCCAAGATAATGAAATGGACATTAGGAGACCGACTTCTACCATTGATCGTGTGTCTGTTTGTGACACCATCCTTTCCACCCCCTGTGCCGCAGCCCCGGGGGAATGTTTGATATAAATATTAAAAAAAGATGATAATAATGCATTCATGATTCAGAGGATTGGCGCAAATTGTTGCGGATGAAATATGACATCCACCACACATGTCCCCATAACTCAGAATCCGTTTACCTGCATCTCGGTCAAAATCACCAAAATCATATTACGCCACCTGCACCACAACTTAAACCAGCATTTAGCTGGTCTAAATTCTAGTCTACTTTCTGTTACCAAATCATCAGGTGCACCGGGGAGCGTGTAACAGAAAACGCCCAGCAAGCTGCAACGTGGTCTGCTAAATTCCTAACACAGTAAACTAGACCTGACCCAGGACGAAACTTAGATAAATTTGTAGGGTTGTAACTTTTTTTTTTGAAAACCATTAAAACCATTCGGTCTAAAAGTTTTGATTCAGTCCATCTGTGTTAATCGTAATTAGCTGTGAACAATACCTGTATACACTTTCACTTTTAACTCTAAGACATGATTGATTTATTCTAAAACTGCATACCGAACTAAACCGGAAATCGTGAGCAGAAAACCGAACCGAACCGTGGATTTTGTGAACCAACGTTTCCACCCTTAATAAATTGTTCAGGAACTGAATTTCTATACCCTGGCAGCTTTGGCTACCGAATGCCATGGAGGTATTTCTCTCTGCAGCTCAATCAGAACAAAAAAAAGAGAGATCAGAACATATTACTCCAGTCTTAAAGAAGTTAGTTACAAAGTCAGCTGTAGAATACATTTCAAATTTCTGGTCATTAAATCACTGAATGGTTTGTGTCCTGAATACACCAAAGAAATGCTGATTGAATATAAACCTCTGAAATCTGCAGACTTGGGTCACTTAGTGGAGCCCAGAAGTAAACATGGTGAAGCTTCAATTTAGTTGCTATGCTGCACACAAATGGAATAAGCTGCCAACAGAAATGAAGTGTAAATACTTTTAAATCCAGGTTCGCAACTTTGCTTCCCCCCCATACCTATGATTAAGGTTTTCGAAACATCTTTGAATCAATTTTTTCTATATTTTAGTAATTTTAGAAAACTATTATTTCTTTACTTATTATTTTCTTTCTTTAAGTTTTGAGTTGTTAACTGTTGTGTTTGTTGATGCTTGCATGTGTTGTCTGCTTGTGTGAAGCACTGTGTTGCCTTGTATGTATGAAATGTGCTACATAAATAAAGCTGCCTCTTGCCTTTGTTAACGAAAAGAATAATTCCAGCTTCAACTTTATCAAGACATTCCAACAGGGTGGCCAAAGTATAAGGACAGAAGTAATCCAACAATGGCCTCAATGGGAAGAAAATACATTTTCTGAAGTGGCCTCATGAGAATACTGGCCTCCATCCAATTGAGATGCCGTGGCATGAACTCAAGGATTTTACTGAACAAGTGCAACGGTCGAACATTCAGCCTGACTGTTGTGCGCATCTGATCTGAAACTACACGAAACATTTGGCTGAGGTTATTAAATGAAAAATAATTGTTTGTGTGGTTTTGTCTTCACAGACTTCCTTTGTCTTTTGTTGTGGCTTACATGAAGATAAATCACAAAATCACAAATTTATGCAGTGATCCACATAATTCCAAAGGGTTTGCTTGCTTTTTTGCAACTGTATATTAGAGAGCTGTGGTGTTCCGTCCTAGTAAGCTATTAGGAGGGGCTTGCCCGACCTCTTCAAAGAGAGGGTGTGTGTCTGGCATTGATCATCTGGTGGGGTCAGCGTGGGGAAGAAACTTTTTTTTGTTGACCGTGGAAAAGCGTGCAAACGCTTGTTTTGGATTACTTTCGATGTTATTATTATTTTTTTTTAAACCCAGCCCTACTGATAAGCACTGACCCCGTAGTCGCCCGTGAATCAAGTTAAATACTATTCTGACAATTGCATGCTTGCTACTTCGTGGGAAGAGTTTGAGGATGTTGCAGATTACCAAACAAACACCCCCCACGCCGTTCAAGGCGAATATGTCTGCACTTACCCCACCGAGGACTTGCGACCACTGCATCCACCTGTCCCAGACCATTGTCGAGCTTCAGGAACGGATCTCAATGCTTCATAAAATCCATGACGATGAGAGGTTCCTCGACTCCATGGTTATACTTGGTGCAGCCTCTTCTGCTGCACCTGGCATCGAATTGGACTCCACAGTGCCCGTCCAACCTCTGGAAGACGGCCGTTGGAACGAGCTTGGAGCCAAACCTAAAAGAGTGGGGCGTGTTTCTCTCACTCCGAGTCCTAACATCCAGTCCTCCACTCCCCACTCCGACTGGCAAACTGCCCATAATAACAGGTCGAGTAAATCGCCTCATCTGCCCGACCCGTTGAATCCACGCGATATCCAGCTCTCTAACCGTTTTGGGGTCTTCCATGAGGAGGACTTCCCGCCGCTTGACCGCCATTATGGGTCGGGTAGCCGGGACCAGAGGGGGAATCAGCCGCGCTCTCCCGGAGCCCGTCCAGCGCAAGGCCGTCCGCGGTCTCCGTGTTCGCCGTCGGCAGCCGGATCCGCAGTGACCAAGGCTCCACCCGCCGTGACCAAGCGTAGCCGTAACCGGAGGGGAAATAAGCCACGCTCTCCCGGAGCCCGTCCACCGCAAGGCTGTCAGCGGCTTCCGTGCTCGCCGTCAGCAGCCGGATCCGCTGTGACTAAGGCTACCCCCGCCGTGACCGAGGCTGCCGTAACTACTCGGGGAACGCGACCGGTGAGTCCCACGTCCATGGCTCGTGTCACAGCAGCTCCGACCACTCTCATCATCGGAGATTCGATCGTGAGGAACTTGAGAGCGGAATCCACCATCACGCGCTGTTACCCTGGTGCCAGAGTTCGTAATATTTTAGAGCGGTTTCCTAGCATGTTGGCTAAATTTCCTTATGTTCGGAACATCGTAATACATGTTGGAGCCAACGACACTTCTCTCCGTCAGTCCGAACTTCTAAAGCAAGATTTTATTGATTTGTTGGAAGCCATTAAAGACTGTGGGAAACATGTTTTTATTTCGGGTCCGATTCCTACTCTGGGCCGAGGAAGCGAGCGCTTTAGCCGACTTTTGAGCCTCCATTCTTGGCTACAGTCTGAATGCTGTTTTTATAATATGTCTTTTATTGATAATTTTAATTTGTTTTGGGAGCGGGCATCTTATTTTAGAAATGATGGTATTCACCCCTCAATACTCGGTGCTCGGAAATTAGCCGAGAACATTGTTTATTCGTTACATGTGTTTCGTCAATGACTAACTGCCCCCTCGGTGTCTGAAGTTCTGTATCCAATTCCTACAATTAGTACAGTCACTACAGTTAGAATGCATACAGATAACAGTTTCCCAATTTCTACTATCACAGGCAGACGATTTCCCCCCACACACAAACAAAACATTTTTAACATTAATAATCTTTTATATGTTAACAATTCTTTTAATTGTGACTATGAGCGCACATTCGGCACAAACATTAAATTGGCTGTGCTGAATGTGCGCTCTCTTTTAAACAAAACTTTTATTATAAATGACCTGATCTTAGACAACAACCTAGAAGGTATTCTTCTATCAGAGACATGGCTCGGCACAGATGCCCCAGTTGTTCTCACCGAGGCTTGCCCATCCAATTTTAACTTTTTATTTTCTAACAGGGATGGTAAACGTGGAGGTGGGACTGCATCAATTTTTAAAGTCACTTTAGCTTCAAGGGAAGTTATTTTTAATACTTATCTATCATTTGAGTATCATGCTTTTGTTTGTAGCAATCCTCCTATTCTCTGTGTTTTAGTTTATAGACCTCCCCATCATTCTACTTCTTTTATTAGTGAGTTTTCAGAGTTCCTATCGATTTTACTTACTACTTATAATCGAATTTTAGTAACTGGCGATTTTAATGTCCACGTTGATAATATCTCGGACCCATTGTCCAGAGAATTTTTAAACCTTTTAAACTGTCTTGATTTTAAACAGCATGTCACACAGCCGACTCACAACAGAGGACACACTTTGGACTTGGTCATAACCTATGGCCTGTCCATTGGTGTGTCCTCTGTTGTTGACCTGGCTGTGTCTGACCACTATTGTGTATTTTTTAACATCGCCAGTTTTAATCATCAGGATGCCCCGGTGAGAACAGTGAGGAAACGCTACCTAACTCCTGAGGTGGCTGCAAATTTTATTGAGAATCTTAAGAGAATCCCTGCAGACTTTCTACCTGCTTCATGTGATTTTATTGTTGATAATTTTAATAAGAACTTAAGAACAACTTTGGATGAAGTAGCTCCACTTTTAACCAAAACTATAAAATTAAAGACTATTCCCCCGTGGAGAAATGACGAGATTAAAAAATTAAAACGAAAATGCAGGTGTGCTGAAAGGAGGTGGAGAAAAACTAAACTTTCAATACATTATGAAATTTTACGTGAACAACTTAAATCCTACAATAAAACAGTCAAACAGGCAAGAATATCTTATTTCTCAAATTTAATCGCAGTTCATTCAAAAGATCCTAAATTTCTTTTCTCCACTTTCGATCTTTTAACCAATCCTGATTTTAAAAAGCCATCACAGACTCCATCAAACACTCTCTGTGATGGCTTTGCAGACCACTTCAGAAGTAAAATTGATGGCATTAGGTCCAGTCTTTTAGTTGATCAAAATATAATTTTTAATAAATATGGACAGTCACTTTTACCTGAGGAAACACTGGAAAGTTTTACCCTGGTTGATGCAAGGACACTTGGTCGAGTTTTCTCCCAGGTTAACCCAACAACCTGCCTTTTAGATCCGATTCCCACATCACTTTTTAAGACATTTTATGGATTTTTTGAGGAACAGATTTTAACTATAGTCAATTGCTCTCTTCAGACGGGTGTCTTTCCTGCCGCCTTTAAAACGGCGGTGGTGAAGCCCCTTCTGAAGAAAAGCAATTTGGACCCCAGCAGTTTTAATAGTTATCGACCTATATCCAACTTACCCTTTTTAAGTAAGATTTTAGAAAAAAATTTTTTTATTCAATTGAATTCATTTTTAGATACAAATAATATTTTAGAGAAATATCAGTCTGGTTTTAGGATGAACAGTACCGAGACTGCCCTTTTAAAGATTTTAAATGATATCAGGTGTAATGAAGATATGAAAAAGCTTACAGTCTTGGTGCTACTGGATTTAAGTGCTGCCTTTGATACAGTAGATCACCACACTTTATTAAACAGACTTAGAAGCCTGGTGGGCATCTCTGGTACAGTTTTTAACTGGTTTTATTCCTATCTCACACACCGATATTTCTTTGTAAGTATGGATACATGTTCCTCTGAAACCCATGATTTAAATGTGGGGTTCCCCAAGGCTCAATTTTAGGCCCATTACTTTTTAATCTTTATATGCTTCCCCTTGGGGAAGTCATCAGGAGACACGGCGTCAACTTCCACAGTTACGCTGATGATACACAGCTGTATATCGCCGTGTCACCTGATGACATGGGGCCTATTGATACCCTTTTAAATTGTATTTTAGATATTAAGTCATGGATGGCAGAAAATTTCCTGCAGCTCAACCAGGACAAAACAGAGGTTTTAGTCATCGGTCCTGAAGGTCAGAGAGAGAAACTTTTACCTAAACTACAAGATTTTAAACCCACGCAATGTGTAAAGAATTTGGGCGTCCTTTTTGACTCTGAGCTAACTTTTAATCCTCATATTAAAAATGTAGCCAAGATCGGTTTTTACCATCTTAAGAATATTGCCAGAGTCCGCCCGTTTCTCTCACAGGCCAACACGGAGGTGCTGATGCATGCTTTTATTTCTTGTCGTTTAGATTATTGTAATTCCCTGCTCTCTGGTCTTCCCAAAAAGAATATTTCAGTCCTACAGCTCCTTCAGAACTCAGCTGCACGTGTGCTGACGGGGACCGGAGGGCGGGAGCACATTACACCAGTTTTAAAATCGCTGCATTGGCTCCCCGTGCGTTTCAGGATTGATTTTAAGGTGCTTTTATTAGTTTTTAAATGTCTTAACGGTCTTGGCCCATCTTATTTATCTGACTTGCTTTTACCCTATTACCCCTCGCGGCCTCTGAGGTCTTCTGGCAGCGGCCTTTTAACTATTCCAAAGGTGAGGACCAAGACACATGGTGAAGCTGCCTTTAGCCACTATGGTCCTCACCTATGGAATGGCCTGCCAGAGAGCATCAGGTCTGCAGAGAATATTTATGTTTTTAAGAGGAGGCTTAAGACTTACTTTTTTAGTTTGGCATTTGATTGACCTTTTTTATTTTTATTTTATTTTATTTTATTTTACTTATTATTATTTTTACTTTTTTATCCCCTTTTATTTATTTAACTTTTAATCTATATTGTCTTGTAGCTTTGTTTTTATTTATTTATTTTTTCTATCGTGTTTAACCGTTTTCTTTTAGTGTTTAAATGTTTTTATTTGGTAGTTATAAAATTTTTAGCTCCAGTGTTTTCTCATGGGGGAGCCTCCACAGTGAGAGGGATGCTTGGTCTTCATCCATCTCACTGTGGATGAACTCCTCCTGGGTGCCTTTCCTTACAGGGTACATCTGTGCCCCGCCATGTTGTGGTTTTCATGTGTTTGTTGGGTTTTGGGTGTGTCTGTGGGTACGATCATGGGGATGGGGGGGCTTTTTCTTTCTTTTATTTTATTGCATTATGGATGTCCAGCACTTTGAGTTGCATTTTAAATGTATGAAAGGTGCTATATAAATAAAGTTGATTGATTGATTGATTGATTGATTGAAAATAAAATAATTGAAAATATTTCTGTCAGTGTCCTCTAAAATACAATACCGTAGCTCTTAGGGGTGTGAATTGCCTAGTACCTGACGATTCGATTCGTAACACGATTCACAGGTCACGATTCGATTTTGATACCGATTAATCCCGATACGAATTTATAAGTCGATTGTTGCGATTTTTTCATTCCAATTTAGAAAATACTAATCAGTAAACTTGTAGAGTGTAAGATTTGTATGAAAATGTATTATTTATTTATCTGAAACTTCAGTCTTATACAGGTTGTAATCTGTTTCCTGTTTGAACAGCATTAAAATAAAATATTAAGGCTTAATATTCCGTTCATATAACATTCTTCCTTGCTTACGGTGTGAACCCTAACCCGAAGTAAGACGTTTTGTTAAATATTTTTCCATTAAAAATGGAAGTTTAAAAATCGATTCAGCCGCCTATTGAATCGATTCGAGAATTGCGCGATGTAGTATCGCAATATATTGCCGAATCGATTTTTTTAAACACCCCTAGTAGTTCTACTGTTTTGGTCTTAAATTCCTGTATATGTTGTCCTGTTGTCGACGGTTTGTGTCGCGCAAACACAATGAGAAATTGATTGGCAAAAAAGGTGTCGGTCACGCAGCCTATCTGACAACGTGCATGTCCAAAATTGGCTCACTTGGCTTGTTCTGTGGTCAACAGTCGTTCTTCAGTTCAAGTTCATCGACGAATCCCATTGAGTGCCCTTTTCCCGCAGAACTTTTGAGGAAAGGAAGTGGAACGAATTAAGTGGGGTTGCCATTTATGTTGAGCAATAAAAAAAAGTCTGATTGTTCGTGAACGCAACACAGGTCTCGCGGGAGGGAGGGAGGTTAGGAGGCGTGCAGTTCAGTTAACGTTGTTTGTTGTACTTTTTTTTCCTGCTAGCATCGAGAGCTGTTGTTCTGTGCTGGTTATATTGTAACTAGCACTGGCTAGCAGTCAGTGGCTTTGCGTCCCGGAGATAGAGGGTCGGCAAATGGCCATATTTCATGCCCGAGGAGGCTCCAGCGTTCTCGGCCGTGCTCCGCAGTCCTCTGGCGCGCTCCAGGAATGCTCCAGCGAAAAATATCATTTAAAGTGATCGTCCTACTGGAGTAATCATCACGAAAACGGGGACGAATTTCATTCCTCACTTTCAAGAAAGGACGTACGAGAAATATCAGTGGCTAGGTGGCTGGCCAAATAGGTCAATAAACTTTATTGTTGGTTGAAACCTCTTGCTGTCACGCCGCTACCGGCGTGGCGGTTCATGCTTTTATTGTTGTGTCCCTGTTTCCTGTTTTACCTTGAAAATCTAACTCTCATCTCACCCCAGGTCACTTGCCCTTCCTGCCGCTCCATAATTACCGGTCCCCGCCCTTGATTATCACCACCTGCCACCAATCACCTACAGCAATAAAAGCCACCTGCATTCTTCCCTCAGTGCCGAAGTGTCACAGTCAGTGCATGGAAGCGTCCCACAGTCCTTATGTCCTCGTTCATGTTGCCAAGTGTTTTTGCCTTGTTTTTGTGCTTTTTCCTCCCCAGTGGAGCGCCTTTTGTTACCCCTTTTGCCTTGTGCCCTTTTCCCTCCCTAGTGGAGCGCTTTTCGTTGTCCCCAGTACCTTTTGCCTGTTTTTTCCCTCCCTAGTGGAGCGCTTTTTGTTCTCCACTTTTTTGCTTCCCTGTTCTCCTCTCAGCTTGAGAGGAGACACCTGTTGGCCGGAAATAAACCTGCTGCCTTGGTGGCTTACCTTACGCCTGCGTCTGAGTCCTACCTTACCTCGTCGTGTCAGTACACTTCGGCCAGCATGGACCCAGCAGGCAAGGTCGAGGCTGCACTGCAGAGCCAGGAGGCCCGGCTCGACAACCAGGACCGGATCCAGCAAACCATGCTGTCCCAGATTGGGGAATTGACCAGCCAGGTCCACGAGCTGGTGAGCCTCTCATGGCGTCGAGCGCCAGCTCCCACCGGACAAATTCCTCATCCTGAGTTCTCCGTACCGTCCACGCCATTCACCGGGGTAGGATTAAGACTGGCCTCCCCAGAACGATACTCCGGTGAACCCGGACGCTGTCAAACTTTCCTCACGGAGTGTGACATACATTTTGAACAGTTACCACAGGCATTTCCCACAGCCCGATCCCGAGTGGCCTTCATGGTGTCGCACCTGACGGGACGGGCCAAAACCTGGGCAACCGCCGAATGGGCCAGGGGTTCCTCGGTCTGTCAAAGCGTACAGGACTTTCAAGTCGCTTTGCGCCAAGTCTTTGATCCAGAGAACAATGACCGAGAGAAGGCACGAGCACTGAGCCGACTTCAACAAGGCAAGGAATCTGTCAGCGATTACGCTGTCCGTTTTCGAACACTGGCAACGAACAGTGGCTGGAACGCCATAGCTCTTCATGACCATTTCTTGAAAGGACTCTCACCTGCCATTCAAGAACTTCTGATTCCCGTAGATCTCCCCACGGACTTGGACGCTTTAATTTCCCTCGCCATCCGCACAGATCATCGTCGCCAGGAGCTGGCTAAGATCGGCGGACCTCGAAGGAGGGAGGAACCCACCTCCTGGTCACGGCCACCGGAGGCCAGAAGGCCGCAACCCATCTTTCCTTCCCGGCCGGAACCAGGAGAGGTGGACCTTGCCCGAGACGAACCCATGCAACTGGGAAGGGCTCGGCTTTCGCCGGAGGAGAGGCAGCGCCGACGCCGAGAGGGCCGTTGCTACTATTGTGGTGGTCTTGGACACTTGGTGGGATCCTGCACCACGAAGGGCAACTCTCCGGTGGGTTCTCCATCACCCCGACCCGCCAAGAACCACAGACTCACGCAAATTCAGATAACCCATCACAATGTCACCACAGATCTGTCAGCCCTTATCGACTCCGGATCCGACGAAAGTCTCATGGACTGGGAGCTCGTAAGGCAAATACGAGCCTCCACCGAACCCCTTTCCTCGACCATCCAGGCTAGAGCGCTGAACGGCAAAGAACTCTTCAGGATCACCCACATCACTGAACCTCTGGGAGTCCGAATTGGACAGCACTGCGAGACTCTCCGCTTCCACGTTTTCCACGCTTCATCTCCCACTTTGGTTCTGGGTCACCCTTGGCTGCGTCTACACAACCCCAGAATTGACTGGAACTCGGGAACCATTCTGGAGTGGGGAAAAGAATGCAACACTCACGGGTTGGAACAACCCGCACCCCGGAACACCACAGCCCAGGTCCACCAGGTGACTCTCGCCTCACCTGCTCAAGAGGAATACCCGAACCTGCACACTGTTCCCTCCTGTTACCACCACCTGCGGGAGGTATTCAGCAAGACCAAGGCCATGACTCTTCCTCCCCACCGACCGTATGACTGCCCGATTGACCTGATTCCCGGATCAACCATCCCCAAGGGGAGACTGTACTCGGTCTCAGGACCCGAACGCCAGGCCATGAACACTTACATAGACGACTCCTTGAAAGCCGGCCTCATCCGACCGTCTTCCTCGCCTGCAGGAGCAGGCTTCTTTTTTGTGAGCAAGAAGGATGGATCCCTACGCCCATGTATTGACTACAGCCCCTTGAATGACATCACAGTTAAAAATCAATACCCACTGCCACTGATGTCCTCGGTTTTCGACCAGTTGCAACAAGCCAAAATATTCACAAAGCTCGACCTCCGAAACGCTTATCACCTCATCCGAATCCGCGATGGGGATGAATGGAAGACAGCATTCAACACCCCCCGGGGACATTACGAGTACCTCGTTATGCCTTTCGGACTCACCAATGCACCAGCAGTATTTCAGGCCATGATTAATGAGGTACTAAAGGATTTTATTGATCACTTCGTGTACGTTTACTTGGACGACATACTAATATACTCTCCTGACCTAACGAGCCATCGAGACCACGTAAGCCGAGTCCTGCAACGCCTCCTGGATCATCAACTATACGTGAAAGCGGAAAAAAGCCTGTTCCACGTCAACACCATCTCCTTCCTGGGATTTGTCGTTTCACCCGGAAGGGTGGAGATGGACTCAGACAAGGTCAGCGCCATGCGAGATTGGCCCACGCCTGACTCGCGAAAGAGGGTTCAGCAGTTCCTAGGATTTGCCAACTTTTACCGACGATTCATAAGAAACTTCAGCACCATTGCCGCTCCCCTACACGCCTTGACATCCCCACAGGTTCGATTCATGTGGACCCCGGAAGCCGAAAGAGCATTCAATGACTTGAAAATCCGATTTACCAACGCCCCAATCCTTAAAGTTCCTGACCCCAAACGCCAGTTTGTGGTTGAAGTCGACGCCTCGAATATTGGGATTGGGGCGGTGTTGTCCCAGCGCTGCCAAGAGGACGGCAAGACGCATCCCTGCGCGTTTCTCTCACGGAAACTATCGAAAGCAGAACGCAACTACTGTGTTGGAGATCGGGAGCTGCTAGCAGTAAAAGTAGCTCTCGAAGAATGGAGGCACTGGTTAGAAGGAGCTGAACACCCCTTCGTGATCTGGACCGACCATCGAAACCTGGAGTATTTACGCCAGGCCAAGAGACTCAACCCTCGACAGGCCAGATGGTCTTTGTTTTTTAATCGCTTTTCATTCTCTCTGACCTACAGGCCAGGCAGTAAAAATGCCAAAGCTGACGGCTTATCAAGAGTCCACGAGTCCGAGCCATTGGAGACCGAGCCTGAGACAATTTTGCCCCGTGACTGCATAGTCGGGGCCATGAGATGGCAACTTGAGGACGATGTCAAGGAGGCGCTGCGTAACGTCACTCCCCCCACGTCATGCCCACCACGGCGACTCTTCGTGCCTGAGGAGCTAAGGTCCCAGGTAATACACTGGGCTCACACATCACGGCTATTTTGTCATCCTGGCGTCCGCAGGACCATGTATGCTGTTGCCCGGAGATTCTGGTGGCCGGCAATGGAAACCACGATAAAAAGAGTACGTCGCTGCCTGTCCGACTTGTGCCCGCAACAAGACTTCAAATCAGTCCCGGATGGGCCTTCTCCAACCGCTACCAATCCCATCTAGACCATGGACAGAAATATCATTGGACTTTGTGACCGGACTACCCCCATCCCATGGTAAAACCACAATCCTCACCGTTGTTGACAGATTCTCCAAAATGGTTCGCTTCATTCCACTATCCAAGCTCCCATCCGCCAAAACTACCGCAGACATCATGATCCACCACATATTCCGGTTTTATGGATTCCCACTGCACATCGTCTCCGACCGTGGACCACAGTTCGTCTCCCGTTTCTGGACGCAATTCTGCAAAGCCCTAGGAGCCAAGGCCAACCTGACGTCAGGGTACCACCCGGAGGCCAATGGGCAGGCTGAAAGATTAAACCAGCAACTCGAAACTGGACTCCGATGCCTCGTCTCCCAGAACCCGACTACCTGGGTCGAGCTCGCACATAACTCTTTACCCACATCTGCCACAGGTCTCACCCCGTTCAAATGTGTCCATGGCTACGATCCCCCATTCTTCGCCGAGCTAGAAGAGGAGGCAACGGTTCCCTCGGTTCAGGCCATGGTCCGTCGATGCCACAAAGTCTGGTCGGCGGCCCGGATGGCGCTTCAACGCCAGGGAGACCGGGTAAAGAGGGCCGCCGACCGGAAGAGGAGACCGGCCGCCCAGGCCAACGGGTGTGGCTGTCTGCCAAACACCTTCGACTCAAGGTACCATGTCCAAAGCTGGCCCCGCGATTTGTGGGGCCTTTCCCTGTTACCAAGACTTTAGGTCCAGCCGCCATTCGACTCCGCCTGCCAAGATCCCTCAGAGTTCATCCAACATTCCACGTCAGTCAAGTCAAACCAGTCCACGAAAGCCCACTTGTACCCTCCGAACCCGACCCACCCCCCCCGGAGATGATTGAAGGCGGCCCCGTTTACAAGGTTAGAAAACTTTTGGAAGTGCGTAATCGGGGCCGCGGAAGACAATACCTGGTGGACTGGGAGGGATACGGCCCGGAGGAAAGGCAATGGGTTCCCTCCCGGTTCATCGTGGATCCCTCGTTGATTGAGGAATTTTATGAAGAACACGCTGACATTCCTGGGCCGTCAAGAGCCGGCCGTTGAGGGGGGGGGTACTGTCACGCCGCTACCGGCGTGGTGGTTCATGCTTTTATTGTTGTGTCCCTGTTTCCTGTTTTACCTTGAAAATCTAACTCTCATCTCACCCCAGGTCACTTGCCCTTCCTGCCGCTCCATAATTACCGGTCCCCGCCCTTGATTATCACCACCTGCCACCAATCACCTACAGCAATAAAAGCCACCTGCATTCTTCCCTCAGTGCCGAAGTGTCACAGTCAGTGCATGGAAGCGTCCCACAGTCCTTATGTCCTCGTTCATGTTGCCAAGTGTTTTTGCCTTGTTTTTGTGCTTTTTCCTCCCCAGTGGAGCGCCTTTTGTTACCCCTTTTGCCTTGTGCCCTTTTCCCTCCCTAGCGGAGCGCTTTTCGTTGTCCCCAGTACCTTTTGCCTGTTTTTTCCTCCCTAGTGGAGCGCTTTTTGTTCTCCACTTTTTTGCTTCCCTGTTCTCCTCTCAGCTTGAGAGGAGACACCTGTTGGCCGGAAATAAACCTGCTGCCTTGGTGGCTTACCTTACGCCTGCGTCTGAGTCCTACCTTACCTCGTCGTGTCACTTGCGGCTTTTCTGTGATGTCATTTTTTCTCACGGGTTGAGTTTACATCATGGTCACGAGCCAGTTCCGAATACTGTAAATTCCAACGAATTGGCAAATTGTAATTTTGTCATTTCATACACCACGGAACTGGTTACATTACACTGTGTGCGTATCAACCTGCGTCAGTCCTGAATATTTCTGCTTTAAATTTATACCTACACAGCGGTACAAAATAATATTTAATATTGAAATTAATAATAAAAATACCCCCCAAAATTTTGTGAGTCTTCAGCATGTCCCCTACAAAAAGTCACCGCCCGCCACTGTTAGAGACATATTCTAAAATATTAATGTCCTGGTAAATCACAGGACACAAGGATCACAGACTCGACTTGTGAGGCAGCGGTACAAAGTACCATATTTTCCGCACTATAAGGCGCAACTTATTATAAGGCGCACCTTCAATGAATGACATTCTTAAAAACTTTTTCCATATATAAGGCGCACCGCATTATAAGGCGCACCTTCACTGAATGACATATTTTAAAACTTTTTCCCTATATAAGGTGCTACAGTAGAGGCTAGGGTTACGTTATGCATCCATTAGATGGTGCTGCGCTAAAGGGAATGTCAACAAAACAGTCCGATAGGTCAGTCAAACTTTATTAATAGTAGGTCTGGGTATTGCCGCTTACCTCACGATACGATACGTATCACGATACAGGGGTCACGATACAATACGTATCGCGATGCATATGTATCCCAATACCTGATCTTCAAGGCGATATGTATCCCGATATATAACATTAATTTTCTTGTGTTTTATAATAACAGTCATATGTATACCTAAAGGATATGTTTGTTATGCTGACTAACAAAAATATTTTTGTTAGCAGCTCTTCTGGTTTACCACCAAGCGGCATACCTGGTCTAAATGTGTACGCATTACAGAGCGAGGAGCAGCTTTCACTGACACACTGGGAAACTTTTTGAATAGGCATGGGCCAATTTGAGCAAAAATATCAAACTACAGTGATACCTCGGCTCACGAACTTAATTGGTTCCCAGAGAGTGTGTGTAAGCCGAAAAGTTCTTCTTCCGAACATTTATAGAAACCATTAAAATGAGAATAATCCGTTCCCAGGTCCCTATAAAACAAAATTTTCTACTAAATAAGCCTTAAAACTACACAAAAATATACCTTATTTTATGTATAATAAATGTGCTATTGTATTGTGTCACGCCGCCACCGGCGTGACGGCCCATGCTTTTATTTTGTTATCCATGTTTCCTGTCATGCTTTGAAAATCCTAACTCTCCTCTCACCCCAGGTCACTTACCCTTCCTGCCGCTCCATAATTACTGGTCCCCGCCCATGATTACAAACACCTGCCACCAATCAAGACTCTCAATAAAAGCCAGCTGCATTCTACCCTCAGTGCCGAAGTGTCACAGTCAGTGCATGGAAGCTTCCCACAGTCCTCATGACCTCGTTCACGTTGCCTTGTATTTTTGCCTTGTTTTTGTGCCTTTTCCTCTCCAGTGGAGCGCCTTTAGTTACCCCTTTTGCCTTGTGCCCTTTTTCCTCCCTAGCGGAGCGCCTTCTGTTGTCGCCAGTACCTTTTGCCTGTTTTTTCCTCCCTAGTGGAGCGCTTTTTGTTCTCCACTTTTTTGATTCCCCGTTCTCCTCTCAGTTTGAGAGGAGAGCTGTTGGCCGGCAATAAACCTGTTGCCTTGGTGGCCCACCTTACTCCTGCGTCTGAGTCCTACCTTACCTCGTCTTGTCATATTGTAATTAAAGAAATAAATTGTACTGTATAATAAAGTCGTTTTATTTTACTTTGTGATGGTAGTTCTTAAGGATAGTAGCAATGGTAGACTTACTTCATTCGCGAGCGTTTCACCGCGTAGAGTGTTTATGGAACGGTTGTCGCTCATTTGCGCTTTCGTGCTCACCGGAGCGGAGGAGGCGTGTCCCTTGGTGACAAGGAAGTGGAGCACTTTAGCGAGTCAACAAAAAGTGAGCACCGCCAACTACTTTCACCTCTTTCCTGGGACTAAACAGCCGTGGCACGATTTTCTTCTTTTTTGAGGTACGTGATGGCACTTTCACTTTTTTTAGTGGCGCGAACTCCATTGACTACAATGCAAACGCGCCGCCGAATCGCCGTCCCTTGCTGGTAAGCATTAGGCTTAACACTAGCCTGTGGTGGGGTCTTTTTCGGTCCCATAATAGCAAAAGTGCACTCAAAATGTGGTGCTGTTCGACCGCGTTGGACCGCGTGGTTTGGTTCGTCCGCCGAAAAGTAGTTCGTCAGCAGAGACTAAATTCTCGCGAATTTAATGTTCGTGAGGCGAAAAGTTCGTGAGCCAAAGCGTTCGTCAGCCGAGGTATCACTGTATTAAAATTACAGCTCTAAAATATGCTTATTTGAAATATTTGGGGAAATAAATACAGCATGTTTTTTTCCATGTAACACATTCTATTTAGTTTTTAAACAAAATATACAAAAATTGGTACATTAAGACATGAAGACACGTGCCATGTTAAGTTTATCAGTAAATAAATGTTGATAGTCTTTCTCTGCTTTCATTTTTCTTGGCAAGACAGTGTTCAATCACTGGTGAGCTATTTTTGCATTAATTGAAGGCAATTAACTTCAAAGAAGCAGCTGGTTTTTATTGTTTTGGTACAATGCAAGCTGCAAAGGCTAACCGTTAACTGCCTATTTAAAGTTAATGAGCAATATCGATTCTGACGCCTGCGTATCGATATGCGTCCCGCAACGATATATTGCCGTATCGATTTTTGGAGCACACCCCTAATTAATAGATTACAAACCAGCTTTTTGACAACTCCATTCACTCCCAAAATGGATAAACAGCTGTTTTATTATTTTCCCTGAGGTAAAGTATTAGTATTAGCTAGCGATCTAAGATGGCGGGGATCTTCTGTGCATGCGCATCACCGATTGTGCAGGGTCACCGATAGCGTCTTGACAGCGAGACCTGTTGCGGCTCAATATTGAGCCATATATAAGGCGCACTGACTGGATTATAAGGCGCGTGGTCAGCTTTTGAAAAAAATGAAGACTTTTGGATGCGCCTTATAGTCATGAAAATACGGCTAACAACTAACTAACAATGTTTAATATGCCCTTTGTAAAATATCAAACCTGAGAAGAAATTCATCTGTGTTAGGTGAAATGGTTATTAAAACATAATTTGCTTGTCTTCCATAAAAATGGTCCAACTAAAAGGACTATTATGATCGTAAAATGAATGATATGTTGGCCAAATAGAGAGTTGCTAGTTTACATACAGCCTTTCAAAACTGCAGGTGCAGATGGTCACAAGAACCTCCAGAGGATTTCAGGGGTTGGCACACTTACGGTGCCGAGTAACCTGCTGTCCTGCTGGGCTTTGTGAGAATCGAAAAATCCCTGCTGTCTCTGGAGCTCCACCAACCTCAACCAACATACATCTTAAAATGTTCAGTGTGCGGACAAACACAGTTTTGCCCCATAAAACATGGAAATGATCCATAAATGCAAAATACAGCAATAATAATAACAGTACATTCTATTATATAACAGTATGTAGGATCTAATGAAGGCAAATGTGTAATATATGTAAAGTGCAGATGGTTGGAGAATCTCCAGAGGGATCAAGGGTCAGACTGTGCAGTGTGATGAGAGTCTGCTATCCTGCCGGGCTTTTTAAATCTTGTATCCCCCCCGCCCCCTTTCCAATCCCCAAAGTACCATGCACTCCTTCATCCTATATTCCTGAAAATCCTTAAATACACACAAACTAACAGACACAAACATGCACACGCGGACCCATAATGCATCTCATGCACGGAGTAACAAAGTTATTCTGCACACACGCTTACACGCACGTGCGCACACACTCATTCATATTAAACTTCCCTAATTAAATTATGATTTACATGAGATTAAAATGTTACGGAAGTTTAAGAGCATTTTTAGAAAGCTGTCATCCCGCCCCTATTGTAATACATGCACACACATATACACACATAAACTGGCAACTAATCCCACCAGACACACACACATATACACGCCCGCACATACGCAGGCAAACAAAGTGAAGTCAGCAGTTAATCCCTCACACACATGCATACGCGCAATTGCGTGCACACGCGCTCTGTAGCAGTGTTAAGGAAGGAGTGGCAGCACTTCTAAAAGACTGAACAGATGTTTATTGTCCAGTTACCTCCCACTTCTGTCTGCGTGTGTGGGGGTGTATGCGTCTGTGTGTGTTGCTGTAATCTTGGAAAAGACCCGTATAAATCAGAGTTGTGTTTTCTCTTTTGTGTTCTAATGGTGAGCAAAGCGCCTTAGCTCGAGTCAGAATTGAAAGCATTCTCAAACTTCATTCTGTCCAAAATGTACAGCTTCATGCGTTTGTATATAATGTAGAAACATAATTCATTTTTGTCATGACTCGAGTTATGAAGGAGTTGCAACTAGTATTAGGCTATGTGATGTCATATTATGTGGCGTTAAGAATCTTTAATGTTATGTGATGTCAAGGATGTAATGTTGTGTGAGGTCAAGAGTCTTTGTGTTAGGTAATATTGTGTCTTTAATAGTCTTTAATACTGTGTGATGTTGTGTGGTGACAGGAATCTTTGGTGTGTGTGATTGGCCGTGTTGCTGGACCAACAGCCAATCAGAGAATTCCATGTCAGTACTGATACTCACATGTCTAGGCACAACCAATGAGATTGATTGACTGTCTATATAAGCGAGAAATGTGTGTGGTTGCCGGATTATTACTTACTGTTCCTCTGTGTTCCTCCGCAGCCCAAGGGGGCTTGGCGTCTCGTGATTCTCGATACATTCTTGTTGTTTTTCGTTTAGTCAAGTTATGTGAATAAATAGTTAACACCTTATCAAGGTCTGCGCTTTGGGTTCCAACCCTTCAGCACACAACAATTTTACTAACCCTTCACTCTAAAAACATGGCCATTTATCACCGTGACCTGACATAAATCACTGATGGTGTGCATTTTTTATTTTCACCACTACATGATCAGAGATCAGTTTAGTTCTCATTTAATGATTAAAGGTCAAAGGGTACCTTGGATTCACTGATGTCAACAAATTGTGTTCACATGTATAAGCTCTTTTGGTATACAGTGGGCACAACATATACACCGTTTGGCATTTGCAAATTTATATTTTCAGATTTTTTTTTCGATCTATCTATCTATCCTCCATTCTTCATGGAAAACTGCAGTTTTGTGTACGCACCGGATACGTCATCATGATCACGTGACCAGGATAATGCCGTTTACCACGGTATGTTCTTATTTTGATACTTAATCGGTTTAAAAGAAAATTCAGGGAGTAAGATGCCAAAGATATTTGCGTTTTTTACAGGAGTACAGTAATGGCAATATCCATGTATCAATCGTTGCAAATATAATTACATTATTCAGGCTTGGTCCAGAATATAGTGTTGTGTCGGTCGCGACAGATTCGTTCTTTAGAACGAATCTTTTCAGTGAACGTGAGTGAACGGGTGACTTCTTGAAGTGATTTGTTCTTTTCTCAGTTCATTTGAGAGCAGCCTTGCTCATGCCGTCAGTCTTCGCGAACGACCAATCAGAAGCTAGCGTCAGACATGGGCGGGATTTTACAACACATGCAGCCTCACAATTGGTGTTCAGGAACGAGTCACTGAGGAAGCTTCCCGTTCCCGAAGACGTGAACGGATCAGTAAGTGAACGAGTCAGTGGGTGAACGTGTTGCCATTTCCGGTTCATTAACGATTCAGTGAATGAGTGTGTTGCCATTTCCGGTTCAAGAACGAACGATTCAATGAATGAGTGTTGCGGCTGTTACCATTTCCGGTTCGTGAACAAGTCAGTGAGTGAACGTGCTACCTCCATTTCCCATTCGCGTACGATTCATTGAGTGAACGTCTTGCCATACCAGTTCAGTCAGTGAGTGATTGGAGTCTTGCCACGAGTGATTCACAATTTACCAACGAAGGAACTACTCACAGAAACACCACTACTTCCGTGCTGGCGAGGACAAGCTTTCATTATCATGTGTTTCTCCAAGCGAATGTGGTATCCGTCCACATACTGGATTGGGGCATGATTCGGTGAACGAATCTTTTGAACGGTTCTTTTAAATGAACTGATTCTAGGGATTCAGTTCACCTAAAAGAACTGTAATGCCCATCACTACCAGATTAATAATGGATTTAAAAAGAAAAACAAATAAAAGTTAATCGGTAAAACGAAAACAAAGCTTGTGTTCTTGCATTTTTTGGTGTTGTCGCTAGAAAAAAATAATTGCAGTGGTACTCTTTGTGGCAAAAAGCCCATCTGGTAAACCCATGGTGACCTCCTACTCTGCTTCTTCTTCTGTCCCACAACATCTGCCATGACCCCCTGACTGTGTGTGACTAACAACACTGTATGAAGTCAGCGTGTGCGCGTGCATGTGTGTGTGTCAGACAGATGGGATCATGGGTGTTGATTGTCATGGAGATGAGGGCAAGCATTTTTAACACACACACGCACACGCATGCACACTTTGCAGCTTGTTTCGTCTTTCTGATTTAATCCTGACACATCTACTTGCATGGCTCTTCATACAGAAGATTAAAAGAAAACTATAACTCATCAGAATTCATAAATTTCCTTTCCATGTCTACTGAGGCGCTCCACATTTGGTGTTTAATTAAACCTATAAACTTCTACAATCACAATGACTTGCACATACAACTGTTGTTCCAAACCAGAATGTTGAGTTCCTATGAAGCCAGGCTTGGTTCATGACAAATTGAACTAGCTGGTTTAGCTGGACCATACAAGTTGGCTGCGCATGTGACATGGGCAATTGGAGATTGCCTTGCACTCACGGCCATGTGTGTGGAACAGCCCCCGGACCCCACCCCCCACCCCCATATTTGAATAATGAATAAAATGTCATCCACCCCGCACGTTGGTCTGAAGGGCAGAATCTTTCACCTGCACCTCGATCAAATCCACCAAAATTGTGTCAAATCACCTGCGCCACAAGTTAGACCTTGTTTTACCGAGTTTAAAAGCTAGTCTACAACTTTTCAACAAATGTGCTGGGTCCTGCATGGTACGTATAGCACATCTATCTCATTCACAAATACGCGACACTAGACTTGCCCTGGCACAAAATGAAGATGCACCGATTTTATGCCGAGCGCGTGTCACCTGTCTACAAAAACAGAGCCCAAAGAAATTTGCTATGTATCTACTTTGAGAGAAAAGAAAGTATGAATATATTTGGATGTGGAAAGTGAAAAGAGCATTTTTACATCTTTTAATTATAACACAGTGAGCTCGAGCTAAAATTTTAATTGCTTGACTAGTTTACAAAGCACTACTACTACGAATTAATGTACAATAAAATACAGTATGTTATGACAGATTTTACAGGGAACATATCTAATGTCATGAGTCATGCAGGAGTATGTTTGGGTCTTGTCTCATGTCTGGGGGTCACGCCTGGGTTAAGTTTGAGTAGAGTTCATGACCGTGCGCCAGAGTTCACGACCCGTTACGTGTCTGTTTTGGTATTGATGTAACTGCATCCAGTTTCAACTAGTTTTAGGCTATATGATGTATGTCAAGGATCTTTTATGCTATATGATGTTTTTTGTTGTCAGGAACTATCTGTAATTACTGGGTTAACAGCCAATCAGAGAATTCCATGTCAGTAAAATCTTATTTGTGTCTGAGCCTTTGGGATCCAAACATCTCAGTACACAATATCTAATTTTACAGCAAAGTTTTACAGTGGAGTACTCTGAAGTCTGAACACACAGCTCCACCCCCACAATCCTCAAAAAGCATTAACTTGGCAATCAGATTTCCCCCAGTTTAAATATATAATCAGACTCCAATAATTACCTTCCAGGTCCACATTCAATGTTATGACTTGACATTTGATGTTTCATCCATCTTATTTATTTTTATTTTTTTTTAATTGTTTTATTCAACCACAGTTGTGACTGTTTTCAGCCTCCGGGCAATTAAAACATTGAATAAGAGGGAGAAGCTAATGCTTTTGTGGACACAAAATTATTCCAGGACTGACACTATTTACTGCATGGATTTGCCAAGAAGTCTCAAGTGGCTATCCTGTGAAAAGGACCACTTGGCATTGAAACAGTCAAAAGAGGAGAACAGGTAGCCAGCATATTTGATGGTGGTCATTATGCTAAAAATAAACAATACTCTTGTTTATTAAATTCCTATTGTACAAAAACAGATAATGCAGCAAACTATAGGACCCCATGGTGGTCTGGTATGTCACCGTGTTGGATACATTTAACTGTTTGCAAACATTACCGCTAGGGTTGATAAATGATTGACAGTTACTTCAAAAACAACAATGGGCTCTGGCGCTGTTTCTGCCACCTACTGTGAGTGTTTCTCAAACAGAAGCGTGAAAAGAGCTTCTGGGTAAAACAGAACCTGGAGAGCAGCCAATGAGCTGCCAGGACTGATGCCTCAGACAGTAAACAAGTCTGTACAAATCTTGTTAGGCTATCTTATTTATCATGAGAAAAGCTGCATACGTAGGTAGCATATGTGCCTTCGAGATGCAATTCTAGCCTTAAGATACACTTCTTAATCAATGTTTTAATCAATCAGAACTTGAGGTATATCGTACTCGTTAATTTTTCATTTAACCAAGACATTTTGAAGACTATTCTTCTGTCTTTGTGTAGAGTAATGGGAGTGGCCAAAATTCGCTCAAAATTCCAACAACCACACTCCAAAAGCATTACGGCTTTGAAGCTGTACATTTTCGTTGGTTTTACATTCTAGGTGGCGTTTTGTCCCTATACTTTTGTCCATGTGATCTTTGAAAGTGATTTCTGCAATTATTCAGAAATGACTCACTGCCAGATGTGACAGTCCCCAATTCTGGAACACACGACCGGTATTGTTATAAGAGTGCGGATCTCAAAATGCGGACAGCAGAGCGGTTTACAATATTTATTTACACAAAAGACACACACAAAAATCCAAATCGAAATCGCTTACAAGGCAAGGATGGAAAAACGGAAACAAAAAGCACATGCAACAACGCGGAAGTAACTCCAACTAAAAGGTTGGACCAAGAGGGCAAGGAGGTCAAATGTGCTTACACAAAAACATACTCGAAAGCTTACAAGGGCAAGTCAAGATCGTAGTACATGACGAGAAGAGAATCGAGGTCGCGATACAGTCGAGGATAGGCTTGGACATGGTAGCTGGCAAGTGAATAGTCCGACAACTGGTAGCTGTTCGGATCCCAAAGCGCAGACACAAATAAGGTTTTAACTATTTATTCACATAACTTGACTAAACAGAAAACAACAAGGAGACGCCAAGCCACCTTGGGCTGCGGAGATGCACAGAGAACAGTGAGTAATAATCCGGCGAACACATAAAAATTTCGCAGACAGCTTATATAGACAGCAAATCGATCCCATTGGTTGTGACTAGACATGTGAGTCACAGTACCGACATGGCATTATCTGATTGGCTGTTAACCCAGTAATTACAGATAGTTCCTGACCTCACCAAAACATCACGTAGCGTAAAAAATCCTTGACATCATATAGTCCTAAACTAGTTGAAACTAGATGATGGTTATATCAGTACAAAATAGACTCTTGACCTCGGTCATGAACTCAAACCTAACGTGGCGTGACCCCAGACAAGAGACAAGACCCAAACATGACTCCTGCATGACTGGAGATAAAACCCAAACATACTGAAGTCATGACAGCTGGTTGGACTGCCTCTTAAATACACAGACTGATTACATGAATGACAACAGCTGTGTGAGTTGTGTTGGCGCGCCTCGTGGTCAGATGGCTGCAACGCAACAAACAAACTGAGAGCACAGCCAGACTCCTCAGAACATGACACAGATGGATCGATGGGAAACATTATGTAGAAAAGAAAATGGATTTTCTACCTTCAAGGTAGTCATGTGCAACACACAGGAGCATCAGTGTCATCAGTCGAGATGTTCGATACCACTATTTTTCAGACCACCACCAGTACGAGTAGTCAAATCTTGAATAATCACTGATACCAAGTACCAATACCACTAATAGTTTTGAAACATACAATTGCCACCAAAAAAAATCATAATAATTTTAAAGAAAGACCTACCGTATATCTCTTAATATAGATTTTCTCCTTAAAATTGCATGAAATTTATGGTATTTTCCATCCATCCATCCATTTTCTTGGCGGCTTATTCCTCACAAGGGTCGCGCCTATCTCAGCTGCCTCTGGGCAGTAGGCGGGGGACACCCTGGACTGGTTGCCTTCCAATCGCAGGGCACACAGAGACAAACACCCCTCCACACTCACACACACACTTCGGGACAATTCGGAGCGCCCAGTTAACCTGCCATGCATGTCTTTGGAATGTGGGAGGAGACCGGAGTACCTGGACTTCTCCCACGCCCACGGGGAGAACATGCAAACTCCACCCAGGAAGGTCCGAGCCTGGACTCGAACTTAATGGTATTTTATTTCTTCTAATTTCTAGTTCCTGATTGTAAAATGGCCACAAGAGGCTGGACGATACTTGTGTCTACAGCTGTCGTGAATGCTGTTACCTTGACATGTGGCCTGACATCGGCCCCATACCAATATCAGGTATCGGTAGTAACCCATCCCTAGTGATCGATATCATGCTCAAGGATATATCAACATGATCATGGGGGTACTGAAAGCACACAAACTGTGACGCAATGACTGTATCAGCTAATCTATGCTGCCCCGTCATAATTTTGCTTATAAAAACACATTACACGTAAAGGTCATATGAAAATTACCTATGAGTCCACATTCTGCGCTCCAATTAAATCCAAACCAACAACAATATTTCTTCCTAGGCCTAAATGAAGAGGAGGGAGATGCTGTTGGCTGCCAGGAAGCAACCTTTAAAATACACAGCAACTATATCCAGATCAAAGGAAGCAGACTAACAGCCTCAAGTCTCAAAGACATCCCCAGAGCTTGCCGTACTCATTAAACCCCCCAAAAATTCCAGTCTTGCACGGAAGAAGCAACATATATTAAATGTTGAGTTTTGTGTGTCTCCAAGGTTGTATGTGAAGTTCTTTAAAAGGTTTTAGTAACTAGCACGCAAAAGTAATGTCTATGATGGGTTGCATCATCTGTTAAAATTCTTAGCGTATCACGTTCGTAGCACAATTGGGAGGGAGACATAAAATTATGCAGATGTAAATGATTCTAAATTGATTAATGCATTTGAAGAAGAGGCACGGTGGCTGACTGGTTAGCACGTCCGCCTCCCAGTACTGAGAACACAAAATCGAGTCCGGGCTCCGGCCTTCCTGGGTGGAGCCCGGACTCGATCTTGCGTCCTCAGTTGGGATAGGCTCCAGCACCCCCCGCGACCCTTGTTAGGAGTAAGCGGTTACGAAATTGGATGGATTTGAAGAAGAAAAAAGTAGTGCTGTCAAACTTAAAACGTTAACTCATTGATTATTCACAAAAAAAATATTGCATTAATTATTTATTAACGCAGATTAATCACTATTATTTTTTAGCGTGGACGATCTTTTAGCGTGACAGCAGAAGGTTACGTTAATGTAGTGCAGCTTGCAAGTAAAGCATTTAATAAATGTTTGACAATCAGAATATTTGTTCTAGTCAAAATATTAGGGTCATTTTTTTCCTTTTTCAATAATGCAAGTAATTAATTAATGAGAAAAAGACAAGGAAGAGAGCGTGCAGTGGATGAAAAAAATGTGGAAGACATCCTCATAACATTAAATGTCGAAAGAATTAACACATAGCGCTTCGAATTTGGCGGGCAGAAAACGTTGATAAAAAGCCTTTTCAATTATGAATCAAAATTCTAAGATGTGTTTAAGCTGATTTAAAAATGTAATCGTTTGACAGCTCTTAAACAAAGGAAATAAAACTTCAAGCAGGGAAATGAAAAGTCAAGTCAGTCAGTGGGCACACATAAAGAGTGACGGAGTAAGTACGTGCAAAACAGTCAAACCATATTTGAGAGCAAAGCAGCATGTCTACCTCAGCTGAGGATAATTTTGTACCAAAAAAGAGAGCAACTTATTAACCACAGTTGAGTCTCTGAACTCTCACGGGCCACAATTTGTAATACTTAATTACTAAATAATGACTAATTGGTGCCAATAATTGAAATTCACACTGTTGGCTGCCTGCAATACAGTAAAGCAAATTGTTCGCTGGCAAAAGCATTACAGTAACCTGCATGCACTTCACTATTCACAAATTCACCTATAATAGTTTTTTTTTTTTTTTTAAACATTTCCACGCTTTAAAAAAACAACAACAAATAAATAAATAAAAAAAAATACAATAAAAAGTAGCCATAAAATTAAGAGTTTTATTTTTGTGGCAAGATTCTGTTTATATGTATTATTTACTAATTCTCTAATATCAAAATAAACACAGCAGTAAAAAGTATGTGATTTTCTCCTTGACTAGTTAATTTACATACTTTTCAAGTGTTTCCACTGCTTTTCATCTTTCTTTCCATGTTTTTGTGGTCTTTATTCATCAGCCGAATATGCCGCTCAAACACTAATGTTCCTTTCCAAGGCTTCAGTCGACAACCGAAAGCACCACATGTGTTCAAAGAAGGAAAAGTTGCACCACAGTATCCCACCATTATGATGTGAATGCAGACTACAGGAGTGGTCCTCAGCCTTTACTACTGCCTGGAACACGGTAGAACTGAACTTTTTTTTCTCAGACTGGCAACCATTATTCGACAGGCATATCATAGGCTGGCATATCCTTCTGTTTGGAAATAAACAACAGGCGACGGGTAATTTGTTTTTTCCTATCTAGACAACTGGCCGATAGTAATTTTTTTTTTTTTGCTATAAATTTCCTCAAAGCTTTAAAAAAGGTCATCCTTAATTTGCATACTGTTGTTGTTGTTGACAAATTTATCATTGGACTGACGGACAGTCTAAGTACTGACGAAGGTCTTACCTTTGGAAATTGTCTGGTGACCTTCCAGTTTATAATGCTAAATAAGAAATATCCTAGTATTTTTTTTTTTTTTTTTTTTTTTTTTTTTTTTTTTTTGCTATACATTTCTTCAAAGCTGGAAAGAAAGCCACCTTTAATTTGCATACTGTTGTTGTTGACGAATTTGTCATTGGTCAACAAAACGGGTGTCAGTCTGGAAGTACTGGCGAAGGTCCACCTTTGGAAATTAATGTCTGGTGACCTTCCAGTTCATAATGCTGAATGTTGAATGAATAAAAAGAGAGAGAGACAAAGAGACACTATCGACACTATCACTATTCGAGAGTGCTTGTGCAAGCTAGCAGTGCAGTGCGTATGTAAATGATGGGATCTTCAGCATATTTTGGAAAAAGCGATGGATAAGTGACCGAGTTGTAAACATCCATCCATCTATTTTCTTAACCGCTTATTCCTCACAAGGGTCGCAGGGGGTGCTGGAGCCTATCTCAGCTGGCTCTGTGCAGTAGGCGGGGGACGCCCTGGACTGGTTGCCAGCCAATCGCAGGGCACACAGAAACAAACAACCATCCACACTCACAAGCACTAGTTGTAAACAGAAAAGTCATATTTGGGAAACTTTTATTGAGCAGCAGTGAATATGCTCAAATTTGGGCAAATTGCCAGTATGTATGTAATTAACTCTTTTCCTGCCAAGAACGGTTATTCACGTTAACGGAAATCACAACGAGTTCTGCCAATAACGTAAATTGACGTCAACTGTGTTTTTGTTTTTTTTTCCCAATGGACACCGCAACGTCTTGTGCAGCTCTGGTTTCATGAATAAGTTGGGAAAAAAAACACCCAGCAGATGGCAGCATTGTATCTCTTTACAATGGTCTCCTGTGAATCAAATTACATGAAAACATGGCGGATCTTAGGAGATACGTTTTCAAAGATATCGCAAATGAATAAAGCGTTTGTCATATTAAATCTAATTTACAGAGCGTCACTAAATAAAATTCTTAATGTCAAAGTCACTGTTGTGCAGAAAATGTATCATTTCACAAAAAGCTTTTTGTCTCATTTTTTCCATTATAGCTTGGTGTCACTCAAACTGCCTATTTTAAAATGGTGATTACTTAAGAATAAGGTAGAATCATACTTTTCTTTCCTAATGAGAGAATGGAATCCAGTCCTTCATATGGAATCCACCATGTTTACGTAGTCATAGTGCCCAATATTCTGTTTCAATTGAAAGATGAGTAAAAATGCTCGAAATCGGCGCTCACTCTATAGGGGTTGTCTTTTTGGATAACGTTTGGCAGTAAAAGAGTTAAACACCAACAACAGATTGATGTCTTTTATAAAGCTTTTTCATATATACTTTCAGCTACATCCTTCTAATCTAAGTGTCTTAAAAATATGAAGAAGGGACAATTGACTGCAATCCAAGTTGTGTCACCATCAGTTGAAAAAAAAAATCAGGCCGTGATGTCAGCGCCGCGTCATCCTGCAGCTGTAGTGTCACCTCCTGTTGCTGATGCCATTTGATGTCGGTGCTCTAGGCGGCAAATTAACATCATGACCGGACGTTACATGCAGGAAACCTACTGATGTGGCTGCAGGCATCCCTTTGCTGCAACTGGCTAAGCCGTTGTGACATTTCTCTGAAGTTTGCTTCCGTTGATACAAATTGAGACATGAAAGTTTTCCGGGTCAGTGAAGATGTTCTTCGTTTAAACACAGTGACCGGTCACACTCTCGTTGACATGTGCTGCATCATGATGAGGAGTGACAGGATGGTGCTGATTGACACAGTGATGTCATTGCAGCTCATTTAAATCTCCGGAGAGGGTAAAAGAAATTGCTGCGTGGGGTCTCCTTGAAGCACTGACAGTGTTTACTGATGTAATAATTCACTTGGCAGTCAAGTATTTTTTAATGAGGTGAAGGAACTGGAATTGTCAAAGATGAACAGTGGTTTTACAAGCCAAGTTGGTGGAAGCTGAACACTAAATAAACTTGTCTGTGGGATAACTGGTCTTAAATCAACATTGATTTGTCATTTTTCTTACTTGTGCAGACACATTTAAAAACTACTTTTTGATGTTAATTAAGCTAGTGAGAGAGAAAGAGAGCTAGATAAAAACTAAAACATTAAAGCAAAACCATAGCTGAAGTTTGGATATAGCTACTGACTAGGGCCCGACCGATTAATCAGTCACCGATTATAATCGGCCGATTATTGGGATTCAAACATCGGCGAAAAAAATCGGCAAATTGGGCCAAATGGTCGATTATTTCCCCCCTTAAAACGTTATCTAAGAAAACCGAAGTTTCCGACGCTGTGAAAGTGCCCTGAATGCACCATTTTGCTTTCACAGCTCAGCTTGGGAATGTCACATGACCGAACCTAGAAAACAGGTGAAATATGATTGGTTACCTGAACACTTGTGATGTCATTTTCAGTCGACAGCAAGTTTCAAAATGTGTTTTTAAAGGTAGTAATTGTACGTGAAAAATAATGAAAGTATCAAATTTATTTTAGGCAAAATATTAATGTTAGACTTCCAAAAATGGCTAAATAAGTAAAGTATCCGTTTAACAAAATAAAGTAAAAACGAAAATGCTTTTTAAAAAACGAAAACTAATTGAAACTACATTTTATGTTTACAAAACTAACTAAAACTATAATTATAGCAAAAATGTACTTCGTTTTAGTCTTTGGTGTGATTTTTAGTAGATTTATTTTGATATCAACTGGAATAATAACATTTGAAAGTATGTCACACAGAAGTGACGTCATCTAGCAGCAGCCAATAGAAAAACACCTTCAGATGACGTCGCTCCCATGTGTGTTTTTTTTTTTTTTAATATTGCGCACAAGCAACACACATTAAAAAAAAATAATAATAATAGTACTGAAACTAACTAAAACAAAACAAAACTAAACATTTATTAAATAACTAAAACTAATAAAAACAGAACCACATTGAAAACTAATAAAAACTAACTAAAATGAAAAATTCCAAAACTATAATCCTACTGCCATATTAGAAATAAATTGGTTTGTATACTGTAGCATTTTTTTCTAAATATGCAAAAGCACAAATAAATAATTTGTACAATTTTTTGGACGAAACACAATTTCTCTTCGTAACATTATGTGGCCCTTGCATCCTTCTGATTTTCTGTATTTGGCCCTCAAATGAAAAAGTTTGGACACCCCGGTTTTAGCCCCATGAAAACATTACATTTATGAATTCATTCATTTATTTTCTCCTGCCTTTCCTATGCAGGGTCTCATAGAAGCTTGCTAGACTCAACCCAAGCTGACTTTTGCTGAGAGGCGGGTATATAAATAAACACTAGAAGTGTTTGTCAAGTCAATTTTACTCTAAAGAGTCGATTTGGTCCCACTCCAAACAGAGTTAAAGTTACACTTGGAAGAGAGTAAAATATTTAGAGTAAATAGGGTATATGCCACAGAAGAGGCGGGACTTCTGACTTCCGTGATTTTGCACATGAGCTTTGATTCCGGTCCGGGTTGCGAACGCGCAACCGAGGGGCACAAAGTCGGACGCACAAGTATTGTCCACACCAGGGCCGCCCCCCCTATACGCACAGTACGCATCGTGCGTAGGGCACGATCGTCCGTGTGGGGCCCCATTTGCCTGTGGGCACGGCGCACGCAAGCACTTGTTGCATCCGTTAACACGTGTGCCAGGGAGAGTAGTCACTCGTCGCGCAAGCATTGAATGCGAAATTACTGTACTATGTTTGTTTTCATTTAAGGACATGACGAAGGGGGGGGGGGGGGGGGGGTGCTGGGGGGAAGTGCTTACATTCTACGACACAGAGATGCGTGGAGAGAAGCAAACGAAAACGAAGCAAGTCATTCACATTCGGCAGGAGGCTTTTGGTGCGTACAATGATCACTCACACAGTTGGATATTTCATACATACATGGAAAAAAGTCATTCAATGTATCAAACCGAAATAAATATTACGTGAGCACATTGCTGGGGGTACTTGGAATAATTTTATAATTTATTTGCCAGATCAAAAATCTCTGTCATAGACACACCAAAATCAGAACAGCCGCATATGGCAACCTAAATTTCTCATAAAACTCGCGTACACATCAGCCTCACAATATCCCACACTCTATTGATTACTTTCCAAAAGGCAACATAAATAGGGCTCTGTGGTACATGATTAAGAATTATGATATCATAATGAAGCTGGGAGCATCAGCGAGTGATCAGATGTGATGGAAATGTGCGTGACATCAGCCAATCAGAGCAGGTTTCCCTTTTCTTCGGCGGTTTACAAGTTGAAAACGGAAACAGAAAGTAAAAGAAACCGAACGCGCAGCCAAACAAGCCATGCCTTGCCGTCATCTTCCCAAGATGAAACAGTTTTGACAAGATTGTAATCTTCCCCGTCGTTTTTCTGGTGGTATCTTGTGAAGTAAATGAAGACGTGTAAGGTAAGTAATCAAAAACGGTTAGCACAACAATCCTGTTGAATCATTAGAACAAGCTAGTGGAGCAACATGTGGAAAGCATGCACAGGCTGCCGACGTACTTTTTTTTTTTTTTTTTTTTTTTTTGCAGTTTAGCCTCTACTTAATAGCCGTGCAGCCAGCCACCAGACCAAAGCAGCAATCAATCGTGTCATCTTTTGATCACCCCAACCTGTGTGAATTGCGAATGATTGCTGGTCTACAAAAACTTGTTTGAACCAGTCCGTGGGGTGCAACAAAATGTTGGGGTTGGGTCTTTAAGCCACGCAAACTATTATCGTTGCATGAAAATGCCCCCCACCCCGCGAAAAAAAAATCAAATAAAACTAGAGCTGCGAGCAGCTATAAAGGGCCCTCGCAGCCCGGGCCACGTTGGGGTACTTGCACGTTGGGGTACTTGCACGTTGGGGTACTGGCACGTTGGGGTACTGGCACATTGGAAGCAGAATTTCTTTGAAAATGGCATGATAAACCATTACATGTGTTTTTTTATTTATTTTTTTGCAAGGTGTGATGAGTGTGTCAAGCTCAATGGGTTTTGGTGATTGTTAAGATCTGCAAAAATCAGCGTCTTTTTTTTATTTTTAGGCAATGAGTTGCCCTGATTGGTATTTTTCGTAAAAGTATATATACACACATCATCGCTCGTACTCATTGCACAATGTTGCTTTTATTGTCCATAGAGGCGATCAAAAAAAATGAAACTAAAGAAAAAAAATACATATGTTTGGATCGATCAGATGCTAGTAAACATATTGAGTGGTGGAAAGTAAAAGAATATTCATAAATTACTTAGTTATCACACTTACAATGAGTTTACAATTTTTGTAAAAATACAATAAGTGAGGCATTTTTTTTTTTATGCCTCAAGGACGAGGTGGCACTGCATATATAACTGAATTTTATCATAGAGATACCTTCAGGCCTTGACTATAAATATACATTTCAAGTATGGGATTTTTTAGAGCATGTACCTGGGAGTTATTCAGCATATCCTTCATTCACGATATTGCTTTTAATGTCCATAGAGGCTATCAAAAATACATAAAACTAAATAACAAAAATATGTATGTTTGGTTAGGTCTGATGCCAGTGAACATTTTGAGTGGTGGAAAGTAAAAGAATATTCATAAATGACTTAGTTATCACACTTAGAATGAGTTTACAATTTTTGTAAAAATACCGTAAGTGGGGTATTTTTTTTTCATGCCTCAAGAGCTAGGTGGCGCTGCATATATAACTGAATGTTGTCATAGAGATAGCTTCAGGCCTTGACTATAAACATACATGTCACGTTTGGGATTTTTTGGAGCATGTACCGGGGAGTTATTAAGCATATCATTTTTCATTGCGAAACACAAATTTTGATGCCCCGCCCTCATCATATAGTATTTCCAAAAGTCAAGATATTTCCGTCTGTTGCTGGCTCAGGTCTTGGCATTGTCCAGGTCAAGTCTTAAGTCAGTCGGATAAAACGTGTAGGAGAAGTGGGCAAAAGTATGCCCCCTGTAAATGTGCTAAAATCGTAAAAAATGGGACATTCAAAAATTCGTAGCTCATTTCCTGTTCATTTTAGCACATGGGTCCAAGAGACTTTTTTGTAGGTCTTGGGCTCCCGCATACACCGAAAATTTTTTGTAGATCTTGCTTAAACGTACAACCGGGGCTGCTTCATTAAAATTTTCTAGGGGGCGCTATTGAGTCATTTTTGTAAAAATAGCACAATCCAGGATAAGATATCGCTCATTTTGCTAGGCCAGATGTGTGTGCCAAGTTTCATGCGTTTTTGTGCCAGTTTAGCCCCTCAAAATTGGTGTTGTTTTCTTGGCGAACAGCGCTTAGCCACGCCCACAGCGATTCGCGAAAACTCACAAACTTCGTTTTGTGACATCATGAAGACCGAAACCCTCATCTGAGCAAATATGAGGTAGGTGCAGTTAATGTGGTTGGAGAAAAACATTGAAGAAAAATCGTAAGAAAAAAAATTCCCAGTAGGTGGCGCTATCAGTAAGATGAAATATAAGTACGTAGATGTCTTAAGGGCTGGACTCTCATCAAATGTGTGAAATTTTGAGAAGATAGGATCATCTGGGTCAAGTTAAAGCAGCTTTTATTGCCACAAAAAATTACCAGACTTTGCGGCACCGTAGCGGCCACGCCCTTTGGCGAATAGTTACAATATTCGGTGTGGGGCATGATCAACATATTAAGGCTTGTCTGACCAATTTTCAACTGGATCCCTTCAAAGAGCTTGGCACAGTAGCTAAAAACGTAAAGTATGACATTTATTGTTACCACTAGGTGGTGCTATATATATAACAGAATTTTATCATATAGATGTCTTCAGGCCGTGACTATTAAGTTGCATGAGAAGTTTGAGATTTTTTGGAGCTTGTACATGGGAGTTATTCAGCATTTTGTCTTTCTGGACAAATTAAATTTTAAAGGCAATATTTGATGCCCCGCCCCCGTCATATAGTATTTCAAAAAGTCAAGATATTTTGCCCAGTTGTTGTCTCAGGTCTTGAGATGATACACGGCAAGTTTGAAGTCAACTGGCTGAAAAATATTTGCAAAGGGGGAAAAAGTATGACCACAGTGAATGTGCCAAAATGGGCCAAAATTGGACATTCAAAAATTCATAGCTCACTTCCTGTACATTTTAGGAAATGGCTTCCACTGACTTTTTTGTGCGTCTCGTGGTGCTACACGTGCCTGCCAATTTTCGTAGCTCTAGCTCAAACGGGCCGGGATTGGTTTTTATTTTTCTACACTAGGTGGCGCTATAGAGTCGCGTTGTTATGACAACTACATAATATCAAATTTTTCACCGGGCACGAAGAGACTGCAAAGTTTGGTGAGTTTTCGTAAATTAAACAAGAGGGACCTCGCAGCGGTCGCTGCTCGGGCCCTAATAATAATAATAATAATTCGAACAAAAAACAATAGGGACCTCGCAGCGATCGCTGCTCGGGCCCTAATTAGGGGGCACTATCACACTTTTAAGCTTAGGGTACCCAAAGCGGTAGCGGCGGCACTGGTCCACAGGTCGCAAACCGAACCGGAACCAAAGCTGATGTGCAAAAACAGTCCCGCCTCTTCCGTGGCATATACCCCATATATACCCCATTTTACTCAGTATTTTTGGTGTGTATGAGAGAATTTGCCTTTCCCATGAAAAAACCTATTAAAGATTTTTCAGTCAGAAATTCTAATTTCCATATTTTCACGACTATAAGGCGCACCTAAAAGCCTTCATTTTTTTCAAAAGCTGACCGTGCGCCTTATAATCCAGTGCGCCTTATATATGGATCAATATTGAGACGCTATCGGTGACCCTGCGCGATCGGTGATGCGCATGCGCAGAAGATCCCGCCATCTTGGATCGCTAGCTAATGCTAATACTTTACCTCAGGGAAAATAATAAAACAGCTGTTTATCCATTTTGGGAGTGAATGGAGTTGGCGGAAAGCTGGTTTGTAATCTATTCATAAAGTTTGACTGACCTATCTGACTGTTGTGTTGACATTCCCTTTAGCGCAGCACCATCTAATGGATGCATAACGTAACCACAGCCTCTACTGTAGCACCTTATATATGGAAAGTTTTAAAATATGTCATTCATTGAAGGTGCGCCTTATAATACGGTGCGCCTTATATTGTGGTGCGCCTTATACATGGAAACAGTTTTAGAATATGTCATTCATTGAAGGTGCGCCTCATAATGCGGTGCGCCTTATAGTCGTGAAAATACGCTACATCTTGCAAGGAGACATTTTGACTAAATTTTACTATTTATTTAAAAAAAAAAAAGTTCACAAGGGTTGAGGAATGAACTCCCAACGCTTGGGAGGCTGCCACTCTACCACCTGAGTTATGCCACTTCTTAGTATATCGCTTGTGTTACCTGGAATCTTCGTACCTCTGAGAGATGACGTTTTTGATCTACTTTTGGACACTAGCAAACACTAGGAGTTACATAGCTCAGGTCATGAGTGGCAGTCTCCCAAGGTGAAGGTTGTACGTTTGTTCCTCAACCCTTGTGTAACTTTTTTTTTTTTTTTAATAAACAGTAGTCAAAATCTCACCTTGCAAAATGTACTAAATTTCTGAATGAAAAGTCTGTAATAGGTTTTTCATGGGATAGTCAAATTCTCTCATACACACTAAAAATATTGAGTAATTTGACTGTTTAGCGCACAGGTCTCAAACTCCAGTCCTCGAGGGCCGTTTTAGAGGTTTCTCTCCTCAAACACAGATGCATCATATAATGAGGATCAATATCAGGTTGCTGCAGAGCTTGCTGATGAATCAGGTGTGTTTGAGGAGGGAAACCTCTAAAACATGCAGGACTGGGGCCCTCGAGGACTGGAGTTTGAGACCTGTGGTTTAGAGTAAAATTTACTCTCCAGAATATAATATAATATAGTACAACACGATTCAAGAACAGAGGAATGATTCGATTTGGTTCAATTCAATGAGTTTAAGATTGAATCTGATAGTTTAAGATACTGGTCACTGGTGATGTAGTGTAAAACAGTGTCTGGGTCCCATGTAGGCAATCGGGACTGGTGTAGAATGCAACTCTCCCAATTAAAAGCCAGTATATGATCAAACTATTTTATCCTCAGAATCAATCTCAATCACAAGAGAGATGAGGTGCACTAAAATTCAATAACAGTTACATTTTAATTATAAAGCAAATCAATTTGAAAATATCCCTCTTCAGAGATTGTTGCTAAAACACAAAATCTGTCTTTACTGTATTGACTTGAGTCTGTCGGATCAGCAACAAGTCCCACATGGCAGTTTTTATGGAGCTACCGAGTTCCGAGTGTTTACAGCTTACAAAATTGCCCTTAAAGAGGCAATAAAATGCCCTGTGAGCTATAATACATGTCATTTGCCAGCAGTTTTTTTTCCATCAATGTAAAAACATGTTAAAATAAATAAATAAATAAATATTCCTGAGCTTCTCAAGGAAGGAATTGTATTTTTATTTATTTTTTTGTCGCCACTGTCTTCATTTTTTTTTTTTGTAAATTCCATGACAAATTCTGCAGCAATGCATTAAAATTAAAAGGCAAGTATGCTGAATTGCATTTTTAGAACATATGGCAATTTAGAAAAAAATAGATGATGGAAAATTTAAAAAACATGCAAAATGAAAGAGTCATTAGTAAAACCTTTTCTTTGTCAACTGCATGTGCCAGCTGGCTGGTCTAAATTAGCAGATTGTCATGTTCCTGTTCTCTGCCTGTCTGCTCTGCTTTTTATTCATATATATATATATATACATTTATTTTTTTTATTTTATTTTTTGTCTCCAGTTGATTGCTGGTGGGTGGAGCAGCCTTGTGGCACACCTGTTGGCCGTAACAATCAAGCAGCACAACACTGGGTTATTATATCACATTTCTTACTCCCGTTGCCCTTTGTATTTCCTGTTCTTGACTTTTGCTAAGTAGTCCTTGCTTCATATTATCTGGTTTTTGCCTTAAGTACTTTTTCTTTGCAATGTGCAGGTGAAGCCTCTTGAATCACTGAGGCTTTCTAGCCAAATGCTTTAATATGCTTTCGGTTCGCTACTCGAGGCCCCATTGAACTGCAGAATATTATTGGTTCAAATGGACGAATGACAGGCATAAGCTATTAAATTTGATTCGATTTTATTGTCGCTGAACAAAGTACAAGTGTCACGCCGCCACCAGAGTGGCGGTTCATGCTTTTGTTTTACAGTCATGTTCCTGTTTTATTTTGATAGTCCTGACTCTCCTCTCACCCCAGGTCACTTACCCTTCCTGCAGCTCAATGATTACCGGTCCACGCCCATGATCAGCACCACCTGTTTCCAATCAACCCGGACAATAAAAGCCACCTTCATTCTCCAGTTGGTTGCCGAAGTGTCACACATCTCAGTGCATGGAAGCGTCCTCCCAGTCCTCGTACCACAGTCCTTGTTTGATGTCTAGTCTAGTCTAGTCTAGTCTAGTCTAGTCTAGCCTAGCCTAGCCTAGCCTAGCCTAGCCTAGCCTTGTCTTGTGCCTTTAGTTTGCCCTGGTTTTCCTCCCTTGTGGAGCGCCTTTTGTTGTCCCTGTTTTTGAGTGCCCTTTTTTGTATCTCCAGTTTGGAGCTCTTTTTGTTCAGCCTTTTTTTCCCTCCTTGAGAGGCGATTTGAGTTTCGTGCAATTAAAGCTGCAGCCTTGTTGGCCAACTTACACTCTGCGTCTGAGTCCTACCTCCTCTCGTCGTGTCAACAAGTAGGTTATGAGAGAACAAAAAGTTTACAATGTACAAAAAGATGCAAAAACAGCAGATGGTGCAAAATGTGTGCACATAATTGACGAAGTGTGATATGAAAAAATATATACATATTCAGCAAATGATAGAGTAGAAGTAGTTCTACTCTATCATTTTATGGAGAAATAATACATTGAACGATCCAATGATGGTATCTGTACAAACGGTCATTGGTCATATGATTTATTTTTTTTTTGTAAACATGTGCTTCGATTACCTTGCTCTCGCAAGATTAATTCTCGTGGTATTAGTGACTTCACAAACCCCGGAGAATACATCTTGTACCGCTCCCGCTGATATCCTCCGACCAATCACAGAGCGACATTGTCTTTGGGGGTGGGATATGCAACTCTGACGAAACCAGGAAGCCAGCGCCAACGCCGGAGCTAACAAACTTAACATGGATGAATGGACGCTACAATTAAGTCTGTTCTCGCAGAATTGCTCACCGTTTCCTTGATGAATGTTGAACAGCGAGAGGCGCTTTGTGCATTTCTAGCTGGTAAGATGTTCGTGCTTTTCCCCCCTTCGGCAAGAACAAAGACGAAATTTTCACCAGTAGTCGTGATTGGTTAAAACAAACGTGTCGCATCGTCCAATCAGCTTGAATTATTGTACAAAATGTCCCGCCTTTCCCGACGAAATTACTGTGGAGAGGAACCAGATGGATATTACCAGGTTAGTGCTTCGAAATCTGAGCTTCATTTGTCACGCCAACTTTTGCTGGAGACACACTCTTAATGCTGCATTTGAGGATGGTCGGAAGTCAGACTTTTCCGAGTTCAAACCAGGAAGTGTGTACGGGAACGCCCCCGCCTCCTTGAACTCGGAAATTCCACTTGCAAAGTTGGACAGACGGACTACAAGTGACGTCACTCTACAATGGTTTCCCCTTTGGAAACACAGACCGTGAATGGTAAAACATAATTTACTTGAGTATAAAACTAGATAGCTTTCCTCATTCATAAATATTCAACATAACTTCACGTAACGCAACGTACGTGACAGTATGCCGCTATCTCCATGCATGAAATTACCGGTATACGGTGAACCACTGAACTATATGGAATGCAAATGAAATAAGAGAAGTGACCCAATCCAATATTCAGAAAATAGCTGAGTTTAGGCACAAGATATGTGAATAGGTGACTTCATGAAATTCAAACCGCGAATAGGTGATGCTGACTGTACTCCAACAGCAGCTGTTAAAAAGCCAGAGATCCTCCAAAGGGTTGCAGTCATGCATAAAGCTATATTGCAGCCATGCGTAACCTATGTTACAATTATTACAGTTTTATTCACTGATGAACGCCATGAGACTTTTAACGGGCCAGATGGATGGAGATGTGGATGCTTGGCGGACAGCCACAATGTCCTAACAAGACAGCAATGTCACGAGGAAATGGCAGAGTGACATTTTAAGGAGGGACTCTTGGAGAGTGAGCTTAACCTGACAACAACAACTAAATATGCAGAGTTTGTAACTGACCACTCTGTTTAACTCATTCACTGCCTTGGACGAATGATTGCGTCAAAGATGAAAGCCACACCCACTGCTATTGACGAATGAATTCGTCAAACCCTTTTTATATGGGAATGGTCAGAGCAATGTCTACTGCATATGTAGTGTGACTTTGAAGGATGAAGACAATTCATTTCATCCACCAGATGGCAACAGCGCCAGGGAAGGGCGAATGGCTGGCAGTGAATGAGTTAACGTTATTAAAGAATAGTCTTGCGTATTGCAGTAAAATTCTTAGCACGCAAGAAAATGTGCCACTGCATGTCGCCAAATAGTACACAATAAAAGGGAACAGTGCATTTTGATTAACAGAGATAAAAATACTGCTGCTGTTCGTCTCTGTGTGCCCTGCGATTGGCTGGAAACCAATCCAGGGTCTACCGCGCCTACTGCCCATAGCCAGCTGAGATAGGCGCCAGCACCCCCCGCGACCCTTGTGAGGAATAAGCGGTCAAGAAAATGGATGGATGGATGAAAATACTGCTGCCATTATGGCAGTTTTGTTGAACAAAAACAGCAAATAATGTCCAATAATTTGGAACACAGTTGTATTGCTGATTGCCTCCATTGAAAGCTACCCTAATTTAAATAAATACTGGGGAAAATAATTCCAGGACATTTATATTATTTGTGTAATATTATTTAATCATGCTGTCGCTGCCCAAGGTGGACATTTGTGTTTGTAATAAACATGTAATATACGTGTAACGAACATGTAATAAATGTGTAATAAAGACACCTGTCCCTACAAGTTTGTTTCAGTGTTCTGTGAAAAGAGAGTTATGAAAGATATATATGTTTCAGTTAAAATGTGCAAATACTAGTGTCGAGAGTAAAGCAAACCAATGGTCAATAAGTCACTAAGAGAAAAAAAACATGAAACTATGGTGCTTGGTTTATTACCAAAAACACAATTTAGATTACACAAATGACACATAACCGCAAATGTTTAGAGGAACAACGGCAAGCAGATTTTCTCATCTTTAACTATTTAACGACGACATGTGTTCACCATTACAATGGCAGAAGAAGAAGTCAAGCCAATGATCCCTGCAGATGCGGGGGAAGGGGCTACATCTCCTCTGTGAGATCAGTGAAAATAGATCTTTTTGGTTTGTGGGGATACTTTCTATCACCCAAAAGTTAATCATCAAAACAAGAGTCGCATCATGGAGATAGAAGGTTTTCATCTGACAAGAGGTAAGTGTGGAAGGGAGCACGTTCAGTGATGTGTGCGTGAAACACGGAGAAAGAGCAAGATTGTGTGCGCTGCATGCAGGACGCATCACTAATCTTTATAAGTGGCTATAAATCCAAACTGCTCTGCTGGGCGTTCGTGGTGGGGGAGCAACTGGCTCAGTGCGGGTGGGTGGCGGTGGCTGCTCTCTTGCATGACGCCACAGCTTGCAAAATTAATATTTATGAGGTGAAACCGCTGCAGTTGTTGAGATTCATCTCATCAGGTAGCTTTTGCTGCACAAGAAGTGACCGTTTAAGCACTGAAGGTTTCTGGATTTCAGCCAAACATGGCGCACTCTGTGTCATTCCCTGACCTCGGAGATGGATCATTCTGTTTTCAGCTCACCTTTATTTGTGTGGCCAAGCCTCAATGCCCTCTGCTTACAAGTAGCTGTGACAGAAGAGATATGCTATTAATTCACCCAATGCAGCGTATGCAGCAGTTGCTTGGGATACGAGTAACCCAATTTAGGAGTTTTTCTATTGAAATACAAATGTTTTATGGTGACAGTGAACTCAACTTTTCACAATAAAACGGTACACTCAGAAATATTTAAGCCTAACTTTTAAGATTTATTTTATTTATTTTTTTACATAACGTTTTATTTTTACATTTTTGGGGGTGTCAGTTTCATCCCAAAAACTAATCAATGTAAAACAAAAAAGGGACATAAGTGTTTTTCACATTGCAGGATATTTATTGTGTATAGGTAATCTGATTATTTTGCAATTCAAACAATATACTATATGTAAATAAATACTCTTATTCCCAATTTAGAGTAATTTTACTTTATTAATACTAAATACATACATCTGAGGTTTTCAAATAAATAGGTTTTATTAGACCAGGGGTGTCCAAACTTTTTCCTCTGAGGGCCACATACAGAAAAATAGAAAGCTGCAAGGCCCACTTTGATTTTTTTTTTAAATTATTTATTAACACATTCATTGCCAGACCAGCAAAAAAAATGCATCATTTGACGTCTTTTTCCGTCAATGGCAGTGAATGAGTTAAACATGGTAAAAATCAATGAAGCAATTATAAATTGTTGATATAATGTACAGTTATTGAAAACTGCTAACAGTCACAAGGCAAATAGTGACCACTGTGTGCCACTATAATAGATATGCCTCTCCACTGAGAAGCAGCTGAATCCCAACTTTACATTCTGAACCACAACAAGAACAATTGGTCGTAGACTAACCACACTTAAGAACCATTAATTTAATGTGATGTTTTCACAAAATGGACCTTGACACCAAGCAACAATTGGATGAAACTATTTTTATTTCTGAAACTGAATGATTAGCTGCAAATTTGTGTCTTTGCGTAGCTAGAAATGTTTAATCCACCCTCTTTTTTTTCCTTTTTTTTTTTTTTTTTTAAACAGCACTGAAAAAATATTTTTAGTGTTCGCCGCGGGCCGCCAAAAAATGTATGGCGGGCCGCAAATGGCCCCCGGGCCGTAGTTTGGACACCCCTGTATTAGACTAATGAACATATTTCTATTTATAAGGTTTATTTAGTAGGTTTGTGTTAAAATGATCTAGAAAAAAAAGTAAATGGTAATTTGTCATGTAAAAAAAATTTATATAATGGTGAACGATTGATCAAAGAAGAAGCTTCAACGTATTTAATGCTACTCCCAGTTGAGCTTTACTGTCAAATTAAACATAAAACAAAGAGTTACACTGTGTATTTTAAAACGACCATACCTTCTTTGTTGTGGTGCTTTCGCCTAATAAGCAAAGGATGTACAATCACAAAATTATACCATTCACATTCATTTATATTTGATCCTCTGTAGAATAGCTAATATTAGTGATGTACTTTTTGAGATAGTGGCTGCTGCATCCAGGCAGGACTGCAGCCAATCACATTCAGTAGGGCGTGTCCTGCCAGTAACTCAAATGGGATTCATAATAGCACCTCACTGAACAGTACACGCAGTAAATTTTGTTGCATAAATTTTACTCTTAAAAAAAAAATACTATTCGGTCCCAGTCTAGACAAAGTCAACTTTACACTTGGAAGAGAGTACCGGTACAATCTTTATTTAAAAAAAAATAAATAAATAAAATGAAATCACTCAAGGGTTGAGGAAGATCGCAGAACCTTCAGGTTGGTAGACAAAATCTACCCGCTGAGCCATGACGCCCTATTGTGTGTCAGTCAGTTATATTTCTCCTCATTAAAATGAATAACAACTTTTAGTAACATCGCGAACTGCATTTCCATTCATTTCAATGGGAAAAGATTTGAGATACTGAGAACATGCGGTGAATAACGAGACAAAGAAGAGTTTCGTCTATGTACTCTCCACAACAGAAATTAGCCCAGTCCCACCCCTCCCGTAAAGGTACCCTGAGGAATGTCCCTCCCTTGCCCATCACCACAATACGAGCGTTTTGCATTACAAACATGGTCACAGAATGAATTGAACTCGCATCTCAGGATGCTCGTACATGGACAAATGAACGTAAAATCCATATGTGGTAGCAAAACAAAAGTTTCTTCCATTTAGCGTCTACAGACACATGAAAACTGCCAATAGTACACGCTCCAACTTCGCATCCAGAGCGCTGTGCTACTTTCTCATTATGTCACTCTTTGTTCTTTGTACGGCATTCCCACTGAAAAAAAGTTTCAGGAGAGGCATTTTCAGTTCACGTCACAGATTGTGCAGCTGTGTCAGCTATGTAGTTAGAAGGTGCTTTCCAAAGTTATTTCTACTTTTTATTTACTAATATTGCTGATGTAGCGATGTGACGTGCTTTACTTGCTGCTCCACTACATCTGATTGTTGCAGTGTGGTACATATTCCATAAGCCTGGATCATAATCAAGAGAATAAGAAATGTGAACAAACTTCAAATGTAGAGTGAAAATGTCACTCAAGTACTGAATAATTGCTGAGTCATTCAGCGCATGATTGTCATATAGGAAAAAAAGTGGCAACTTCAGATCTTTCACAATAGACAAATTTAGCCACAAGAAATGATCTTAAATGACCTTTCTTTGTTTACACTCGTGAAGTAGCACAACAGGCTGACCAGGCAGAGATGGCATGTGTGTTTCTCTCCAATTAAAGACGATTCGATATTCTACGTATCGCCATATGTTTTAATGTCGTATGATTCAATTCGGTTTGATGTACTTGCATTTTTTTTAAATCAAAGCGATTTTCCAATTCAAGTAAATAAGTCACTTAGAAAACTGGGGGGTGGAGCTCATATCTCTCAGCAATTTTCCCACCGCCTCGATGTTCCTCACACCGCCATAATAAGGCGCATGATCAAGCATCAAAGGGCTTTCGCTGATAGTTAATATTGAGGAAGTACTGACGCTTCCTTTGCGGATGTCTTTTAACTTTTCAAAGGTGACTTATTAAAATAGTCATGTACCAGCAGGATCGTAAAAGGAGCAGGACTTAAAGTGAAATACTTCAGTTTTTGTCATCCCTACATATTTTTCACTCGCATAAATGCTGCGATCAGAAAGACTCAATTTATCACACGCATTCATTAAATATGTTAGTCGAACTTCTGAGAATCAGCATGTATATATAAAACATGTCTTTTGCTGATATAAAGAGAGATAATAAAGGGCGTGCACCAAATGCCTGCATTGGTTCATGTGTATGGAGCCGCTTGAGGCGCTAAATCTTTTTTTAAAATTTTTTATTAACTCTTTATTTACAGGGCAGGTGAGGCTTTGTTTCCCCAGCCTACTCTGAACGCACATCCCTGGTAGATGTAATTTAAATGATTAATTAAGACCTCCCCAATATGATATACCAGTGGTGTCCAAACTACGGCCCGGGAGCCATTTGCGGCCCGCCGTCTATTTTTTAGTGTCCCGCGACATATGCTAAAAATGGCATTTGACTCAGTTCAAATAAAATAAAAACAAAAATGTTAGGAGGTGATCAAAGTAAGAAGGGAGGGTGTCGAATAATACAGGTGCTATTAAAGGTTATTTTAGTTAACAAAAACTTATGACAAAAATAAAACTAAAATTAAAAAAACAATTTCGTTAACGAAATAAAATAAAAACAAAGATGCTTTTTAAAAAAAAAAAAAAAGAAATAAAACTATATGAAACTACATTTTATGTTTACAAAACTAAAATAAAACTAACTATAATTATAGCACAAGTGTCCTTTGTTTTAGTCTTTGGTAATTATTTTAATCCATGAGCCTTTGGAGTTTATTTTAAATGTGATTTTTAGTAGATTTATTTTGATATAAACCGGAATAATGACGTTGTGCCCATGGTGTTTTTTAAATATTGCGCACAAGTAATACACATAAAAAAAAACTAAAAAGAAGACTAAAGCTAATACTGAAACTAACTAAACTAAAACTAAGCATTTATTAAAGAACTAAAACTAATAAAACTAACAGAACGATCCTGAAAACTAATTAAAACTAACTACATTTAAAAAAAACAAAAAACAAATTCAAAACGAAATAAAACTAAAATGAAAAATTCCAAAACTATAATAACCCTACTGCCATAATACAAATAGAAAAATGTATATACTGTAGCTTTTTTTCAAAATATGCAAAAGCACAACGAAATTATTTGTACAATTTTTAGGACGAAACACAATTTCTCTTCGTAACATTATGTGGCCCTTGCGTCCTTCTGATTTTCTGTATGTGGCCGTAAAAACGTGAAAAAGTTTGGACACCTCTGTGATATACTGTATATACAATACAAATCAGTCACCATCGATTCCCTTGGAGTCACTTTTGAAACTTATTGCTTTAAGACCAACATGTATCTGTTATGCTTCAGTTTGGTGGGGTTGGGTTTCGTTTAGTTATTGGGTGTTTGTCATATTTTGTCCGGTTTGTCTCCCCTAGTCTCGTTATTGTTAACCTTGTCCACCTGCGTGTGTCTTCCCTTCCCGGTGTGTGTTGCTAATTGGTTCCCCCTGCCTGCTGTGTTTCCCAGCTGTGTGTTGTTAGTGGTTCGTTAGTGTTGGTATAAGGGATTGGTGTTTGGGAGCATTGTTGTCGTACCTTTGTCTTGTCCTGGTGTGAGGAGCTGAGCTTCGTTAGTAACGTTTGCTATCGGGTAAAGTTTCTCCATCATGTTTAGTCAAGTTTTTCCATGTTTAGTTAAGTTATCCATGTTTAGTCAGGTTTATCCATGTTTAGTCAAGTTTATCCACGTCAGCTCAAGTTCTTCGAGTCAACTCAAGTTCTCCACATCATGCCAAGTCTTCACGCCACGCCAAATGTTCCTCGCTCACATCATGCCCGATCTGCTCACGTCCCATCCAGTTATGTATTTAGTTATTAGAAATAAAGCTCCATATATTGTCCTGCCCGTTTGTCTTCCTGGCACGTTTCTCCACTATAACAGTATCCAGGTCATTTGCTTGTTGGCCAACGAAACCTTTACGTGGGATGAGCTGTGCCATAGAGCTATTTTGTAACCAGTTATCAACTTAGTGTGTTTTTGTTTTAGCGTAAAAAACAAAATCACTTCAACCAGGAAGAATATAAGGACAAATAATTCACATAAAATCCTGCAGTGGTACTAATGAGAACTAAAGGTGAGGGAAGCTGTGCTCCGACATGAATAATGGATGAGTGTCAGAGCCAAAGTCGCTGATGTTAAATATAGACTGAGAGTACAAAACACAAATGAAACGTTAATGCTACGAGCTTAGGAAAATTATCTTTCTGCAAATTACTCACAGGTGGCGTTTGTGTGTGTGCGTGTGAGTGGATTGTTTTTTCTCCCTGCCATTCATTCAGCCAGTCAAAAATAAAGACACAAGATGAAGTGAATTTAAATATATACTTGGCTACAAATGCTTTTGTTCTATAATGATAGATTATTTCACTGTAGAAAAAAAACACGCGACATGTAACTGTATGATTTCAGTTAGACAAGTTTTGGAAACTTTTTATTTTGGACCAAAACTCTGACTATGGCACTGCAAAATTAAGGCACTATTTTTGCATTATTCAGCATGTGACTGAAGAACTTTTTATGAGGAACTTTTTCAACTTTTTCAGGGTTGCCGGTTGCCCAACTGCCTTTTCGCTAAAGTTTAAATAACTGTGATAGCTTCACTTATAGTTATTGTGTTGGAATGTGAAACAACTATATCTAAGGCTGGTTCTTGATATTAGTATTTATCAATATGCGTCGGCATATTTGTAAGTACTATATGTTTCTGTTTCAACTACCTGTAGTTATTCTACAATAGCCTATTTTCTTGTTTATTTCCTTGGGCTTTTCTCCCTAATCCTAAATCAAAACGAAATGCTAATGACAATGCAACTAAGCCACTTAATGCATCTTATGGCCAGTGAATAAAAAGGAATTGAACTTTTTGATGAACTGTCAATAAACCATTGAATGCCAAAATAAAAGGAGAAAAAGGACAATGTTGCTTGGTCAATGAGTACAATTGAAATGAAATCTAGAGCAGGGGAGGCAAATTGCTGTCCTCGAGGGCCGGAGTCCTGCAGGTTTTAGAGGTTTCCCTACTCGAACTGCAGCTGTTTCCAATTAAAAGGATCGTTATCAGGCTGATGCAGACCTTGCTGATGAGCTGATCATGAATCAGCAGTAGGGAAATGTTCAAAACTTCGAGGACCGGATCGCGCCACCCTTAAACTAGAATTGATTTGTTTTAAATGGACTTGTGTATATAAACAACATATATAAACTGAGAGTTTTAAAGTTTTAAAATTTATGAACTGAATGTGAACTAATTTGTGTAAAAAATAAAAATTCCCAATACTGTTTAAGTGTAAAGTAATATCCACGTATTACTTCAAATTATAGGATAAAACCCACTATTGTAGATGTCCCATTTATGCATTAAGGCACTTAGTTTATGTAAAAGTGCCATACCAGTTTTTACTAGGGGTGTTAAAAAAATCGATTCGGCAATATATCGTGATACTACAGCTCGCAATTCTCGAATCGATTCAATGGGCAGCCGAATCGATTTTTAAATATCCATTTTTGATGGAAAAATATTCAACAAAACGTCTTACTTAGGGTTAGGATTCACACCCTAAGCATGGAAGAATGTTATTATTAATGGAGCATTAAGCCTTAATATTTTATTTCAATACTGTTCAAACATGAAACAGATTACAATCTAATTGTTAAATACAGTGGCTCACAGTTATAAGACTGAAGTTTCAGATATATAAATACCTTTTGATACAAATCTTACAGTGTACACGTGCAAGTTTACCGAATAGTATTTTCTAAATTTGAGTAAAAAATCGCAACACTTGACGTATAAATTTGTATCGGGATTACTCGGTATTGAATCGAATCGTGATACGAATCGAATCGTCAGGTACTAGGCAATTCACACCGCTAGTTTTTACCAAGTCCCTTTTTTCTTTATTCTTCAAAACCAAGAGCCAACAAGCACATCAACATTATCAGTGACTGTTTAATAAAATCTGCAAAAGAGCAAATCACAACTAAGAATAGTGTTGAAGTTTCAATGCTACAAAAGTTGTACTATTTTAAGTTCAACTAATTTTTTTTGCAAAAAATGTTACCCAATGTTCAAACAATTTGAAGGGTTTGAACCGCCGTAGAATCTGGCGTCAGCATATCACGCCGTCGGTGCACCGCAGTAGACCTGAATTGCGTATTCTACTCTTGTGAGTTGATCTCTGCTGCATCATTTGTCAGGAGACCTCATTTCAGCCAGAATCAAAGTAGCTAGCTCTGTCTCTGTGTTTTGCCTCTTCCCTTGGCTTTTTTGTGTCTTTTTGTGACATTCTTTTCTGAAAGCTTGGCAAGGAGAAAAGGAACAGAAGAATCGTTCCCATTCCCGCTGACTGGATAGCACTCTTTCTCAGGCGGAATTGGGACAGCACAGCCTTCGGCTGAAAGAAAATTAAATGCATGGTGAGGTGCAGGCATTACGCTTAACCAAGTGGTGCCCAAGTCCGGTCCTCAAGAGCCCCTATCCAGCCTGTATTTCATGTTCAGAACAGCTGAATCAAATGATCAGTTCATCAGCAAGCTTTGCAGAAGCCCGATAACGATCTTGATCATGAAACAGATGTGCTGGTGGAGAGAAACATGGAAAACAGGCTGGATAGGGGCTCTCGTGGACCGAACTTGGGCACCCCTGCCTTTACCTTTAACCCTATAAAGCCAGAACCATGAAATATATGAGATACAATCCAGATTCTTTGTAAATAGAGTATTTATTTGTCCTTTTGATCAAGCAATTCTTTTTTTTTTTCCACTTATGACTTTTGATTTGTGTCATATTTGATACATCCGGTCACAGAGCTTTAAATTTGTACAATTATAGCTGTCAAAAATCTAATAATATACAGATATATCAAACATATTAGTATCTCCAAAAATCTGGTAGAGGTGTCTCTCCTTTCTCAATTGGGGCAATCTTGCAAGGTTGCTGAAAAGCCATCAGTTGGGGTGATACTGCCCTCTCATGGATTTGGCATTATAGGGTTAATGGGGTATTGTATTGTTTTTAGTAGCAGTAGTGCTCGGACACCTAATGCATGTTTGTATATTTGTTTACCATTTAACCACCATTCATCTTCATCAATCATTAGGTTACTAATTATACTTTGGACGGAAAGAAAAAAAAAACACGCCATAGACGAAAAAATTCTAAATGTAATTTAATCACAATGTTAAAGGGTAAATGGAGTGCACTTATACAACCTATGTTGTCTAAATGGCTTTAATCAAGCCTATTCACTATATTCACTTTTTCACAAAAAAAAAAACACATTGGAGTGTACATAGCTTGCACCCTCACACAGCTGCGCCACCCTATGGCAAGATTTTCGTTTGATGGTGTCAAGTCTCCAAGAGTCACATAACACTGTGCACTTCCACACATATTACCTCACACATGTTTTTGCCATTCAATTGCTGTGACAGCAGTACACGACAATAAGCTCCGATTCATTCTCAATGATTTTTAATGGACAGTTTGCATCTCAATTCAAGTCGTCACCGATGATTAATAGCAATTGATAAACCTCTGCTTATATTTATGAAAAAGCAATTCATGGTAAAATGTTACTGCCAAAACTGGTCATATATGGTTAGTAGAAGTTTTACGATAGCCTCAAACTAATTATTAACAATTTAAGGACATATTAGTTTGGTTGGAGTTTTGGGGTGGCAATATTGCTTCCATTGTTTGAAATTCTTTTGATTTCTTTATAAATTGTCCCAAATAAGAAACATGCATTTGTGGGATGAGCAGCAGAGCTGAGTATGTAGGTTCTCTCATTCTTCTCTACTAATTCCCAACAGCTTGTTTTGCTGTTGCCATTGACTCTCTTTTTCAGCTTCTAGTATCCCCAGGTGCTTCCAATGGGCTCTTTGCACAAATCCACTACTTCCTGAACTTAACACCAGTCCTTAATTTCCTGTCTTTCATGATTGGACAAGCTGATTAATCCAGGTGTGCCTGATCTCAGTAACTACAACAACATTGGCCAGACACACCTGGATTAATCAGTTTGTCCACTCATGAAAGACAGGAAACAAAAACGTAGTATTCAGTTCAGGAAGTAGTCGAGCTGTGCAAAGAGCCCATCGTGCTAATTTAGATGGTCCAACTGGATGAGATTCTGGATGGTTGGCCACCAAGTCCCAACAAGACTGTAACAGAGTAATACTTTAGGCTGGAAAAATAGAGGGTGAGGTGGTGGGCTCCTTGATTGTTCATTAAAATGTCAAAATGACCTCTGCAAAATATGACGAGTTTTGGGGATAGAAGCAAGTAGAAGAGCAATGCATAAAATAATCATCATGCAAGATATTGCATCATCCCACACAGAAAGCTGATTAAAAACTTGTGTGAACACCATTTATCCACTGACCTGAACCCTATGGAGAACCTGTGGCATCTTTTTCAAGATCTATGAGGGGGAAAGCAGTGTATTCTTGTATAATTGTAAATTAGGCAATACAAGTTGAATATATGAATATAAAATTACACATTATATATACCGTTAAAAAATAAATAAAAATAGAATGAAGTTAATATAATGCAAAAATGTGACTAATTACTTACCGTTCTGAATACTGATAAAACTACATTGTGATTTTGTTCAATCAAATCCTAATAATTAAGAAAATGAATCTAATTGTTCATAATAAAAATAACCATATTCTCTGTAACTCACACTGATTCTTTCAAAAAGAGAACAAAAAGCATGCATGCCTATTAGTGTATAATTTGTCTCTCTTTTTTTACTTTTACTTGACCACTGATTCATGAACAAAGCTGTGCAGCACTCATAATCACACACGCTCAAATTAAAATCGGAAGGTAATAAATGGCTTTCTGTCCACCAGCAGAGCAAAGTACTGAATTAAACTCAGCTGAGCATCAGCTAATATGTCATTTTCACTTTACCATATTATTAATCTCTCGCTTCTGGTGCTGATTACATACACGGTCTTTTTCATTTGGCCCAGCAATCAACCTCCCAGACCTCAGTGGCACTCACGTCATTTGTTACAGCAGCACACACTCTTGGGCCCTGAGCAGCAGCTCACACACTGCGTGAAGATTCTGAAGTCTCTCTCTATCCAAGCCACACATCAACTGCATCAATGGATAGCTGGTTGGGAGTGGAAATTGGCATCTCGAAGTTTTAAAAGCCTGCAGTGTCTCCAATGGTTCCTCGTTGACTTTATTATTCACGCTGCTTCGTAATGAAAATGTTTTAAAGCACGGGACTTGTAGCTTCAAAATGATTCTTGACTCAATTTTACTTCTGATGCTTCAGAGTTTGATGTTTTGCAGCAGTGTTTGCATTTTGCTGGCTTCAGAGGTCACCCTTAATGAAGCGTTTCCCGTATGATAAATTAGAATTATTACAGCTTTCTTCTGTTAAGAAATTAAAGAGAGACAGCAAATTTGTTTCTTGCAATAATGTTCAAGGTTTTCTTGAAGGACTGGGAGGAAAAACACTCAGCAAGGAGAAATAAAGGCAAATGAATGGCTTAATGTATAACTAAAGAGGCTCAAGTGTTCCAAACAAGGCCCAGGGGAAAAGATAAAATTGTCATTTCTATTTACGTTATTGTTTCCAAAGATCAGTCACTTAAAACTCATTCACTGCCATTGTCATGCGCTGAAGGTTGGATCCCAAAGCGCAGACACAAATAAGATTTTAACTATTTATTCACATCGAGAGGCGTGGAACAAACTTGCCTAAACGAGAAACAAAGAGTTGCACAGAGAGACAGTGGTAACAGAAGTAATAATCCGACAAAGACACACACTTCTCAGGAGGCTTATATAGACAACGAATCGATCTCATTGGTTGTGGCTAGACATGTGGGTAACAGGACTGACATGAATTATCTGATTGGCTGTTGACCAGGTAAAGGGATTAAAGATTCCTGACATCACATAGCCCTTGACATCACATAACTTTAAACCCATTGAAACTCGATGCTAGTTACATCACTTCAAAACAGACACTTGTTACATCAGTACATAACAGACACTTGACCTCACGGGCATGAACCCAACTTAACAGGTCATGAACTCAAACTTAACCCTGACGTGAGCCCAGACATGACAGCCATTATATGGGGGATGGGTGGAGGATCGTCTGATCGTCTGATTCTGCGTCAATGTAAATTTTATACTTGAAAACAACTTTACAGTTGCACCACCACTAGGTGAAATCAATGCACCATTTTAGATATGAAATCAACACAATTTGGCGGCACGGTGGGCGAATGGTTAGCACGTCCGCCTCCCAGTACTGAGGACTCGGGTTCGAGTCCAGGCTCCGGCCTTCTTGGGTGGAGTTTGCATGTTCTCCCCGTGCCTGTGTGGGTCTTCTCCGGGTACTCCGGTCTCCTCCCACATTCCAGAGACATGCATGGCAGGTTAATTGGGCGCTACGAATTGTCACGAGGTGTGATTGTGAGTGTGGATGGTTGTTCGTCTCTGTGTGCCCTGCTATTGGCTGGCAACCAGTTCAGGGTGTACCCGCCTACTGCCCATAGCCAGCTGGGATAGGCTCCAGCACCCCTCACGACCCTTGTGAGGAGCAAGCGCTTCAGAAACTGGATGGATGGATAAACACAATTTGCGATTTCCCAGAGAAAAATTGCGGAATTTTGTGAACCTACCTTTTTTTTTCTACTGCTGATTATTTATTTAAAAATAAATAAATAAATAGAAAAAGGTAAAAATGGGGGTCTATCCTTCCATTTAGCAGGTTTGCTGTGTGTATATAATCACTAAACACAATATCGTGTGGGTACTGAAAATGTCCAAATTGCTCTAAAATGTCTGGCTGTTAATGAGTTAATCCATTCATTCTATTTATGTCGAAATACTGATATAAGGCCAAGCTGCTAGTTTGTGATTGGGCTTGCCACACCCAATAATAGAATTAGTCCACTAATTTTATCGTAGTCTATTTCAAAAGGTGATTTGAATAAGACGAATGACAAATGAATAAATGATTATATAATATTCTAAGCCCAACCTTATTCGCTCCCGCAATACTTTTTTTTTTTTTTTTAAATGAAGGATTGAGGATCGAACCCGTGATGCGACCACATCTCCGCTTTAGCACAGAACGCTACCAGTGAGCTAAAATTCTGTCGCCGGTACAGCTTTGGACTGTATTTGAATGCTCATGAAGTTAGGAAAAGCTGGCCTACTTTTTTCCTTTTAAAAATGTAAAATACTATTGTAATATATAACAATAATAATACATACACAGAAGACCTGACTTCCCCCACCACACCCCACGCAATTATGAGCAGTCCACAGTCTACCTGTAGCAGTAACAAGATGCCCGCTTCCTCCCATTTGTCCTCAAATGAAAACAGATATTTTCATGAATTTATTTTAAAAAAACAAATGGAAAAAAATACGGATGCCCGGACAGGATGTAAAAAAAGTCAACATGTCTGGGCAAAAGAGGACGTTTGGTCACCCTACTGCAGCTAACAAAAGAAAATAAATGTGAGTTGAGCTCACAGAGTGTGGACCGCATGCAGCCCAATGGATGCCAAGTGTCCAAGCCTGTTTTAGATACTCACAAAAAAAAAAAAAACCCGATTACAGAAGCAACAGAACTCCCCAAACGGCAGCTTACAAATTCTGGATTCAGAGTGGGTGGCAGCTACTTTCTTCAAAGGACCAACCTACCAAGAATCCACCATCAACAACAACAATAGTGAGTCATACAGTCCATGAAGATATATTGTTTCTTTAATGCTTTAGGCACTTACTTGTGTAACAGGAACACTTAAAAGCCAGTGCAACATGTAATAGTCAAGTAAACACATCTACCTTTGGGCTTCTTATGACTAAAACAAACCATAAAAGAAGTCAAAATCCCACCAGATCAGTTTTAAACTGCACTGTGGCTGTCAGAGGTTGTTACTTCCAGTCAAGAAATTTAAGTTGCAACATGTAAACAGCAACAACCAAAATGCATTTACGTTCATGCAAGACCCTGTAGTAGTCGTTGCATACAGGTTAGTCATCATGACTTAATTTTCCAATTGGAGCATTACAAACACAAACTTCTGCTCTAGTCTTAGTCTGAGCTTCCACTATATTAAATAGTGACTCATAACATATGTCCTTCACGTTTTCTCTTTCTTCTTCCTGGTCCTCTTCTTTCCCTGTTCTTTTGCTATTGCGGCACAGACAATTACTACTCTCAGAGACACTAAATACGGCTCTAAAGATAATTACAAATTGAAACGGTAATAACCATTTCATATTTTAACCACCGTTAAGACTCTAACTTCAGTTCCGCAAAAAGTGTCAGGTTGTTCCATCACTTCATTGTAACCACTGATAGATGTGAATAGTGACCTAATCACATAAACACTCACACTCAAAACTTAGATGCTTTTAAATGTTTTATTAAATGTAAATTTACAGTGTGTTCAAAAAATGTGCTTTAATAAGTTTAAATGTGTTTAAAGCATGTGGCAGGGTTATTCTTATCTACCGGTACTTGGCTTTTTAGTCAAATCTGGGCATTCTCATGTGAGATCAAAGCTGACTTAAGATATAATTGCAGCAATTTAAAAAAAGACACAAACAGAGGTCATAAATAATAATGTCCGGACCCATTAAGTAAAATTGATCAACTTATTATCTCTGATAGCGCACTATTGTGCTTGGACTAGTGTTTCTCAAATGTTATTGAGCCAAGTCACCCATTCTGCGATCAAAAAATAAAAATAAAAATTCAGAGCAAACCACCAAAATAAATACAAAAATAAATTAGATAGATTCAATAAAGCAAGACCTACTACTTGTTGTGATACATGTAAAAATGAGAAATTATGTGTAATTGTGTATGTAAAATACATTTTTTTTAACAAAAAATCTTTTTACATGAATGTAATATGTAAAAATATTTTTCATATTGTGGTGTAATTTTAGTCACTTCACAAATATTGGTGAGTATATACGTGTAAATATCATAATGGAAGTATTTCTGAATGGATTATTTAAATTCATCCATCCATCTTCCAAACCACTTTATCCTCACAAGGGTCGTGGGGGTGCTGGAGCCTATCCCAGCTTCAGGCAGTAGGCGGGGTACACCCTGAACTGGTTGCCAGCTAATCGCAGGGATTATTTAAATCCATCCATCCATCCATTTTCTTGACCGCTTATTCCTCACAAGGGTCGCGGGGGCTGCTGGCGCCTATCTCAGCTGGCTCTGGGCAGTAGGCGGGGGACACCCTGGACTGGTTGCCAACCAATCGCAGGGCACACAGAGACGAACAACCATCCACACTCACACGCACACCTAGGGACAATTCGGAGCGCCCAATTAACCTGCCATGCATGTCTTTGGAATGTGGGAGGAGACCGGAGTACCCGGAGAAGACCCACGCGGGCACGGGGAGAACATGCAAACTCCACCCAGGAAGGTCCGAGCCTGGACTCGAACCGGAGACCTCAGAACTGGGAAGCGGACGTGCTAACCACTCGACTACCGTGCCGCCCGGATTATTTAAATGTGAAAGGTAAATGTTTCTGTTAAAAGGGTCATAATGCTCACCTATCATTTTTATTCTTCTCTCTGTATCTTTTTATTAAAATTTTGCATCTTCATTTAAATTTTCATTTTTTTTCTTTTATTTAATGACATCAATTAAACAAATACAAAACAGAAAAGCTAAAAGAAAAAAAGGAAAGCTAAATTGATTTTTTTTTTTAAATAAGTAATTGTGAGATCTGTTATTCTGTAGATCTCAAATAAATGCAGATAACATTGCTATAAATAAATATTTAATATATTTGTGTCCGTTATAAGCTCCCCATCATGACTGATGTCAGCTGTAACCAATTCATTTCCTGTTTTCGAATGTGTTCCTGCAGTGTCACTGTTTTCTCATTTTACCTAGATACGTCTTCATTGTAATATTCTGATTGTTGCTTTCAATCCTAATGTGGTTTTGGCCTGTCTTTTGTGTACACTAGTATAGACCTAAGCACTTATTCTGGTCTTTTGTGACTGCATTTCATTAGAGTAGTTTAGCAATTTGCTTTAGCTTCTTCATCTTCTCATGTTGTCTCTTCTTGGAGACTGTTTGATGTGGATTTGTAACCAATGAAAAGACAGAGGACAGAGTTCTGATAGCAGTTTACTATCAGTCCAATGACATTTTGTTTCTTCAAAATGAATTGACTGAAATGCAGTTCACCTCATATCTTTAACAGCAAAGAAAATATACTAACATCATATACATTCAAATGCAACAATAAAAAAAACTCGACACGGTCTTCGTGCGGAAAAAATAAATAAATAAATATTCTTTAAAGTTCAAAGTCCGCTAAAAAATTTAAAGGCTGGCCAGCAAAAAAAAAAAAAATCAATTGTCCAGAGCTTGTATGTGCTGTGTATGAATGTAAAGTGATATCTATATGTATGTGTAAATGTTGATGATTGCCTGAAGTGGAGTGAGTGGGCACAGAGTTGTAGCTCCAACAGCTCTCTTTCTCAAGGAACTCTCCGCTCGGCAACAGCCACGACTTCTACGACGCTAACATGAAAATACAAACAATATGAGGCGAAAGTAGCAAACAGCATGGAGCACGAGACGCTCACTCCACGATAGCCTCTCCTTCTGGCCTGTGCTACTTCACAAGTGCTATCGTAAACAATGTTAAATACAAATACAACCTACTTAATATAATGTCAACAACAACAAAAATATACACACAATAAAATATTATGGTATCATAAAGGAAAGCAACGCATACAATAGATGCAAAGTGAAGAGTCCGCTAGCATAGCGGCTAATTAGCTACCAGCACAGCTAGTAAGTCTCATGTAAACACAATTGTACACAATTCAACGTAACTGTGCTACTTATATCACAATGCTAACGACAACATATATTTTCAAATTATTGCTCACCTAACAGGAAAATACAAACAATATAAGGCGAAGGTAGCAAACAGCATGGAACACGAGACGCTCACTCCATGATAGCCTCTCCTTCTGGTCTGCGCCACTTCAGAAGCGCTATCATAAACAATGGCCGCACTGTCGTGAAAATGTCAAAATACGGCAACACAACCATATATGGGCATTGTACAAAAAAAACAAAATGATATAATAAAATAAATGCAATGTAATAAATGTTTTATTTAAACAATAACCCAACACATAAAATAAAACTACACCTGGGTTACAGATTCAGTGCTTTTTTTTTTTTTTTTTTTTTTTTTTTTTAACAGCTCCCAGCTGATTGCTTAACATGACTGCCCTACATGTATTGACCAGAAAATTTATAGGCTATTCTCGCAGGAAGCCTTGACTAACTCAGTTATTAGGAATGGCAAGAGGTGGCCACATAATGGAATGACGCTGGGATTGATGTCCATTTTGTTGCAACACATTTAAAGTTTAACTGTTTAAAAAAAAAAAAAAGGTCTAATATTGTCAAGTTTTGATAAAAATGTCAGTCTACTCAGGTCAAATGAGGCAAGGTAGAAAGGCACACTAACAAGACACAAAATTGTATTAACTACATCTGTAAGACCCAGTGTGAGGCAAGGGGAGAGGAATTGTCAGTTGCCTGCTGTGTGCGTGTGCATGTGAGTGTGTGTGTGTTAAGGTTAATTGTGAAGGTGACGCTAAAGACATGCTCTTTGCTCCGCCGAGTTCACAGTCTTCTCGTCAAGTTTAATGACGAATTAGGAAGGGCTAAGCTCACTGGACATGCACTAAGAACAAATGCTGACCATGGAGGTACTTTGTCTAACTCCCTCACTGGATTAAAAATATCCCTCAGCTGCATGGATATTTTAGCATTTACTCATCCATCAGCACTGCTGATTCTGTTTTGCATGCAATTTCATATTGTCCATTAGTCAAGCAGAGGAGGGATAGTGACAGTTTGCAACAGTATGACGGCAAGAACTACACCTGAAATAACCGTACTCGAGAAAAAGTTGTCTTGTTTCAAACTTGCAAATACTGTATTCAACAAAAAGGATGAGCAGATGAACGAGCATGAATTAATGTGTGCTCTACATAAGTCTTTGGAATACAGACTTGCATGTGCATTTCATTACGCTCAAGTGTATGCGTTCAAAGGAGGGTGATATACTTTGTAAAAGTAGTTTCATGAGTGGCAAAAGTAGTTTCATGAGTTTCATGCAATAATACCTGCGTTGCTTAAAGGCCCAGTCTGCCAGTTTCACTCTGAAAAAGCCACTTTTTAAATACAGGATTTAAACAAACTACTTCTCAAATTACAGATCAGGGCTTGTCTTCATTTCATCAGTGCGTGCTTTCAAATTGCCGCGGGAGTGACGTCACGCAGCCGGCAAATTCGCCCGGCCCCGTTTGCGACACGCCACCCCCCGTTCTACGATTGGCTGGAGGGGTGTAAACACTGTCTTTCCACAGAACGTCCCGCTGTTTACAATACAAACACAAAATGGCAAAATACAGGCTGGGGGAGTGGGGGTTTAGACAAAATCACCACCACATGTTAAGACAAGCCCAGATCTGTAAATTGAGAAGTAGTTTGTTTGTTTAAATCCTGTATTTAAAAAGTGCCTTTTCCAGAGTGAAACCGGCAGACTGAGCCTTTAAGAAGATAGTGTAGATTTATTGTTCATTTGATGTCAATTGCATCTTTTGTGTTCAGTTTCAGAATCAGAGATGATCTCAGTCTTCTGTTTCTGCTCCCAACACTATTATTGTACCAAAATGAAAGTATTTTTTATGTTTTGCATTTACAAACTGTTCTTCTGTATTAATGTCAGCGTGCAGCTCATGACTAGAAACAATGGTTTTTGTTTGTTTATTTTCATTTCCTTCTAGTCTGTCAGGTATTGATGTCTCTGGTTAAAAGTTATGTATTTGTACCGGCAAAGTAATGCTCTGCTAATATTTTTATTGTTGCTATTTTTATTCAATTCTTGATATTACTCACCAAGAGACTGTTCAGTTAAATGCAAGCCACTTCGCAACCAACTGAAAGTTCCATTCAGCTTGTTTGGAATGGTAAATCCTGATCGCCGTTTCATTTCCACCATATGCTGGATGTTGTTGCTTGAGCATGACATAATTCCATTGCAACAGAGTGATGGATGAATTTAACAAAGGGGAACATGGCAGTAAACAAATGGAGGACATTTTGAAGTTTTGTTTCGACGGCAGTGTTCGAATGGGCATATTCTTTTGCCATAAAAGGTGTCTAGTGTCTATATGGATGCACTGTAGCGGAACTCCCATGATTTACACCAGCTGTGTCCAAACTACGGCCCGGGGGCCAGTTGCGGTCCGCCGTCCATTTTTCAGTGGCCGACAGATGCTAAAAATGGCATTTGACTCAGTTCAAATAAAATAAACAAAACAAAAATGTTTGGAGATGGTCAAAGAAAGGAGGGTATCAAAAAACAGGTACTAAAAATAATGAAGAAATTAAAACAAAAATTCAAAAAACAATATTGTTCGTTTTAGTCTTTGGTAATAATTTAATGCATGAGCCTTTGAGGATGATTTAAAATGTGGGTTTTAGTATATTTATTTTGATATCAATCAGAATAATGACGTTTGAATGTATGTCACACAGAAGTGATGTCATCTAGCAGCAGCCAATAGAAAAGCACCTTCAGATGATGTTGCTCCCATGCTGTTTTTTAAATATTGCGCACAAGTATTACACATTAAAAAAACTAATACTAAAACTGAAACCAACAAACTAAACTAAAACTAAGCATTTTTTAAAGGACTAAACTAATAAAAACTAACAGAACCACCCTGAAAACTAATAAAAACTAACTAAAATTAAAAATTCCAAAATTCTAATAACTCTAATGCCATATTACAAATAAATTGGTTTATATACTGTAGCATTTTTCTAAATATGCAAAAGCACAAATAATTATTTGTAAAATGTTTAGGACTAAACACAATTTCTCTTCATAACATTATGTGGCCCTTGTATCCTTCTGATTTTCTGTATGTGGCCCTCAAATGAAAAAGTTTGAACACCCCTGACTTACACTATGTACAGTTGTTTGTTTGTTTGTTTGTTTGTTTGTTTGTATAGTTCACATTTACGCTTACCTGTTTTCTAAAGCTGAGCTCTGAGCAACTGTGATGTCATTTTCAGTTGATAGAAAGTGGCAAAATGGCTGCCCCTTGAGATGGATGAAAATGGGTGGGTTTTGCTGCTTAACTCACATTCCTCAAACAATATTAATTAATCAATGTTATGTTTAGACTAGGGGGCACATCCAGCATATTATTGTAAAGAATTTTTTGGGAGGGTTGACTTCCTCTTTAAGGAAAAATGCTACGTCTTTCTTAAAATCATCTGCCTTTGTTTTTGGGTGGAAAATTTACATATCAAATGTCCTTGACTAGTACTAGTATTGGTATTTGATATTGGTGACTACTCAAATTGTGTACTTGCACTGGTATCAGTCTGAGAAAGAAAGAAAAAAAAAAGAGTGGTATCGTACAGCCCAAATAATAATAATAATTATTATTATAATGTGAAATTTATGTAGTCTATTATCGCCATTCTCTATCATAGCTCTCTCTAATGAAGATTTGTCAGACAAATTGTGAATCTTATGATCCATGACAACTTTCACAAAGTCAAGACAACCCGAATACTGAAACAGGAAATGAATGAAGAAATCAATAGGTCAAACAAGCTAAACAGAAAATCTAAAATGTCTATACAACCAGTCAGATTTCAATAATGAAGCTGCAAGTAGAATCCACAGCAAAACAATAAAACCCCACTTTATGGGACAAGTATACACTGTACATCTCTATTGTTGAATAAATGACCATACAGTAGGTGCAGCTGAGGGAGATGTGATTTGTTGACGGCTCTGACAAGATTGTGTTACTGGGAGCAAGGAAGGAGTGAAAAGGAGATGAAATGCTGTGGAGCATCTGTCATACATTTGTGAATACTCCTGCTGGGTTCGTGACGGATCAAAAACTGAGACCTGGAAAACTAGCAGAATGACGGAATGTTCACCCAATGCTCCAGATATAGTAATTGAAAGATTTGTGATACTCCCAGGTCCCCCGGTTGATCTATTTCTATCACCAAGCAACATATTGAACCTCCAGTTGCTTCTGCTGCTATGTCATCATTGTTTGAATGACACATTCATTTTCCTTCCACAGCCCAAAATAATTGTCTGAATAAATGCATGGTGCATTTTAAGTATTTTGAAATTAGAAAGATGCCCAATGTCCCCGGTTACAGATTCCTGAACGTATCCTGAGAACCATGACTAATTTGCAGAATATATGAAATCACCAATAAAAAAACAAAAAAAAACAAAGATGTTCCAGTCTATAAATCACAGTAAACAGACACCAGAAGATGAATGTCAGCAACAAACACTAGCAATTCCTATGTTTACTGAATGTAGCTAAATACAGTGGACCGCCACTATTCTCAATAGATAAGGACTGAGCCAGACTGCAAATAGCTTTGTAGTTTGTAAACTGCCTGGGGAAATCTGACCACGTTACGTGATCACAAAAGTAGCTTCCAACTGAAAAGCTATTTGATGTTAAAAACAGCAACATTACAACCATGCTAATGAGAAATGTAGTTAAACTAGTAAGAACACCGCTACTTGTAATGTCACTGCATTTCAACACGTGTCTTACATGTGTAAGGACATATTATGAATGAGGGAGAATGTATCAGGATCTAGAGGCCATTCAGATAAGTGCAGTCTGACTAAAAATATGCGGCAGAGGATTTTACAGTCAAGCTGCAGGAAGAACATTACTTCGGGTGCACGCGCACGCACGCACACGCACGCGTGCGCGCTGACACAGAGAGGTGCAGTGACAGTGCGTGCGTTATCCTCTGACCGCCAATTAGCTTATTTAAAGTGCTTGGACATAATTTACTGACAGCAGCACACTCTCAAAGAGGCTCTCTCATCCATTTGTTGAATACCCCATATTATTAATAAAAACAACAAGCATGAACTAATTGCAGATCAACAAGAATATGCACTAAATGCACTATGATTATTTAACAATATAAGACATTCACATTTTCTAGTATCATTCTTTAAAACAATAAAAATAAAACCCTATGATGTGTTAAAATTAGTGTTGTTCCGATACTGTTTTTTTGGCCACCGATACTGATACCCAGCTTTGCAGTATCGGCCGATACCGATACCATACCGATACTTAAGTTTTTTTGTTTTTTTTCCTCAACATGAAAAAGCTGTCCTGCTGTTGGTTCAGAGCATTCAGGGGCCAATAGGATATCTTAGATCAGCATGCAGTGAACATGTCACATACCAGTGAATGTGCACGAGCAAGACACAAGATGCTGCATCCAAAATCCTATATTAGCGCTGGAATTAATGGTATCGGCATGTTACTTGTGAGTACTCACCGATACCGATACCACTGTTTTAATGCAGTATACCAGTATCAGTATCGGAACAACACTAGTTAAAATGGCTAGAAATGGCTTTGGATGGCCTCATAGTCAGTATAATTAGGATATTCCTATTGTATTTTATGTATTGTATATTACTTGGATTTACAATGATTTACAGAACCAAAAGGTGAAATAACCAGCCCGATTCTACATAGATGCAGGATTATATTATGGTAAGCAATTTTTAAGTAAAAAACAGAATGTTCCGTATACGTTTTTAATCCAACCTGGACTCGTTCACTGGCGGGGTTTCCCTCAGTGTGTTATAGGCCTGGAACCCCACCAGGGATAAGCCCCCCCCCCCCAGATAGATAAATAGTAGTAACCGCATGTTGAGATTTCCGAGCGCTACTGTTCTTTTCTGTTCGTTTCTGTTAATTAAATTATTAAACTGTTAAATTAATCAGCACATCCTAAGCTGTAGTGTATTTAGCTCCCCAATTATGACTCAGGTGCCCTTGGGCAAGGCATCTAGCTACTTAATAAGCTGTAGGCCACTGTACGCTTCATATATTGAATAAAGGAGGTCTCGGTGATTAATAAATAAGAGTACAAACTGTCAAATGAAAAAAAAAAAGATTAGAAATCACAATCAATCATGTCAAAAATCCAAACCTAAACTCTGTCCTTTTCCAAAACACAAGTCTGCTGATTTCAACAGGAAAGAAAGAAAGAAAGAAAGAAAGAAAGAAAGAAAGAAAGAAAGAAAGAAAGAAAGAAAGAAAGATGTATATGTGCAAAGACCTACTGAAAACAGCTGTTTCATTCACATATTGACCAATACAATTAATTAAAAGAAACACACGAGCTTCCAAAAACATGATTCTAGTGAAAACCGTGAGAATGAGTAAAAACAATCCTGAATAAAATTATCTCAAGCATGCACTTAAATGTGGTTAAAAGAGCCTAAAAATAGACTCAAATTGGATGCTGCTGCACCCTCTTGCAGAATCCAATCAAAGCCTTGCAAATGGCTTTCAGTCAGGTCCAGTATAATGTACTTAAAATCACTGAAACACTGCAGACTTTCTTTGGTAGAGTAAACCCAAAAACCAGGACCTGGGTCCCCTAAAGATTGTAACATTGCCAACAGCAAGATTTGCGTTTGAATTTCCGTATGAGAAATCACTGTTTATAATTAATATATATATATATATATATATATTTATTTATTTATTTTTTCTACTCACCGTGCGCAGAGTTGTGAACAGCTAACAGACAGCAGAGCAACAGCAGGTTGAGTCCTCCTGTCCTCCTCAGCACCGGCACCTCGCGCACATCTCCATAACATCCCAACAAAACCAGCTCCATGGTGTCCTGATCCAGTCCAGATGAGCCCCGATGAGCAGCAGGGACACCCAACCTCAAATTCCGCAATCTTTTAAAACGGGATCTAATTGCCACTTTACCGTAAAAACGTGCAAGGGGAACACAGGCTGTTGAGTTAGGCGGATGAAGAGGAGAGCGAGAGGGAGAGAAGAAAAAGAACCTCTGCTCTCCTCAAAAATTAACCCACACCGGTTGGGCTATGGGCTCCCCGAAAAGAAAATATGAATCCCAAACAGATGTGCAGATTGTTAATTTCCTCTCTATTGAAGAAGAAAATAAGTTCCAGAAACTATGACGGCAGAGTCTCCATCCATCACTCCGGCACGACGAGCTGGGTTTCCAGTTGAGTGCGGTGGAAAGAGGGTTCAAATCCACTGTGCCTTCCCGGAGGTCTGCTCCGTCTGCCGGGGAGGACGGATGGAGAACGCGTGAAGTGGAGGGAGAGAGTCGGACACCTCTCTCTCTCTCTCTCTCTCTCTCTCTCTCTCTCTCTCTCTCTCTCTCTCTCTCTCTCTCTCTCTCTCTCTCTCGAGCTCGCCAAAGGGGGGGGGGGGGGGGGGGGCGTTAGAGAGACCTAGAGCCGGCACGCGGCCATTGATCTAACGTGGATGGAGGTAAAGTCTGGAGTTGAAGCAGAGAGCAAACCCGACGGAGCCAAGCAGCTGGAGCCCATGTGTAGAGGGCACAGCAGCGGGGAGAGATTAGCTGAACTCTCCTGCCCTCTCTGGTCACAGCGGGAACTTAAACACTTCTCAGCCAGCTAGGAGGACACATTCATTTAAAGTCATGTGTAGAAAAATCCTTTATTTCTGACATGACTTTTTCCGACTGCATTGATAATATGAAGAAAATAGAAACTAGAGTGGACATGTAAAAAAAAAAAAAAAAAAAAAAAACTGGCGTGAGGATGAAAAAAGGCGATGCTTTCACATGATGACTTTTCCTAAATTGACCCAGAATAACAAAAAAATATATATATATTTTTTTAAACATGTCACTCAGTACGGGTACAATAAAGTTTATTGAAAAAATGTAGTTACTATGTAAATAGTCACATTGTTTGATACTATAAGTGATGTTCTCCATAAATTAGTGGTTTCGAACGTTCTCTTTCAGCTGAAACCTTTTTTTCTCCCAGTTCAGTTCAGTTTTTCAACCAAACAACAGAGTAAATTACTTTCTCTAGGAGGATTGATACTCTATTGCAGTTCAGTAATATTTATCTTAATTAATTACCGTAATAAATCCATTCATTATTATGTTTTATCTGCTAATGTTTTGTCAGTACCATTTCCGTTTAAATCGGACAATAGATCATTACCAGAAATACAACACTCAAAAAAATCTAGAAAACGACTTTGAATATTTCCACAAAAAAAAAATCAAAACTGTAAGATACTCAAAATCATTTAAAATATACTGCCTTTATTTGACACCAAATAAATAGGTTTAAATTACGCTTAGCCTGATGAAAAGAAACTAACCAGCAATGACTTTTAATCAAGGCATTTATACCTCAAATGTGAACAAAACAGACATATTGACAAATGCATACCATTCACCTCATAACAAACATTCCTCACTCATTCAGTTATGTATGTCTTTTAAGAAGAGTGACGAGTGATCTCATAGTGATGGGTAAATGAAGCTTCATGAAGCATTTGTGATATTTTGTGTCTCTTCTAGATGGCACTGTTGGTTTAAAGATGCAGTGGAAATTTCATTCATTTCCATTGCACTTGCCTTTATATTTAAAAAAAAGAAGACCATCGAAAGGAGTTAAATAAATAAATAAATAAATAAATAATTGTCTCAAATGCTTCATGAAGCTTCATTTTCCCATCACTAGTTAGATCTGTAAGCCATGATGATTTCCAAACAGGGTGTCGTGACCTACTCGTGTGTTGTGAGAGATCATCAAGGGTTATGCAGCAAATAATCAAATTTCAAACAATTTTCTCAAAATTACTATTTAATACAAGCAGATGTTTGTTCGTGAAGCTAGCGACTCATAATGAAAGACAGAACAATTAAATGCTCCTCCATTAGATGGCAGAGTTAACCTGTGTATCCACCACCATTCGTACAAATGAATGTCATGACTTCATGCAAGTAAATCAGATTTTTGTCCAATTAAACAGACCCAGATTTCATGCTGAGTAAGTCAATTTGTAAGTAAACTGAAACAAGATCATCATTGCTTTAGTAGTCATACTTTATGTGACATTTTTGTTTGGTTGTGTACCATATTTTGAATTTAAAATGCCTTTGCTCAAGAAACATGGGGAAACCTTGTGTTAGATGGATGATGTTCTGTTCATAATATAGAGATTATGTCAGCATGTTTATGCCTCACCCTTTATCTAACATTGCCCGTGTTGCAGAATTTCTATATCCAGGGGAGACAATACCTTTGGGACAAAGAGTTTTCATCCCCAACGGAATGAAAGACCTCCCTGAGGACATATACTTCCAAACCACAATGATCAACATTTTTGGTTTGTTTTATTATGCTGTCTGCTGCCAGGTCAGCATTGCAACCGAGAATCTGCTCTGAACTGCCTTACCTGGACACGTAAATACATACTCTATATTCACAAGAACTTTTGTCATTTGCTCATAGTAGTTTTTAAATGTCTCTTTTATGATCTTGTTTTCATAATTTAGTATTGAGAGAGAGGCAGTCAACTGCAATGCTGCGTATTTTGTCAATAACTCTCTACTATATATTTAATTTACAGAGATGCACAATCAGGTTCAATGTGACAAAGTTGATTTTGGGCACCATGTTGACAAACATCAAAAGAAAGGATAAAACATTTAAAAACCTACTAACAATGGGCAGTTAAAAAGTAATACAAAAATAAAACAATTTAAAACTTGAAAAAAAAAAAAAAAAAAAAAAAGAATGAATGGGTTTAAAGGCCCAGTATGCCGGTTTCACTCAGGAAAATGCACTTTTTAAATACAGGATGTACACACTTTAATTTTCTCTTGGTCTATACATCTGCGTTTATGTTAATCTTTGGTGGTGATTTTGTCAATTTTCCTGAGTGAAACCAGCAGACTGCGCCTTTAAATAAGTTTCTGTCTTAAAAAGCGAAGGGATTGGAACCTCCTCCTCAAGTGCGCAGGCAGTGGGAGTCGTTGGGAAGTCTTTCTCGGGCGGGCGTTTCTCAATACGCATTCTTGTCCGTACTTACGTCCTCGTGATGTCTTGATACGTCATTAGTCGGGGCCCAAGTATTGTTCCAATTGCAAGTACGCAAACAGCAATAGCATTGAATGGACGGAATACCCGGGTGTTGTTCTTACTGCGAACTTCCTGCTTGTGACGCATTGCCGTAACTGTACCACGTGACTAGATGTTATATAATTGCGAGTACTATTTTAAATTATCATTTGAGGTTAAATTATACATGTGATGTATCCAATTTCCGCAAATATTGAGGGGGGGGGGGGGGGGTTCTGGAAAGATACCAGTGAGAGTTGCAGGTTTTGTTCTGATTCTTCTGAAATTGTGATGATGCATCTTATGTTCAAATGTGCAGATCCCAAAAACATGGGAAGGAAATCAAGTTTGATGAAATTTATTCCAAAACACAGCTGCAAAAATACAATAGTACACTTGCAAATGAGAGGAAAGAGCTTGCAAAAGGCAAGTATCAAAACCACCGAAACAAGAATACCCCCCCCCCCCAAAAAAAATAAAAAATAAAAAATCAAACAACCCCAAAACTGAGGTGAGACTGGAATCAAAGGTGAGGTCGAGACTAGTTGGGCAAAGTCGGTGGATCAGCAAGAGGATTAGTCCGACAAACTGGTGTACTCAGCTGCCAAAGGCAGCCTAATCAACACAAAACACAACACAAAACAGGTGTGTGGGAAGAAAGAAGAAAAAACGTGATGCTCCTCCGCTCTCATTCGTTCCTTGAAGTACGAAATGCATCTTGGGATATATTCACAGCCAAGCCTTCACCAAGCAACACCCGATGCATCTTTTGTTTAAGCTAGCAATAAAGAACGACATCCTGGAATTCCGTGTGGTCCTGGCTTATGCATACTTTCGATTGGAACGGTACTTGGGCCGCCATTGATGACGTCTCGCGAAATCACAAGGATGTAGGTTACGTTTTTAACTGATGTATGTTGCACAAACACATTTTGAAACATCGAAATAGTAGCACAAATCCATTGAAAGCAAATCACATGATATAACTGCGATGAATTACGGAAATACGCCAGCGAGATATGCGTGCTTGGGAAGTACGTTCTTGAGACCGGGCTTACCAAGAAGCTGCTCGTTGCGTCACAAGAACGTACTCTGTGTTCTTGATATTCACTGCGGCTTCTCAGGTGTTCCCGCAATGCAGTGGTCTTCGTCGGGCCACCGTGTGTCACTGGTAGGACTACTCACAGCCCAGACGGAGCTCCTCGCCCTGCCGCTGTGGTCCTGTAGCGCTGTGACAACTCTGCAGTTTTCGCCACTGCCCCCAAACAGGTTGCCGTCATGTGCCCCCTTTGCTGGCCGGTCTGTTGTCCACAGTCCTCTCCCCTGTTCCCCAGTTCCCCTGCCCCTCCCCTGGCTGCTCCTTGTCCTCCATCTACCCACCCCCCGTTCCTCTGTCCTTCTCCTCTCCCTGCCCTTCGACCTGAGTCTTTAAAAAGGCATTGCGCAAACTGCTGATTGGTTAAAAGAAAAACTGGTTCGGGTGGCAGGTGCAATAGTGGTTCGTTAGGTGTCAATGGGGTATATACCACGGAGGAGGTAGGACTTCCGACTGCCTGGATTTCACACACAAGCTTTGTTTCCGTTTCCTGTTTGCAACGGGTGGGCCGCATACCAGTTCTTGTGCTTCCGGCTTTGTGCCCCTCGGTTGCGCGTTCCCGTGGACGAGTGCGAGTGTGTCTGTCTCAAGCCCAATGCCCCAAAGCCCCATATGCCACGGAAGAGGAGGGACTGTTTTTGCACATCAGCTTTGGTTCCGGTTCGGTTTGCGACGTGTGGGCTGCGTCAAAATACTTGTGCTTCCGAGTTTGTGCACCACGGTTGCACGTTCGCAACCCAGACCGGAACCAAACTCATGTGCAAAATCACGGAAGTCGGAAGTCCCGCCTCTTCCGTGGCATATACCCCATAGACCAGTGTTTTTCAACCCTGGTCCTCAGGGCACACTATCCAGTCTGTTTTCCATGTATCTCTATTTGCGACCACAAGAGACCACAAGATCACATGGGGTTCACGCTGGAGAGTTGAGTTCACGCAATAAACAACCGTGTACAGTATATAGAGTGCTATTTGTATAACAATACCCACGCTTGCCTGTTGTCACATCGATGTGCTTTTCGGACATTATTTCTGGGACTTCTACCATGGCTGTTCTGCCATGGGTAAACACGTTTTGTGTTTAACTAGTGATATTTTGTCATGATTCTGGCCTCATTTTTATTTTTTTTTTATCTTAAATGTCCGACTCATGTGATGCTATGTAGCTAGCTAGCTAGCTCCTCTCCCAAAAACATGAGTTTGCCAATGGTTTTATTTTGAAATGTACCGGATTTATCTTGATGTGAGATGCCCGACTTCCTTTCCGGCTCGTGTAATTTCTTCAGGTTCATGAAATTCCGCATGCAGCTTCCGGAAAATATAGAACGCTTGCGGAAACCTTCCGCATCGCCGCAGTCGTCCCGCACCGCACCGACGCTGGTGTGAATTTACACGTGAGCTTGAATGCGCTCTATCCTTGCGGCGTCCGTACGAAAGCGCACCATGTCCGTTCCGCAGCCGGTGTGAATTGGGCTTTAGTTGTCCGAAGCATTTCAGAGAGCTGAGACGCCCTGCGCGTTCCCGCCGATGGGTGAGAGTGCGCGGTTCGGGGGTGGAACGCGGTCATAAACGACGCTGAGGTGTGGAACCAAGAAGTCGGAAGTCCATGGCATCTACCCCATTAGGTTGGAAGTCAACAAATTCCAAATACACTGCAACACAAGTCAAACACTACAACCAAGACAAAGACACCAAAACACAGCAAATACAAAAAAAAAAAGCCAAAATAACACACAAAAAGTAATATATAAATCCATGCACAAACAAAAAAATAAAATCCTTCCACCTTATGACGTGCATGCATGTGCGCGTGCGTGTGTGCGTGAGATGACCGTCTCAGATCTGCCAACATAGCCATGAGAGAATGGTTCACTTTAGTTCGTGTGTGTTGCACGTTTTCATCTCTGAACGGATATTAATGTCTAAGGGGAAATTAAACAGGTGTGTGTGTGTGCTTTTTATTTGAGTAGTGTGGGGATCTGCATTGGCAGCGTATTTTATAAGGGAAATGCCAATCTGTCTCCACCAATATGAAAACAGACAATGATGAATATGTGGCTTTTTTATTTTATGAAGCACGCCAGTGGATGTGACTGTTGTTTTATATTGTCAAGTAGTGACCCTCACAATGCACAATGGGGCTGTGTTGATGCACACCAGGCTGTGCTGCAAAGGCAGAGCCCAATCGTGAGGTGAGCTGGTAGCCTCGCTCTTATCGGGATGCAATAGCTCTATAGCGAAGCTTTAATGTGTTTGCGTCCACAGAAGCAGCATTTCCCCAAAGAATTTCAAAAGCGCAAAGCTGCAGAGCTTTCTGGGTAAAAACCCTATCCAAGGTTGTTAAGTGAAACCAACAAATAGGCTTACATGACTTGGATGAGTACAAAATTTGTTACAGCGGAAAATCCAATACAAAGCTTGAAAAAGGCAGCTATAACATGATTGCTTGAAAAAATCTGCTACATGCTCAAAACCAAGTCGTACTTTATATAGTGCCAATCTTACAGACACTTTTGTGATACTAATAACTTACATGACTTCAGGTGGGCTCCAATGTAAAGGTTTTACTGCAATTCAACTGCTTAAGGAGGGACTTACAGAAAAATCTGACCACTAGCTCATTGTCCTCATCACAGCATATGAACCAGTGTAATGTTACATGAGCTTGTAACGACAATAATGTAGACACTTGGTTATTTATATTTCTGGCACTCTGTACATCTCTTTTCTTTTTTTTTTTAATGAGACATCCTGTCGTGTTTCCTAAATTCACTCTCAGCCACAGTACAGTAATGTGCGAGGACAAACATCATTTACAAGCTGTACGGAGAGGTATATTATAGCCTATATTATAGCCAACCATATGTTTTTACTGAAAACAATGGAGTTTACGATGGAAGAAACTGCTGCTGGCACTGTTGCTCAAACAACATCTCCAGCTGTAGAAGATGACAAAAACGACTACAATGGGATCACGTTAGGCACTCGTGGGTGTTTTTAGCTAGGATGGTTTTCTTACATTGGAGTGAAAGACTCTTCCTACTGAAAGATGAGGCGCCTTCGAAAACTCTCTTTCGATCCTGGTAAATTAATTAATTTCTGTTAAATCTCATTCACCACCTTTGACAAGTATACTTGTCAATTGTATTTTTTTTAGAGCGGGAATAAATGGGGGGAGAATCTGATGATGCTCCACTGTAAATGTCAAACTTGGAAACAACTTTACTGATGCCCAACCACCGGCAAATGACATCATTGCCCCATTTTATACGAAATAAACACAGTTTCAGAATCCATGGGAGAAATGGCTGTATTTTGGCAAACCTACATTTTTCTACTGTCAATTATAAAAGAACGGGACCAGGAAAAAGTAGAGAGTCTATTCTGTCATTTGGTAGGTTCGGTTTATATTAGTGTTGTTCCGATACCGTTTTTTGGCCCCCAATACCGATACCGATACCCAGCTTTGCAGTATCGGCCGATACCGATACTTAGGTTTTTTTTTTGTGCTGTCAAACGATTAAAATTTTTAATCTGATTAATTACACTTTTAAATTTTGATTAATCACGATTAATCAGCTAAATTACTCGTGTATTTGCGTAATATAAAATGAATACAAAATACCGTAATATTTTTACATTAACGCATTTTATTATCTGAATGTCATTTGCAAACATTGATTAAATGCATGTACGCAATTGCATGCATGCGTGTATTGCTCAAAACGTAATAGCATCATAACAATTGGGTGCAATTCAGCAATTAATTAAACGCAACTTACTTTTGATTTATCTAAAGTCCCGTCAGGGTGTTTTTGAAAATGAAATTTACCACCGAGCACACCAACTGGAGTCACCCCGCTCATTTTGGAACAACAGGCGTAGGAAATGCCGTGCATTGACCTAATCACTGACCTGCGCAGCCTTCAATGTAACCATCCGCGGTTACGTTCAAGGTTCAAATGCAGTCCAAAAAAATAGTGTGATTAATCTGCGTTAATATGTGATTAATTTAACTTTTTTCTGTGATTAATTAATCTATTAACGCTTTAACTTTGACAGCCCTATTTTTTTTTTTTTACTCAACATGAAAAAGCTGTCCTGCCATTGGTTCAGAGCATTCAAGGGCCAATAGGATATATTAGATCGGCATACAGTGAACATATCACATATCAGTGAATGTCGTGCACGAGCAAGACACAAGATGCTGCATCCAAAGTCCTCTATTAGCGTTGGATTTAATGGTATCAGCATGTTACTTGTGAGTACTCACCAATACCGATACCACTGTTTTAATGCAGTATCGGCGCCTCTGCCGATACCAGTATCGGTATTGTAACAACACTAGTTTATATATAATTATTGAACATGATATCTCGTTGGTACTGAAAATTTTGAAATTTTCTAATGGCTGGCAGTGAATGAGTTAATCTCGTGAAGTAATTTTTTTTTTTTTTTTAAATCTTCATGATCTTGTTTATAAGTGATACCCAGGCTGATGTGTGTTAGCTAACTTCGCTAACTAGCCAACATGATTTTCTGTCACTACACCACTTACGTAAAATAAACCAAATAAAATTGAAATAAATAAAAACAATGTCAAAACTCTAACCATGTTATTACTCTGTTTTGGGATGGGTCAAGAGGTGATTGTGTTTCGAATGTATGATGCTTATGCAGTTACTATGCTCCTTATGATAATGTGATAATGTGGTCAGCCATTATGCCGTTGCAATTTGCTTCTTCTTATCGGCAGTTTGTCCCGTCATTCTTATTTAGGCCTTTATTCTGTCATATAGAAGGACAACTTGCCGTAGCAATAGTTACTCAATGACAACTTTTGTCAGTACGTTGAGGTCTCCTAGATGAGATTTGAACTTTCTTCCATGCAAGCTGCCTTCCATGTGTTCTGCATCCTGCCTGCTCAAGGTTCTTAGTCAAGTTTTTTTTTCTGTTGTGCTTTCTTCGAGACCATCTGCATCCTGCTCTCTGTTGTTATTTTGTATTTTTTGCCTATAAAGTGTCTGCTTTCCAACTCCCATGTCTTGTCTACGGTTATAAAGCCATACCGAGTCACTACAGACCACTCCCCTTTTTTCCAATACCTAAGTACATTTAATGTGAGAGTATTGCATTTGATACATGAGTACATTTAAGTCTGACCTTCTCACGACCTTTACTGAAGATGACTTTTCTTTTTAGTTGGTAACACCGAGTGCTACTCAAAACAATGGAACAAAAGCAAAGCCCATCACCAAAAAACAAATGTTGCCGAATGTAAAACTCTTTGAGCCACAATTCCCAATACTGAGACAATTATACTCTGAAAGGTTGTTGCAAACAGTGAAGTTTGTTCTTTGAGAGGTTCTCATTACTTCATACACAAAATATGCACTGATGATGATTAAAAAAAAAACAAAAAAAAAAACAGAAGCTGTCAGTAACAGTGGCAACGTAAGATGGCTACCTTCTGGCTTCAGCTACGAGGGGCCAATTGTTTGTCCATTCGTATAAAATACATGTCCGTGACTGTGCTCCCCATTCCCCCATTGCAACTAGTAATTGTTACTTCAGCACACCATCACAGCTAGAGATCAATATTGGATGCAAGAAGGGAAAAAACAACTTAAACAGACCAAAAAAAATGCCATTTAAAATTCACATTCAATATTCAGTGTATAAAAACAAACATATCTGGCTACAATAACCAGAAATGAGAGTAATGTCAGTAGTTTAGTTCAGAACTAGCAAGCAGAATCACATTTTATGTAAAAGGAATAATGTGCAATTTGTGGAAGAACAGCATGAAACCCTAATTAAAGTGTTTACAAAAAAAATGATTTTCGGTCTGTATTCAATGAAATGTGTTCCCTCTGCATCACTATAGGTGCATTGTGGAGTTTAAAATGTTAATGTTAAAGCTTTTTCTACATTATGTCTGCTCCATCAATGCCCAGATGTGTAAAATGTGCCATGACTGTTTAACTGCAACTGTGCATATCAGCTTGTATTTTCCTGTGATGATCGTGATACAATATTATCACGATATGAAGGTCACGATACGATAGTTATCACGATATTGTGGGGGAGTTGGCGATATTTAAAAAAGATCACAATATTGTAAAAAAGAGCGCTCATACTAAAAAAAAAAAAAAAAAGCACATTGTGCTTTTGTACATAAAAGTAATGCATATAAACCACCTACAATCTCTAATAACAATATTGAGGCACTTACTTGCGAATGCAAGAACACATTGATCGCTTCACAGGCAAATTGGGATCCCCTTCATCTGACAAATAGCATAGATTTTAAACATAGAAGGCCAAAATATCCCTAATGAAAATTAAATTACACTAATAAACTAGCCACTAGAGGGTGCTAGAACTGCACAAATGGAAATCAACCTGACTTTTTTAACAGATGTGTTCCTTTTAACTCATTTGCTCCAAATAACGTGTAAATGTTTTTTTTATGTTTTAAGTGTCCCAAAGACGTAGTTACATGTTTTTGTTTTTGTTTTTTATTATTTTTGTGCTAGAGCATACAGAAGGCTTTGATGCAGCCTCTCAACTGCAAAGAACAGCTGCAGAAATGGTAGTTATTACACAAACGGCCAGCAGATGGCAGCAGAGCAAAGGTGATCAACCAGGGCCATCTAGGGGGAAAAAAAAGCTAAATTACTTACAATTTTAAATAGATTTGTGAAAACTGATGAAACTTAGCTCTCTTCTAATACTAATTGCTGCAAAACGGAAACAGATAGAAACATACTTTTTTTTTTCCTGATGAAAGAAGAGACTTTAATCTTTCTTTTGGTAGGTTCCATGCTTTTATAGAAATTGAACACAATATTCTGTGGGCCTTGCAAAATCAGTCAAAATCCAGTAAAACAGCCGAGAGCGAACGGGACTGCTTCTGTGAAAATGGCTGGGAGTGAACGAGTTAAATATTGTGACCATGACGACAACGACATTGTGGCAGTTTTATTATCACGATATCACGATATTGCCCTTATTGTGACATCACTCGCGATGTCATGCTTGTCCCCGTGGACATGTAGTGATGTAGGGTTGTCTTAGCAGGCATACGACACAATTGGGATGGAAATTAGAAAAAAAAAAAGGCTTTGAGCAGAACCCAAACTCTAGTGTATCGAGGCCTAACAATCAAACCAAATTTTGTTCTTTTAAAACTATACTTAATTTATTACTGAATGAGACAATTTAAAAGAATAGCCAATATGAGCCTACCCATTTTTCAGCGTTCCAAGAGAATGTTTTTATTCCCCCCCTAAAATCAAAAAGTCTTTTTACGCATCTGACATACAGCTGTAAACATATTTCATAGTATACCATGCCCAGCAGAGTAATCTGGGCCAGGCAGCAGTCTTGGTGAGCATACAGGCACAGGAATTGACACTGGGATGGGAAAGTGGGCCCGTATAGATGGCCGAGCAATGGTCAGAGGGGACAAGACGAGATGTGGTGTGGACAAAGATGGATGAGGTGAGAGACAGAAATGACAAAACACTGAGGGATGCATTTAAGGCAGTGATTCCAGGCCAGTGTGCCGGGGCACATTAGTTTGTCGTGAGATTTAGGAATCACTGATTTAAGTACATTGAAATGTGAGCATTTTAACTACAGAAATTCTAGATACAGTAGTACTGTATATATTTTAATTTTTATTTATTAACTAGATAGTGGAAGTAACAGGGGAAAGAACACATAAGAACTACAAACAGGCGATAAGAAACATACGTGGACGGAGAAAAGCTAGGAGAAAGGGGTCAAAAGGGACAGCGAGAAATTCATTTGTAATCTTACTGGCTTGCTGAGTCCATCGGCCTCCAGTTCTCTGGTTGTACTGTCACGTCACATAAGGAAGGCAGATGGCAGGTGGACCCATATGCAGCAAGCAAGTGAAGGCGAGCACTTTGAATGCTGATGGTGCAGGCACATGAAGCTGGCAGGAGAATCACATCAAAACACAAAAATCACCAAAACAAAAAAGGTCAGTCCAAACAACCACACTGTTCATACTGAAAATTCTGCTCTTTTTACACCAACTAATCAACTGTTCTACGAACCCAAATGCAATGCACTGCACGACTAATGAGTTCTTTAATAGAGGATAATTCATTGGGTCAGCTTCATTCTCATTCTGAATACAAATACAAAAAAATCTCTCACATTTTTTTTTAGAACCATTATGAAGGGAAGTAAATATCATCATGTAATTCAGTAATTTACAACAAATTAACAACATATAACAGTTCATTTAAAGCAAGATTTAGCAGTTAATGAGCACTATAATTTAAGTCTACATCAAAAAGTAAATGATTAATTTAAATGCCCACTGTGACAAAGATTTAAGGTGGTCATCAAAAGAGGATAAAGCTTAAACTGCTGCTCTGTTAATTCATCTGTTTTTCTAATGTCCTGATTTGTTTTCTATCAGATGTTTACACACTGTTACAACAGTTTCAACAGCATAAGTTGACACTTTACATTTGACCAAATTCGTTATTCATATGATCAATCTGGCTCTTGTCAGATTACTTCCATAATGGCTTCATTTACGAGATGTGGCTTTTGCATTTTTTGCTGAATTCGTGAATAGTCGGAAATATCCGAGTTGAAACTTCCCAGTTCCGGCCTCAATGCGTTCGAGGTGAAAGTAAACAACCAAAATGGCGGATAGTGATAAATTGTTTTTTATTTTGGTCCTCAAAAGTCAATTTGACCTCCAGAAAACTTACCTTTTTGCAATTTTGCTTCATTTATTGTTTTAATCTTATTTCATAAGCATTCCATACAGTTAAGTAGTTTACAGTATAATTTCATGCAGGGATATAGCGACAATACTGTCACGGATGTTGCGTTAGGTGAAGTTATGGCAAATATTTATGAATGAAGAAAGCTATCTAGTTTTATAATCGAGTAAATTGTGTTTTTATTGTAGTCATGTCGGTGAAGTCGGGGTCCTTTTTTTCTTCCGACTTATTGTTGTTGTTTACTGTCTTCTTGTTTCTTTTACATCTTCAACCTGCAAACCAAAATAGACAACAGGGTGGTTTATAATGGACCATGTGTGCATTCGATAATGTAGGAATGCGTCCCCGCGTGCAAACGCAGCCCCACACGGACCCATCGACGATGGTGCCCTATCACTATGCGTACTATGCGTAATGGTAGCTCCCATGACCAGCTAGCACCCATCTGAGGGTATAGATCTGTCACTATAGTTGGAAAATACCCTCTGGTACCACTATAGGGGGGCCACCACCCAAGTCTGCCAATCCAGAGGCACTGACAGCTGCCACAACATACAGTGCCTTAAGGAACTCCAGGTGGGCCTCATCCACCCCCAGGGCCCTGCCATTGAGAAGCTTTTTAACTACGTCTGTGAATTAAAGTCAAGAAATAGAAGGCCCCGCCAAAGAGTCCCGTGAGTCTGCTTCATCAAAAGAATGCTTGTTGGTGGAATTGAGGAGCTCTTGGAAGCTCACAACGTCCCAAATGAAGGTCAGCTGTGCCCCATCTCCACTGCACACTGAGGTGATGCAGCACTGCTACCCAATCCCGAAATCCTGGCTGATAGATAACCAGAAAATAATACCGCCCACATCATTTTAATTGATATATTCTACCCAAATTCACAGACTTCAAGCACATAACACATAGCTATACGTGTGGGTGATGAAATGTAACTTCATTTGAGACTCAACAAATTGTTACCAGAGAACTAGAGCTATCATTCTGTCACAGTGACATCCAGTGCAGCTCTAATCTATTTTTGTTTTTTGTTTTTATTTTTTTTATTAGCTGCCTTAAAGGCATAGTGTATATTATTTAGCGCCATATAGTGGTGAACTGATGCTGCATTCGAGGAAAGTCGGATTTTTCCGGGTTCAAAGGAAGTGTGTATGGGAACGCCCCCTTGAACTCAGAAATTCCACTTGCGAAGTCGGGGAAAAAAAGAAGGACCCAAACTTCACCGACGGACTCCAAGTGACGTCACTCTACAATGGTTTCCCCTTTGGAAACACAGACCGTGAATGGTAAACACAATATAAGTATAGAGTATAAAACTAGATAGATTTCTTCATTGATAAATATTCAACATAACTTCATGTAACACAATCTACGTGACAGTATGCTGCTATCTCCATGCATGAAATTATACGGTGAACTACTTAATTATACGGAACGCTTATACAGTAAGATAAAAACAATAAATGAAGCAAAATTACGAGAAGGCAAGTTTGCTGGAAGTCAAAAATGAGTTTTAAAGGGGCTGTCTGCTGGATTCACTCAGGAAAATGCACTTTTGAAATACAGGATGTACACACTTTAACTTTCTCTCAGTCTACACATCTGTGTTTTTGTTAATCTTTTGTGGTAATTTCGTCCTAAATCCCTACCTCCCCAGCCTGTATTTTGCCATTTTGTGTTTGTTTTGTAAACAGCGGGATGTTTCTGTGGAAAGACAGTGTTTACAACCCTCCAGCCAATCGCAGAGCGAGGGGTGGCGTGTCGCAAACGGGGCTGGGCGAACGTGTCAGCTGCGTGACGTCACTCCCGTGGCAATTTGAAACCACGCACGGATATTTTTTTTTCTTCACTCACTCATTCACACACGTAAGCTTCTGTGAGTGAGTGAGTGAGTGAATGAGTGAGTGAGTGAGTGAAGAAAAAAAAAAACGAAATTACCACAAAAGGTTAACAGAAAACACAGATGGGTAGACTGAGAGAATGTTAAAAGTGTGCACATCCTGTATTTAAAAAGTGCATTTTCGTGAGTGAATCCGGTAGACAGCCCCTTTAAAACTCATTTTTAACATTTAAATTCGCCTCTAACGCTTTCAGGTTGGAAAAACCACCTCGGATATATCCGACCATCTTTTAATGCAGCATAATAATGCTAAGATTTCAAAAAAATATGCAGAAAAAACACATGTCCTATTACCGTATTTTCCGCACTATAAGGCGCACCTAAAAGCCTTCAATTTTTTCAAAAGCTGACCATGCGCCTTTTAATCCAGTGTGCCTTATATATGGATCAATATTGAGCCGCAACAGGTCTCGCTGTCAGGACGCTATCGGTGCACCCTGCACAATCGGTGACGCGCATGCGCAGAAGATCCCGCCATCTTGGATCGCTAGCTAATACTAATAGTTTACCTCAGAGAAAATAATAAAACAGCTGTTTATTCGTTTTGAGAGTGAATGGAGTTGTCAGAAAGCTGGTTTGTAATCTATTAATAAAGTTTGACTGACCTATCTGACTGTTTTGTTGAGATTCCCTTTAGCGCAGCACCATCTAATGGGTGCATAACGTAACCCCAGCCCCTACTGTAGCGCCTTATATATGGAAAAAGTTTTAAAATAAGTCATTCATTGAAGGTGAGCCTTGTAGTGCGGAAAATACGGTACATCAACGTAATTTTTTTTATATAATCGTAGGTCTAGTTATTGGTCAATATAACATGGATGGATCCTCACCTTACAAGAGGCTGACATATTTCGCCACCATCTTCCTGCTACAGATGCACAAAGGACAACTTCGCGAACTCAATTAACCGCTTATCTTCCACAGCTGGGGGCTGCAGGTGGTCATCGTTGAGTCCTGTGATTCAGGCTTCTGCCGCTTGTCACCCTCTGCTTGGCTCTAGCTTTTACTTCCTTCTTCCACCGCTATATAAAGATGACACAACCCGTGGCTTAGCTAACTCCCACTAGCCCCTCTTGTTAGCTGCTCCAGCTAACTCCAGCTCACTCTGTCATTCAGCGTCGCTTGCCGGGGTTCCCCCCCGGCTGTCAAGTCGCTGTCACTCGCCGAGATGCTCCCTCCTTTACGTCAAATAATAATATTGGTGGTAGGCTTGCGAAGTTTGGTCTCTCTAAAGACCAATTCACACTGACTGCGGAACGGCTGCGGTGCGTTTTCCCTACGGCGGCCGTACGGACGCCGCAAGTACTGCAATTCACACCGTGTGTGTTGCGTTTCCTGAAATCTACTCCCAACAGACCACGAGATCACGTGCGGTTCACGCTGGCGAGTTGAGTTCACCCAATAACAACCGTGTATATCGAGTCCTATTTGTAAACAATAGCCACGCTTGCCTGTTGTCACATCGATATTCTTTTTGGACCTTATTTCTGGGACTTCTACCATGGCTGTTCTCCATGGGTAAGTACGTTTTGTGTTTAAATGGTGTTTTGTCGTGTTTAATTTATTCTGAGCTCATTTTTTGTCTTTAATGTCCGACTGATGTCATTCTGTGCAGCTAGCCAGCTTCCCTCCCCAAAAAACTAGTTCACAAACGGCTTTATTTTGAAATGTAACGGATTTACCTTAATGCGAGACGCTCGATTTCCTTTCCGGCTCGTGTAATTTCTTCAGCTTAATGAAAATCCGCATGCGGCGTCCGGAAGAAATAGAACGCTTGCGGAAACCTTCCGCATCGCCACAGTCGTTCCACACCTCAGACGCAGCACACCGAAGCTGGTGTGAATTGACACGTAGACTTGAATGAGTTCTATCCTTGCGCACCACGTCCGTTCCGCAGTCAGTGTGAATTGGGCTTCAGTGTGCTTCAAAATGCATGCGCTTTGGCGGTCATCTATTATTTGGTCCCATCTCGTGGTGAACTATTACACACTGTACCTTTAAAAAAAAAAACAAAACAAAAAAACTAACAAATGACAACCTATTTTCTGAAGAAATCATTACATATGACACAGAAAACTTGCTAATGAGAATCTTGTGCCTGATTGATTTCTGTTATTCGTGAGTGGAGATTGCATGCTCTCCCTGTCCTTACGTGGATTTTCCAAAAACATGCATGTAAAGTAAATATAAGATTGCGAATGGTTGTTTGTCTATATATGCCCTGCCAATGACTGGTAACCAGTCCAAAAAGAGGTTCCAACTGACTGTTATTTATATGAATTTATATTACATTATGTAATCTCTTTTTGCCTATTTTAAATTAATTATATGTTTTTGTTTTCTGCTGATGATGAATCTTTGAAAAATAATTCATGAGTCAGTAGCATATTGATCCTGCAGGGCAAAGAAGGGGATCAAAGTCCTATCAGAATTAAGAATAAATGAAAAACAGTAGCGCTGCACTATTACTGGGACCTGAATCATCATGTTCTAATTTGAAAATATGCAAACAATGGAAAAATACATCAACATGCAAGTAAAAATTAGCGTAGTAGCCGAAGCATCTGTTGATGTGTCCACCACATCAAATAGAACATTCAAACAACAGAATACAAAAAGACACATCACAGACCCAGACGGAGATCAAACATGAGGGCTTCCTGATTTTCAGTATGGCCACCATTAACGCGACAATGTTAACAGGCGCCTCCCCCCTCCTCCTCAGTATTCTGGAGGCAGCAGCAGAGAGCGCTGCCAGCCTCTATCGATCAGACATTTAGCTGAATGTTCTCATCGAACAGCCGGCTGCTGCGGAGGAGACGCACGTGGCCGGACTGAAAAGCAGCGTTGAGCTCACATGAAACACATACACAAGACAAGAAAGGGAAGAAGCGGAGAAGGGAAATAAATGAGGTGTCAGCTTGGAGGATGGCTCTAAAATTGCTGACCAAACGCAACATTATGTAAAAATAAAATAAATAGCCAAAATAGCCACCAAAATTCAGTGTAGAACATTCTAATCAGTCCTTAGTCCTATGGAGGAATTAACACCACCTCATTAAAATATATACATTTGCAAAAATAGATATTAAATATCATTTTGGAACAAAAGTACACCTTTTTACAACCTCTAGGTAGAGGGGCGAGGTAGTGGACAATGTTGAACATCCTGACAGCCTGATGAAAGAAACTGTTTGACGGTCTGATCATCACAGTTAACCAAACCAAATTGTACTAAGGCAAACAAAACTAACCTGTACTGACGAATAGAAACATGATCTACAAATGGACTCATTTTGGTCCATTTTACATCTGTATCATGGATTCTTATAAACCTGTAGTCTAGCAAGATCATCTGACTTGCAAGGGTCGAGATTTAGTTTGGAAGGAAGGCTTACCGTACTTTTCTTTGTGCCTGTGCCACCCAATGTGGGGGAAATTGAGTTGAAAGAACATCTATTTGACAAATTGAGTAAAAGTGTATTGTACAGCCAGTTCCTGCAATATTAAATCTGGCTACTGCTCTCTTGCAATCTCCTTTAAGTGTGGTTGAAGTCGGAAAATGAGGTGGGGAATAAAAGTGCTAACGTAAGGTTCAGGGCATGCAGTCGAAAGCCAAAAGAGAAGCAGGAAAGTTGAAAAAATTCAATGAGGTAAATGATGTTAGTGAATTACTTCCATGTAAACACTGTTTGGTGATTCTTGAAATGGCTTAATCAACTTATGTAACTATATAAAGACAGTTTTCAACATTTTTATTAGTTAAAAAAAATAATAATAATAATATTGTATTCAGCTGTTATGTATATGGTATTTTTGTAATTATCTAAATTGTGACTTATGGTGCCTGGTTTGACAGTTCATCCAGTTTGGGTATGATATGGTGTTGCTAAAGGTAAAAAGTCAAACTAACTCAGTAACTCGTGAACCTGAAAAATAAGTTGCAGTGTTACGTAATTTAAAAGGACCGTATCATGCTATTTTAACCCCTTCAAAGTTATCTATCGGCATACGGTACTGATTATATATGACCTTTGGCACACGTTAATGTAATTTTCTAATGACATATAAGGTTTTTTTTGTGGCTATTTTTGAAACCTGGAAGTAAGACGCCTCACAAAAACCACACCTTCTCCCCGGGTTGGCTGCCGCACCCTTTTCATAATGTCGGCTTCATTGCACACCGCCCACGAAAGTCCGTAGTTTGTGTTAGCACACTAGCACTGTTAGCTGCCACTTAACTCTGGCAATGGGCACCGTGCAATACAATGTCAGCGTAATTACCGTAAGACTTCTTTGCATTTTCTCCCAAAAAAGTATAAATACGTTCTATTTTAAATGTATTAAGTGTCCCAAAGACGTATTTATACGTTTTTATGTTGTTGTTTTTTTAATGCTTTTTTTATGTCCCTCTCAACTGCAGAGAATGGGCGAAAAATAGTAGTAATTATAAAACGGCCAGCAGGTGGGAGCAGAGTATAATAGATCAACCAGGGCCATGTTGCAAAGGGCTCTTTTCCCTACTGTTTTAAACAGATTTGTGAATAATGATTAAACTTAGCTATATTCTAATGCTAATTGCTGCAAAACGGAAACAGATCGAAACATAATTTGTTCCTGATGGAAAAAAAGAGACTTTAACCATTCTTTTGGTAGATTCTGTGTTTTTATAGCAATAGAACACAATATTTTGTGGGCCTTGCAAAATCAGTCAAAATCCAGTAAAACAGCCTGGAGCGAATGGGCTAGTTTCAGTGAAAATGGCTGGGAGTGAACAAGTTATTTGGCAGTTGAACATGATTTCAGGGCGAAGTTCTGTTTTTTACATTCGCAATAGTTTATGACGGCAATATGAATGGCCAAAACACATGTGCAAGATGAGTCAGCCATTACGCCATGACACACTGCTTGGAACCACTTCCAAGGCATTGATCTCCATATAATATTTGGTAATTTAAGGATTATTTTGAAGTTGGACTTTTCACCTGATTTGCAGCATGTTGCCAAATACTGTGCAAATTTTCGCCACAATGTAAACTGTTTTGTTCACTGTAAAATTGAGAGATTGGCAGGAGAAATGACAGATCGGGAGCCACACGGGAATAGGTTTGAAATTCGAGAGTTTCCCGCGTGAATCGTGAAAGTTGGCAGGTATGTCTCCTTTTTATCCAAGTGAGATGGGAATTCACTATCCTGCGAGCATGGCTGCGTAAACAAATGAAACATGGCGACTAGTCGAAAGTGGGCGTGTGTTTAGCCTTCATGGGGTGTGTTTAGTCGGTAGAGGTGGGGCAAGGGTCCTCATTTTTTTATGGCACAGTTGTTTTCCTGGGTAGGGAGGGGCAGGAATGGAGCTGGTATGGTCAAAGATGGGTGAATGGAGGAAAACATCACTTGTGGGTGTTTTTGGTGAAGAATTAGCATTTTAACATGGCTAAAAGCTCAGAAATGTTGGTTTTGCATGATATAGATATGGAGTTAGAATCATGCCAAAACCCCATAAACACAAAAAACGTGATCTACGTACACAAAACCTGATCTACATCCACAAAACGTGATCTACGTACACAAAGAAGCATATCTTAATCGTAATCGCAGTGGCATGGTCACGACAAGGCGTCCATATGTCATGTGACATGCAGTTGTCCAATCACAGCGTCGTAGTTCTTCAACGAGTTGGCCAAACTCTCAATACGGCGCTGATTCAACAGCGCCCCCTGCTGTAAAGTTCACTGGCTTTGCGCGTGTGGATCATGGGTTTTCGGCATGTAAAACTGCTCGGCAGAATATCATTGCCAAAAGTCACGTGAGTTGTATCCGTAATTGTAAAATTGCTTTTTACGTACGCAAAAGATTTTGTTGTTGTTGTAATTGAAGATATGCTTCTTTGTGTACGTACATCACGTTTTGTGTACGTAGAGCACATGTTTTGTGTACGTAGATCAGGTTTTGTGTACGTTGATCAGGTTTTGTGTATGTTTGTGTAACAAATCTATCATCAATTCTAACGTTGAGCAGAACCTAGAAAAAGAAGAAGAAGAAGAAGAAGAAGAAACATCTGGTAAGGAAAATGTTCTTTGTTTGTCACCTCACCACTATATCAATACAGTCTGATGTCATTCATGCTGAAGAAAAGTGTGACTGTCTTTTCCTAAATAAAACACATGCCTTGAGTATAAACATAGTCGACACGCCTCCATTAATCCCAATTGCTTTCGGTGTTACATCAGGATCGCTCAGTGAGCGTAATCAGCAACATCCACATAAAGTACAATATAGCAACCATGCAGACACATGGACAGAGAGACTGATAGAGTTGTTAGTTAGAGCATATTAATCAGTGGAAGACAGTCAGCAGGCAGAGTGATGGAGAGCAAACTAATAGTCAACTTCCCTTCAGCTTAGTGTGTGTGTGCGTGCGCATGACCCTGAGGTCAAATCTATAATGGAAGATCCTCTCCTCCATCTCACTGCTTTGCCCTTTTACTCTGCTACCGATACACAGCCACCCTTCTTTTGTGTGCATCACATAATGCTGATGGAGTACAAGAGGAAATCAAGCAGGTTTTGTATGGGAAAAATAGACAAAATCAAGCTGAAACTCAAGTACAGTAATTTTAATGCTTGTAAGTCTTTAAAGGGATACTTGACTCATTGAACCATTTTCAGCAATAATAATAATATTAATATTAATAATTAATAATAATAATAATAATAATAATAATAATAATAATAATAATAATAATAATAATAATAATAATAAATAATTAGTTAATTAATTAATTAATTAATAATAATAATTAATATAATATTAATATTTTGTCCAGACTGAATTTGAGAACGTCATTATATTTCATGTACATTTAATACCTTTCAACAAAGGAGATGACATCACCTGAGGATATAAAAGGCTATTATTCATGAAAAACAAAGACGTTATAGCATTAATTATACACAAAGGGGTATTATTCACTAAGAATGCGCTGCGTCCGGTAATAGCACGAAATATTGCACCACAACTGCACCCCCAGTCTGCGCCCAGTTACCCACATATTCACTAAAGCTATTGCTCTAATCATATACCGGCGCAAACACGGCCACAAAACTGACACCTTGGAGCAAATTTGCAGCTGATTTACCACACATGGCAATGGATTTGTGCCAAGAACATGGTTGTTATAGTAACAGTCGCGAGAAAGATGACCTTATCAGAAAGCGAGTTTCATTCATAAAATACAAATGATTGGTGCGATCGTATTTTAAAAATATATTTTCAGAAGTTGGCGTGGGCGTACAGTATGCATCTGGCACATAAAAATGATCGTAAAATGCCTCCTCGCCATTGCTAATCAGCCCGGGTTACGTTATGTGTCCTAAAACAAACATCGAAAAATATCTCCCTCCCTCCCTCTCTCTCTCTCTCGCTCTCTTTCTCTCTCTCTCTGTCTCTCTCTCTCTCTCTCCTCTCTGCGTGAATAGCCAGAGAACGACCGTCCACCGTGCCATGCACTGCTGTGATGATCCCGGGATCGAGGTTGCGTCAGGTTAATACATGCTTTCCAAAAACTTTGTGTCATGCATCGGTGTAGCTATCTGCGCTGGCGTTAGTGAATTAGATGCTGTATATCAATGAATCTCATTTGCATTGGGGTGGGCATATTTTGCGTCAAATGTATGCAAATTACCTAATTTACATACGCGCAAATAACACCGGTGCACCATGATGCATTCTGGTTGACTGTGCACTTAGTGACGGATTTCCCCATCTGTGTTTAGTGAATTAGGCGCTCCCGGATTGCTCCATTTTTGCCGGTTAGCGCGGTGCAAAGGCGACGCAAACCTTTAGAAAATGTATCTTCTTACTGTTGAAAATGGCTCAATGAGTCAAGTATCCCTTTAATTGTATTAGGTCTGGTCTGCACACGTACTACACACACGACATTTAAAAACTGCTGGTGTCTCTATTCACAAAATTATCCACACCCTTGTGCTTAACAATCACAAGATCTCCTTTTTCTAATATCATACGTAAAATCGGTGGCCGATAATTATCGGCAATTATCAACCAATTTCATACAGTTTCCAACAATTTCCATCTGTTGTGTTTTTGGCTCAAGTAGTGCCCAATTCCTCAGCACCTCCCCTCTCCTATGGTAGTGTTGCATATTTGTGATGTCATAATGCACACGACCTCATGTTCACAGAACATGCAACTTGGCGACATGGCAGTTAGTGCTGTCAAGGTTAAAGCGTTAACTAATAAAAAAATATTGCATTAATCATGTATTAATGCAGATTAATCGCACAATGAATTTTAAATGATCCTTAGCCTGACAACAGACGATTATGTTCAGGGTAGCACAGGTTTTTTTGAACAATAAACATGACTACATGCATTAAAGTAAGGCATTTAATAAATGTTTGCGTTTGACATGCAAAATATTTGTTCATGTCAGAATATTGGGGTTATTTTCTTCCATTTTAAATTATGAAAATAATGAACTGAATAGAAAAACAGGAGGATGAGCGTGTGTAGTGGTTAAAACATTTTGAAGACGTCCTCATAACATTGAATGTTGAAAAAAATTAACATATAACAGAGGCTCTTTAAATTTGGCGGTCAAAAAAATGTTGATGAAAAAAAAGCCTTTTTGATTAAGCGATTAATTGTGGTTAATCAAAATTCTATTTGACAACTCTAATGTACATATATGTATTATAACATTCGGATCTTCTGAAGCCAGAATCCTAAGAGGAACCTGTACGTGTAAATGAAAGACCACTGCGGGTGTCACAATTCAACATTGCCAAGAATTCCCCTTTGTTGTAGTTGATTGAATAAGGTGACCAAACGATTGATACCTTGCAAATCTATACCTCCACAAACTACAATTACAACAATGCAAATTTGTCTATCAACAAAAGCAAGTATACATCTTTGGTAGAGCAGAATTTTCAATCCAGTACTTTATTATAATCGGAAAGGTCTGGCTCGTATCTGCAGGTACGGTTGAACATATTTTCAAATATGTTTGAGTGTACAGTAAATACCCTTAGTTGCAAATACCCTTTACTTTTAATTTTTTTCCCATAATACCAGGGTGTATTGCCTTGCACTTGTGCAATTTCTACATTTAGCCTAAATTAGTTTCATAAAGTGCATAAATGTTATTTATTCATAATTTTTATGTTTCATTATTATGTACTGTATGTACTGCATGATTTCCATTCATTTTCCCAATAATGCCACAGGGTATGTGTGTTATGTTCTGAGGTTGGATCCCAAAAGCGAAGACACAATTAAGATTTTAACTCTTTATTCGCATAACATCGAGAGACGTAGAACAAACTTGACTAGACGAGAAACAATGAGAATGCATCGAGAATCACGAGAAGCCAAGCCCCCTTGGGCTGTTGAGATGCACAGAGGAACAGTGGTAATAATCCGACAAACTCACACATTTCTCAGGCAGCTTATATAGACAGTGAATCGATCAGATTGGTTGTGGCTAGACATGTGGGTAACAGGACTGACATGGAATTATCTGATTGGCTGTTGACCCGATAAAGAGATTAAAGACTCTTGACATCACATAGCTCCTGACATCACATAGGTTAAGACCAGTTGAAACTAGATGTCGGTTACATCAGTTCAAAACAGACACTTGACCTCACGGTCATGACCCAAACATAACCCTTGCATGACCCAAACATAACCCTTGCATGCCCCAGTCATGACAATGTGCATGTGAAAAACAATATCCAGTGGGCATGGAATTAGAACAAAAAGTGATCAGTTTTTAGCATTTAGCCTACAAGTAGGCTACGTTTGTTTTGTTGTATTCATTTTTACAGGTTACATCGAACACATCACATCATTTGCAACATTGACATCCGAAAGAAGGTCTGACGGGTAGAAGCCATGCCTTATTCGTAATCCGTCCCCATTGATTCGTACTAAATGTATCAATCATATACGTTGAGTATAATAGTCATTGATTCATCTGGTTATCCATCAATCCCAGACTTATATCTGCACACTCCTCGCTCAGTTCATCTTAAATGTCCGTGTGTAAGTTGCATCTGGTCCCAGTCGTTTGGAACTGGTAAATCGGCCCCCAGACGCCACCAACAGACCCACCCCGCCAGGCGAGCAGCCAAGGCGAGCGCACGCCTTCGCCAGTAGCATCTCCGCTAACCTTGGATCAGCTTTCACACACGTTGTGGCTTCCAGAAGAGTCGATCGGCTTGCATTCGGCCCATTGCGTCCACAGCAATGTTGACTCGATTCTGGTCAGCTCAGCCAGCACTGTTGCCAGCATCTGATGATGCTTACTTGTAGATCTTGATCGAGTACTTCTGAGCGCTCACCAAGGCCGGCCCACCCGGCAGAGGAGCTGAATTTCCTGAAGAAGTGGCTCAATGTTCTTCTTCATTTCAAGTAATTCAGTAACCATTTTGTTGAGTTTTACAACAGAAAGTTTTATGTCCTCAGTCTCCTCAGCTCTTTTACCGCCAGGCATGTTGCAACAATGTAATTAAAAATTTCTATGTAAAAATCAACAGATAGAAGTAACAAGCGAGTGCAGGAGTGACTCAAGTACAGATGCGTCCTTCCTCGACAGATGCGTCCTTCACTCTGATGACTCAAATGGACTTGCAAATACGTTGCACATACGTATTTGCCAGTCAAAAATGTTTACTCCACAATGGCAATTCCATGCTTATAATAATAATTATACAGTATATTCATTTATTGGGAAATGTTGCATGACGTGCGTAGCAGAAAATAAGATTGATCAATATTCAATGCGATGGTTCCATTTGCTTTGTTTAAACACAAGACACTGATTTGAAAACTGTGGATAAATGAATATACAAACCTTGTTTCAAATCCAAAATACTGAAAGCCTTGGTTAGTTTCGTAACATACAATAAGGTTTGAAACATCAATAGTAGGAAAGATCTACCTGTGAGCGTTTTATGATGCCAAATTAATGTGATGGAACTCTCAAGAGAGAATCGTATCTTTTTGAAGCTGTTGGAACTGGAGATCCAATTAGTCTTCCTCCACTGGACTCTTTACTCACAGCTGAGATATCCCCACTATCCCTCTTGCAGGGAACAAACAAAAAAAAATCTCAGAATTAATTAGTGAAACCCTTAATGACCTAATGTGTTGGGCAAAGCATGAAGGCAACGTGCAAATGAACACGCACAGAGAAAAAAATCATTGTTTTTACATATCTATATAACACGTCGCCATTTTAATAAGTCTCTGTTTCTTCATGGCTTAACTCTTGTCTAAAAATACTTTTCTTTCTTCATGTGCAATTTCACTACAATCACCAGTTATGTTCTTCCCTTTCATTCTATGTTCACATAATTTAATTTATTTTGTAGAATGATAAAATGCGGAAAATTGCTATCCTTAGGTAGCGAGCACAGTAATGAAATATTGTGCACTCTAATCCACCTTTAGCCCTGATAACATCATTCACTCCTTTTGATCAGTGCTGATAGTGAGCATTCTCTTCCCTTTGTCCTTGGACATCCTTAAAGAAACCAAGGTCATATTTTATCTCCTCTGCCTTTTTTGTACATTTTGCAGGTATGCCCATTATATTTAACTTCAAAAACATTGTATGGTTATCTACATTGTCATGCTGGCACTCTCACATGTACAATTCATATCTTCAGGTGTGAATGTTCCACCATGCATCAGGTGTGAGAAGTCTTTTGAATTCTCTCTCTCTCTCTCTCTCTCTCTCTCTCTCTCTCTCTCTCTCTCTCTCTCTCTCTCTCTCTCTCTCTCTCTCTCTCTCTCTCCAAGATTCAATTTATATTAAATTTATGGTCATGGGGAATGGCATTTTTCAGACCCTTTCATTGGCGATTGCGATTTTTTTTTTACCAACATTTCCTTTGAACTCTTTGACTGCCAAAAACGTTTAATAACGTTTAGTAAAATCACGATGTATGCCGCCATAAACGTTAAGTGACGTCAACTACTTTTTTTTTTTTTTTTTAAATATATCAGTGGTGAGTGCAACGTCTACTAACTATGACCAACAGATGGCAACATTGTATCTCTTTTCAATGGGCTGCCGGTGTATGGAATTACTCAACTCAAGTTTATTTAACCTCGCAGCAGTAGCTGCTCAAGGCCCTAACTAGAGCTGCGAATTACAATGAAACATGACGCAATCTGATGAAATGGAACGTTTTCAAGGCTGACGTGAATTATCAAAGCCTTTGTAACATTAAATTTGACGGAGCGTCACTAAACAAAAAATATTAGTATCAAGGTCACTGTTGTGGAGAAAATGCATCTTTTCTTTTCAATTTTCGCTCACTGTCACTCAAATTACCTATTTTCAAATGGTGTTTACTAAAGAACGGAATAAGGTGGAAACATTTTTTTTTTTACTAATGAAAGAATGGAAAGTGATCTTTCATGTGGTACCCATGTTGTATATGTAGCAAAAGAGCACAATATTCTGTTTGCTTCGAAAAACGAGTTAAAATGCTCGAAATCCGATGGCATTGGGGATTGTTTTTTGATAATGTGTGGCAGTAAAAGAGTTAATCAATCTTACAACAGCGTGCGAGAGATAATCTTTTATATCTGTTATAAATTGTCGGGTGCGCTCGCGCGCACACACTCATATCAAACAGCAAGCCACATAATGTGCAAGTATAGCTGGTATTGGAATGTAGCTGTCTCTGCAACCGTTCTTTACATTTACATTCATTAAAAGGGTGCAAAAACTATCAAATGTGCACAATTTCAAAAGAGGAAAAAATACATTAGTGGTTTGTAGCAATTGTGGTCCAAGAAAATCAAAGTTGCAACTTCAAAGTTACAGCAGGCACCTTAAAGGGGACATATTATGGAAAATTGACTTTTTAATGGCTTCAACACAAATAGCTGGTCTCGGGAGTGCCTGCCCAAGTGTTAAATTAAACAACCAAATAAATCTTCTGTTATCTGCCTATTTCTAAACCTGTCTGCATGCGAGGGAGCTGTTCAGCTCCACTCTTACGGGCTAATTTACCTTAAATCAACCCCACACAATTTCCAAGCCCAGAACATGATCAGCTAGGTTGGACAAAGAGGCAAAACCACTTTCAAGCTAAAGCGGAGATTCTGATGTCGTACCACGATGGGCCATAGCGCTTTCTTTAGTCATATTGCTACTTCTTGGCCTACCAATTGCTAGCTTTTACCATTGTATGAATTTTCCTTCATTGTACAATAGCTACTACCAATCTTCAGGGCCTGGTAAAGATGTAAAATCTTTCTAAAGCATTGCACAGTCTGTCCATGTTATGTGATCACATACATACTAATACGTTAATATTGTATCATTTCATTTTGGATATCATACCGGATTAGAGCGCAAGCTGAAACTGCTCAACAATCTAACCACTTTTACAACATTAGCATTGCGTCAATTCTCATTACAAATAGTACTCATTAGTACTCAATTCCAAAGAAAGATGTTAGCATAGCAACTGTTAGAATTTCAAATATGTATGAGAAATATTAACCCACACGGGAAAATGAAAAATATTTATTAAGCAATCCTTTGTGCTTTCTCTAATCAGTTAGCACACCAATTGTTAGCTTATCAGCTTTATACCTATTGTTATTAGAAACACTGATTTGGCACAACCAACTTCTGCATTATGGATATAGACTAAAAATAGTATTAATCCAAAATATTGTGAGTTTCATTCTAGTATTTTCAGACTATGATTGTTATATTTTGATCGATGTCCACATCCTTTTTGGAGACGATCGGTCATGGTTTTTGGATGTAACTGTCGTGTGCTGAGAGGTTTGGATCCCAAAGGCGCAGACTCAAATAAGATTTTATCAATTTATTCACATCGAGAAGCACAGAAACTCAGAGACGCTGTACAAAGGAACAGGTGGACAGTAACCCGACAAAGAACACAAACTCCTCAGACAGCTTAAATAGAGAATCTTTCAATCTCATCATAGAGCGTGATCGTATGACATGAAGTTCTCCTATTGGCTGTCGACCCATACATCACACAGTACCAAAGTTTCCTGACACCACACACATCATCTAAAGGATTAAGGATCGACATCACACCGCCTAAAACTAGTTGGAACTAGATAATGGTTATATCACAAGTTACATCAGTACAAAACAGACACTTGACCTCACGGTTGTGCTTTTGTATATTTAGAAAAAATGCTACAGTATATAAAACAATTTACTTGTAATATGGCAGTAGGGTTATTAGAGTTTTTCATGGATGATGGAATTTTTCATTTTAGGGAGTTCTGTTAGTTTTTATTAGTTTAGTTCTTTAAAAAAGTGCTTAGTTTTAGTTTAGTTTGTTAGTTTCAGTATTTGTATTAGTTTTTTTTAATGTGTATTACTTGTGCGCAATATTTAAAAAACACCATGGGAGCAATGTCATCTGAAAGTGCTTTTCTATTTATTGGCTGCTGCTAGATAACGTCACTTCTGTCTGACATACTTTCAAACGTCCTTATTCCGGTTTATATCAAAATAAATCCACTAAAAATCACATTAAAAATCATCCTCAAAGGCTCGTGCATTAAATTAATTACCAAAGACTAAAACAAAGGACATGTTTGCTATAATTATTGTTAGTTTTAGTTAGTTTTGTCAACATAAAATGTAGTTTCAGTTAGTTTTCATTTTTTAAAAAGCATTTGCGTTTTTATTTTATTTCGGTAACAATATTGTTTTTTGAATTTTAGTTTTTTCAATAGTTTTAGTTAACTAAAATAACGTTTAATGGCACCTGTTTTTTGACACCCATCCTTCTTACTTTGACCACCTCCAAACATTTTTGTTTTGTTCATTTTATTTGAACTGAGTCAAATTTTTAGCATATGTTGCGGTCCCCTGAAAAATGGACGGCGGGCCACAAATGGCCCCGGGCCGTAGTTTGGACACCCTGGTCTAGTTACTGTTCATGAAGTTGAGAAAATTGCACTTATTGCTGGTGTTTTGGGGCTTATTTATTCATCCCTGTCCCCCACCAACGAACACGCATGCTGTGCGTGTTTCCATCAGTCAGTTGAAAGGCGTTCATCAGTGAAGGGACTGAGAGGTCCATCGGTATTTGACCCGGCTGGTGTTGATTACACTGGCGGCCAAAAACCTTCTTTCACTCTTAGGCTGTCATTTTATGTATGTATGTATGTATGTATGTATGTATGTATGTATGTATGTATGTATGCATTTATTTATTTATTTATTTGTTTATTTATTTATTTATTTATAGTTTATTGTGTTTTGTCAGCAAAACGAGCATCCGTTAGCCTGTCAGTATTGACGGAATGCCCACCTCCGGTTGTTTCTCACTTATTACTATTTTTACAGAACAGATCTGTTATGACAGGTGACCATCAAGATAATATGTAGTGTGCAGTTAAGAAGGTTGGGCAGCGACTTAAGAATGTCATTTTGCAGCACAACAAGACACACTGAGGGGCATATTCACTAAGAATGAGCTGCATCCGGTAATAGCGCGAAATATTGCACCACAACTGCACCCACAGTCTGCGCCCAGTTACTCACCTATTACGCCCACAAAACTGACAGCTTGAAGCAAATTTGCACCCGATTTACCACACATGGCAATGGATTTGCGCCAAGAACATGGTTGTAATAGTAACTGTTGCGAGAAAGACATTATCAGAAAGCGAGGTTGGACCGAGAGTAAGCGTTTATAGCGCCATTAAGCTGTACATGTTATGGTACGGATGTGGTGGGACCCAAAGACGGAGAAAACAGGCAGGGAGAATACTGACATGAATGAGAAGAACTTTATTGACCAGACTGTAAGTGGACTGATGTGGCCTGACGTGGAGACTTGGAAGGGCGTGGATCTCTTGGCGAAAAGTAGTGATGTGCCGTACTGTGCCGATGCGCCGATGCGTGTGCCGAGTAAACCGTAAAAAAATTTGCAAAGCGTGCATCGAGCCATGTGTTGATTACGCTTGTGGCCACACCCGAAGCCTTGGAACGTGAGTTGCTACGTCCGAAGCTCAGCGAGACGGGCTTCCTACGTCATCGCCAACACAATGCCTAGCGCGACTCGACAACGCGCACAGATTTACACAGGAATGGAGTGTCAGTCAATGCCGACAAGCAACAATAACAATCCATTCATATGTAAGTCTGTGCGTGTTGTCGAGTCGCGCCGGGAGTTATGTCATCCAGCCGACAAATTCGCCCTTCGGAGGACCCAGCTTTGTGAATTTGGACACACAGATAGTTTCGTGGGTGATTCAAAATAAAATGGCGCACCAAGACGACAATGAGCTGACAGATGGCACTGACACTGATCTATCTTAAAAAAAAACAAAAAAAACATTTCAAGCCAAAAACTTTGGAAATGCTGGTTTTCCTCAGTAAAAATGAATGAAAGGTGTGTCTTGTTCCTTGTTTACATGTCAATGTCTAAAATAAATTATTTCAAGTAACACACGCACATTCATTCACATCACAACTCCTTGCCCATTTGACCGCATCATATCCATGGTATCATTTTAATCACTCTGTCTGTCATGACATTTATTTTCCACATGAAGGCGCAATAGAACAAATGAAGCCTCATGATGCGTTGGCCCAGGAGCGAACCATTTGGATGGAAAACCTCATTGCTTCATGATGCTTCAGTTTACCATCACTAGAAAAAGACGCTACGCTACGCTACAAACATGCAACGTACAATGCTCCCACACCCCCGTGAAACAAACACCACTCCCTTATACCAACACTAATGAGACACTAACAGGACACACCTGGGAGACACAGCAGGCAGGGGGAACCAATCAGCAACACACACCGGGACGGGAAGACACACGCAGGTGGACAAGGTAAACCATAACCAGACTGAGGAAAAAACACAACACCAGACAACCAACACTCACCAAAATAAAACAAAAACCCAACCCAAACAGAACTGAAACGTGACGGTACAGAGCAGAGAGGACGACGACGTTGTTCATTCATAAAGTACAAATTATTGGTGCAATCGTTTTTTTTTAAATATATTTTCAGAGGTTGGCGATCACGTAAGAATGATCATAAAATGCCTCCCCGCCATTGCCGATCAGCCCGGGTTACGTTATGTGTCCTAAACTAACACATACGGAAATATTTCCCCCTCTTGCTCTCTTTCTTTCCTCTCTGCGTGATCAGCCGCGCATTTTGTGCGGCAAATGGCATGCACTGCCGGGGATCGAGGTGCGTCAGGTTAATACATGCTTTCCAAAAACGTTATTTGCGTCACGCAAACTCGGTGTGGCTATTTGCGCTGGCGTTAGTTAGTGAATTAGATGCTGCATATCAATGAGTCTCATTTGCATTGGGGTGGGCATATTTTGCATCAAATGTATGCAAATGACCTCATTTACATACGCGCAAATAACACCGGCGCACCGTGACGCAATCTGCTCGGCAGAGCACTTAGTGACGGATTTCCCCATCTGCGCGTGTTTAGTGAATTAAGCGCTCCCTATTTGCTCCATTTTTGCCGGTTAGCGAAGGCGACGCAAACCTTTAGTGAATAGGCCCGTCTGTTACTGCCATGCTTACTATTTGCCATTTGATTGCTTTATTCTTACAGTGTCCAATTTTACACATACTGTATTTTCTGTAATGACTTGACTACCCTATTAGCATAGATTAGTGATTAGACGACATGGCATTCCAGCCTCCGTACTGCAGTGCTAAAAATCATTCAACAAGAGTCTCATCCCATCTGATCATCTTCCAAGATGTTTCTTTTTATCCATCCCTTATTCTGCCCACAAAGTGCGGGGAAATTCCATCTGTTATCCCGAGAGCATTGGTCTTGACCTTCTTTACTTGGATTTTCCCAATGTTGTCTGTGAGTCACTCAACAATGACTCCTCTTGACGCTATAGTGCACTCTCTCTTGTGGATGTCAATGCAGGTAAAGCCGCTTCATTGCTTCTATTTTGGCTCTGTCTTAATGCATTCTGCTGTGCAGGGCCACTGAAATGCATATGGAGCTGTGTGATTATTATTTATTCTCTTAAAATGTGCGTGCGTGCGACTGGACAAACCCAGTGAAGCAGAGAGGACATTCTGCTTCTCCCTTAATCCCTCAATAACCTGGATTGTATGCACTATACAAAAAGAAATGTATGACTGTGCGCTGACCTTTTGATTGTCTTTCTGCTTTGGTTTCATTTGCATGATGCAGTGCTGTACTGCCCATTGAGGTGACTGTCATTGTACACTGTATAAAGGGCCACCAATGTTTTTTTAAAGTGGCTACTTCTTGTGTAATGTGATGGGCTGCTAGTTTTATACCCTTAAGAAAAAACAAATTGTCTCAAATGCCCTTTTATTAAAAATGAAATGTTAGTCATTTGTGTGAAGACACTTATCATGATGTCTTCACAATGCACAAATAATCACTTATACAACATTCCTAGAAAATCATAGTGTCCCATCATGGTTGAGCTATTTTTAGAATAGGCCCATGGCCTACTCATGTCACATGAATCATGTGATTACATTATGCTCCTGGGCAACACGTTGGTGACCCCTGCTAAAGTAAAAAGCTTGTGAACACATTTCTGCATACATTGATCTTAAATTGTGATTTGAACTTCATCTAAGGCATATAAATAGACAAATTGTTTATATATATATATATATATATGTATATATATATATATATATATATATATATATATATATATATATATATATATATATATATATATATTAGGGCTGCACAATATATCGAAAAAATATCGATATCGCGATATTGGCCCTTGCAATATGCATATCGCAAAGGCACGCAATAAGTTTTATATGGAATTTTAGGCTTTTTATATGAATTTGACCAGTCAGATGCTACCTAAAATGTGCATCGCCATTCAATAGTTGAAAATTATCAAGACATAATTACAATTAATTAACTAAGATTACATGAAGGTTGCTTATTTTGCCCCATGAAAAATGTTTTTCTTTCATTAGGTAATAAAAATGTAATTTCTTTAGGTAAATGTTAAATATCGCAGTAATATCAATATCGCTATGTTCAGCAAGTATATCGCATATCGCATGTTTTTCCAATATATCGTGCAGCCCTAATATATATATATATATATATATATATATATATATATATATATATATATATATATATATATATATATATATATATATATATATATATATATATATATATATATATGGATGAACAATTTCTTCTGGTTTTGCAGTAATGAAAATGGTTTGGGAAAATGTATCAGAGTAAAAGTATAAAGGTACATTTTATTTAAGAAATCTGATGGAGTAAAAGTGAAAGGTTAGTTTGCTTTAATGAAGGACTACAGAAATCAAATAAATTTTATTGTTGAGAGGCAGAAATCTAAAGATTTGGAATATAAATAAAACTTAAATAAAAGCTATAAATTGTACTGTATTTTCATTCAACACAACAACAAACTATTTTTTTTTTGGGACAAACTAAAACATTGAAAATGCTTTTAAAAAAATGAAAACTGCAACTACATTTTGTTGACAAAACTAACTGAAATCATAGCGAGAATGTCCTTTGTTTTTGTTACTGACTTTAATAAATGCGATTAATTTTAAATGTATTTTTTTCGGTATTACAGCACGAACATTAGACAGAAGAATTTTTTTGTGGTGTTGTGTAGAAGCGACGTCATCTAGCAGCAGCCAATAAAAAAGCACGACCTGTCGTCTCCCCTTGGTGACAACTGTGCAACACCAAGTAACAAGGGCTGTCCTTTTTTGTTTCATGAATGAAAAGTAAAAGACATAAGTACACACTAGTCTGTACACGCAGGTTACTACACATCAATTTTAGAATTTGGTAACTCTGAAAACAAGGGATTAAAATCAAGGCCAACTACCTTAATTTACTGTTGTAAGATGTTACTAGGGATGTAACGATATCCAAACATCACGATACGATCTGTGTGTGTGTGTGTGGGGGGGGGGGGATATTTAAAAAAGGCAAGGTAAGTTTATTTGTATAGCACATTTCATACACAAGGCAACTCAATGTGCTTTACACAAGGAAAGAAAAGATCTCGTTATTGTAAAAAAAAAAAAAAAGCTCATGCTAAAAAAAGCACAATTTTGTCCGTTTGTACATACCAGCAATGCATATAAACCACCTACATTCTCTAATCACAATATTGAGGCACTTACTTGCTAATGCAAGCACACATTGATCGCTTCACAAGCAAATTAGGTTCCCCTTCATCTGACAATTAGCATAGATTTTGAACATAGAAGGCCAAAACATCCCGAATAAAAATTTAATTGCACTAATAAACTAGCCACTAGAGGGTGCTAGAACTGCACAAATGGAAATCAACCTGACTTTTTTAACAGATGTGTTCCTTTTAAATATTGTGAACATGACGACGACGATATTGTGGCAGCTTTAATATCACAATATCACGATATTGCCCGTATTGTTACATCCCTAGATGTTAGGGTTATGATGCATCTGCACTTATTGCACTTCAACGTCTATGGACTGTTATACAGTACCTGTATTTGATATGTGTATGTTTAAAAAACAAAAACAAAAAAAACATTTTATTAAACTAATACCAATACAAACAAACCTCACAAAACATTTTTGACAAAAGTAAAACTAATAACAAATAAACTTGCTCTTAACTCTTTGCAATCCGCGGACGAACTAGTTCGTCACGTGACACCCGGTGGGCGTCACCCGCAGACGAGAAAATTCGTCAAATGTTTGTTTTTTTAATGAATGGGTGGATGAGACTCTTGGGCAATTTCCCTCTGAGTATTCAGCCCGTGAAGCACTGTAGTGACGAACTGTGCCCTCTTGATGGCAGTGATGGTCTCTTTACACGAGAAGGATGTGATTTCCTAGTAAAGGCGGAGTGTTGTGGAGTGGTGGGGGCCGGTGGCTGCGGGAGAAAAAACGAGTGCTAACGGCGGCTAACCGGAGGCCGCTAAAAACAAAAGCTCACACTTTTGAGCAGAGCGTTTGTCACGATCGGTCAAGAGATGACGAATAGAAAGATCAAGGAGCCGGATTCTGCATAAGAGAGTGTGAAAAGCGACAAAAATGTCACGGGCGCCCACTTCATAATCCACCGCCTCCGGCGTTCTCTGAGACACGGAGTGAAAGTTTGCATCGTCGTATCTCTGACCAGTCCACGTCATCTGACGACGAATCCGTGACGAATTTTGCGAACTCGAGCCGCATTCACCAGTTGAACAGATCAATTCAAGTGTGGCAAAGGTAGCAGCAGCAGCGATTTATCCCCGAAAGCTCCTGGAAGCCCCGGAGGTAAGCTAACGTTTAGCATTCTGTAAATCGAGTGATCACAATTGTACTAGTTCAGTATATTGAATGTCACAGGGATGAAATGACTTGGATGGATGAGAATATTCACAGACATGCTTCTGTATACTGTATGTGCAATGTCTGTAACCTCGTACTAACTAACGCATGTTACACAACTTTCGATTACAATTACAAAAATCACAATACCTTGCAACAATAATAAAAATTACATCTTGATTACAGTATTTTCTGTAATTTACAGAAGCAGCTACTACACTGGCTGAGGCACAAGCGTGTGAACATCTTGCAGTGTCCCCCTGAACGCAGAAGAAAGCTTCACAAAAGACACTATTGGGTTTCAAAACAAAACCCATTCATGCATGCATATTTTGTAAATAACCCCAAATTTGTAAATAGTTTATCAAATGTGAAAATGGAGCTGTTATTTCCCTGTATAGTATGTAAATAGCGCACACGCACGAGCACGCACGCACACGCACGAGCACGCACACACGAGCACGCACACGCACGTCCACACACATGCACAAACATTCCTGTAAATGATCAACATTTTGTAGTTTGTGAAATGTGAAAATATTGCTGTTTACACACGCTATCAGATATGTAAATAAATCCTTATTTTGCTATCAAAAACACATTTTCATTTTTTTTTTCATGTTTTATGGAAGGCAAGGACTGTTGAGATATTTGAGATGTCACTAAACCAAAAAATATTACTGTAAAAGTCACTGTTTTGCAGAAAATGCATCATTTCACAAAAAGCTTAATTTCTCCTTATTTTGCCCGAGATTCTTGAATTATGTCAAATCAAGCCATTTTCAAATGATGATTACTAAAGAGCAGAATAAGGTAGAATTATACTTTTTTTTTCTAATGAAAGAGGAGAACCCAATCTTTCAAACGACACCCACCATGTCTATTTACTCATAGCGCACAATATTCTAATAAGCATTGAAAATGGGTGAAAATATGCGAAATCTGGTGGGATTCTGGAGTTACCTTGTCAGAAAAGGCGTGGGATTTAAAGAGTTAAAGACAATTAAAACTAACTACGTTAATAACCATAACTCCAAATCAAATAAAAACTATCGGTAAATGAAAATGTATATGCACAATAGTACAGGTATATTATACTGCATTTTAAAACGTAGTCTCAACTGAGTTTGATATACCGTCAAAAGCATTTTGCTTACCACCAGCTCAGTGGCCTAGTGGTAGTGTCCACCCTGAGACTAGTGATGGCAAAATGAAGCCCCGTAAAGCAGTGAAGCCCTGCAGTGAAATGCTTCACACACACGTAGGGGCTTCAAGATGATTCATTTCCTCGACTACGCCATCATGTGGACAGAAAAATGTATAACATGCTTGGTGCATGCAATAAAATGGTGGGGTGTAAATCATGCTCTAAATACAAAAGAATATATATTTGAAGAGTGTTTTAACATGAATTGTTCTGTGTTACTTTGTCTATGTTTGTGCTTATGCAACAAGTGAAAATGTGAAATAAGGAGGTAAAATAAAGTGCTTATTCATTTTTATTTAAAAACTATTTTTTCCGAAGTTTTTGGACTCAGGCGGTTTCTTTTTTTTGCAGAGAATTCCACCTGCTTTGGAAAAAAACTCTTTCACATGGTACTGATGAAGCAGGGGTGCATCGATATGAGATAGCAAGTTTGTATAGAATTGGACGCGTATATTTCTGTGATTCCCAGTACTGAAGGGGACTTTCAACTGTGAACAGAAAAATGTGAATTTTATGTGTTGTCACATTTTATTTTATTTTATTATTGGAATCTGTTAAAATAGTACCTTCTGAGGTGAGATCTGCTCAAAGTGCTCCTAAACAAGGGCAAATCTCTTTCTTGCTGGTTCCATCGCAAAAAGAAGCTCGTCAAATCGAATGCCAAAAGCAAAAAAAGTAGCGCAATAAGGGAACCGAAAACACAAAAAGTGAAGGGGAATCCATAGCGTTTCTTTGTCGCTTTTATTTCGAACTACACTCAAACCTAGCGAATCATTTCCTGAATCAGTCACGTGGTACCCTTGCTTCGTGGGGCTTCAAACGTCACCACGTACGTCATCAACACACGCATTGACACGCCGTTCATGAACCACTCATCTGCATTACTCGGCACACGCTTCAGGGATTCGACCCGAGAAGCACATCACTACCTGAGACTGGGAAGTTGTGGGTTCAGTCCCTGGTTGGGTCATACCAAAGACTCCCTGCTTGGCACTCAGTATCTAGGGTTGGAATTGGATTGTTAAATCACCAAATGATTGCAGAGTGTGGCCCCTTTGTTGCTGCTCACCACTCCCTCAGGGGATGGCTCAAATGTGGAGAATGAATTTTGTCCCACTTAGGTGAGTGTGACAATTAGTGGTACTTTAACTTTATGGAATTGTTGATTATTTGAAAGTGCCTCGTTTTTATGTTGTTGTTTTATATAAATCCTTTTTTGCTTATAGCTCAGCAGCGCCCTATACAGTCCTCACTTCAAAATATTTGACAACTGACATAGAAGCAAATAAAAACAAATTATCCAATACCTAACTCATTGCTGTACGACTACAATAAGTGTAATTTTTGTAATCGTCGGAACTGTGCTTATAAAAACAAAAATAAACCTCCAAGCTTGTGTGAAGCAAAAAAGCTCATAGAGATGAAAGAAGTCTCGTGGCACTAATATTTTTCATGTTCAGCATTCTGTGTAATATGGCAGGGACACTTTGGGCAGTCAGTGAGTGTCGCTGAGCATTTGGGCAAAGTGTGAACAGTTAACTGAATCAAAACGTGATGCATTGCATTGTTTCACCTTCACGGGGCTTTGGAGAGGAAAAAAAAAAGTCTGTGCAGGAATGCAAGCAGCATATGCGCAGAGACAAATTTTAACAAGCATTGCCCATGTTAGGATGTTAAAAAAAAAAAAAAAAAACACTGGTTAAAAAAGGGGTGGTGGGGCGTTATTAAATGCAAAATACTATACAGTGGTAACTCTACTTACGAAATTAATTGGTTCTGGAAGAAAGTTCTTAAGTAGAAAATTTTGTAAGTAGAGACGCATTTTCCATGTAAATGCCCTAATCCGTTCCAAGCCTCCCAAAATTCAGACATAAATGTTTTATAACGCATAAAAGTGCATCAAAACATGTAACAAATACATGTTACAAATAGATTATTGCACAATAATTGAGAGCTGTGCATAATATAAAAAACAAAGAATAAAGAATAAAAATTATGGTCATTTACCTATTTAACTGCTGTCCTCTTCGTTTTTTGTCCTCTTTTTGGTTCATGGTCTCTCTCAGAAGTGTTTTTGCCTGGTGTTTTGTAAAGAACTGATCCAAGGATGTTTTTTTTTTTTTAACAATCTTCTTCTCCTTATTATTTTTTTAATCACTCACGTTTCGTCTACTTATTTATGTATTTATTTTTAAATACATTTATTCACTCGCCTACTTCTTATTTATTTACTGATGTAAAATTTATTTATGTCATGGTTCGGTTCTCAGCCTGTTGTGCTTGTGTGTGTGTGTGTTCCAGTGCCTGCAACGAGGGGGGCGTTCCCCAGCTCCGCACCTGCAGGGCATTGACAATTATGGCTTTAAAAGGACTCCGAGGAGCACAGCACTTCGTCGGATTATTATTTGCTCACCAGTGTGTCCAAGTGTTCTCCGCGTTTTCAAGTTTGGTAAAGTCCTAGAATCTGTTTTCGTCCTTTAGTTACTCTGTATTCACGTGTGTATATCCGCGTCGCTTTCTGTTGTTTATTCCGCCTTTTTGATTGTTTCCGCATTACATTTCGAGTAGTCCTTGCCGGGTGCAAGTGTTTTATGTTTGTCATTCTGTCCTTGCCTTTTGCAAGTGTTTTTTGTTACTTCCGTGTTCCTTGCCGTTGCAAGTGCTTTATGTTACATTCGCGTTCCTTGCCGGTTGCAAGTGTTATGTATTACTGTCGTGCTCCTTGCCTTTTGCAAGTGTTTTTTGTTAACTTCGTGTTCCTTGCCTTTTGCAAGTGTTTTGTGTTTCCTTCGGGTTCCTTGCAGTGTGCAAGTGAATATTGTGATCCGCGTAATCTTGCCTGCGAGCAAGATTTACTTCTTCGGTTGTTCAAAGAAATAAACTGTGCTTGTTTTCCTTCTCTGAGCCTGCCTTTTTGGGATCCGTTCTTCTTCGACTCAGCCGAGTCGTGTCAGAATAATCCGACCATGGATCCCGCAGACTCGGAAAAGGTGAGAAGGGCCTTGGCCAGTCAGGGACAACGGGTCGGGCAAACCGAGACCACCTTGGCCGGTCTCCAAGAGGTGGTGGGCAGGCTTGCTCATCGGTGTGAGGAGATGTTCGGGAGGCTCGAGCAACTCAGTTCCCGCGGGGTGCACAACCCGGAACTTCCGCGTTCGGACACTGCTATGTCGGTGCTCCCGGTTACACATAGAGAACCCGTTTTGCCCCACCCGTCATGCTACGATGGACAGCCTGGAGGTTGCGGTCAATTTTTGCCTCAGTGTTCGCTCGTTTTTGACCAGCAACCGTTTACTTACGCTCGTGATCAGTCCAAAGTAGCGTTCGTTATGAGCCTCCTGACTGGTCAAGCCGCTACCTGGGCTATGGTTGTGAGCAACGCGCGACCAGACCTTCGGGCCTCTTTTCCAAATTTTGTGGGTGAATTTCAACGCGTGTTCGATCATCCGGTTAGGGGGAGAGAGGCCGGGGGTCGGTTGCTAGATTTAGTTCAGGGGGAAAAGTCGGTCGCTGATTATTCCATCGAGTTTCGCATACTGGCCGCCGAGAGCGGGTTTCGTCGAGGACTGAATACACAGCTCAAGGATGAACTGGCAGTCCTCGACGACACGAGCTCGTTAGAGGGTCTCATTGAACTCACGATCCGTTTGGACAATCGGATGCGGGAACGGGGCCGAGAACGTGCTGTGGAGCGGCATGGAGCAGCCGCGAACGAGGACATGTGCAGACTCTCCCTCAACGACGCCGCCGCCCGCACCCTTTCTGGACCGCCGGACAATGGAGGGGAGCCCATGCAAATGGGTGGTGGACGTCTGCACCCAGAGGAGCGTCGTCGCCGGTGGCTCGCTGGTGCCTGCCTGTACTGCGGTCAACCGGGGCATCGAGTGGCGTCGTGCCCAGCACGACCTACCCGCAAGACGCGACCGACCGCCCGACTGGGGGGCCGGGCCGATCAGCTCCGGAAGGCCGAGCCGGAAGCTGACCTGGGTAAGCATGAACCGGGGGGAACCGAACCATGCCCGCCGTCGGGGTCTTCTCTTAGTGAGAAACGGCTAGAGTTGTCGGGGGAGCTGTCAGGATACGGGTTGAGTGTTAGGGTAAGTGCGTTGATCGATTCCGGGGCAGATGATTGCTTTATTGACCCGTGTGTTGTAGACGCGTTAGGAAGCCCGGTAGAGACCTTAGAAAAGGTCAAGAAGGTTTTCGACCTCAACGGGCGCCTGCTGGCGGAGGTACGACTGTCTACCGGTCCGCTTAACTTGAAACTCTCGGGAAATCATGAGGAGAGAAGGAGATTTTTTTATTATGCCGTCCCGTTCTGCACCCTTAGTGTTGGGCCTTCCATGGCTAAGAACGCATAATCCGGAGATCGATTGGGAGAAGCCGGCTTTAGAGAACTGGAGTCCCTTCTGCCATGCCCACTGTCTGAAATCGGCAGGAGGGACTACATCGGTGCAAGCTAATTCAACTCCAGAACCGGTATGTCTGGATAACGTTCCCGAGGAGTATCGTGATTTAAGTAAGGTCTTTAGTAAAGATCGTGCACGAGCATTGCCGCCCCATCGTCCGTATGATTGTGCGATTGACCTGATTCCCGGTGCGCCATTGCCGGGGTCACGTTTATATCAGGTGTCCCAGCCGGAGCAAGACGCTTTACGGGAGTACATTAATGAGTCGCTAGCGTTTGGTAAGATACGCCCGTCCAAGTCTCCCGTCGGAGCTGGTTTTTTCTTTATTGAGAAAAAAGATAAGACACTCCGCCCTTGCGTCGACTATCGTGGTTTGAATGAAATCACGGTTAAGAATAAATATCCCCTTCCCTTGCTTGACTCAGCGTTCGCTCCATTACAGTTGGCACGAATTTTTACTAAACTAGACCTGCGAAGCGCCTATCATTTGGTAAGAATACGGGAAGGGGACGAGTGGAAGACTGCTTTTAAGACGTCACTCGGACACTTTGAATACTGTGTCATGCCGTTTGGGCTGACTAATGCCCCAGCCGTGTTCCAGTGTTTAATTAATGACGTCCTTAGAGACATGTTAAACACCTTTTGCTTTGTTTATCTCGATGATATACTGATTTTCTCACGCGACATTCATGAGCATAGGCAACATGTCCGCCTGGTCCTCCAGCGTCTCTTGGAAAACCGGCTCTATGTGAAGGCAGAGAAGTGCGAGTTCCACGCCAAGTCTGTACAATTCCTGGGATTCATTATTGAGGGAGGGCAATTACGGGCGGATCCGGTAAAGACTCAAGCCGTGGTCGAGTGGCCGACTCCCAAGAACCGTAAACAGTTACAACGATTTTTAGGATTCGCTAATTTTTATCGTCGCTTTATCAAGGATTATAGCTTACGGGCTGCCCCCCTTACTAAACTGACGTCGAGTAAAGTACCCTTTAGGTGGTCACCTGTTGCTGAGGAGGCATTTGTAAAATTGAAACAGCAGTTTGTAAAACCGCCAGTGCTCATCCACGCTAATACAGATTTGTCTTTTGTGGTCGAGGTTGACGCGTCGGATTCAGGAGTGGGGGCGGTCCTGTCCCAGCGGTCGCCAGAAGACGGGAAGCTCCATCCCTGCGCCTTCTTCTCCCGGCGACTGAGTCCCGCAGAGGCGAACTACGACGTCGGAAATAGGGAACTTCTGGCAATCGTCTTGGCTCTTCAAGAGTGGCGACACTGGCTGGAGGCCGCCAAGGAACCCTTTAGAGTGTTGATGGACAACAAAAACCTGGCATACCTTCGGTCAGCCAAGAGACTCAACTCGCGGCAAGCACGTTGGGCCTTACTATTCACAAGGTTCAACTTTGTCGTGGACTACCGCCAGGGATCCCGGAACCAGAAGCCAGACGCTTTGTCCCGGATCCACGATGCGGCCACGCCGGAGGCTGGAACTGAACCGATCCTGCCCGCACATTGCTTCGTGGGGGCAGTTCGATGGGAGGTCGAGAAACAAGTCATTGAAGCCCAGGAAGGGATCGCTGTGCCGGAGGAGTGTCCGGCAGAAAGACTGTTTGTTCCTGAACCGGTGCGGGCCGAGGTCCTCCGGTGGGGGCACACATCACGAGTTGCTTGTCACCCGGGAATCAACCGGACTCTTGCCTTGGTCGGCCAGCGGTTTTGGTGGGCCGACATGAAAAAGGACGTCACAGAATTCGTCAAAGCATGTACCGCTTGTGCGTGCAGGAAATCGTCCCACCAGCCGCCGATGGGACTGCTGAGGCCGCTACCCATCCCGGCGCGGCCTTGGTCGCACATCTCGCTAGACTTTATCACCGGCCTCCCCCGGTCAAGGGGAAACATGGTCATAATGACAGTGGTCGACCGATTCTCAAAACTAACTCACTTTGTTGCCCTCGCCAAACTGCCGTCTTCCTGGGAAACTGCACAACTCCTCGTTCGTCATGTCTTCCGTCTGCATGGCATTCCAGTGGACTTGGTGTCCGACCGTGGCCCTCAATTCATCTCCCAGGTCTGGAGGAAATTCTGCAAGCTGTTGGGCGCCACAGTTAGTCTGTCTTCCGGATATCACCCCCAGACCAACGGCCAATCAGAGAGGGCCAACCAGGACCTTGAAGCAGCTCTACGATGTGTTTGCCTGCACAACCCGGAATCCTGGTCGTCGCACCTCTCCTGGATCGAGTACGCCACAAACACTCTGCCGTCCTCTGCGACAGGTCTCTCACCCTTCAAGGCGGCGTACGGCTACCAGCCACCTCTGTTCCCTTCTCAAGAAGGTCCCGTCGAACTGCCCACCATCCAGCATCACCTCCGGCGGGCCCACAAGGTATGGCAGGAGACCCGAGCGGCGCTATCCCGCTCAGCGGCCCGCAATAAGGAGATTGCGGACCGTCGGCGGCGTCTGGAGCCTTCTTACCAGCCAGGAGACAAGGTCTGGCTCTCATCCCGGGACATGCGTCTGGCTGGCTGCTCGAAGAAGTTGGGTCCGCGCTACATCGGACCCTTCGAAATACTCACCATCATCAACCCAGTAACTGTGAAACTCCGTCTGCCGCCTTCACTCAAGGTGCATCCAGTGTTCCACGTTTCCCTCCTCAAGCCAGAGACTCCCAGCCCGCTGAACCCGCCTGCACCCGCGCCGCCGCCTCCCCGAGTGGTCGATGGGGATCCCGTCTACACGGTCAGAGAGATCTTGGACTCTAGGCGCAGGGGCCGGGGCTTCCAGTACCTGGTCGACTGGGAAGGTTACGGACCGGAGGAGCGACAATGGGTCCCCCGCTCCTGGATCCTTGACCCGTCTTTGCTCGACGCCTTCCATGCTGATCATCCAGATAAGCCAGGTGGTCCGCCAAGGGGCGTCCGTTAAGGGGGGGGTACTGTCATGGTTCGGTTCTCAGCCTGTTGTGCTTGTGTGTGTGTGTGTTCCAGTGCCTGCAACGAGGGGGGCGTTCCCCAGCTCCGCACCTGCAGGGCATTGACAATTATGGCTTTAAAAGGACTCCGAGGAGCACAGCACTTCGTCGGATTATTATTTGCTCACCAGTGTGTCCAAGTGTTCTCCGCGTTTTCAAGTTTGGTAAAGTCCTAGAATCTGTTTTCGTCCTTTAGTTACTCTGTATTCACGTGTGTATATCTGCGTCGCTTTCTGTTGTTTATTCCGCCTTTTTGATTGTTTCCGCATTACATTTCGAGTAGTCCTTGCCGGGTGCAAGTGTTTTATGTTTGTCATTCTGTCCTTGCCTTTTGCAAGTGTTTTTTGTTACTTCCGTGTTCCTTGCCGTTGCAAGTGCTTTATGTTACATTCGCGTTCCTTGCCGGTTGCAAGTGTTATGTATTACTGTCGTGCTCCTTGCCTTTTGCAAGTGTTTTTTGTTAACTTCGTGTTCCTTGCCTTTTGCAAGTGTTTTGTGTTTCCTTCGGGTTCCTTGCAGTGTGCAAGTGAATATTGTGATCCGCGTAATCTTGCCTGCGAGCAAGATTTACTTCTTCAGTTGTTCAAAGAAATAAACTGTGCTTGTTTTCCTTCTCTGAGCCTGCCTTTTTGGGATCCGTTCTTCTTCGACTCAGCCGAGTCGTGTCAATTTACTTGTAAAAAAACAAACAAACAAACTTGTATTCGCACTTCAAAATGTTTGCTTTGTTCTTGTTCACTGCAAAACTGTTATTTATGTTTATTGTATACAGCAATGCCTGTTCTTAAAGCGCTTTATAAATAAAGTTCAGTTCAGTTGAGTTGAGTTGAGTTGAGTTGAGTTGAGTTGAGGATGTAAAATACTATATAGCATCAACACAGTCACCACTACTCGTCACCACGGAACAGGTCAGAGGGCAGCTGAGGAAGCTCCGACCCAGGAAAGCCGCTGGCCCGGACAAAGTGTGTCCAAGACTATTGAAGGCCTGCGTTACAGAACTGGGGGAACCAGTAAAACAGATCTTCAACCTCAGCCTGCAGACTGGGAGAGTGCCAACACTCTGGAAGACATCCCGCATCACTCCTGTTCCCAAAAAGAACCGGGCCAGTGAGTTGAATGACTTCCGACCAGTGGCACTCACTTCACATCTTATGAAGACCTTTGAGCGGCTCTTCCTCAGCCTCCTCAGACCTCAGGTGCAGCACGCCCTGGACCGCCTGCAGTTTGCGTACCAGCCGGGTGTGGCCGTGGAGGTTGCCATCCTCTACCTGCTCCATCGAATCCACTCCCATCTGGATAAGGGATGTGGCACAGTGAGGATCCTCTTTTTGGACTTCTCCAGTGCCTTTAACACCATCCAACCCCCTCTGCTTCGGGACAAACTAGGCAGGATGGGAGTGGACCCCCACCTGGTGAACTGGATCTTCGATTACCTCACTTGCAGACCACAGTATGTCGGGCTGAAGGACATCACGTCTGACAAAGTGGTCAGTAACACAGGAGCCCCTCAGGGCACAGTGCTGGCTCTTGTTCTCTTCACCCTGTACACCTCGGACTTCTGCTACAACTCAGAGATGTGTCATGTCCAGAAGTATGCCAACGATACAGCCATCATTGGGTGCATCCAGGACGACAGAGAGGAGGAGTATCGGCGATTGGTCAGAGACTTTGCTGCATGGTGCCACACCAACCACCTACAGCTCAATACCTCGAAAACGAAGGAGCTGGTCATTGACTTTAGGAGGTCCAGACCAGGACCGCGACCAGTCCTGCTAGAGGGAGCTGAGATGGAGGTGGTGGACAGTTACAAATACCTTGGGCTGTGGCTGGACAATAAACTGGACTGGACAACACACACCAGTCACCTGTACAGGATGTACTTCCTGAGGAGACTGCGTTCTTTCAACATCTGCAGCAAACTTCTGAAGATGTTTTACCAGTCTGTGGTTGCCAGCGTCCTCTTTTACACCGTGGTGTGCTGGGGGGGCAGCATATCCAAGAAGGACTTTCACAGACTGGACAAGCTTATCAGGCGGGCCGGCTCTGTGGTCGGCATGAAGCTAGACTCTCTGGTGACAGTGGCAGAGAAGAGGACTCTGGACTAGGGCTGGGCGATATGGCCAAAAAATAAAATCTCGATTTATGCAGTCATTCAGGACGATTACGATTTTAATCGATTTTAACCTAATAAATCCAACAAACGTTTACTTAAAGGTTTCATTTATTCAAAAATAATTCCAGTGCAAAATGTTCAGACACCAGTAACGTATACTGATTCTAGTTCAGTTTTAACACAAAATTACATCACATAAAAGCATTTGGATTTAACAGAACATAAGAACAACAGCTTTTAATCATTCAGAAGACAATTCGATTTCACGATTTAGCAAATTTTCAACGATTCGATTTTTTTAAAAATGACGATGTATCGAATTAATTCGATTTATTGCCCAGCCCTACTCTGGACAAACTACTGGATATTTTGGAAAATAGCAGCCACCCTCTGCACACTGTCATCAGCAGTCAGAGGAGCCTGTTCAGTAGTAGGCTGACGCTCCCCAAGTGCCGGACCAATAGACTAAAGAACTCTTTTGTCCACCGTGCCATTGTACTCTACAATTCCTCACTGCGGGGGACGAGGGGGTAGCATGCACTTCACTTCACAAATATGGCACTTTACTGTACTTTAATTTATTTAATTCAATCTCCGGTGTAATAACCTTATTTATTGATTGATTGAATTATTTTTTTTATTTTATTCTTTGTTCTTATTGCCGCTGGACATGTAAATTTCCCATAGGGAGCCATCCCAAAGGGAAGTCAAGTCTAAGTCTAAGTAAAAGCCAGAGGTGGGCATTCCGTCAATGGTGCGCGCCCATTTGTTGACGATTAATGAGAAATTTAGAACACCTGACGAACTAAGTATTGCTGAAAGTGAGTTTTCATTCATCAATGTAATCATCAATAACATGACGGAATGCCCATTTTTCCGACAAATGACGAAAACATTGACGCTCGCTCACTTTTTCTCACGCTACGGACTTGTTATGATTTTAATATCGCGATATCATGACGTTGCCGTTATCGTTACATACCTAGCATGCGCTGAAACAGGTTCAGGGTGCGACATGGTTTAAGAAGCAGTTTTGCAAGTACATGTGGTGAACAAGCCTTTTTTTTAATCCCATGTGGTCTTGGTTCATCTGCTGATCAATGTGGATTAGGCATTACATATGGGTAGATTAACTCTCATGTTGTCAGATGTAAGAATTTGAATAGAACCGCTTTGCATCACAGATAGCTACACCAGATTGTCAGATATGTTGTAATATATCCAACAGGGAGCATAAAAGACTTAAGAAGTGATGTGCTGTTTTCCTCCAGTCATGAGTAAAACCACTCTGCCTCTGGCTAATGTGGAAATCTGATGGAGGTCCTGAGGCTGCATGCCGTCAAGTAAAAAAAGACTGTGAAAGAGACACACCAAGTTAAATGAGAGATTGTGAAGGAAAATAAATACGTAAATAAGCATCAGGAGACCAAAAAAAAACAAAAACAGATAAAGATTTACCGTATTGGCTTTTAAGAAAAGTTGAAATGAAAGAAATGAGACCTCTTGGTTGTTTAGTCCAAAAAGCTTCTTCATTTGTTAGATCAGGGGTGTCCAAACTTTTTAATTTGAGGGCCACATAAAGAAAATCAGAAGGACGCAAGGGCCGCAGAATGTTATGAAGAAAAATTATGTTGAGTCCTAAAAATTGTGCAAATAATTTATTTGTGCTTTTGCATATTTAGAAAAATACAACAGTATAGAAACCAATTTATTTGTAATATGGCAGTAGGGTTATTATAGTTTTGGAATGTTTTATTGTAGTTAGTTTTTATTTTGTTTTAAGTTCTGTTTTTTAAAATTTAGTTTTAATTAGTTTTCAGGGTGGTTCTGTTAGTTTTTATTAGCTTTAGTTCTTTAATAAATACATTTTAGTTTAGTTAGTTTCAATATTAGTTTTAGTTTTTAGTTTGTTTGTTTTTAATGTGTATTACTTGTGCGCAATAATTAAAAAAACACCATGGGTGTGACTTCATTATTCCGGTTTATATAAAAATAAATCTACTAAAAATCACATTTAAAATCATCCCCAAAGGCTCATGCATTAAATTAATTACCAAAGACTAAAACAAAGGACATTTTTGCTATAATTATAGTTAGTTTTATTTTAGTTAGTTTTGTAAACATAAAATGTAGTTTCAGTTAGTTTTCTTTTTTTAAAAAGTATCTTAGTTTTTATTTTATTTAGTTAACGAAATTGTTTTTTGAAATTTAGTATTAGTTTTTTTGTTAGTTTTAGTCAACTAAAATAACCTTAAAAAGCACCTGTGTTTTTCGACACCCTCCCTTCTTTCTTTGATCATCTCCTAACATTTTTGTTTTTATTTTATTTGAACTGAGTCAAATGCCATTTTTAGCATATGTCGCGGGCAACTAAAAAATGGACGGCGGGCCACAAATGGCCCCCGGGCCGTAGTTTGGACACCACTGTGTTTGATGAAGAGTTCCCAAATGTATGTCTCAAAGGTTTGGGTTTCATGTCATTTGGGCTGTACCATTTGTTAGTTGTCCACCTGTCGCCTGTCACGGCATTCATTTGTTCATGACCACAATCAAGCTGGCTCCCGGGGTTGGCCGTGCCCCATCCTCGGTGTTACAACCGGGTTACGGGCTGACCTCTACTCATTATTGTAGCTACTGTTGATGGCTTCTCTGCTGGTATCTTTGCGACTGCTTTGCAGTTGAGAGGCTGCATCAAAGCCTTCTGTATGCTCTAGCATAAAAAACAAACAAAAAAACGTATAAATACGTCTTTGGGACACTTAGAACATTAAAAAACATATTTATACGTTATTGGGAGTAAATGAGTTTTAATTGCGACCTCGGTCTGTCTGCTGTGTGAACGTTATGCGTCCCCAAAGTAAGGTGGCCAGACATCTGGATTTAGGGCTGACAGTCCTAATTGTCAGTGACGTGTCAGGCGTCATGTGCAACCCTAAACCCAGGGCCGGCGCTAGCCATTTTGGTGCCCTAAGCATAAATGTTTTGTGGTGCACCCCCCCCCCCCCCCCCCCCAACACTCCGTCCGCACACCCCATCACCCCTCCCCTGGTAAAAATGAACAATATCTGAGTATTTGTCAGTTTTGCTTTATTAAACAAAATAACTTGTAAGTAGGGCTGGGTTTGAAATATCGATATATCGCTATCATATCGATACACCTTTTCATATCCCAATATCGATACATAAAACCATGTATCAATATATCGACCCCCCCATTTTAGTCAATTTATTTACACAGCCTGTGCTGTGGTTGTAATTTATTTAAATTATTATTTATTGTTTTTATAAGGCCATGTTAAATGAAACAGATTAATGTAACTGCAATGGATTCAATTCCTAATGTAAATATTCATATTCTTAATAATGCATTAAATTAGAGCAAGAAGTTTCTACTCTTTGCAGCATTGGTACTTTTGACTGTCTAAAATATGTGCTGCATGAATTTCTCAACTGAATCGAAAATCGTTGTGAATCATGAATTGAATCGGGCCCTTGTGAATCGAATTAAATCGATTCTGGAAATCTGAATCGATACCCAGCCGTACTTCTAAGTGTCAATATTGAAGTTTTAAAAATGTTCACAAAAATAAGTGATAAATAACAAGTCTTTATAAAACTAACAATGACACCAAATACTCAAATAAATAAAGCCAAATGAATTAAAATAAAACTCAATGCCACTACTATTAACAAATAAACATCTGGAAATAAACAAAGTGCAAGCAAGTTAGTAGAGGCCCTACAGAGGCACATGTCTACATTTCTGGGCTGCAAAATCGGCTATCAGCTGTCATATGACAGCTTTTGTGCAATTTCCGCATTTATGTTAGGGTATGAAATGCTCCTTGAACATATTGAAGCATTGATCCTGTATTCAGAAATACAAGACAATATTCAGGGATTCTACAATGAAATATGGTTTTGAACCAACCATGGTACAAACATTTTCTTTTTTTCTTTTTTTTTTTAAAGAGCTCAGAATTGTTCATTCGGTAGTCTTACCGATTCAACGTCTTATTATCATTGCTCTTCTCTTTTTGTGTGTGTGTGTGTGTGTGTGTGTGTGTGTGTATGTGTGCGTGTGTTTGCGTGCGTTTGTGTGCGTGCGTTTGCGTGCGTGCGTGCGCGTGCGTGTGCGTGCAAATACGTATAAATTTATACTCATTAATTCACCTAAAACCTTATAAATATCCCATTACCCTTCGCCTTAACCAGGTACTTCAGAGTCTTGCCAGAGTCGCGAGGTTCAAATGGTCAGGAGACCAGAGAAAAGGTCAGAAAAAATAAAGAGAAAAGAAAGATAAATCAAAGTGAAATCCAGCACCGACCAAACACTTCCTGCCCTCCCCATGGTTACAAAATCAAAGTCTTACGCCAACCCCGGAAGCCTCTAAATTCCAACAAATTAACGAGATCTCAAGAGACCAGAGGAAAAACTAAAGAGAGGAAGGAGGGAAGGATCGATGAGGCAGAGTGAGATCCATAGAAGCCAGTACATCCAATCCATCAAAGTGAAATCCAGCACCAACCAAACCCCTCCTGCGTGGTTACAAAACCAGAGTCTTATGCCAACCCCAGAAACCTCACACTTCCAATAAATTGAGATCTCAAGTGACCAGAGGAAAAACTAAAGAGAGGAAGGAGGGAAGGATAGATAAAGCAAAGTGAGATCCACAGACACCAGCACCCACTGATTCAAGGGGCTGTGGGAGGGAGAGGCAAATTCTGTTTGAGTTTCAGTAGATGCTGGTGCAATGGATCTGGCATGCATAAGGACCACCACCAAAGAAAGAAGCCATCAACCGCGGTCCAGCAAAGCGAGCACCACCCCCCGGAATCCCCAGGCCGCGGCAGCACCAAGGCCACCCCCACGCCACCCGAGCTGACACCGGTCGGCGAGACGACCCAGACGCCCGGAACACCCCCGCCCCAGCCCCGGCCCACACCCCCGAGCCCAAGGCCGCAGAACGAGGCCCGGCGGGTCCCCACAGCGCCCCACCGGTCCCCAGCCCCCATCCCCCCCCCCCGACCCCCCCCCCGCACCCCACCCAGACCCGCCACCTGCCACGACCCAGGCCCCGCCACCCCCGGCCCCCAAACCCCCGAACACACCCCGACCCCCAACACCCAACCCCCCACCCACCCATACCCCCCCCCCCAAAAAAAAAACAAGCCGCCACCCCCCCGACCACCGGCAACCGATTTAATAATCTACCTTTTTAGAGAAGGACTGATAGGGCACTATGTAAAAATTCTGGACATAATGTTAAACCTATGAATATGAAATGAGGAAATCTACTTAGCCTTAACATGATTATTATTATTATTTTAAAATTACACTTTTACCAGTACATGCCGCTCTTGGCCGTTCCATATGAAACAATATTGTCTCGTCACATTCCATTTAACATACTGTATAATGAACGTGCTGGTCACAACCATTCCACTGCGGCGGTTTGGAGTGTTTTTTGTTTTTTTTTGCTAACTGTGGTGATGTAAACGTAGCTGCTACAAAATAAACAAATTGTCACTGTCATACCTGCAAGTGACGCGCGAGCATCATCTCATTGTTTTTTCTTTTCCGCCCCCCAATTCTTGATGCCTTTTTGATGACATGTCCAGATATCCAAGAATAAACTTCTGCCAAATTTGCGATTGAAGCATAAAGTGCACCCCACCCCCCTCCCCCTTTCCCTAATAGGAACAAACTACTAGGGGAGGGGGGGCACCAACGTAGACCAGCGATACCGCTCGTCGAGTAAATAATGCTGTTATTTTTTGTATTTATTAACTTGCTTTACAAGCTTTTATTTTAAATATTAGACACTGATATTATAATTACTAATATGATTATTTTTACGGGCTTGATTTGTTTTTTGGTGCCCCCTTAGGTAGTTGGTGCCCTACGCGCAGTGTGTGGTAAGCGTATGCGGAGCGCCGTGTCTGCCTAAACCGGACGCTAATTTGTCCCCTTTTTCAGCCGTGTTGAGTTTTAGTGACGAACGAATGGAATCATTTAAATGGATCTTCATAGTGAACAATGGGGACCGACAGCGCTTAACAAAAAAGCGGGGTTTGAAATCCGTTCAAGACATATTATTGGACCATGTTTGATGAAAAACAAGACCAGAAATTAGTCTGCGAATGCTAATCATATCATTTTTACATTTAGTCTCAGCATGGATGGGATTACAGAGAACAGACAAGCCATGTATGCTTCAGGTGGAAGGCGACCAATAGGAAGTCAGGATTTAGCATCCAAAACTTGCTCGTGAAGCACATCAGATTCACACAGTCTGTGACAGCGATGACTGAGTCACAATTTCTCTTGATCAGGCTTTTCCTCATCTTAGGGTCTACTTCCTCCGAGTTTTCAAATAACCTTGCAGAAATACCCGTCTGGGTGACTGAAATTATACACATTAGTTCTTGTTGTTGTGCTTGGAGCTGAACAAACACGGTGGCATGAGTATTGTGGCAAATCTTGTGCTATATTTTTCACTCAAGGCGAAAAAAAAAAAAAAAAAAAAAAAAAGATGAGATATCACAAAATGTTATTTTTTGTTCTGATGTAAATACATGAATAAATAAATTAATTAAATACACCATGCTGAATATTTTTCCTCTCTTGAAAAAAAAAGTTACCTATTATTACCTATAAAAGTTTGCTCTGGACAGTCCAAATCTTTTGGGTTACAAGCGTACAAGTATTGTTTTTTTGTTTTTGTTTTTGTTTTTCACAACATTTTTGCTCCACATATGTTCAGCTTTGGCTGTGCCATTCCAAAACACATTTTGTAGCAGACATCTTGAATGCTAAAATCGACTTGTACTTGTAAGTGTGCTTCCAGATTGACGAAAGCTCCACTTCCAGCTCGTCAAAAGTTACCCCAAAGCATAGACCATTTTTCAAGGTGCCTGTAAAAGCCAATATGTTTCCATTTTTTTTTTTGTGTGTGTCTCTTGTTGCTTTATAAAAAAAAATAAAATAAAATAAAAAAAACACCACCGACAGGGAATGTGGGAACAAAGTTGTCCTAGGAATGTTCCCCTGCTGGGGTATATCTCACCAAAATCTCTGGGTATAATGCTCACCAATAACTACTTCTCCTCAGAACACAAAATAATGGATTGTTTGCAACGAAGGCGGCGTAATAAGTTATTAGGACATAAATTCCATGATCAAGGTGATTAAAATCTGGTAGAGTACTGGTACGGCACATCAAACAAGTACAGAATGAAAGGCCAATTATTTTCACTCCAAAATAATGATAAAAAGATTGTGGACCCAGCTGAAATAAGTGAAGCCTTGCAAAAATTTATTAATTGCTTTGTAGCTCATAAACGTACGGAGCCCCGAAGGTGACATGGTAGAAAGAAAAAAAAAAAAACTGCGTGCCCTCGCAAAAAACTTTGCGTTCCCTCGCAAAGCATCTTTGCGTTCTTTCGCAAAGATTGCGAGGGAACGCAATCTTTGCGAGAGAACGCAAAGTTGTTTTGCGAGGGAACGCAAAGTTGTTTTTTTCGCCTACCATGTCACCTTAGCTGCGGCGTAAACACTTCCGGGTCATCTTCCATGTGAACAAAAGCGACGAGGATGGAACGTTTGTAAACATGAAACAAAACAGTGGGAAAGCTTTTCCAAAATGACAATATGGAGCATGTATTTTTCCACTGCTTTGTTTACACGTCGCTTTTGTTCACATGGAAGATGACCCGGAAGTGTTTACGGCCCAACGAAGGTGACATGGTTGGCGAAAAAAACAACTTTGCGTTCCCTCGCAAAACAACTTTGCGTTCTCTCGCAAAGATTGCGTTCCTCGCAATCTTTGCGAGAGAACACAAAATGTTTCGCGAGGGAACGCAAAGTTGTTTATTTTTCTAACCTTCGGGGCTCCGTATTAACGGACCCAAAAACACCTAAAAGAAATTCTTTTAAATAACATATGAAAACAACCTAGGAAGAATTACACGTGAAATAAGACAGAAAAAATACTGCATTTATTTATTTATGTATTTATTCATTTATTTATTTGGGGGGGGGGGGGGGGCAATTTGGGGGATGTGGTCCTGAGTTGATACCCATTAAAATTTAGACATCTGCTGCTGCTGGTACCACTCCTAGAAATGTTAACGGGATTATTTCATTTTGGAATCCTTCCAACATCCTTGCAAAATCCTAGAGGAGCACTAATTATCCTGCTACCAAACAGGGCAAAACAAACAATAAATGTTACAACCTTAGGCTAATTACACAATTAAATGTGATTTCAGATTTTTGTCGGTAAAATAATAGCATGGTTACTAGTTTTAGACTATCCATGACTAAAAAAAAAAAAAATTGTAAATTTATTTATAAAAGCTATTTTTGTAAAATGTAAAATGGGGGCATAAAAATTCACTTTTTAATTTCCTGTATATAATAGTATACAAGTAAATATTTTGTGAATGGCCTATTTCTGTAAATGTATCTGTGAGCACTGAGCAAGCAATTATTACTTTCATTATAACATGGCAAAGAGACTAAGGTACATAATAAATAAAGTGACAGTGTGTAGAATATACTGCCATCTAGTGGTGAACTAGAGAATGCAACGACCAAAGTTTGAAGTTTGTACGTTTTGAAGCACGTGCACTACGGTGGCTCAGAGAGACCACACTTACCACCAATTGTTCACGATTTCTTCTCTTTTGTGTATTCGTAACAGAAAAATGGCAGAAACGAAATGAGAAACATTACCAGCCTCATGTAAGGCAAGGCAATGTAATATAACTAGCAACTACTTGATCTACGATTATATTTTTTAAATGTATGTTAATGTGGTATAACTTTTTATTGCATATAATTAAAATTAATGGTGTGTTTTTTTTTCTTAATGAATGAACATTGAAAAATCAAAAAAAAAAATCTCCCTACAGTATCTTTAAGATCGATTGACACTGAATACCTCAACAACTTGATAGGAAAAAAATGGGGAAATGTTGGGTTTGGTGGACTGCTTTGGGTCTGATTAACCTAGGATCATTACATGAAAGAAGTTTATTGTTTGAGCCAATGAGCAATACGATGTCACAAGGGAATTATTGATCATGACGTCAATGCCACGGGTGGGTTGCCTGTCAGACTGTGCACTTGAGACAAGTCGATAAATGTACAACTGAGATCACCAAAATATACTTGAAGTAGTAATCCTAGATTGTAGTCTGAGGATTCCATGCAATTTGGCAATAAACAGATCGGAAACAGATCAGATCAGGAATAATTAGGGGTTCAATATCTCGCTCAAAGACGGGCACAGTGGAGATTAAACTCTGAAGCTCCAGAGGGAAACAATATCAAACTAATCACTAGTGTAGTCCAAAAATTGCTACATTAGCAAGCAGTGGAGACTCGTCAATAGAGGGCGCTGTGGCACCCAGTTGAATCAAATTGAAAGGGACAAAAATGAATGAAAATGAAATATTAGAATACAAATACTTCAAAATTTTAGATAAATTTGAGATAAAGTTACTAATGAGTAAAAGCAACAAAATTCAACCTAGGAAAATATTAAAGCAGGGTTTAAAAATAATAAGCTAAGCATAAAGAGAGTGTCAATGTCACTATAAATACAGACCTTGACCGACCTTCAACTGAAAATTAGTGTTCAGTGTTTATATTGACCATTTAATTTGTATTTAATATAATTTACACATTATTTATTAATTTCATGTCTGTATCAAACATGAAACTTTATTGCTTTCAACTTGTTGATCCGGCTTGGAAAAATGTGATGCAGCAGATCAAAAAGCTGCGGACCTTCATGCTGCAAAAGAAACGAGACAACTATACACTATACTAATTTCAATCAAGCATGCCTAAATGACCTGATAAATGATGTTTTATTCCAAAGCAACAAATGATACTGAGATAGTTTTGTTGATCTTGCAAGTAAAGGCAGTCTGAAATCCTCCCTGGAGTGTAAACACGTGTGTCACTAAGAGTAATCTGTCTTCCACACATGGTCAACCATCCGTTTTTCTTTGTGTGTGTACGCGTGCGTGTTTGTGTGTGTCCTGAAATGTGGATGAGTTCCACAGCTCCACAATGGGGTGACTCCGCAGACTAGAGTCATTTACACACCAGCTTCTCACTAAATTGCCGCATCAGTGGCATTACAGTACATAAGGAAGAGAAGTGTATAAGAAGACTGCCATTGCGTCTCCTTACATTGAGATAATTAGATGTGTGAGAATGTCAATGAAAAAAAACCTTTCAACAAAACAGGTTTGGCCAGTAGATCTCTTGGCTAGACCGTGTCTGGACCAGTGACGAGCGGTCATAGTAAGCTATTAATGCGGTGCATGCCCGAGCCCTTCAGAATAAAATCATTGAAAATATTTCTGTCAGTGTCCTCTAAAATACAATACCGTAGTTCTACTGTTTTGGTCTTAAATTCCTGTATATTTTGTCCTGTTTTCCTCGCAGCCAGTGGAGAAGCCGAAAGCTTGTTTAGTGCATGCACAAAAAGAAATCAAGTGTTTTCTGTACATGCGCCCATACAGCTGATAGACGCGCACTAATCTACAAGTTGTTTGTCTTTCTGAAGGCGGAAGGCGCGCAGATCAGCTGTCTGCAGCGTGTCGATTAGCTGTCCACAGGGCGACGCGCAGTGATACGAACGAACAGAAAAGTAGTGCTTGGCGGTAATGGCATCTGACTTTTTTCAGAAAAGGAGTTTAATGATACAAATGTATCACTCGTTTGAACACAAATTGTTTTTAGAAGAAAAACACTTTATTTCTGTGACCCAAGCCAACTTGCCGGACTATTGTCCTCTCGACCAACACCGGACCAGAACTCGTGTCACAGAACGCTGTCAGGGGTAAGTCAGTGCTGATCGCACACACTGGAGGTGAGGATGAAATGGAGATTCCTGTCAAAAAATCTGAACTAGCCCTTTAAGTCCTGCATCAGGCTCCTGCAGAGATTGCTGATGAGCTTAAATATGAATTAGAGGTGTTGAGCATGGGGAAACCTCGAAAACATGCAGGACACAGGCCCTCGAGGACCGGACTTTTGACACCATTGATTTAGACTCTCCAATTAACTTACCATGGATGTTTTTCAGAATGTGGGAGTACGTGGAGAAACCCCACATAGGCACGAGGAGAACATGCAAACTACACCCAGGAAGGCCGGAGTCCGGATTCAAACTCGTGACCTCTGCACTGGGAGGTGCTAACCAGTCGGGATGTCACAATAAGAGCAATATCGTGATATTGTGATATTAAAACTGCCACAATATCGTCGTCGTCATGTTCACAATATTTAAAAGGATCATATCTGTTAAAAAACTGCGATTGGCTGGCAACCAGTCCAGGGTGTCCCCCGCCTACTGCCCAGAGCCAGCTGAGATAGGCGCAAGCACCCCCCGCGACCCTTGTGAGGAATAAGCGGTCAAGAAATTGGATGGATGGATGGATGGATGGATGGATGGATGGATGGATGGATGGATGGATGGATGGATGGATGGATGGATGGATGGACATATGTTAAAAAAAAGTCAGGTTGATTTCCATTTGTGCAGTTCTAGCACCCTCTAGTGGCTAGTTTATTAGTGCTATTTAAGTTTCATTAGGGATGTTTTAGCCTTCAATGATTATAATCTATGCTAATTGTCAGATGAAGGGGAGCCTAATTTTCTTGTGAAGCGATCAATGTGTGCTTGCATTAACTAGTAAGTGACTCAATATTGTTATTAGAGATTGTAGATGGTTTATATGCATTGCTGTTATGTACAAAACAACATTGTGCTTTTTTTTTTAGTATGAGCTCTCTTTTTTACAATATTATTTAAAAAAGATCACATTGCCAACGCCCTCACAACATTGTGATAATTATCGTATCGTGACCTTCATATCGTGATAATATCGTATCGTGATGTTTGGATATCATTACATCCCTACTAACCAATGAACCACCTTGCCGCAGAGAGAGACGACATACACACAAAATATACTCTACATGTGTTACGTTATTGTGAGGGGACAGTGCATTTACACTGTTCTGCAAGCTATGCACTGACTACATTGCAGCTGAGTTTCATTTCTTATGCATTTAACTGCACATGTTGCCTGCTTCTGCATTTTAATTTACATAGGACAGAGTTGTGGTCACAGTCAAATATGCAAGTGCAGCATTAACTTGATGTATGCAGTTGTAGAAGGAGTTGGATTGCCTTGCTGGGACTGAAATTGACTCTCAGGGTTCAGCCACATTACAAAGCCAAGTGAGATTCTGCTTGAGTTCAATCCTCAGTTGTGCATTCAAATCAATGTGTGCCTAAACCTCAATAATAACGACCAGGATTAAAGATTTAAGTGGATTTATCCAGATACAAGAAGAGCTGAAGTGGAGTAGTCGCTAAGAGTGAAGTAGTTTTAAAGCAATCTTGTTTCACTTAGTTGATTAGATTTTTTTATTATTATTAGAAAATGGAAAGAACGATACAGTGATCTCACTCATGTTTTGTTTACTTCAGAACACACAATTACACCAAAAACAGAATCATCTTCAATCTCTGGTTTATGTTGTAACTGCACAACACAGCTGACATAGTGCTCAATGATGACAGTTGCCATGGAGTGACAGGTCACATGATGATGTCATTGCTCTCCAAGAAGGAATAGAGGGCATGAAGGATGTTGATGAAGAGCAGAAGGGGAAGGGGACGAGATGTGCGCTTCATCAGCAGCCATCAAATCATTTGCTCATGAAATATTGAAGAGACTGTTTAAAATGCAATTCAAATACTTCAAAGAGACGATGACGCCAGGGAAGAGGTGAGACAGAAAAGCAAGCTAGTATTCAACTTGAAAAAGGTCACGCACCGCACTGCCCTGCCAAAACGGTCTCTAATTGCAACATTACACTTCTAGCCAAAAAAAAAACACCACATCTGACCCTGTGTACTTACATATCATTTAAAAACAAAATTCATTGTGCACCAAAACAAAATAACATTCTAGAAAATAAAAACAGCCTGTTAAATATTTTGCATTTCATTCAGCATGATGTGCAATACATATTACAGTCATTCATACATCAGGTGAATTTTAAATAGGATGTTCAATACCACTTTTTTTTGTTTTTTCCAGACCAATACCAGTACGAGTACGCAACTCTTGAGTCCTCATGGATACCAATACCAAGTACCAATACCACCAGTAGTGTTGATGAGGGATGTAACGATATCCAAACATCACTCAACTCAACTCAACTTTATTTATAAAGATCTTTAAGAACAGGCGTTGCTGTATACAAAGTGCTGTACATAAACATCAGTTTTGCAGTAAACAAGAACAAAGCAAACATTTTGAAGTGCGAATACAGGTTTTTTTTATTTACAAGTAAATACATTTTACATCAGTGAATAAATAAGAAGTAGTGAATAAAGAGATAAATAAATAAGTAGACTAAACTAATAACAACAGTGAGGCTCTTATTTGGGAATGCGAGCACACATTGATTGCTTCACAAGCAAATTAGGTTCCCCTTCATCTGACAATTAGCATAGATTTTAAACATAGAAGGCCAAAACATCCCTAATGAAAATGTAATTGCACTAATAAAATAGCCAATAGAGGGTGCTAGAACTGCACAAATGGAAATCAAATAATTTAACAAATGTGTTCCTTTTAAATATTGTGAACATGACGATGACGATATTGTGGCAGTTTTAATGTCACGATATCATGATATTGCCCTTATTGTGACATCCCTAGTATTGATGCAAAAATATATATATATATATTTTAAAAAAAAGAGAAATTAATTTAGAATAAAGTCCTATATAGCTCAATTTTCTTTAGAACTACATGAAATTAAGGGCAATTTTCTATTCTTATAATTTCAAATTTCTTGTTCCAGAACATAAAATGGTATCGGCCACTGCAGCGAGTACCAATACCTTATAATAAGGCTGAGTATTGGCCCGATACTGCTACCTATCGGGATCGTCCATCGCTACTTTTGTAGTTGTTAACATGCAATCTGATATCTGCGCACAGCGATATTGGGTATGTGTCATGTGAAATACAGTGGTACCTCTACTTACGAACATCTCTTCATACGAAATTTTCGAGTTACGAAACGCCTCAAGAGGAAAATATTGCCTCTTGTTACGAAAGAAATTTCAAGATACAAAATGTAAAAATACAGTACCGAATGCAGCATACTTTCAGCTATGGCTATTACCTACCATAGATATCTATGAGCGTAGATACTAGATTGGTGTCTATGCATCTTTCTGGCATCCCATTGGCAAGAGGAACCTCTACCATAGGTATCTATGAGCCTAGATAACAGATCGGTGTCTATACAGAGTCCTCATCATTCATCCCTCGGGCCATGAGGTGTTCCGACGAATTTGTGCAAAAATTCAAACAATTGGTGACTGATGAAGGCAAAATAAGTTTTTAATTGCAACGAGACGGGCCTTTTTTGGAAAAAGATGTCTCGCCATACCGGAAGTTTCCATGAAGCTTTGGAATTTGTTTAAAACAATCACCCAGAAAAAGTGTTCACCAGTTGGGCGATTGCTCATTAAGATGATGTTTGCCTTGGACATTTTCGAAGGATTGTTTAAAAAAAAAGAAAAAAAAAAGGCAAACATCCTTGGATCAGTTCTTTACAAAACACCAGGCAAAAAAAAAAAAAAAAGACCTCTGAGAGAGAACATGAACCAAAGAGAGCAAAAACGATGAGGACAGCAGTTAAAAAAGGTAAATGACCATTTTTATTCTTTATTCTTTGTTTTTACATTATGCACAGCTCTCATTTATTGTGCAATAATCTAATTGTAACATGTATTTGTTACATGTTTTGATGCATTTTTATGCTTTATAAAACATTTATGTCTGAATTTTGGGAGGCTTGGAACGGATTAGGGCATTTACATGGAAAATGTGTCTCGACTTACAAAATTTTCTTCTTAAGAACTTTCTTCCGGAACCAATTAATTTCTTAAGTAGAGGTACCACTGTAGACAATGGTAAAAAAAAATTGGCAAAACTGGAGACAGATAGACACACACCCGTCGCCATGGGCGGGCCATATGGGTCTGTAATAATAATAATTGCCCAATACATTTAATGTGCCCCCTGCGCTTTGGTGACAGGTCTGTAAAGACAACCCGAAAGACAAAATCCGAACTGGGCATTTGGACTTGCTGTGTGCGCTAATATTCTGACCTGTTGTATTAGTGTGATTGTGTGTATTGTGACAATAATTAAAACCAACAAAACAATCTACTTTCAATTTTGATAAGTGGCAAGGTGTATGTTTAAGATGTATTCATTGCTTTTAATGTAAACCAACATTCTTGGTGTCTAACCACTAGTCAGCGACATTTCTAGTCACCTTGGGGGATTTTGCAGTGTCTAAAGTAGTTCAGCCATTTTGTCATTGTCATTGACGAAACGAGCAATGTTAGCGTTTTCCTGGGGCCCCGACCGACAATTGCCTAGTATGCCTACCCTGTTGCGGCGTCTCTGTCAGGGATGTGTGATCAGAGTAGGCAGGAGAGGCAGAGCCTCCCTTTCCCCTCCCCTGCATGTGAAGACTAAAATAAAAATTATTCCATTATATTATTTTCTATTTAGTTATCTGATTCATGTTTAACATTGATTTTCTTTTTCAATCCAATTGTGTAAATGACTTTATCATTAAAGTGAATAAAATAGCTGAATGTGCGTATTTCCTGTTCAAATACATGGCGAGAAGACAAGTGACCAATCAGTCATAAAAGCTTTTTGGAAGTTCTCCAGCTGATGAAAAAAAAAAAAACTTTGGCATTCCTCAAGTCCAATAAAATTACAATCAATCCATTATTTAATTGCAGCAATATCTGAAAATTTTCCTTCTTCCATTCTGTCATGTTGCTGGGCTCTCAGTGTGTTTTCCTTGTCTCATAGTGCCTGATTAATGAGAGGGGCGTGTCCCCTGCACCACACCTGCAGTGCATCACCTATTAGGCCTTCATAAGGACTGGGACTCCTTGCAGCCACTGTCGGGTCGTTGCTCCGTCTGCTCACAGCCATTGTCTAGTGTTTCTACTGTTTTTCGCCTTCGCTAATTATTGTAGTCCAATATTCTCGATTTTCATCTACGTAAGTTTTGCTACGTCTCTTTTTGTTCCCACTTTTATGTGGCGTGTTTCATAGCTATAGTAAGTTGTTGCTTTCTTGTGTTTGCGGTTTGTAGCCTTCGGGTCTTTTTGTGTTGTGTTAATTTCCCTCCTTGCAATTTGCAAGCACTTTTTGTTATCCTTTTTCCTGGCTGTGTCCAGCGCTTTATGTTCATATTCACGTGTTTTGGTGAATAAAACCTCTCGCTTACTCCTCTGTGTTCTGTGATTCTGGAATCCACTCTCCGGTTGCACCGGAACCTTAACAGAACGACCCGACCATGGATCCTACAGAACACAAGGAGGTCCGTCACGCATTGGCCAGCCAAAATCGCCGAGTGAGTCAGCAGGAGTCCACCATCTCTGAGCTCAGGGAGATGGTCACCTTGCTGGCCCACCGGCTGGAGGAAGTCGGTGGCCAGGTTGGACAGTTGGGGGCTGGCGGCAGAACAGACGCCTCCGCTGCTGTCGGTCCCGCCAACCCACCGGTAACACTTAGGGAGCCAAATCTCGCACATTCGTCACGCTATGGGGGGGAGCCTGGGGATTGCGGCACCTTTCTTCATCACTGCTCCCTAATTTTCGAACAACAGCCACTCACCTGTCATAGCGACAACTCGCGAGTGGCTTTCGTGTGAGTCTTTTGACTGGCCGAGCGGCAACCTGGGCCATGGCCGTGAGCAACACTCGTCCGGACCTAAAAGCATCTTTTGTTCTGTTTTCTGCCGAGTTACGCCGCGTGTTTGATCATCCTATTCAAGGCAGGGAGGCCGGTAATCAGCTCGTGGACTGTACTCAGGGCCATCACTCTGTAGCTGACTATGCTATTACGTTCCGCTCGCTGGCCGCTGAGAGCTGCTTTAATGAGCCCTCCATGTGTGTTCTTTTCCGTCGTGGACTCAATTCTCGCGTTAAAGATGAACTGGCCTTACGGGACGAAACTGGAAGCTTGGAGGAGCTCATTGCTCTATCCATTCGCTTGGATAACAGGATCCGGGAGAGACAGCGGGAGAAGGACTTGGAACGTTCGTCTGAATCAGCCAACCCTGCCAGGCATGGACATGTTGGTGACGTCGGCTCTCAGGTTGTTGCTGCAGCCCCAGTGTGGGCACTCCCCGAGGCGGGGCAGGAACCCATGCAACTGGGAGCTGGCCGGCTTCGGGCTGAGGAGAGGAGACGCCGGGCCCGATCTGGAGCATGCTACTACTGCGGATTGCGGGGCCTTCTGGTGGCACAGTGTCCTCAGCTGTCGGCTCGTCACTCCACATGACTGGTCAGGATGGGCAGGCTACAGACGGACCCAAGTCAACCATAGTTTCACACACCACAACACCGTGTGAGTACAACCGTGCTGCCTCAATCACACATTCCTCTGAGACTAACAGATTTGAGCTCCCGGGAGAGGTCGCTTTTAATTGTAAAAGAATTAAGGTGGTGGCCCTGGTCGATTCTGGGGCAGACGATAATTTTGTTGATCCAAGTGTAATAGCGGCCCTGGGTTACGAGCCTACAGCCTTACCGAAGGAACGTAGGGTTTACGACCTCAACGGGCGCCTTCTGGGGGTAGTAACTCGCACCACTGAGCCTTTGTGTTTACGTCTTTTAGGTAACCATGACGAGTCTCTCAGTTTTTTGATTATGTCGTCACGATCGGCACCAGTGGTGTTGGGCTTGCCTTGGCTAAAGTTACATAACCCCGAGATTAATTGGGCTAAACCCTCACTTGAAAACTGGAGTGTTTACTGTCACGCACATTGCCTGCGAGCTGCTGAGGGGGGCAGTTGTCTGCCTGCTATTTCCTCAGAGGAAACTCTTTGTCTAGACAACGTACCACCCGAATACCATGATTTGAGTAAAGTCTTCAATGAAGAGAGGATACAGACGTTACCGCCCCTACGATTGTGCTATTGATTTAATTCCTAATATGCCACTTCCTAGTTCCCGGCTGTACCATGTTTCCCAACCTGAGCTGGCAGCCCTCCGGGAGTATATTTCAAGCGCACTAGCGGCAGGGCATATACGGCCATCCACCTCCCCTATGGGAGCTGGGTTCTTCTTTGTTGATAAGAAGGATAAATCACTTCGCCCTTGTGTAGATTATCGTGGCCTAAACGAAATGACTGTAAAGAATAAGTTACCGTTGCTGGATTCAGCTTTCGCTTCCCTCCAAGCCGCCAAAATATTCTCAAAATTGGATTTGCGCAGTGCCTACTACCTAATCCGCGTCAGGGAGGGGGATGAGTGGAAAACTGCCTTTAAGACTCCCCTGGGTCACTTCGAATATTTGGTGATGCCTTTCGGGCTAACTAATGCTCCAGCAGTCTTTCAATGTTTCGTGAACGATGTCTTTCGCGATATGATTAATGTATTTTGTTTTGTCTATTTGGATGATATCCTACTCTACTCCCGCGATCTTAAGGAACACCAACAACATGTTAGACTGGTTCTCCAACGCTTGCTAGCTAACTGTCTATACGTTAAAGCTGAAAAGTGAGTTCCATTCATCCTCCGTACAATTTTTGGGGTTTGTGGTGGAGGATGGCCAAATCCGAGCTGATGCTGGGAAGATTCGCACTGTGCTCGAGTGGCCAAAGCCAACCTCGAGGAAGCAGTTGCAGAGGTTCTTAGGGTTCGCGAACTTCTACCGTCGGTTCATCCGCAATTATAGCCAGAAGGTTAGACCACTTACTAGGTTAACATCTCCTAAGCTTCGCTTTGAGTAGTTAGACTCGGCAGAGGAGGCTTTTAATGATTTGAAGAGGGCATTTACCTGCCCGCCTGTTTTGTGTCACCCTGACCCTCTTCTTCCTTTTGTGCTTGAGGTGGACGCATCGGATTCAGGAGTGGGGGCTGTGCTCCCTCAACGGTCTCCGGTCGACCAGGTGCTCCACCCCTGTGCCTTTTTCTCCAGACGTTTGACACCTGCCGAGGCAAACTACGATGTGGGAAACTGTGAACTTCTGGCCATTGTCGCTGCACTTCAGGAATGGCGTCACCTTTTGGAAGGAGCTATGGAACCATTCACAGTGTTCACAGACCACCGTAACCTGGAATATCTGCGAACTGCCAAGCGGATGAATCCCTGACAGGCCAGGTGGGCGCTTCTTTTCACACGCTTTGACTTTATCACTTACAGACAGGGCACTAAAAACAAGAAGCCAGACGCCCTCTCTAGGATGTTTGACTCTAGCCGTGGAGAGGCTACTGAGGATGAGACTATCCTTCCGGTTCACTGCGTGGTGGGGGCGCTGCGCTGGAGGATTGAGGAAAAGGTGGTGGAGGCTCTACGAGACTTACCTGTGCCTGCGGAATGCCCAGCAGGTCTACTCTTTGTTCCTGACGTACTACGACGAAAGGTCCTGCAGTGGGGGCACGAGTCGAGGGTGGCCTGTCATCCTGGAGCGACTCGTACGCGAGAGGTTATTTCCCAAAGATTCTGGTGGCCCTCTCTCAGGCGGGATGTTCTGGACTTCGTTAAGGCATGCGCCGCCTGCGCATGTGGAAAGGCTTCTCACCAGCCTCCGTCGGGCTTGCTCCATCCCCTGCCAGTGCCGTCTCGACCATGGTCACACATTGCTCTGGATTTTGTGACTGGTCTCCCGGGGATCTTCCGTGGTCCTGACTATTGTGGACAGATTCTCTAAGTCTGCTCATTTCGTCGCATTATCCCGGCTGCCATCCGCTTTGGAGACCTCGTGTTTACTGGTGAACCACGTTTTCCGTCTGCATGGCATACCACAGGATATTGTGTCAGATCGTGGACCACAGTTTGTTTCTCAAGTTTGGAAAAGGTTCTGCAAGTCCCTGGGGGCCACCTACAGTCTGTCATCTGGATACCACCCGCAATCCAATGGACAAACTGAGAACCAACCAAGACCTCGAAGCGATGTTGCGGTGCGTATGCCAGTATAATCCCACTACTTGGACAATTCATTTGCCTTGGGTTGAATACGCCCACAACACTCAGGTTTCCTCTGCCACTGGTCAATCACCCTTCTATGTTGCCCATGGCTATCAGCCTCCGCTGTTCCCTTCCCAAGAAGGGCAGGTGGTCCTCCCCTCAATTCAACTGCACCTGAAGCGAGCCCATCGGGTCTGGCGGGAGGCCCGTGCGGCTATCTCTCGCACTGCTCAGCGCAACCGCCAGGTGGCGGATCGTCTCCGTCGACAGGCCGGGTGACATGGTCTGGCTGTCGTCACGGGATCTCAGGCTGGCCGGTGGGGCCAAGAAGTTAGGACCAAGGTTCGTGGGTCCGTTCGAGGTGGAGGCCATCATGAACCCAGTCTCTGTGAAGCTGCGACTTCCACCAACCCTGAAGGTACATCCTGTCTTTCACGTGTCTCTGCTCAAACCGGTATCCTCCAGTGGCTTGAACCCCCCGGCGGCTCCACCTCCCGCTCCACGTACTCTGGATGGTGACCCGATCTACACGGTGAAGGAGATTTTGGACTCTAGAGCTCGGGGCAGGGGGTTCCAGTACTTGGTCGACTGGGAAGACTACGGTCCTGAGGAGCGGCAGTGGATTCCCCGCTCCTGGATCCTGGATCCGTCCCTCCTGCGTGTGTTCCATGCGGCACATCCGGAAAAACCAGGTGGTCCGCCAAGAGGCGTCCGTTGAGGGGGGGGTACTGTCATTTTGCTGGGCTCTCAGTGTGTTTTCCTTGTCTCACAGTGCCTGATAAATGAGAGGGGCGTGTCCCCTGCACCACACCTGCAGTGCATCACCTATTAGGCCTTCATAAGGACTGGGACTCCTTGCAGCCACTGTCGGGTCGTTGCTCCGTCTGCTCACAGCCATCGTCTAGTGTTTCTACTGTTTTTCGCCTTCGCTAATTATTATAGTCTAAGATTCTCGATTTTCATCTACGTAAGTTTTGCTACGTCTCTTTTTGTTCCCACTTTATGTGGCGTGTTTCATAGGCTTTCTTGTGTTTGTGGTTTGTAGCCTTCGGGTCTTTTTGTGTTATGTTAATTTCCCTCCTTGCAATTTGCAAGCACTTTTTGTTAACCTTTTTCCTGGCTGTGTCCAGCGCTTTATGTCATATATCACGTGTTTTGGTGAATAAAACCTCTCGCTTACTCTATGTTCTGGGATCCACTCTCCGGTCGCACCGGAACCTTAACACATTCAGATTGCAATTTGTCTGTCTTTGTCAAGATTGAGTGCGTGCGTGTTTTGAAGGATCCCAATGCATACACAACATTGTACAAGGGTGGTCGTTTATGAAAGGTATTTGATGTAAATATAGTGCATTGCATAATCTACACCAACATGGCGTCAAAACAAAGCAAGACTCAAATGTAAAATACTGAAAGTAATACAAACTAAGAACGCTCGTGTCGCTGCGGAAAAAATTAACTTACAAAGTGGCACGAAAACAGGAACTTGGAGGGGCTAAGCAAGAGTGAGAGTTAGTGATGTGTCAGTTGCGGCCGAGCCGGTACGAAGATGAAGTGAATGATGAGTGCCGGCACCCTCCCTCGAGAGCCGGCTCCGTCATTTTCCCTCGCTCTCTCTCTAAATATGTCGCTCTTTCTTTTTCACGTGTCTGAAGCGAGGTTCGGCAGTGGCTCAGCTGCCGTGCTCCGAGGGGTAGGGGGTAGGGTCAGTACTGCACACGGAGCACATGCGCAGCCGCAGACAGAGAGAAACAGGAGGAGGAGAAAACGGGAGAGGAAAGGATGACAAGATGAGCCGAAAACCCAGTAACATTTGGAGACATTTTAATTGGTTAAAGTCAGATGAGAGAAGGAGCTGAATCAGCCTGTCCAAGTTGATATATTTAGTTTTTTTTTGTTGTTTTTTTTTTAAATACAAATTTAAAATAAACCAAGGTCTTTTATCCTGGACCGGGTGAGGAGTTAAAGTTTGTTTTGTTCGCTGCTGCTATTGCAGTTAAATTACGACTCACTATTTTTATTTGATCGTTATTTTGATTGTTTTTGGTTGAAGTTTTAATTTTGTTGCTTGTTTATTTTATGGAGCCTATTAATTTGTTCAATATCCATCCATCCCTTTTCTTTACCGCTTATTCCTCACAAGAGTTGCGGGGGGTACTGGCGCCTATCTCAGCTGGCTCTGGGCAGTAGGCAGGGGACACCCTGGACTGGTTGCCAGCCAATCGCAGGGCATACAGAGACGAACAACCACTCACACTCACAAGCACATTTGTTCAATAAAATGAGGGGAAAAAATATATTTTTTTTTACAGTCAGTAGAGTGCAATATTTAGTTCACCAAGTCATTTATCAAAATGTTTGGTAAATTTGTCGTAAATATTTAAAATAAAATCTAAAGTTAAAAGAGTCGTTTGAGAGCCAGAAAGAGCCAGCTCTTTTCACTGAGCCGATCCAAATGAACCGGCTCACCGAAAATCCCATCACTAGTGAGAGTCTGGACAGATTTGGCGCGAAGCAAGACGATCACGGTGAATATCCTGAGACACGTTTTCCACAGGATATATAAAGGGGAAAAGATGACTCCGCCCACCAACCGTCACCAAGGAATCAGACTTTGAAAAATTTCGGGCAAGCCTCAGACTTTGAAAATTTTCGTGCAGGCGTGGGACTTTGAAAATTTTCGTGCAGGCGTGGGACTTTGAAAATTTTCGGACAGGCGTCAGACTTTGAAAATTTTCGGGCCTGGTAACCCAGGATATTGAAATGAATGGTGTGGGACTTGGAAAATTTTCGGGCAGGCGTCAGAATTTGAAAATTTTCGGGCCTGCGTCAGACTTTGAAAATTTTCGGACAGGTGTTGGACTTTGAAAATTTTCGGGCAGGCGTCAGACTTTGAAAATTTTTGGGCAGGCGTCAGACTTTTACAATTTTCGGACAGGCTGGCCGGGTTACCGGGAGTGCAAATTCTCCATTGAGTTGAATGGCCGGGTTACCAGGAGTGCGAATTCTCCATTGAGTTGAATGGCCGGGTTACCAAGAGGGCTGTCCAGGTTACCAGCAGTGCTGTCCGGGTTACCAGGAGTGCTGTCCGGGTTACCAGGAAGGCTGTCCGGGTTACCAGGAGGGCTGTCCGGATTACCAGGAGTGCTGTCCGGGTTACCAGGAGTGCTGTCCGGGTTACCAGGAATGCGAATTCCCCATTGAGTTGAATGCTGTCCGGGTTACCAGGAGTGCTGTCCGGGTTACCAGGAGGGCTGTCCGGGTTACCAGGAGTGCGAATTCTCCATTGAGTTGAATGGCCGGGTGACCAGGGCTGTCCGGGTCAAAGTCCCACGCCTGTCTGAAAATTTTCAAAGTCCCACACTTGTCCGAAAATTTTCAAAGTCTGACGCCTGTCCAAAAATTTTCAAAGTCCCACGCCTGCCCGGAAATTTTCAAAGTCTGACGCAGGCCCAAACATTTTCAAAGTGTGACGCCTGTCCAAAAATTTTCAGTCCCACGCCTGCCCGAAAATTTTCAAAGTCTGATGCAGGCCCAAACATTTTCAAAGTCTGACGCCTCTCCGAAAATTTTCAAAGTCCCACACTTGTCCAAAAATTTTCAAAGTCCCACTCCTGCCCGAAAATCTTCAAAGTCCCACGCCTGTATGAAAATTTTCAAAGTCCCACACCAATCTTTTCAATAGCCTGGGTTAAAAGGGTTGCAGTACCGCTGGCCACCATCGGGGGGCGCTGCAGATAGGGCACCCGGTTCCCTATCTGGGGACCTTTCCACCCAAACCGCAAAATGGAGTTGTCACGATTTCAGAAGGGAGCAATTTCAGACGAGGCACCTCCAGGGCCGAACAAGGGAGGCTCACCAGACTTATGTCCGACAAAGAGGAGGGTTGGGGCGGCCTCCTTGGGCAGACGGCCTGCTCTCTGGCCTGGTTGTCAGATTTTTTCAAAGTCCCACTCCTGCCCGAAAATTTTCAGTCTGACGCAGGCCCAAACATTTTCAAAGTCCCACGCCTTCCCTGAAAGATTTCAAAGTCCCACGCCTGCCCGAAAATTTTCAAAGTCTGACGCAGGCCCAAACATTTTCAAAGTCCCACGCCTGCCCGAAAATTTTCAAAGTCCCACGCCTGCCCGAAAATTTTCAAAGTCCCACGCCTGCCCAGAAATTTTCAAAGTCTGATGCAGGCCCAAACATTTTCAAAGTCTGACGCCTGTCCGAAAATTTTCAAAGTCCCACACTTGTCCAAAAATTTTCAGTCCCACGCCTGCCCGAAATTTTTCAAAGTCTCACGCCTGCCCGAAAATTTTCAAAGTCCAACGCCTTCCCGAAAATTTTCAGTCTGATGCAGGCCCCAACATTTTCAAAGTCTGACGCCTCTCCGAAAATGTTCAAAGTCCCACGCCTGTCTGAAAATTTTCAAAGTCTGACGCAGGCCCAAACATTTTCTAAGTCCCACGCCTGCCCGAAAATTTTCAAAGTCCCACGCCTGCCCGAAAATTTTCAGTCTGACGCAGGCCCAAACATTTTCAAAGTCCCAAGCCTTTCCGAAAAATTTCAAAGTCCCACTCCTGCCCGAAAATTTTCAAAGTCTGACGCAGGCCCAAACATTTTCAGTCTGACGCCTGTCCGACAATTTTCAAAGTCCCACGCCTGCCCAAACATTTTCAAAGTCTGACGCAGGCCCAAACATTTTCAAAGTCCCACTCCTGCCCGAAAATTTTCAAAGTCCCACACTTGTCCGAAAATTTTCAGTCTGACGCAGGCCCAAAGATTTTCAAAGTCCCACGCCTGCCCGAAAATTTTCAAAGTCCCACGCCTGCCCGAAAATTTTCAGTCTGACGCAGGCCCAAACATTTTCAAAGTCCCACGCCTGCCCAAAAATTTTCAGTCTGACGCAGGCCCAAACATTTTCAAAGTCTGACGCCTGTCCGAAAATTTTCAAAGTCCAACGCCTGTCCGAAAATTTTCAAAGTCTGACGCAGGCCCAAACATTTTCAAAGTCTGACGCCTGTCCGAAAATTTTCAAAGTCCCAAGCCTGGCCGAAAAATTTCAAAGTCCGACGCAGGCCCAAACATTTTCAAAGTCTGATGCAGGCCCAAACATTTTCAAAGTCCCACACCTGTCCGAAAATTTTCAAAGTCCCAAACTTGTCCGAAAATTTTCAAAGTCTGACGCAGGCCCAAACATTTTCAAAGTCTGACGCCTGGCCGAAAATTTTCAAAGTCCGACGCAGGCCCAAACATTTTCAAAGTCTGACGCAGGCCCAAACATTTTCAAAGTCCCACGCCTTTCCGAAAATTTTCAAAGTCCCACTCCTGCCGGAAAATTTTCAAAGTCTGACGCAGGCCCAAACATTTTCAAAGTCTGACGCCTGTCCGAAAAATTTCAAAATCTGACGCAGGCCCAAACATTTTCAAAGTCTGATGCAGGCCCAAACATTTTCAAAGTCCCACGCCTGTCCGAAAATTTTCAAAGTCCAACGCCTGTCCGAAAATTTTCAAAGTCCCAAGCCTGTCCGAAAATTTTCAAAGTCTGACGCAGGCCCAAACATTTTCAAAGTCTGACGCCTGGCCGAAAATTTTCAAAGTCCGACGCAGGCCCAAACATTTTCAAAGTCTGACGCAGGCCCAAACATTTTCAAAGTCTGACGCCTGTCCGAAAATTTTCAAAGTCCCACACCTGTCCGAAAATTTTCAAAGTCCCAAACTTGTCCGAAAATTTTCAAAGTCTGACGCAGGCCCAAACATTTTCAAAGTCCCACGCCTTTCCGAAAATTTTCAAAGTCCCACTCCTGCCCGAAAATTTTCAAAGTCTGACGCAGGCCCAAACATTTTCAAAGTCTGACGCCTGTCCGAAAATTTTCAAAGTCCCAAGCCTGGCCGAAAAATTTCAAAGTCTGACGCAGGCCCAAACATTTTCAAAGTCTGATGCAGGCCCAAACATTTTCAAAGTCCCACGCCTGTCCGAAAATTTTCAAAGTCCAACGCCTGTCCGAAAATTTTCAAAGTCCCAAACTTGTCCGAAAATTTTCAAAGTCTGACGCAGGCCCAAACATTTTCAAAGTCTGACGCCTGGCCGAAAATTTTCAAAGTCCGACGCAGGCCCAAACATTTTCAAAGTCTGACGCAGGCCCAAACATTTTCAAAGTCTGACGCCTGTCCGAAAATCTTCAGTCCCACACCTGTCCGAAAATTTTCAAAGTCCCAAACTTGTCCGAAAATTTTCAAAGTCTGACGCAGGCCCAAACATTTTCAAAGTCTGACGCCTGTCCGAAAATTTTCAAAGTCCCAAGCCTGGCCGAAAAATTTCAAAGTCCGACGCAGGCCCAAACATTTTCAAAGTCTGATGCAGGCCCAAACATTTTCAAAGTCCCATGCCTGTCCGAAAATTTTCAAAGTCCCACTCCTGCCCGAAAATTTTCAAAGTCTGACGCAGGCCCAAACATTTTCAAAGTCTGACGCCTTTCCGAAAATTTTCAAAGTCCCACTCCTGCCCGAAAATGTTCAAAGTCTGACGCAGGCCCAAACATTTTCAAAGTCTGATGCAGGCCCAAACATTTTCAAAGTCCCATGCCTGTCCGAAAATTTTCAAAGTCCAACGCCTGTCCGAAAATTTTCAAAGTCCCAAGCCTGTCCGAAAATTTTCAAAGTCTGACGCAGGCCCAAACATTTTCAAAGTCTGACGCCTGGCCGAAAATTTTCAAAGTCCGACGCAGGCCCAAACATTTTCAAAGTCTGACGCAGGCCCAAACATTTTCAAAGTCTGACGCCCGTCCAAAAATTTTCAAAGTCCCAAGCCTGTCCGAAAATTTTCAAAGTCTGACGCAGGCCCAAACATTTTCAAAGTCTGACGCCTGGCCGAAAATTTTCAAAGTCCCATGCTGGCCAGAATTTTTTCAAAGTCTGATGCCTGGCTGAAAATTTTCAAAGTCCCATGCTGGCCAGAATTTTTTCTAAGTCTGACACCTGCCTGAAATATTTCAAAGTCCCATGCTGGCCAGAATTTTTTCTAAGTCTGACGCCTGGCCGAAAATTTTCAAAGTCCCATGCTGGCCAGAATTTTTTCTAAGTCTGATGCCTGGCTGAAATATTTCAAAGTCCCATGCTGGCCAGAATATTTTCTAAGTCTGATGCCTGGCTGAAAATTTTCAAAGTCCCATGCTGGCCAGAATTTTTTCAAAGTCCCATGCTGGCCAGAATTTTTTCTAAGTCTGATGCCTGGCTGAAATATTTCAAAGTCCCATGCTGGCCAGAATTTTTTCTAAGTCTGACGCCTGGCCGAAAATTTTCAAAGTCCCATGCTGGCCAGAATTTTTTCTAAGTCTGATGCCTGGCTGAAATATTTCAAAGTCCCATGCTGGCCAGAATTTTTTTCTAAGTCTGACGCCTGGCCGAAAATTTTCAAAGTCCCATGCTGTCCAGAATTTTTTCAAAGTCCCATGCTGGACAGAATTTTTTCTAAGTCTGACGCTTTGCCAAAAATTTTCAAAGTCCCATGCAGGCCAGAATTTTTTCTAAGTCTGACGCCTGGCCGAAAATTTTCAAAGTCCCATGCTGGCCAGAATTTTTTCAAAGTCCCATGCTGGACAGAATTTTTTCTAAGTCTGACGCCTGCCTGAAATATTTCAAAGTCCCAAGCAGGCCAGAATTTTTTCTAAGTCTGACGCTTGGCCAAAAATTTTCAAAGTCCCATGCTGGACAGAATTTTTTCTAAGTCTGACACCTGCCTGAAATATTTCAAAGTCCCATGCTGGCCAGAATTTTTTCTAAGTCTGACGCTTTGCCAAAAATGTTCAAAGTCCCATGCAGGCCAGAATTTTTTCTAAGTCTGACGCCTGGCCGAAAATTTTCAAAGTCCCATGCTGGCCAGAATTTTTTCAAAGTCCCATGCTGGACAGAATTTTTTCTAAGTCTGACACCTGCCTGAAATATTTCAAAGTCCCATGCTGGCCAGAATTTTTTCAAAGTCCCATGCTGGCCAGAATTTTTTCAAAGTCCCATGCTGGCCAGAATATTTTCTAAGTCTGACGCCTGCCTGAAATATTTCAAAGTCCCAAGCAGGCCAGAATTTTTTCTAAGTCTGACACCTGCCTGAAATATTTCAAAGTCCCATGCTGGCCAGAATTTTTTCAAAGTCTGATGCCTGGCTGAAAATTTTCAAAGTCCCAAACTTGTCCGAAAATTTTCAAAGTCTGACGCAGGCCCAAACATTTTCAAAGTCCCACGCCTTTCTGAAAATTTTCAAAGTCCCACTCCTGCCCGAAAATTTTCAAAGTCCCATGCTGGCCAGAATTTTTTCAAAGTCCCATGCTGGCCAGAATTTTTTCTAAGTCCCATGCTGGCCAGAATTTTTTCTAAGTCTGACGCCTGCCTGAAATATTTCAAAGTCCCAAGCAGGCCAGAATTTTTTCTAAGTCTGACGCTTGGCCAAAAATTTTCAAAGTCCCATGCTGGCCAGAATATTTTCCAAGTCTGACGCCTGCCTGAAATATTTCAAAGTCCCAAGCAGGCCAGAATTTTTTCTATGTCTGACGCTTTGCCAAAAATTTTCAAAGTCCCATGCTGGCCAGAATTTTTTCTAAGTCTGACACCTGCCTGAAATATTTCAAAGTCCCATGCTGGCCAGATTTTTTTCAAAGTCCCATGCTGGCCAGAATTTTTTCAAAGTCCCATGCTGGCCAGAATATTTTCTAAGTCTGACGCCTGCCTGAAATATTTCAAAGTCCAAAGCAGGCCAGAATTTTTTCTAAGTCTGACGCTTGGCCAAAAATTTTCAAAGTCCCATGCTGGCCAGATTTTTTTCAAAGTCCCATGCTGGCCAGAATTTTTTCAAAGTCCCATGCTGGACAGAATTTTTTCTAAGTCTGACACCTGCCTGAAATATTTCAAAGTCCCATGCTGGCCAGAATTTTTTCTAAGTCTGACGCCTGGCCCAAACATTTTCAAAGTCCCACGCTTGTCCGAAAATTTTCAAAGTCTGACGCAGGCCCAAACATTTTCTAAGTCTGACACCTGCCTGAAATATTTCAAAGTCCCATGCTGGCCAGAATTTTTTCTAAGTCTGACGCTTTGCCAAAAATGTTCAAAGTCCCATGCAGGCCAGAATTTTTTCTAAGTCTGACGCCTGTCCGAAAATTTTCAAAGTCCCATGCTGGACAGAATTTTTTCTAAGTCTGACACCTGCCTGAAATATTTCAAAGTCCCATGCTGGCCAGAATTTTTTCAAAGTCCCATGCTGGCCAGAATTTTTTCAAAGTCCCATGCTGGCCAGAATTTTTTCTAAGTCTGATGTCTGGCTGAAAATTTTCAAAGTCCCATGCTGGCCAGAATTTTTTCAAAGTCCCATGCTGGCCAGAATTTTTTCTAAGTCTGACGCCTGCCTGAAATATTTCAAAGTCCCAAGCAGGCCAGAATTTTTTCTAAGTCTGACGCTTGGCCAAAAATTTTCAAAGTCCCATGCTGGCCAGAATATTTTCCAAGTCTGACGCCTGCCTGAAATATTTCAAAGTCCCAAGCAGGCCAGAATTTTTTCTATGTCTGACGCTTTGCCAAAAATTTTCAAAGTCCCATGCTGGCCAGAATTTTTTCTAAGTCTGACACCTGCCTGAAATATTTCAAAGTCCCATGCTGGCCAGATTTTTTTCAAAGTCCCATGCTGGCCAGAATTTTTTCAAAGTCCCATGCTGGCCAGAATATTTTCTAAGTCTGACGCCTGCCTGAAATATTTCAAAGTCCAAAGCAGGCCAGAATTTTTTCTAAGTCTGACGCTTGGCCAAAAATTTTCAAAGTCCCATGCTGGCCAGATTTTTTTCAAAGTCCCATGCTGGCCAGAATTTTTTCAAAGTCCCATGCTGGACAGAACTTTTTCTAAGTCTCACACCTGCCTGAAATATTTCAAAGTCCCATGCTGGCCAGAATTTTTTCAAAGTCTGATGCCTGGCTGAAAATTTTCAAAGTCCCAAACTTGTCCGAAAATTTTCAAAGTCTGACGCCTGGCCCAAACATTTTCAAAGTCCCACGCTTGTCCGAAAATTTTCAAAGTCTGACGCAGGCCCAAACATTTTCAAAGTCTGACGCCTGTCGGAAAATTTTCAAAGTCCCACACCTGTCCGAAAATTTTCAAAGTCCCAAACTTGTCCGAAAATTTTCAAAGTCTGACGCAGGCCCAAACATTTTCAAAGTCTGACGCCTGTCCGAAAATTTTCAGTCCCAAGCCTGGCCGAAAAATTTCAAAGTCCCAAGCCTGGCCGAAAAATTTCAAAGTCCGACGCAGGCCCAAACATTTTCAAAGTCCGACGCAGGCCCAAACATTTTCAAAGTACCACGCTTGTCCGAAAATTTTCAAAGTCTGACGCAGGCCCAAACATTTTCAAAGTCTGACGCAGGCCCAAACATTTTCAAAGTCCCACGCCTTTTTGAAAATTTTCAAAGTCCCACTCCTGCCCGAAAATTTTCAAAGTCCCACGCCTGACCGAAAATTTTCAAAGTCCGACGCAGGCCCAAACATTTTCAAAGTCTGATGCAGGCCCAAACATTTTCAAAGTCTGACGCCTGTCCGAAAATTTTCAAAGTCCCACTCCTGCCCGAAAATTTTCAAAGTCCCACGCCTGGCCGAAAATTTTCAAAGTCCCATGCTGTCCAGAATTTTTTCAAAGTCCCATGCTGGACAGAATTTTTTCTAAGTCTGACGCTTTGCCAAAAATTTTCAAAGTCCCATGCAGGCCAGAATTTTTTCTAAGTCTGACGCCTGGCCGAAAATTTTCAAAGTCCCATGCTGGCCAGAATTTTTTCAAAGTCCCATGCTGGACAGAATTTTTTCTAAGTCTGACGCCTGCCTGAAATATTTCAAAGTCCCAAGCAGGCCAGAATTTTTTCTAAGTCTGACGCTTGGCCAAAAATTTTCAAAGTCCCATGCTGGACAGAATTTTTTCTAAGTCTGACACCTGCCTGAAATATTTCAAAGTCCCATGCTGGCCAGAATTTTTTCAAAGTCCCATGCTGGCCAGAATATTTTCTAAGTCTGACGCCTGCCTGAAATATTTCAAAGTCCCAAGCAGGCCAGAATTTTTTCTAAGTCTGACACCTGCCTGAAATATTTCAAAGTCCCATGCTGGCCAGAATTTTTTCAAAGTCTGATGCCTGGCTGAAAATTTTCAAAGTCCCAAACTTGTCCGAAAATTTTCAAAGTCTGACGCAGGCCCAAACATTTTCAAAGTCCCACGCCTTTCTGAAAATTTTCAAAGTCCCACTCCTGCCCGAAAATTTTCAAAGTCCCATGCTGGCCAGAATTTTTTCAAAGTCCCATGCTGGCCAGAATTTTTTCTAAGTCTGATGTCTGGCTGAACATTTTCAAAGTCCCATGCTGGCCAGAATTTTTTCAAAGTCCCATGCTGGCCAGAATTTTTTCTAAGTCTGACGCCTGCCTGAAATATTTCAAAGTCCCAAGCAGGCCAGAATTTTTTCTAAGTCTGACGCTTGGCCAAAAATTTTCAAAGTCCCATGCTGGCCAGAATATTTTCCAAGTCTGACGCCTGCCTGAAATATTTCAAAGTCCCAAGCAGGCCAGAATTTTTTCTATGTCTGACGCTTTGCCAAAAATTTTCAAAGTCCCATGCTGGCCAGAATTTTTTCTAAGTCTGACACCTGCCTGAAATATTTCAAAGTCCCATGCTGGCCAGATTTTTTTCAAAGTCCCATGCTGGCCAGAATTTTTTCAAAGTCCCATGCTGGCCAGAATATTTTCTAAGTCTGACGCCTGCCTGAAATATTTCAAAGTCCAAAGCAGGCCAGAATTTTTTCTAAGTCTGACGCTTGGCCAAAAATTTTCAAAGTCCCATGCTGGCCAGATTTTTTTCAAAGTCCCATGCTGGCCAGAATTTTTTCAAAGTCCCATGCTGGACAGAATTTTTTCTAAGTCTGACACCTGCCTGAAATATTTCAAAGTCCCATGCTGGCCAGAATTTTTTCTAAGTCTGACGCCTGGCCCAAACATTTTCAAAGTCCCACGCTTGTCCGAAAATTTTCAAAGTCTGACGCAGGCCCAAACATTTTCTAAGTCTGACACCTGCCTGAAATATTTCAAAGTCCCATGCAGGCCAGAATTTTTTCTAAGTCTGACGCCTGGCCGAAAATTTTCAAAGTCCCATGCTGGACAGAATTTTTTCTAAGTCTGACACCTGCCTGAAATATTTCAAAGTCCCATGCTGGCCAGAATTTTTTCAAAGTCCCATGCTGGCCAGAATTTTTTCAAAGTCCCATGCTGGCCAGAATTTTTTCTAAGTCTGATGTCTGGCTGAAAATTTTCAAAGTCCCATGCTGGCCAGAATTTTTTCAAAGTCCCATGCTGGCCAGAATTTTTTCTAAGTCTGACGCCTGCCTGAAATATTTCAAAGTCCCAAGCAGGCCAGAATTTTTTCTAAGTCTGACGCTTGGCCAAAAATTTTCAAAGTCCCATGCTGGCCAGAATATTTTCCAAGTCTGACGCCTGCCTGAAATATTTCAAAGTCCCAAGCAGGCCAGAATTTTTTCTATGTCTGACGCTTTGCCAAAAATTTTCAAAGTCCCATGCTGGCCAGAATTTTTTCTAAGTCTGACACCTGCCTGAAATATTTCAAAGTCCCATGCTGGCCAGATTTTTTTCAAAGTCCCATGCTGGCCAGAATTTTTTCAAAGTCCCATGCTGGCCAGAATATTTTCTAAGTCTGACGCCTGCCTGAAATATTTCAAAGTCCAAAGCAGGCCAGAATTTTTTCTAAGTCTGACGCTTGGCCAAAAATTTTCAAAGTCCCATGCTGGCCAGATTTTTTTCAAAGTCCCATGCTGGCCAGAATTTTTTCAAAGTCCCATGCTGGACAGAATTTTTTCTAAGTCTGACGCCTGGCCCAAACATTTTCAAAGTCCCACGCTTGTCCGAAAATTTTCAAAGTCTGACGCAGGCCCAAACATTTTCAAAGTCTGACGCCTGTCGGAAAATTTTCAAAGTCCCACACCTGTCCGAAAATTTTCAAAGTCCCAAACTTGTCCGAAAATTTTCAAAGTCTGACGCAGGCCCAAACATTTTCAAAGTCTGACGCCTGTCCGAAAATTTTCAGTCCCAAGCCTGGCCGAAAAATTTCAAAGTCCCAAGCCTGGCCGAAAAATTTCAAAGTCCGACGCAGGCCCAAACATTTTCAAAGTCCGACGCAGGCCCAAACATTTTCAAAGTACCACGCTTGTCCGAAAATTTTCAAAGTCTGACGCAGGCCCAAACATTTTCAAAGTCTGACGCCTGTCCGAAAATTTTCAAAGTCCCAAACTTGTCTGAAAATTTTCAAAGTCTGACGCAGGCCCAAACATTTTCAAAGTCCCACGCCTTTTTGAAAATTTTCAAAGTCCCACTCCTGCCCGAAAATTTTCAAAGTCCCACGCCTGACCGAAAATTTTCAAAGTCCGACGCAGGCCCAAACATTTTCAAAGTCTGATGCAGGCCCAAACATTTTCAAAGTCTGACGCCTGTCCGAAAATTTTCAAAGTCCCACTCCTGCCCGAAAATTTTCAAAGTCCCACGCCTGTCCGAAAATTTTCAAAGTCTGACGCAGGCCCACAGATTTTCAAAGTCTGACGCCTGTCCGACAATTTTCAAAGTCCCACGCCTGTCCGAAAATTTTCAAAGTCCCACACTTGTCCAAAAATTTTCAAAGTCCGACGCAGGCCCAAACATTTTCAAAGTCTGATGCAGGCCCAAACATTTTCAAAGTCTGATGCAGGCCCAAACATTTTCAAAGTCCCACGCTTGTCCGAAAATTTTCAAAGTCTGACGCAGGCCCAAACATTTTCAAAGTCCCACGCCTGTCCGAAAATTTTCAAAGTCTGACGCAGGCCCACAGATTTTCAAAGTCTGACGCCTGTCCGACAATTTTCAAAGTCCCACGCCTGTCCGAAAATTTTCAAAGTCCCACACTTGTCCAAAAATTTTCAGTCCGACGCAGGCCCAAACATTTTCAAAGTCTGATGCAGGCCCAAACATTTTCAAAGTCTGATGCAGGCCCAAACATTTTCAAAGTCCCACGCTTGTCCGAAAATTTTCAAAGTCTGACGCAGGCCCAAACATTTTCAAAGTCTGACGCCTGTCCGAAAATTTTCAGTCCCAAGCCTGGCCGAAAAATTTCAAAGTCCGACACAGGCCCAAACATTTTCAGTCTGATGCAGGCCCAAACATTTTCAAAGTCCAACGCCTGTCCGAAAATTTTCAAAGTCCCAAGCCTGGCCGAAAAATTTCAAAGTCTGACGCAGGCCCAAACATTTTCAAAGTGTGACGCCTGTCCAAAAATTTTCAGTCCCACGCCTGCCCGAAAATTTTCAAAGTCTGATGCAGGCCCAAACATTTTCAAAGTCTGACGCCTCTCCGAAAATTTTCAAAGTCCCACACTTGTCCAAAAATTTTCAAAGTCCCACTCCTGCCCGAAAATCTTCAAAGTCCCACGCCTGTATGAAAATTTTCAAAGTCCCACACCAATCTTTTCAATAGCCTGGGTTAAAAGGGTTGCAGTACCGCTGGCCACCATCGGGGGGCGCTGCAGATAGGGCACCCGGTTCCCTATCTGGGGACCTTTCCACCCAAACCGCAAAATGGAGTTGTCACGATTTCAGAAGGGAGCAATTTCAGACGAGGCACCTCCAGGGCCGAACAAGGGAGGCTCACCAGACTTATGTCCGACAAAGAGGAGGGTTGGGGCGGCCTCCTTGGGCAGACGGCCTGCTCTCTGGCCTGGTTGTCAGATTTTTTCAAAGTCTGACGCCTGCCCGAAATATTTCAAAGTCTGACGCCTGTCCGACAATTTTCAAAGTCCCACGCAGGCCCAAACATTTTCAAAGTCCCACGCCTGCCCGAACATTTTCAAAGTCTGACGCAGGCCCAAACATTTTCAAAGTCTCACGCCTGCCCGAAAATTTTCAAAGTCTGACGCAGGCCCAAACATTTTCAAAGTCCCACTCCTGCCCGAAAATTTTCAGTCTGACGCAGGCCCAAACATTTTCAAAGTCCCACGCCTTCCCTGAAAGATTTCAAAGTCCCACGCCTGCCCGAAAATTTTCAAAGTCTGACGCAGGCCCAAACATTTTCAAAGTCCCACGCCTGCCCGAAAATTTTCAAAGTCCCACGCCTGCCCAGAAATTTTCAAAGTCTGATGCAGGCCCAAACATTTTCAAAGTCTGACGCCTGTCCGAAAATTTTCAAAGTCCCACACTTGTCCAAAAATTTTCAGTCCCACGCCTGCCCGAAATTTTTCAAAGTCTCACGCCTGCCCGAAAATTTTCAAAGTCCAACGCCTTCCCGAAAATTTTCAAAGTCTGATGCAGGCCCCAACATTTTCAAAGTCTGACGCCTCTCTGAAAATGTTCAAAGTCCCACGCCTGTCTGAAAATTTTCAAAGTCTGACGCAGGCCCAAACATTTTCTAAGTCCCACGCCTGCCCGAAAATTTTCAGTCTGACGCAGGCCCAAACATTTTCAAAGTCCCAAGCCTTTCCGAAAAATTTCAAAGTCCCACTCCTGCCCGAAAATTTTCAAAGTCTGACGCAGGCCCAAACATTTTCAGTCTGACGCCTGTCCGACAATTTTCAAAGTCCCACGCCTGCCCAAACATTTTCAAAGTCTGACGCAGGCCCAAACATTTTCAAAGTCCCACTCCTGCCCGAAAATTTTCAAAGTCCCACACTTGTCCGAAAATTTTCAGTCTGACGCAGGCCCAAACATTTTCAAAGTCCCACGCCTGCCCGAAAATTTTCAAAGTCCCACGCCTGCCCGAAAATTTTCAGTCTGACGCAGGCCCAAACATTTTCAAAGTCCCACGCCTGCCCAAAAATTTTCAGTCTGACGCAGGCCCAAACATTTTCAAAGTCTGACGCCTGTCCGAAAATTTTCAAAGTCCAACGCCTGTCCGAAAATTTTCAGTCTGACGCAGGCCCAAACATTTTCAAAGTCTGACGCCTGTCCGAAAATTTTCAAAGTCCCAAGCCTGGCCGAAAAATTTCAAAGTCCGACGCAGGCCCAAACATTTTCAAAGTCTGATGCAGGCCCAAACATTTTCAAAGTCCCACGCCTGTCCGAAAATTTTCAAAGTCTGACGCAGGCCCAAACATTTTCAAAGTCTGACGCCTGGCCGAAAAATTTCAAAGTCCCACACCTGTCCGAAAATTTTCAAAGTCCCAAACTTGTCCGAAAATTTTCAAAGTCTGACGCAGGCCCAAACATTTTCAAAGTCTGACGCCTGTCCGAAAATTTTCAAAGTCCCAAGCCTGGCCGAAAAATTTCAAAGTCTGACGCAGGCCCAAACATTTTCAAAGTCTGATGCAGGCCCAAACATTTTCAAAGTCCCACGCCTGTCCGAAAATTTTCAAAGTCCAACGCCTGTCCGAAAATTTTCAAAGTCCCAAGCCTGTCCGAAAATTTTCAAAGTCTGACGCAGGCCCAAACATTTTCAAAGTCTGACGCCTGGCCGAAAATTTTCAAAGTCCGACGCAGGCCCAAACATTTTCAAAGTCTGACGCAGGCCCAAACATTTTCAAAGTCTGACGCCTGTCCGAAAATTTTCAAAGTCCCACACCTGTCCGAAAATTTTCAAAGTCCCAAACTTGTCCGAAAATTTTCAAAGTCTGACGCAGGCCCAAACATTTTCAAAGTCCCACGCCTTTCCGAAAATTTTCAAAGTCCCACTCCTGCCCGAAAATTTTCAAAGTCTGACGCAGGCCCAAACATTTTCAAAGTCTGACGCCTTTCCGAAAATTTTCAAAGTCCCACTCCTGCCCGAAAATTTTCAAAGTCTGACGCAGGCCCAAACATTTTCAAAGTCTGACGCCTGTCCGAAAATTTTCAAAGTCCCAAGCCTGGCCGAAAAATTTCAAAGTCCGACGCAGGCCCAAACATTTTCAAAGTCTGATGCAGGCCCAAACATTTTCAAAGTCCCACGCCTGTCCGAAAATTTTCAAAGTCCAACGCCTGTCCGAAAATTTTCAAAGTCTGACGCAGGCCCAAACATTTTCAAAGTCTGACGCCTGGCCGAAAATTTTCAAAGTCCGACGCAGGCCCAAACATTTTCAGTCTGACGCAGGCCCAAACATTTTCAAAGTCTGACGCCCGTCCGAAAATTTTCAAAGTCCCACACCTGTCCGAAAATTTTCAAAGTCCCAAACTTGTCCGAAAATTTTCAAAGTCTGTCGCAGGCCCAAACATTTTCAAAGTCTGACGCCTGGCCGAAAATTTTCAAAGTCCGACGCAGGCCCAAACATTTTCAAAGTCTGACGCAGGCCCAAACATTTTCAAAGTCCCACGCCTTTCCAAAAATTTTCAAAGTCCCACTCCTGCCCGAAAATTTTCAATGTCTGACGCAGGCCCAAACATTTTCAAAGTCTGACGCCTGTCCGAAAATTTTCAAAGTCCCAAGCCTGGCCGAAAAATTTCAAAGTCTGACGCAGGCCCAAACATTTTCAAAGTCTGATGCAGGCCCAAACATTTTCAAAGTCCCACGCCTGTCCGAAAATTTTCAAAGTCCAACGCCTGTCCGAAAATTTTCAAAGTCCCAAACTTGTCCGAAAATTTTCAAAGTCTGACGCAGGCCCAAACATTTTCAAAGTCTGACGCCTTTCCGAAAATTTTCAAAGTCCCACTCCTGCCCGAAAATGTTCAAAGTCTGACGCAGGCCCAAACATTTTCAAAGTCTGACGCCTGTCCGAAAATTTTCAAAGTCCCAAGCCTGGCCGAAAAATTTCAAAGTCCGACGCAGGCCCAAACATTTTCAAAGTCTGATGCAGGCCCAAACATTTTCAAAGTCTGACGCCTCTCCGAAAATTTTCAAAGTCCCACTCCTGCCCGAAAATTTTCAAAGTCTGACGCAGGCCCAAACATTTTCAAAGTCTGACGCCTGTCCGAAAATTTTCAAAGTCCCAAGCCTGTCCGAAAATTTTCAAAGTCTGACGCAGGCCCAAACATTTTCAAAGTCTGACGCCTGGCTGAAAATTTTCAAAGTCCCAAGCCTGTCCGAAAATTTTCAAAGTCTGACGCAGGCCCAAACATTTTCAAAGTCTGATGCAGGCCCAAACATTTTCAAAGTCCCACGCCTGTCCGAAAATTTTCAAAGTCCAACGCCTGTCCGAAAATTTTCAAAGTCCCAAACTTGTCCGAAAATTTTCAAAGTCTGACGCAGGCCCAAACATTTTCAAAGTCTGACGCCTTTCCGAAAATTTTCAAAGTCCCACTCCTGCCCGAAAATGTTCAAAGTCTGACGCAGGCCCAAACATTTTCAAAGTCTGACGCCTGTCCGAAAATTTTCAAAGTCCCAAGCCTGGCCGAAAAATTTCAAAGTCTGACGCAGGCCCAAACATTTTCAAAGTCTGATGCAGGCCCAAACATTTTCAAAGTCCCATGCCTGTCCGAAAATTTTCAAAGTCCCACTCCTGCCCGAAAATTTTCAAAGTCTGACGCAGGCCCAAACATTTTCAAAGTCTGACGCCTGTCCGAAAATTTTCAAAGTCCCATGCCTGTCCGAAAATTTTCAAAGTCCAACGCCTGTCCGAAAATTTTCAAAGTCCCAAGCCTGTCCGAAAATTTTCAAAGTCTGACGCAGGCCCAAACATTTTCAAAGTCTGACGCCTGGCCGAAAATTTTCAAAGTCCGACGCAGGCCCAAACATTTTCAAAGTCTGACGCAGGCCCAAACATTTTCAAAGTCTGACGCCTGTCCAAAAATTTTCAAAGTCCCAAGCCTGTCCGAAAATTTTCAAAGTCTGACGCAGGCCCAAACATTTTCAAAGTCTGACGCCTGGCCGAAAATTTTCAAAGTCCCATGCTGGCCAGAATTTTTTCTAAGTCTGACACCTGCCTGAAATATTTCAAAGTCCCATGCTGGCCAGAATTTTTTCTAAGTCTGACGCCTGGCCGAAAATTTTCAAAGTCCCATGCTGGCCAGAATTTTTTCTAAGTCTGATGCCTGGCTGAAATATTTCAAAGTCCCATGCTGGCCAGAATATTTTCTAAGTCTGATGCCTGGCTGAAAATTTTCAAAGTCCCATGGTGGCCAGAATTTTTTCAAAGTCTGACGCAGGCCCAAACATTTTCAAAGTCTGACGCCTGTCCAAAAATTTTCAAAGTCCCAAGCCTGTCCGAAAATTTTCAAAGTCTGACGCAGGCCCAAACATTTTCAAAGTCTGACGCCTGGCTGAAAATTTTCAAAGTCCCATGCTGGTCAGAATTTTTTCTAAGTCTGACGCCTGCCTGAAATATTTCAAAGTCCCAAGCAGGCCAGAATTTTTTCTAAGTCTGATGCCTGGCTGAAAATTTTCAAAGTCCCATGCAGGCCAGAATTTTTTCTAAGTCTGACGCCTGGCCGAAAATTTTCAAAGTCCCATGCAGGCCAGAATTTTTTCTAAGTCTGACTCCTGGCCGAAAATTTTCAAAGTCCCATGCTGGCCAGAATTTTTTCTAAGTCTGACACCTGCCTGAAATATTTCAAAGTCCCATGCAGGCCAGAATTTTTTCTAAGTCTGACACCTGCCTGAAATATTTCAAAGTCCCATGCTGGCCAGAATTTTTTCAAAGTCTGATGCCTGGCTGAAAATTTTCAAAGTCCCATGCTGGCCAGAATTTTTTCTAAGTCTGACACCTGCCTGAAATATTTCAAAGTCCCATGCTGGCCAGAATTTTTTCTAAGTCTGATGCCTGGCTGAAAATTTTCAAAGTCCCATGCTGGCCAGAATTTTTTCAAAGTCCCATGCTGGCCAGAATTTTTTCTAAGTCTGATACCTGGCTGAAAATTTTCAAAGTCCCATGCTGGCCAGAATTTTTTCTAAGTCTGACACCTGCCTGAAATATTTCAAAGTCCCATGCTGGCCAGAATTTTTTCTAAGTCTGATGCCTGGCCGAAAATTTTCAAAGTCCCATGCTGTCCAGAATTTTTTCAAAGTCCCAAGCCTGGCCGAAAATTTTCAAAGTCCGACGCAGGGCCAAACATTTTCAAAGTCCCACGCCTGTCCGAAAATTTTCAAAGTCCCACGCTTGTCCAAAAATTTTCAAAGTCCCACACTTGTCCAAAAATTTTCAAAGTCTGACGCAGGCCCAAACATTTTCAGTCTGATGCAGGCCCAAACATTTTCAAAGTCCCACGCCTGTCCAAAAATTTTCAAAGTCCCAAGCCTGGCCGAAAATCTTCAGTCTCACGCCTGTCCGAACATTTTCAAAGTCCCACATCAATCTTTTCAATAGCCTGGATTAAAAGGGTTGCAGTACCGCCGGCCACCATTGGGGGGCGCTGCAGATAGGGCACCCGGTTCCCTATCTGGGGACCTTTCCACCTAAACCGCAAAATGGAGTTGTCACGATTTCAGAAGGGAGCAATTTCAGACGAGGCACCTCCAGGGCCGAACAAGGGAGGCTCACCAGACTTATGTCCGACAAAGAGGAGGGTTGGGGCGGCCTCCTTGGGCAGCCGGCCTGCTCTCTGGCCAGGTTGTGAGATTTTTTCAAAGTCTGACGCCTGCCTGAAATATTTCAAAGTCCCACACCATTCATTTCAATAGCCTGGGTCACCAGGCCCGAAAATTTTCAAAGTCCAACGCCTGTCCGAAAATTTTCAGTCCCAAGCCTGGCCGAAAAATTTCAAAGTCCGACGCAGGCCCAAACATTTTCAGTCTGATGCAGGCCCAAACATTTTCAAAGTCCCACGCCTGTCCGAAAATTTTCAAAGTCCAACGCCTGTCCGAAAATTTTCAAAGTCCCAAGCCTGGCCGAAAAATTTCAAAGTCCGACGCAGGCCCAAACATTTTCAAAGTCCCACGCCTTTCCGAAAATTTTCAAAGTCCCACTCCTGCCTGAAAATTTTCAGTCTGACGCAGGCCCAAACATTTTCAAAGTCCAACGCCTGCCCGAAAATTTTCAAAGTCCCATGCTGGCCAGAATTTTTTCTAAGTCTGATGCCTGGCTGAAATATTTCAAAGTCCCATGCTGGCCAGAATTTTTTTCTAAGTCTGACGCCTGGCCGAAAATTTTCAAAGTCCCATGCTGTCCAGAATTTTTTCAAAGTCCCATGCTGGACAGAATTTTTTCTAAGTCTGACGCTTTGCCAAAAATTTTCAAAGTCCCATGCAGGCCAGAATTTTTTCTAAGTCTGACGCCTGGCCGAAAATTTTCAAAGTCCCATGCTGGCCAAAATTTTTTCAAAGTCCCATGCTGGACAGAATTTTTTCTAAGTCTGACGCCTGCCTGAAATATTTCAAAGTCCCAAGCAGGCCAGAATTTTTTCTAAGTCTGACGCTTGGCCAAAAATTTTCAAAGTCCCATGCTGGACAGAATTTTTTCTAAGTCCCATGCTGGCCAGAATTTTTTCAAAGTCCCATGCTGGCCAGAATTTTTTCAAAGTCCCATGCTGGCCAGAATTTTTTCTAAGTCTGACGCCTGGCCGAAAATTTTCAAAGTCCCATGCAGGCCAGAATTTTTTCTAAGTCTGACTCCTGGCCGAAAATTTTCAAAGTCCCATGCTGGCCAGAATTTTTTCTAAGTCTGACACCTGCCTGAAATATTTCAAAGTCCCATGCAGGCCAGAATTTTTTCTAAGTCTGACACCTGCCTGAAATATTTCAAAGTCCCATGCTGGCCAGAATTTTTTCTAAGTCTGACGCCTGCCCGAAAATTTTCAAAGTCCCATGCTGGCCAGAATTTTTTTCTAAGTCTGATGCCTGGCTGAAAATTTTCAAAGTCCCATGCTGGCCAGAATTTTTTCTAAGTCTGACGCCTGCCTGAAATATTTCAAAGTCCGAAGCAGGCCAGAATTTTTTCTAAGTCTGACTCCTGGCCGAAAATTTTCAAAGTCCCATGCTGGCCAGAATTTTTTCTAAGTCTGACACCTGCCTGAAATATTTCAAAGTCCCATGCAGGCCAGAATTTTTTCTAAGTCTGACACCTGCCTGAAATATTTCAAAGTCCCATGCTGGCCAGAATTTTTTCTAAGTCTGATGCCTGGCTGAAAATTTTCAAAGTCCCATGCTGGCCAGAATTTTTTCAAAGTCCCATGCTGGCCAGAATTTTTTCTAAGTCTGATGCCTGGCTGAAAATTTTCAAAGTCCCATGCTGGCCAGAATTTTTTCAAAGTCCCATGCTGGCCAGAATTTTTTCTAAGTCTGACGCCTGCCTGAAATATTTCAAAGTCCCAAGCAGGCCAGAATTTTTTCTAAGTCTGACGCTTGGCCAAAAATTTTCAAAGTCCCATGCTGGCCAGAATATTTTCTAAGTCTGACGCCTGCCTGAAATATTTCAAAGTCCCAAGCAGGCCAGAATTGTTTCTATGTCTGACGCTTTGCCAAAAATTTTCAAAGTCCCATGCTGGCCAGAATTTTTTCTAAGTCTGACACCTGCCTGAAATATTTCAAAGTCCCATGCTGGCCAGATTTTTTTCAAAGTCCCATGCTGGCCAGAATATTTTCTAAGTCTGACGCCTGCCTGAAATATTTCAAAGTCCAAAGCAGGTCAGAATTTTTTCTAAGTCTGTCGCTTGGCCAAAAATTTTCAAAGTCCCATGCTGGACAGAATTTTTTCTAAGTCTGACACCTGCCTGAAATATTTCAAAGTCCCATGCTGGCCAGAATTTTTTCTAAGTCTGACGCCTGGCCGAAAATTTTCAAAGTCCCATGCTGTCCAGAATTTTTTCAAAGTCCCATGCTGGACAGAATTTTTTCTAAGTCTGACGCTTTGCCAAAAATTTTCAAAGTCCCATGCAGGCCAGAATTTTTTCTAAGTCTGACGCCTGGCCGAAAATTTTCAAAGTCCCATGCTGGCCAGAATTTTTTCAAAGTCCCATGCTGGACAGAATTTTTTCTAAGTCTGACGCCTGCCTGAAATATTTCAAAGTCCCAAGCAGGCCAGAATTTTTTCTAAGTCTGACTCCTGGCCGAAAATTTTCAAAGTCCCATGCTGGCCAGAATTTTTTCTAAGTCTGACACCTGCCTGAAATATTTCAAAGTCCCATGCTGGCCAGAATTTTTTCTAAGTCTGACGCCTGGCCGAAAATTTTCAAAGTCCCATGCTGGCCAGAATTTTTTCAAAGTCCCATGCTGGCCAGAATTTTTTCAAAGTCCCATGCTGGCCAGAATTTTTTCTAAGTCTGACGCCTGCCTGAAATATTTCAAAGTCCCAAGCAGGCCAGAATTTTTTCTATGTCTGACGCTTTGCCAAAAATTTTCAAAGTCCCATGCTGGCCAGAATTTTTTCAAAGTCCCATGCTGGCCAGAATTTTTTCAAAGTCCCATGCTGGCCAGAATTTTTTCAAAGTCCCATGCTGGCCAGAATATTTTCTAAGTCTGACGCCTGCCTGAAATATTTCAAAGTCCCAAGCAGGCCAGAATTTTTTCTAAGTCTGACACCTGCCTGAAATATTTCAAAGTCCCATGCAGGCCAGAATTTTTTCTAAGTCTGACGCCTGGCCGAAAATTTTCAAAGTCCCACGCCTGTCCAAAAATTTTCAAAGTCCCACTCCTGCCCGAAAATTTTCAAAGTCCCACGCCTGTCCGAAAATTTTCAAAGTCTGACGCAGGCCCACAGATTTTCAAAGTCTGACGCCTGTCCGAAAATTTTCAAAGTCTGATGCAGGCCCAAACATTTTCAAAGTCTGATGCAGGCCCAAACATTTTCAAAGTCCCACGCTTGTCCGAAAATTTTCAAAGTCTGACGCAGGCCCAAACATTTTCAAAGTCTGACGCCTGTCCGAAAATTTTCAAAGTCCCAAACTTGTCCGAAAATTTTCAAAGTCCCACGCTTGTCCGAAAATTTTCAAAGTCTGACGCAGGCCCAAACATTTTCAAAGTCTGACGCCTGTCGGAAAATGTTCAGTCCCAAGCCTGGCCGAAAAATTTCAAAGTCCCAAGCCTGGCCGAAAAATTTCAAAGTCCGACGCAGGCCCAAACATTTTCAAAGTCCGACGCAGGCCCAAACATTTTCAAAGTCTGACGCCTGTCCGAAAATTTTCAAAGTCCCAAACTTGTCCGAAAATTTTCAAAGTCCCACGCCTGCCCGAAAATTTTCAAAGTCTGACGCAGGCCCAAACATTTTCAAAGTCTGACGCCTGTCCAAAAATTTTCAAAGTCCCACGCCTGTCCGAAAATTTTCAAAGTCCCACTCCTGTCCGAAAATTTTCAAATTCCCACGCCTGTCCGAAAATTTTCAGTCTGACGCAGGCCCACAGATTTTCAAAGTCTGACGCCTGTCCGAAAATTTTCAAAGTCTGATGCAGGCCCAAACATTTTCAGTCTGATGCAGGCCCAAACATTTTCAAAGTCCCACGCTTGTCCGAAAATTTTCAAAGTCTGACGCAGGCCCAAACATTTTCAAAGTCTGACGCCTGTCGGAACATTTTCAAGGTCTGATGCAGGCCCAAACATTTTCAAAGTCTGACGCCTGTCCGAAAATTTTCAGTCCCAAGCCTGGCCGAAAAATTTCAAAGTCCGACGCAGGCCCAAACATTTTCAGTCTGATGCAGGCCCAAACATTTTCAAAGTCCCACGCCTGTCCGAAAATTTTCAAAGTCCAACGCCTGTCCGAAAATTTTCAGTCCCAAGCCTGGCCGAAAAATTTCAAAGCCCGACGCAGGCCCAAACATTTTCAAAGTCCGACGCAGGCCCAAACATTTTCAAAGTACCACGCTTGTCCGAAAATTTTCAGTCTGACGCAGGCCCAAACATTTTCAAAGTCTGACGCCTGTCCGAAAATTTTCAAAGTCCAACGCCTGTCCGAAAATTTTCAAAGTCCCAAACTTGTCCGAAAATTTTCAAAGTCTGACGCAGGCCCAAACATTTTCAAAGTCCCACGCCTTTCCGAAAATTTTCAAAGTCCCACTCCTGCCCGAAAATTTTCAAAGTCTGACGCAGGCCCAAACATTTTCAAAGTCTGACGCCTGTCCGAAAATTTTCAAAGTCTGACGCCTGTCCGAAAATTTTCAAAGTCCGACGCAGGCCCAAACATTTTCAGTCTGACGCAGGCCCAAACATTTTCAAAGTCTGACGCCTGTCCGAAAATTTTCAAAGTCCCAAACTTGTCCGAAAATTTTCAAAGTCTGACGCCTTTCCGAAAATTTTCAAAGTCCCACTCCTGCCCGAAAATTTTCAAAGTCTGACGCAGGCCCAAACATTTTCAAAGTCTGACGCCTGTCCGAAAATTTTCAAAGTCCCAAGCCTGGCCGAAAAATTTCAAAGTCCGACGCAGGCCCAAACATTTTCAAAGTCTGATGCAGGCCCAAACATTTTCAAAGTCCCACGCCTGTCCGAAAATTTTCAAAGTCCAACGCCTGTCCGAAAATTTTCAAAGTCCCACACCAATCTTTTCAATAGCCTGGATTAAAAGGGTTGCAGTACCGCCGGCCACCATTGGGGGGCGCTGCAGATAGGGCACCCGGTTCCCTATCTGGGGACCTTTCCACCTAAACCGCAAAATGGAGTTGTCACGATTTCAGAAGGGAGCAATTTCAGACGAGGCACCTCCAGGGCCGAACAAGGGAGGCTCACCAGACTTATGTCCGACAAAGAGGAGGGTTGGGGCGGCCTCCTTGGGCAGCCGGCCTGCTCTCTGGCCTGGTTGTGAGATTTTTTCAAAGTCTGATTCCTGCCTGAAATATTTCAAAGTCCCACACCATTCATTTCAATAGCCTGGGTCACCAGGCCCGAAAATTTTCAAAGTCCAACGCCTGTCCGAAAATTTTCAGTCCCAAGCCTGGCCGAAAAATGTCAAAGTCTGACGCAGGCCCAAACATTTTCAAAGTCCAACGCCTGTCCGAAAATTTTCAAAGTCCCAAGCCTGGCCGAAAAATTTCAAAGTCCGACGCAGGCCCAAACATTTTCAAAGTCTGACGCAGGCCCAAACATTTTCAAAGTCTGACGCCTGTCCGAAAATTTTCAAAGTCCAACGCCTGTCCGAAAATTTTCAAAGTCCCAAACTTGTCCGAAAATTTTCAAAGTCTGACGCAGGCCCAAACATTTTCAAAGTCTGATGCAGGCCCAAACATTTTCAAAGTCTGATGCAGGCCCAAACATTTTCAAAGTCCCACGCCTGTCCGAAAATTTTCAAAGTCCAACGCCTGTCCGAAAATTTTCAAAGTCCCACACCAATCTTTTCAATAGCCTGGATTAAAAGGGTTGCAGTACCGCCGGCCACCATTGGGGGGCGCTGCAGATAGGGCACCCGGTTCCCTATCTGGGGACCTTTCCACCTAAACCGCAAAATGGAGTTGTCACGATTTCAGAAGGGAGCAATTTCAGACGAGGCACCTCCAGGGCCGAACAAGGGAGGCTCACCAGACTTATGTCCGACAAAGAGGAGGGTTGGGGCGGCCTCCTTGGGCAGCCGGCCTGCTCTCTGGCCTGGTTGTGAGATTTTTTCAAAGTCTGATTCCTGCCTGAAATATTTCAAAGTCCCACACCATTCATTTCAATAGCCTGGGTCACCAGGCCCGAAAATTTTCAAAGTCCAACGCCTGTCCGAAAATTTTCAGTCCCAAGCCTGGCCGAAAAATGTCAAAGTCTGACGCAGGCCCAAACATTTTCAAAGTCCAACGCCTGTCCGAAAATTTTCAAAGTCCCAAGCCTGGCCGAAAAATTTCAAAGTCCGACGCAGGCCCAAACATTTTCAAAGTCTGATGCAGGCCCAAACATTTTCAAAGTCCAACGCCTGTCCGAAAATTTTCAAAGTCTGACGCAGGCCCAAACATTTTCAAAGTCTGACGCCTGTCCGAAAATTTTCAAAGTCCAACGCCTGTCCGAAAATTTTCAAAGTCCCAAACTTGTCCGAAAATTTTCAAAGTCTGACGCAGGCCCAAACATTTTCAAAGTCCCACGCCTTTCCGAAAATTTTCAAAGTCCCACTCCTGCCCGAAAATTTTCAGTCTGACGCAGGCCCAAACATTTTCAAAGTCTGACGCCTGTCCGAAAATTTTCAAAGTCTGACGCCTGGCCGAAAATTTTCAAAGTCCGACGCAGGCCCAAACATTTTCAGTCTGACGCAGGCCCAAACATTTTCAAAGTCTGACGCCTGTCCGAAAATTTTCAAAGTCCCAAACTTGTCCGAAAATTTTCAAAGTCTGACGCCTTTCCGAAAATTTTCAAAGTCCCACTCCTGCCCGAAAATTTTCAAAGTCTGACGCAGGCCCAAACATTTTCAAAGTCTGACGCCTGTCCGAAAATTTTCAAAGTCCCAAGCCTGGCCGAAAAATTTCAAAGTCCGACGCAGGCCCAAACATTTTCAAAGTCCAACGCCTGTCCGAAAATTTTCAAAGTCCCAAGCCTGTCCGAAAATTTTCAAAGTCTGACGCAGGCCCAAACATTTTCAAAGTCTGACGCCTGGCCGAAAATTTTCAAAGTCCGACGCAGGCCCAAACATTTTCAAAGTCTGACGCAGGCCCAAACATTTTCAAAGTCTGACGCCTTTCCGAAAATTTTCAAAGTCCCACTCCTGCCCGAAAATTTTCAAAGTCTGACGCAGGCCCAAACATTTTCAAAGTCTGACGCCTGTCCGAAAATTTTCAAAGTCCCAAGCCTGGCCGAAAAATTTCAAAGTCCGACGCAGGCCCAAACATTTTCAAAGTCCCACGCCTGTCCGAAAATTTTCAAAGTCCAACGCCTATCCGAAAATTTTCAAAGTCCCAAGCCTGTCCGAAAATTTTCAAAGTCTGACGCAGGCCCAAACATTTTCAAAGTCTGACGCCTGGCCGAAAATTTTCAAAGTCCGACGCAGGCCCAAACATTTTCAAAGTCTGACGCAGGCCCAAACATTTTCAAAGTCTGACGCCTGTCCGAAAATGTTCAAAGTCCCACACCTGTCCGAAAATTTTCAAAGTCTGACGCAGGCCCAAACATTTTCAAAGTCCCACGCCTTTCCGAAAATTTTCAAAGTCCCACTCCTGCCCGAAAATTTTCAAAGTCTGACGCAGGCCCAAACATTTTCAAAGTCTGACGCCTGTCCAAAAATTTTCAAAGTCCCAAGCCTGGCCGAAAAATTTCAAAGTCCGACGCAGGCCCAAACATTTTCAAAGTCTGATGCAGGCCCAAACATTTTCAAAGTCCCACGCCTGTCCGAAAATTTTCAAAGTCCAACGCCTGTCCGAAAATTTTCAAAGTCCCAAGCCTGCCCGAAAATTTTCAAAGTCTGACGCAGTCCCAAACATTTTCAAAGTCTGACGCCTGGCCGAAAATTTTCAAAGTCCCATGCTGGCCAGAATTTTTTCAAAGTCTGATGCCTGGCTGAAAATTTTCAAAGTCCCATGCTGGCCAGAATTTTTTCTAAGTCTGATGCCTGGCTGAAAATTTTCAAAGTCCCATGCTGGCCAGAATTTTTTCAAAGTCCCATGCTGGCCAGAATTTTTTCTATGTCTGACGCCTGCCTGAAATATTTCAAAGTCCCAAGCAGGCCAGAATTGTTTCTATGTCTGACGCTTTGCCAAAAATTTTCAAAGTCCCATGCTGGCCAGAATTTTTTCAAAGTCCCAAGCAGGCCAGAATTTTTTCTATGTCTGACGCCTGCCTGAAATATTTCAAAGTCCCAAGCAGGCCAGAATTGTTTCTATGTCTGACGCTTTGCCAAAAATTTTCAAAGTCCCATGCTGGCCAGAATTTTTTCTAAGTCTGACACCTGCCTGAAATATTTCAAAGTCCCATGCTGGCCAGATTTTTTTCAAAGTCCCATGCTGGCCAGAATTTTTTCAAAGTCCCATGCTGGCCAGAATATTTTCTAAGTCTGACGCCTGCCGGAAATATTTCAAAGTCCAAAGCAGGCCAGAATTTTTTCTATGTCTGACGCCTGCCTGAAATATTTCAAAGTCCCAAGCAGGCCAGAATTGTTTCTATGTCTGACGCTTTGCCAAAAATTTTCAAAGTCCCATGCTGGCCAGAATTTTTTCTAAGTCTGACACCTGCCTGAAATATTTCAAAGTCCCATGCTGGCCAGATTTTTTTCAAAGTCCCATGCTGGCCAGAATTTTTTCAAAGTCCCATGCTGGCCAGAATTTTTTCTAAGTCTGACACCTGCCTGAAATATTTCAAAGTCCCATGCTGGCCAGAATTTTTTCTAAGTCTGATGCCTGGCTGAAATATTTCAAAGTCCCATGCTGGCCAGAATTTTTTTCTAAGTCTGACGCCTGGCCGAAAATTTTCAAAGTCCCATGCTGTCCAGAATTTTTTCAAAGTCCCATGCTGGACAGAATTTTTTCTAAGTCTGACGCTTTGCCAAAAAATTTCAAAGTCCCATGCAGGCCAGAATTTTTTCTAAGTCTGACGCCTGGCCGAAAATTTTCAAAGTCCCATGCTGGACAGAATTTTTTCAAAGTCCCATGCTGGACAGAATTTTTTCTAAGTCTGACACCTGCCTGAAATATTTCAAAGTCCCATGCTGGCCAGAATTTTTTCTAAGTCTGACGCCTGGCCGAAAATTTTCAAAGTCCCATGCTGGCCAGAATTTTTTCAAAGTCCCATGCTGGCCAGAATTTTTTCAAAGTCCCATGCTGGCCAGAATATTTTCAAAGTCCCATGCTGGCCAGAATTTTTTCAAAGTCCCATGCTGGCCAGAATATTTTCTAAGTCTGACGCCTGCCTGAAATATTTCAAAGTCCCATGCTGGCCAGAATTTTTTCTAAGTCTGACGCCTGGCCGAAAATTTTCAAAGTCCCATGCTGGCCAGAATTTTTTCAAAGTCCCATGCTGGCCAGAATTTTTTCAAAGTCCCATGCTGGCCAGAATATTTTCAAAGTCCCATGCTGGCCAGAATTTTTTCAAAGTCCCATGCTGGCCAGAATATTTTCTAAGTCTGACGCCTGCCTGAAATATTTCAAAGTCCCAAGCAGGCCAGAATTTTTTCTAAGTCTGACACCTGCCTGAAATATTTCAAAGTCCCATGCTGGCCAGAATTTTTTCTAAGTCTGACGCCTGGCCGAAAATTTTCAAAGTCCCATGCTGGCCAGAATTTTTTCAAAGTCCCATGTTGGCCAGAATTTTTTCAAAGTCCCATGCTGGCCAGAATATTTTCTAAGTCTGACGCCTGCCTGAAATATTTCAAAGTCCCATGCTGGCCAGAATTTTTTCAAAGTCCCATGCTGGCCAGAATTTTTTCTAAGTCTGACGCTTTGCCAAAAATTTTCAAAGTCCCATGCTGGCCAGAATTTTTTCTAAGTCTGATGCCTGGCCGAAAATTTTCAAAGTCCCATGCTGGCCAGAATTTTTTCAAAGTCCCATGCTGGCCAGAATTTTTTCAAAGTCCCATGCTGGCCAGAATTTTTTCTAAGTCTGACGCTTGGCCAAAAATTTTCAAAGTCCCATGCTAGCCAGAATTTTTTCAAAGTCCCATGCTGGCCAGAATTTTTTCAAAGTCCCATGCTGGCCAGAATTTTTTTCTAAGTCTGATGCCTAGCTGGAAATTTTCAAAGTCCCATGCTGGCCAGAATTTTTTCAAAGTCCCATGCTGGCCAGAATTTTTTCAAAGTCCCATGCTGGCCAGAATTTTTTCTAAGTCTGACGCCTGCCTGAAATATTTCAAAGTCCCAAGCAGGCCAGAATTTTTTCTAAGTCTGACGCTTGGCCAAAAATTTTCAAAGTCCCATGCTGGCCAGAATTTTTTTCTAAGTCTGACGCCTGCCTGAAATATTTCAAAGTCCCAAGCAGGCCAGAATTTTTTCTAAGTCTGACGCTTGGCCAAAAATTTTCAAAGTCCCATGCTAGCCAGAATTTTTTCAAAGTCCCATGCTGGCCAGAATTTTTTCAAAGTCCCAAGCAGGCCAGAATTTTTTCTAAGTCTGACGCTTGGCCAAAAATTTTCAAAGTCCCATGCTAGCCAGAATTTTTTCAAAGTCCCATGCTGGCCAGAATTTTTTCAAAGTCCCATGCTGGCCAGAATTTTTTTCTAAGTCTGATGCCTGGCTGAAAATTTTCAAAGTCCCATGCTGGCCAGAATTTTTTCTAAGTCTGACGCCTGGCCGAACATTTTCAAAGTCCCATGCTGGCCAGAATTTTTTCAAAGTCCCATGCTGGCCAGAATTTTTTCAAAGTCCCATGCTGGCCAGAATATTTTCTAAGTCTGACGCCTGCCTGAAATATTTCAAAGTCCCAAGCAGGCCAGAATTTTTTCTAAGTCTGACGCTTGGCCAAAAATTTTCAAAGTCCCATGCTAGCCAGAATTTTTTCAAAGTCCCATGCAGGCCAGAATTTTTTCTAAGTCTGACGCCTGGCCGAAAATTTTCAAAGTCCCACGCCTGTCCAAAAATTTTCAAAGTCCAACGCCTGTCCGAAAATTTTCAAAGTCTGACGCAGGCCCAAACATTTTCAAAGTCTGACGCCTGTCCGAAAATTTTCAAAGTCCCAAGCCTGGCCGAAAATTTTCAAAGTCTGACGCAGGCCCAAACATTTTCAAAGTCTGACGCCTGTCGGAAAATTTTCAAAGTCCCACACCTGTCCGAAAATTTTCAAAGTCCCAAACTTGTCCGAAAATTTTCAGTCTGACGCAGGCCCACAGATTTTCAAAGTCTGATGCAGGCCCAAACATTTTCAAAGTCCCACGCTTGTCCGAAAATTTTCAGTCTGACGCAGGCCCAAACATTTTCAAAGTCTGACGCCTGTCCGAAAATTTTCAGTCCCAAGCCTGGCCGAAAAATTTCAAAGTCCGACGCAGGCCCAAACATTTTCAGTCTGATGCAGGCCCAAACATTTTCAAAGTCCCACGCCTGTCCGAAAATTTTCAAAGTCCAACGCCTGTCCGAAAATTTTCAAAGTCCCAAGCCTGGCCGAAAAATTTCAAAGTCCGACGCAGGCCCAAACATTTTCAAAGTCCAACGCCTGTCCGAAAATTTTCAAAGTCCAACGCCTGTCCGAAAATTTTCAAAGTCCCAAGCCTGGCCGAAAAATTTCAAAGTCCGACGCAGGCCCAAACATTTTCAAAGTCCAACGCCTGTCCGAAAATTTTCAAAGTCCCAAGCCTGGCCGAAAAATTTCAAAGTCCAACGCAGGCCCAAACATTTTCAGTCTGACGCAGGCCCAAACATTTTCAAAGTCTGACGCCTGTCCGAAAATTTTCAAAGTCCAACGCCTGTCCGAAAATTTTCAAAGTCTGACGCAGGCCCAAACATTTTCAAAGTCTGACGCCTGTCCGAAAATTTTCAAAGTCCCAAGCCTGGCCGAAAATTTTCAAAGTCTGACGCAGGCCCAAACATTTTCAAAGTCTGACGCCTGGCCGAAAATTTTCAAAGTCCGACGCAGGCCCAAACATTTTCAGTCTGACGCAGGCCCAAACATTTTCAAAGTCTGACGCCCGTCCGAAAATTTTCAAAGTCCCACACCTGTCCGAAAATTTTCAAAGTCCCAAACTTGTCCGAAAATTTTCAAAGTCTGACGCAGGCCCAAACATTTTCACTGACGCCTGGCCGAAAATTTTCAAAGTCCGACGCAGGCCCAAACATTTTCAAAGTCTGACGCAGGCCCAAACATTTTCAAAGTCAAAAGCCTTTCCGAAAATTTTCAAAGTCCCACTCCTGCCCGAAAATTTTCAAAGTCTGACGCAGGCCCAAACATTTTCAAAGTCCAACGCCTGTCCGAAAATTTTCAAAGTCCCAAGCCTGTCCGAAAATTTTCAAAGTCTGACGCAGGCCCAAACATTTTCAGTCTGACGCCTGGCCGAAAATTTTCAAAGTCCGACGCAGGCCCAAACATTTTCAAAGTCTGACGCCTGTCCGAAAATTTTCAAAGTCCCACACCTGTCCGAAAATTTTCAAAGTCCCAAACTTGTCCGAAAATTTTCAAAGTTTGACGCAGGCCCAAACATTTTCAAAGTCCCACGCCTTTCCGAAAATTTTCAAAGTCCCACTCCTGCCCGAAAATTTTCAAAGTCTGACGCAGGCCCAAACATTTTCAAAGTCTGACGCCTGGCCGAAAATTTTCAAAGTCCCATGCTGGCCAGAATATTTTCAAAGTCCCATGCTGGCCAGAATTTTTTCAAAGTCCCATGCTGGCCAGAATATTTTCTAAGTCTGACGCCTGCCTGAAATATTTCAAAGTCCCATGCTGGCCAGAATTTTTTCTAAGTCTGACGCCTGGCCGAAAATTTTCAAAGTCCCATGCTGGCCAGAATTTTTTCAAAGTCCCATGCTGGCCAGAATTTTTTCAAAGTCCCATGCTGGCCAGAATATTTTCTAAGTCTGACGCCTGCCTGAAATATTTCAAAGTCCCATGCTGGCCAGAATTTTTTCTAAGTCTGACGCCTTTCCGAAAATTTTCAAAGTCCCACTCCTGCCCGAAAATTTTCAAAGTCTGACGCAGGCCCAAACATTTTCAAAGTCTGACGCCTGTCCGAAAATTTTCAAAGTCCCAAGCCTGGCCGAAAAATTTCAAAGTCCGACGCAGGCCCAAACATTTTCAAAGTCCAACGCCTGTCCGAAAATTTTCAAAGTCCCAAGCCTGTCCGAAAATTTTCAAAGTCTGACGCAGGCCCAAACATTTTCAAAGTCTGACGCCTGGCCGAAAATTTTCAAAGTCCCACACCTGGCCGAAAATTTTCAAAGTCCCAAACTTGTCCGAAAATTTTCAAAGTCTGACGCAGGCCCAAACATTTTCAAAGTCTGACGCCTGGCCGAAAATTTTCAAAGTCCGACGCAGGCCCAAACATTTTCAAAGTCTGACGCAGGCCCAAACATTTTCAAAGTCTGACGCCTTTCCGAAAATTTTCAAAGTCCCACTCCTGCCCGAAAATTTTCAAAGTCTGACGCAGGCCCAAACATTTTCAAAGTCTGACGCCTGTCCGAAAATTTTCAAAGTCCCAAGCCTGGCCGAAAAATTTCAAAGTCCGACGCAGGCCCAAACATTTTCAAAGTCCCACGCCTGTCCGAAAATTTTCAAAGTCCAACGCCTATCCGAAAATTTTCAAAGTCCCAAGCCTGTCCGAAAATTTTCAAAGTCTGACGCAGGCCCAAACATTTTCAAAGTCTGACGCCTGGCCGAAAATGTTCAAAGTCCGACGCAGGCCCAAACATTTTCAAAGTCTGACGCAGGCCCAAACATTTTCAAAGTCCCACGCCTTTCCGAAAATTTTCAAAGTCCCACTCCTGCCCGAAAATTTTCAAAGTCTGACGCAGGCCCAAACATTTTCAAAGTCTGACGCCTGTCCAAAAATTTTCAAAGTCCCAAGCCTGGCCGAAAAATTTCAAAGTCCGACGCAGGCCCAAACATTTTCAAAGTCTGATGCAGGCCCAAACATTTTCAAAGTCCCACGCCTGTCCGAAAATTTTCAAAGTCCAACGCCTGTCCGAAAATTTTCAAAGTCCCAAGCCTGCCCGAAAATTTTCAAAGTCTGACGCAGTCCCAAACATTTTCAAAGTCTGACGCCTGGCCGAAAATTTTCAAAGTCCCATGCTGGCCAGAATTTTTTCAAAGTCTGATGCCTGGCTGAAAATTTTCAAAGTCCCATGCTGGCCAGAATTTTTTCTAAGTCTGATGCCTGGCTGAAAATTTTCAAAGTCCCATGCTGGCCAGAATTTTTTCAAAGTCCCATGCTGGCCAGAATTTTTTCTATGTCTGACGCCTGCCTGAAATATTTCAAAGTCCCAAGCAGGCCAGAATTGTTTCTATGTCTGACGCTTTGCCAAAAATTTTCAAAGTCCCATGCTGGCCAGAATTTTTTCAAAGTCCCAAGCAGGCCAGAATTTTTTCTATGTCTGACGCCTGCCTGAAATATTTCAAAGTCCCAAGCAGGCCAGAATTGTTTCTATGTCTGACGCTTTGCCAAAAATTTTCAAAGTCCCATGCTGGCCAGAATTTTTTCTAAGTCTGACACCTGCCTGAAATATTTCAAAGTCCCATGCTGGCCAGATTTTTTTCAAAGTCCCATGCTGGCCAGAATTTTTTCAAAGTCCCATGCTGGCCAGAATATTTTCTAAGTCTGACGCCTGCCGGAAATATTTCAAAGTCCAAAGCAGGCCAGAATTTTTTCTATGTCTGACGCCTGCCTGAAATATTTCAAAGTCCCAAGCAGGCCAGAATTGTTTCTATGTCTGACGCTTTGCCAAAAATTTTCAAAGTCCCATGCTGGCCAGAATTTTTTCTAAGTCTGACACCTGCCTGAAATATTTCAAAGTCCCATGCTGGCCAGATTTTTTTCAAAGTCACATGCTGGCCAGAATTTTTTCAAAGTCCCATGCTGGCCAGAATTTTTTCTAAGTCTGACACCTGCCTGAAATATTTCAAAGTCCCATGCTGGCCAGAATTTTTTCTAAGTCTGATGCCTGGCTGAAATATTTCAAAGTCCCATGCTGGCCAGAATTTTTTTCTAAGTCTGACGCCTGGCCGAAAATTTTCAAAGTCCCATGCTGTCCAGAATTTTTTCAAAGTCCCATGCTGGACAGAATTTTTTCTAAGTCTGACGCTTTGCCAAAAAATTTCAAAGTCCCATGCAGGCCAGAATTTTTTCTAAGTCTGACGCCTGGCCGAAAATTTTCAAAGTCCCATGCTGGACAGAATTTTTTCAAAGTCCCATGCTGGACAGAATTTTTTCTAAGTCTGACACCTGCCTGAAATATTTCAAAGTCCCATGCTGGCCAGAATTTTTTCTAAGTCTGACGCCTGGCCGAAAATTTTCAAAGTCCCATGCTGGCCAGAATTTTTTCAAAGTCCCATGCTGGCCAGAATTTTTTCAAAGTCCCATGCTGGCCAGAATATTTTCAAAGTCCCATGCTGGCCAGAATTTTTTCAAAGTCCCATGCTGGCCAGAATATTTTCTAAGTCTGACGCCTGCCTGAAATATTTCAAAGTCCCATGCTGGCCAGAATTTTTTCTAAGTCTGACGCCTGGCCGAAAATTTTCAAAGTCCCATGCTGGCCAGAATTTTTTCAAAGTCCCATGCTGGCCAGAATTTTTTCAAAGTCCCATGCTGGCCAGAATATTTTCAAAGTCCCATGCTGGCCAGAATTTTTTCAAAGTCCCATGCTGGCCAGAATATTTTCTAAGTCTGACGCCTGCCTGAAATATTTCAAAGTCCCAAGCAGGCCAGAATTTTTTCTAAGTCTGACACCTGCCTGAAATATTTCAAAGTCCCATGCTGGCCAGAATTTTTTCTAAGTCTGACGCCTGGCCGAAAATTTTCAAAGTCCCATGCTGGCCAGAATTTTTTCAAAGTCCCATGTTGGCCAGAATTTTTTCAAAGTCCCATGCTGGCCAGAATATTTTCTAAGTCTGACGCCTGCCTGAAATATTTCAAAGTCCCATGCTGGCCAGAATTTTTTCAAAGTCCCATGCTGGCCAGAATTTTTTCTAAGTCTGACGCTTTGCCAAAAATTTTCAAAGTCCCATGCTGGCCAGAATTTTTTCTAAGTCTGATGCCTGGCCGAAAATTTTCAAAGTCCCATGCTGGCCAGAATTTTTTCAAAGTCCCATGCTGGCCAGAATTTTTTCAAAGTCCCATGCTGGCCAGAATTTTTTCTAAGTCTGACGCTTGGCCAAAAATTTTCAAAGTCCCATGCTAGCCAGAATTTTTTCAAAGTCCCATGCTGGCCAGAATTTTTTCAAAGTCCCATGCTGGCCAGAATTTTTTTCTAAGTCTGATGCCTAGCTGGAAATTTTCAAAGTCCCATGCTGGCCAGAATTTTTTCAAAGTCCCATGCTGGCCAGAATTTTTTCAAAGTCCCATGCTGGCCAGAATTTTTTCTAAGTCTGACGCCTGCCTGAAATATTTCAAAGTCCCAAGCAGGCCAGAATTTTTTCTAAGTCTGACGCTTGGCCAAAAATTTTCAAAGTCCCATGCTGGCCAGAATTTTTTTCTAAGTCTGACGCCTGCCTGAAATATTTCAAAGTCCCAAGCAGGCCAGAATTTTTTCTAAGTCTGACGCTTGGCCAAAAATTTTCAAAGTCCCATGCTAGCCAGAATTTTTTCAAAGTCCCATGCTAGCCAGAATTTTTTCAAAGTCCCATGCTGGCCAGAATTTTTTCAAAGTCCCATGCTGGCCAGAATTTTTTTCTAAGTCTGATGCCTAGCTGGAAATTTTCAAAGTCCCATGCTGGCCAGAATTTTTTCAAAGTCCCATGCTGGCCAGAATTTTTTCAAAGTCCCATGCTGGCCAGAATTTTTTCTAAGTCTGACGCCTGCCTGAAATATTTCAAAGTCCCAAGCAGGCCAGAATTTTTTCTAAGTCTGACGCTTGGCCAAAAATTTTCAAAGTCCCATGCTGGCCAGAATTTTTTTCTAAGTCTGACGCCTGCCTGAAATATTTCAAAGTCCCAAGCAGGCCAGAATTTTTTCTAAGTCTGACGCTTGGCCAAAAATTTTCAAAGTCCCATGCTAGCCAGAATTTTTTCAAAGTCCCATGCTGGCCAGAATTTTTTCAAAGTCCCAAGCAGGCCAGAATTTTTTCTAAGTCTGACGCTTGGCCAAAAATTTTCAAAGTCCCATGCTAGCCAGAATTTTTTCAAAGTCCCATGCTGGCCAGAATTTTTTCAAAGTCCCATGCTGGCCAGAATTTTTTTCTAAGTCTGATGCCTGGCTGAAAATTTTCAAAGTCCCATGCTGGCCAGAATTTTTTCTAAGTCTGACGCCTGGCCGAACATTTTCAAAGTCCCATGCTGGCCAGAATTTTTTCAAAGTCCCATGCTGGCCAGAATTTTTTCAAAGTCCCATGCTGGCCAGAATATTTTCTAAGTCTGACGCCTGCCTGAAATATTTCAAAGTCCCAAGCAGGCCAGAATTTTTTCTAAGTCTGACGCTTGGCCAAAAATTTTCAAAGTCCCATGCTAGCCAGAATTTTTTCAAAGTCCCATGCAGGCCAGAATTTTTTCTAAGTCTGACGCCTGGCCGAAAATTTTCAAAGTCCCACGCCTGTCCAAAAATTTTCAAAGTCCAACGCCTGTCCGAAAATTTTCAAAGTCTGACGCAGGCCCAAACATTTTCAAAGTCTGACGCCTGTCCGAAAATTTTCAAAGTCCCAAGCCTGGCCGAAAATTTTCAAAGTCTGACGCAGGCCCAAACATTTTCAAAGTCTGACGCCTGTCGGAAAATTTTCAAAGTCCCACACCTGTCCGAAAATTTTCAAAGTCCCAAACTTGTCCGAAAATTTTCAGTCTGACGCAGGCCCACAGATTTTCAAAGTCTGATGCAGGCCCAAACATTTTCAAAGTCCCACGCTTGTCCGAAAATTTTCAGTCTGACGCAGGCCCAAACATTTTCAAAGTCTGACGCCTGTCCGAAAATTTTCAGTCCCAAGCCTGGCCGAAAAATTTCAAAGTCCGACGCAGGCCCAAACATTTTCAGTCTGATGCAGGCCCAAACATTTTCAAAGTCCCACGCCTGTCCGAAAATTTTCAAAGTCCAACGCCTGTCCGAAAATTTTCAAAGTCCCAAGCCTGGCCGAAAAATTTCAAAGTCCGACGCAGGCCCAAACATTTTCAAAGTCCAACGCCTGTCCGAAAATTTTCAAAGTCCAACGCCTGTCCGAAAATTTTCAAAGTCCCAAGCCTGGCCGAAAAATTTCAAAGTCCGACGCAGGCCCAAACATTTTCAAAGTCCAACGCCTGTCCGAAAATTTTCAAAGTCCCAAGCCTGGCCGAAAAATTTCAAAGTCCAACGCAGGCCCAAACATTTTCAGTCTGACGCAGGCCCAAACATTTTCAAAGTCTGACGCCTGTCCGAAAATTTTCAAAGTCCAACGCCTGTCCGAAAATTTTCAAAGTCTGACGCAGGCCCAAACATTTTCAAAGTCTGACGCCTGTCCGAAAATTTTCAAAGTCCCAAGCCTGGCCGAAAATTTTCAAAGTCTGACGCAGGCCCAAACATTTTCAAAGTCTGACGCCTGGCCGAAAATTTTCAAAGTCCGACGCAGGCCCAAACATTTTCAGTCTGACGCAGGCCCAAACATTTTCAAAGTCTGACGCCCGTCCGAAAATTTTCAAAGTCCCACACCTGTCCGAAAATTTTCAAAGTCCCAAACTTGTCCGAAAATTTTCAAAGTCTGACGCAGGCCCAAACATTTTCACTGACGCCTGGCCGAAAATTTTCAAAGTCCGACGCAGGCCCAAACATTTTCAAAGTCTGACGCAGGCCCAAACATTTTCAAAGTCAAAAGCCTTTCCGAAAATTTTCAAAGTCCCACTCCTGCCCGAAAATTTTCAAAGTCTGACGCAGGCCCAAACATTTTCAAAGTCCAACGCCTGTCCGAAAATTTTCAAAGTCCCAAGCCTGTCCGAAAATTTTCAAAGTCTGACGCAGGCCCAAACATTTTCAGTCTGACGCCTGGCCGAAAATTTTCAAAGTCAAAAGCCTTTCCGAAAATTTTCAAAGTCCCACACCTGTCCGAAAATTTTCAAAGTCCCAAACTTGTCCGAAAATTTTCAGTCTGACGCAGGCCCACAGATTTTCAAAGTCTGATGCAGGCCCAAACATTTTCAAAGTCCCACGCTTGTCCGAAAATTTTCAAAGTCTGACGCAGGCCCAAACATTTTCAAAGTCTGACGTCTGTCCGAAAATTTTCAGTCCCAAGCCTGGCCGAAAAATTTCAAAGTCCGACGCAGGCCCAAACATTTTCAGTCTGATGCAGGCCCAAACATTTTCAAAGTCCCACGCCTGTCCGAAAATTTTCAAAGTCCAACGCCTGTCCGAAAATTTTCAAAGTCCCAAGCCTGGCCGAAAAATTTCAAAGTCCGACGCAGGCCCAAACATTTTCAAAGTCCAACGCCTGTCCGAAAATTTTCAAAGTCCAACGCCTGTCCGAAAATTTTCAAAGTCCCAAGCCTGGCCGAAAAATTTCAAAGTCCGACGCAGGCCCAAACATTTTCAAAGTCCAACGCCTGTCCGAAAATTTTCAAAGTCCCAAGCCTGGCCGAAAAATTTCAAAGTCCAACGCAGGCCCAAACATTTTCAGTCTGACGCAGGCCCAAACATTTTCAAAGTCTGACGCCTGTCCGAAAATTTTCAAAGTCCAACGCCTGTCCGAAAATTTTCAAAGTCTGACGCAGGCCCAAACATTTTCAAAGTCTGACGCCTGTCCGAAAATTTTCAAAGTCCCAAGCCTGGCCGAAAATTTTCAAAGTCTGACGCAGGCCCAAACATTTTCAAAGTCTGACGCCTGGCCGAAAATTTTCAAAGTCCGACGCAGGCCCAAACATTTTCAGTCTGACGCAGGCCCAAACATTTTCAAAGTCTGACGCCCGTCCGAAAATTTTCAAAGTCCCACACCTGTCCGAAAATTTTCAAAGTCCCAAACTTGTCCGAAAATTTTCAAAGTCTGACGCAGGCCCAAACATTTTCACTGACGCCTGGCCGAAAATTTTCAAAGTCCGACGCAGGCCCAAACATTTTCAAAGTCTGACGCAGGCCCAAACATTTTCAAAGTCAAAAGCCTTTCCGAAAATTTTCAAAGTCCCACTCCTGCCCGAAAATTTTCAAAGTCTGACGCAGGCCCAAACATTTTCAGTCTGACGCCTGGCCGAAAATTTTCAAAGTCCGACGCAGGCCCAAACATTTTCAAAGTCTGACGCCTGTCCGAAAATTTTCAAAGTCCCACACCTGTCCGAAAATTTTCAAAGTCCCAAACTTGTCCGAAAATTTTCAAAGTCTGACGCAGGCCCAAACATTTTCTAAGTCTGACACCTGCCTGAAATATTTCAAAGTCCCATGCAGGCCAGAATTTTTTCTAAGTCTGACGCCTGGCAGAAAATTTTCAAAGTCCCATGCTGGCCAGAATTTTTTCTAAGTCTGACGCTTGGCCAAACATTTTCAAAGTCCCATGCTGGCCAGAATTTTTTCTAAGTCTGACACCTGCCTGAAATATTTCAAAGTCCCATGCTGGCCAGAATTTTTTCTAAGTCTGACGCCTGCCTGAAATATTTCAAAGTCCGAAGCAGGCCAGAATTTTTTCTAAGTCTGATGCCTGGCTGAAAATTTTCAAAGTCCCATGCAGGCCAGAATTTTTTCTAAGTCTGACGCTTGGCCAAACATTTTCAAAGTCCCATGCTGGCCAGAATTTTTTCTAAGTCTGACGCCTGCCTGAAATATTTCAAAGTCCCATGCTGGACAGAATTTTTTCTAAGTCTGACGCCTGCCTGAAATATTTAAAAGTCCGAAGCAGGCCAGAATTTTTTCTAAGTCTGACACCTGCCTGAAATATTTCAAAGTCCCATGCAGGCCAGAATTTTTTCTAAGTCTGATGCCTGGCTGAAATATTTCAAAGTCTAAAGCAGGCCAGAATTTTTTCTAAGTCTGACACCTGCCTGAAATATTTCAAAGTCCCATGCAGGCCAGAATTTTTTCTAAGTCTGATGCCTGGCCGAAAATTTTCAAAGTCCCATGCTGGCCAGAATTTTTTCAAAGTCCCATGCTGGACAGAATTTTTTCTAAGTCTGACGCTTTGCCAAAAATTTTCAAAGTCCCATGCAGGCCAGAATTTTTTCTAAGTCTGACGCCTGGCAGAAAATTTTCAAAGTCCCATGCTGGCCAGAATTTTTTCAAAGTCCCATGCTGGACAGAATTTTTTCTAAGTCTGACGCTTGGCCAAAAATTTTCAAAGTCCCATGCTGGACAGAATTTTTTCTAAGTCTGACACCTGCCTGAAATATTTCAAAGTCCCATGCTGGCCAGAATTTTTTCTAAGTCTGACGCCTGGCCGAAAATTTTCAAAGTCCCATGCTGGCCAGAATTTTTTCTAAGTCTGACGCCTGCCTGAAATATTTCAAAGTCCGAAGCAGGCCAGAATTTTTTCTAAGTCTGATGCCTGGCTGAAAATTTTCAAAGTCCCATGCAGGCCAGAATATTTTCTAAGTCTGACGCCTGCCTGAAATATTTCAAAGTCCCATGCTGGACAGAATTTTTTCTAAGTCTGATGCCTGGCCGAAAATTTTCAAAGTCCCATGCTGGACAGAATTTTTTCAAAGTCCCATGCTGGACAGAATTTTTTCTAATTCTGACGCTTGGCCAAAAATTTTCAAAGTCCCATGCTGGACAGAATTTTTTCAAAGTCCCATGCTGGCCAGAATTTTTTGTAAGTCTGACGCCTGCCTGAAATATTTCAAAGTCCCAAGCAGGCCAGAATTTTTTCTATGTCTGACGCTTTGCCAAAAATTTTCAAAGTCCCATGCTGGCCAGAATTTTTTCAAAGTCCCATGCTGGCCAGAATTTTTTCAAAGTCCCATGCTGGCCAGAATTTTTTCTAAGTCTGACGCCTGCCTGAAATATTTCAAAGTCCCAAGCAGGCCAGAATTTTTTCTAAGTCTGACGCCTGGCCGAAAATTTTCAAAGTCCCATGCTGGCCAGAATATTTTCTAAGTCTGACGCCTGCCTGAAATATTTCAAAGTCCCATGCAGGCCAGAATTTTTTCTAAGTCTGATGCCTGGCTGAAATATTTCAAAGTCTAAAGCAGGCCAGAATTTTTTCTAAGTCTGACACCTGCCTGAAATATTTCAAAGTCCCATGCAGGCCAGAATTTTTTCTAAGTCTGATGCCTGGCCGAAAATTTTCAAAGTCCCATGCTGGCCAGAATTTTTTCAAAGTCCCATGCAGGCCAGAATTTTTTCTAAGTCTGACGCCTGGCAGAAAATTTTCAAAGTCCCATGCTGGCCAGAATTTTTTCAAAGTCCCATGCTGGCCAGAATTTTTTCAAAGTCCCATGCTGGACAGAATTTTTTCTAAGTCTGACGCTTGGCCAAAAATTTTCAAAGTCCCATGCTGGACAGAATTTTTTCTAAGTCTGACACCTGCCTGAAATATTTCAAAGTCCCATGCTGGCCAGAATTTTTTCTAAGTCTGACGCCTGGCCGAAAATTTTCAAAGTCCCATGCTGGCCAGAATTTTTTCTAAGTCTGACGCCTGCCTGAAATATTTCAAAGTCCGAAGCAGGCCAGAATTTTTTCTAAGTCTGATGCCTGGCTGAAAATTTTCAAAGTCCCATGCAGGCCAGAATATTTTCTAAGTCTGACGCCTGCCTGAAATATTTCAAAGTCCCATGCTGGACAGAATTTTTTCTAAGTCTGATGCCTGGCCGAAAATTTTCAAAGTCCCATGCTGGCCAGAATTTTTTCAAAGTCCCATGCTGGACAGAATTTTTTCTAATTCTGACGCTTGGCCAAAAATTTTCAAAGTCCCATGCTGGACAGAATTTTTTCAAAGTCCCATGCTGGCCAGAATTTTTTGTAAGTCTGACGCCTGCCTGAAATATTTCAAAGTCCCAAGCAGGCCAGAATTTTTTCTATGTCTGACGCTTTGCCAAAAATTTTCAAAGTCCCATGCTGGCCAGAATTTTTTCAAAGTCCCATGCTGGCCAGAATTTTTTCAAAGTCCCATGCTGGCCAGAATTTTTTCTAAGTCTGACGCCTGCCTGAAATATTTCAAAGTCCCAAGCAGGCCAGAATTTTTTCTAAGTCTGACGCCTGGCCGAAAATTTTCAAAGTCCCATGCTGGCCAGAATATTTTCTAAGTCTGACGCCTGCCTGAAATATTTCAAAGTCCCATGCAGGCCAGATTTTTTTCTAAGTCTGATGCCTGGCTGAAATATTTCAAAGTCTAAAGCAGGCCAGAATTTTTTCTAAGTCTGACACCTGCCTGAAATATTTCAAAGTCCCATGCAGGCCAGAATTTTTTCTAAGTCTGATGCCTGGCCGAAAATTTTCAAAGTCCCATGCTGGCCAGAATTTTTTCAAAGTCCCATGCAGGCCAGAATTTTTTCTAAGTCTGACGCCTGGCAGAAAATTTTCAAAGTCCCATGCTGGCCAGAATTTTTTCAAAGTCCCATGCTGGACAGAATTTTTTCAAAGTCCCATGCTGGACAGAATTTTTTCTAAGTCTGACGCTTGGCCAAAAATTTTCAAAGTCCCATGCTGGACAGAATTTTTTCTAAGTCTGACGCCTGGCCGAAAATTTTCAAAGTCCCATGCTGGCCAGAATTTTTTCAAAGTCCCATGCTGGTCAGAATATTTTCTAAGTCTGACGCTTGGCCAAACATTTTCAAAGTCCCATGCTGGCCAGAATTTTTTCAAAGTCCCATGCTGGACAGAATTTTTTCTAAGTCTGACGCTTTGCCAAAAATTTTCAAAGTCCCATGCAGGCCAGAATTTTTTCTAAGTCTGACGCCTGGCAGAAAATTTTCAAAGTCCCATGCTGGCCAGAATTTTTTCAAAGTCCCATGCTGGACAGAATTTTTTCAAAGTCCCATGCTGGACAGAATTTTTTCTAAGTCTGACGCTTGGCCAAAAATTTTCAAAGTCCCATGCTGGACAGAATTTTTTCTAAGTCTGACGCCTGGCCGAAAATTTTCAAAGTCCCATGCTGGCCAGAATTTTTTCAAAGTCCCATGCTGGTCAGAATATTTTCTAAGTCTGACGCTTGGCCAAACATTTTCAAAGTCCCATGCTGGCCAGAATTTTTTCTAAGTCTGACACCTGCCTGAAATATTTCAAAGTCCGAAGCAGGCCAGAATTTTTTCTAAGTCTGACGCCTGGCCGAAAATTTTCAAAGTCCCATGCTGGCCAGAATATTTTCTAAGTCTGACGCCTGCCTGAAATATTTCAAAGTCCCATGCTGGACAGAATTTTTTCTAAGTCTGACGCCTGCCTGAAATATTTAAAAGTCCGAAGCAGGCCAGAATTTTTTCTAAGTCTGACACCTGCCTGAAATATTTCAAAGTCCCATGCAGGCCAGAATTTTTTCTAAGTCTGATGCCTGGCTGAAATATTTCAGTCTAAAGCAGGCCAGAATTTTTTCTAAGTCTGACACCTGCCTGAAATATTTCAAAGTCCCATGCAGGCCAGAATTTTTTCTAAGTCTGATGCCTGGCCGAAAATTTTCAAAGTCCCATGCTGGCCAGAATTTTTTCAAAGTCCCATGCTGGACAGAATTTTTTCTAAGTCTGACGCTTTGCCAAAAATTTTCAAAGTCCCATGCAGGCCAGAATTTTTTCTAAGTCTGACGCCTGGCAGAAAATTTTCAAAGTCCCATGCTGGCCAGAATTTTTTCAAAGTCCCATGCTGGACAGAATTTTTTCTAAGTCTGACGCTTGGCCAAAAATTTTCAAAGTCCCATGCTGGACAGAATTTTTTCTAAGTCTGACACCTGCCTGAAATATTTCAAAGTCCCATGCTGGCCAGAATTTTTTCTAAGTCTGACGCCTGGCCGAAAATTTTCAAAGTCCCATGCTGGCCAGAATTTTTTCTAAGTCTGACGCCTGCCTGAAATATTTCAAAGTCCGAAGCAGGCCAGAATGTTTTCTAAGTCTGATGCCTGGCTGAAAATTTTCAAAGTCCCATGCAGGCCAGAATATTTTCTAAGTCTGACGCCTGCCTGAAATATTTCAAAGTCCCATGCTGGACAGAATTTTTTCTAAGTCTGATGCCTGGCCGAAAATTTTCAAAGTCCCATGCTGGCCAGAATTTTTTCAAAGTCCCATGCTGGACAGAATTTTTTCTAATTCTGACGCTTGGCCAAAAATTTTCAAAGTCCCATGCTGGACAGAATTTTTTCAAAGTCCCATGCTGGCCAGAATTTTTTGTAAGTCTGACGCCTGCCTGAAATATTTCAAAGTCCCAAGCAGGCCAGAATTTTTTCTATGTCTGACGCTTTGCCAAAAATTTTCAAAGTCCCATGCTGGCCAGAATTTTTTCAAAGTCCCATGCTGGCCAGAATTTTTTCAAAGTCCCATGCTGGCCAGAATTTTTTCTAAGTCTGACGCCTGCCTGAAATATTTCAAAGTCCCAAGCAGGCCAGAATTTTTTCTAAGTCTGACGCCTGGCCGAAAATTTTCAAAGTCCCATGCTGGCCAGAATTTTTTCAAAGTCCCATGCTGGACAGAATTTTTTCTAAGTCTGACGCCTGCCTGAAATATTTCAAAGTCCCAAGCAGGCCAGAATTTTTTCTAAGTCTGACGCTTGGCCAAAAATTTTCAAAGTCCCATGCTGGACAGAATTTTTTCTAAGTCTGACACCTGCCTGAAATATTTCAAAGTCCCATGCTGGCCAGAATTTTTTCTAAGTCTGACGCCTGGCCGAAAATTTTCAAAGTCCCATGCTGGCCAGAATTTTTTTCTAAGTCTGACGCCTGGCCGAAAATTTTCAATGTCCCATGCAGGCCAGAATTTTTTCTAAGTCTGACTCCTGGCCGAAAATTTTCAAAGTCCCATGCTGGCCAGAATTTTTTCTAAGTCTGACACCTGCCTGAAATATTTCAAAGTCCCATGCAGGCCAGAATTTTTTCTAAGTCTGACGCCTGGCCGAAAATTTTCAAAGTCCCATGCTGGCCAGAATTTTTTCAAAGTCCCATGCTGGCCAGAATTTTTTCTAAGTCTGACACCTGCCTGAAATATTTCAAAGTCCCAAGCAGGCCAGAATTTTTTCTAAGTCTTACGCCTGGCCGAAAATTTTCAAAGTCCCATGCTGGCCAGAATATTTTCTAAGTCTGACGCTTGGCCAAACATTTTCAAAGTCCCATGCTGGCCAGAATTTTTTCTAAGTCTGACGCCTGCCTGAAATATTTCAAAGTCCCAAGCAGGCCAGAATTTTTTCTAAGTCTGACGCTTGGCCAAACATTTTCAAAGTCCCATGCTGGCCAGAATTTTTTCTAAGTCTGATGCCTGGCCGAAAATTTTCAAAGTCCCATGCTGTCCAGAATTTTTTCAAAGTCCCATGCTGGACAGAATTTTTTCTAAGTCTGACGCCTGGCCGAAAATTTTCAAAGTCCCATGCTGGCCAGAATTTTTTCAAAGTCCCATGCTGGCCAGAATTTTTTCAAAGTCCCATGCTGGCCAGAATATTTTCTAAGTCTGACACCTGCCTGAAATATTTCAAAGTCCCATGCTGGCCAGAATTTTTTCTAAGTCTGACGCCTGGCCGAAAATTTTCAAAGTCCCATGCTGGCCAGAATTTTTTCAAAGTCCCATGCTGGCCAGAATTTTTTCTAAGTCTGACACCTGCCTGAAATATTTCAAAGTCCCATGCTGGCCAGAATTTTTTCTAAGTCTGACGCCTGCCTGAAATATTTCAAAGTCCCAAGCAGGCCAGAATTTTTTCTAAGTCTGACGCTTGGCCAAACATTTTCAAAGTCCCATGCTGGCCAGAATTTTTTCTAAGTCTGACGCCTGCCTGAAATATTTCAAAGTCCCATGCAGGCCAAAATTTTTTCTAAGTCTGACGCATGGCCGAAAATTTTCAAAGTCCCATGCTGGCCAGAATTTTTTCAAAGTCCCATGCTGGCCAGAATTTTTTCTAAGTCTGACACCTGCCTGAAATATTTCAAAGTCCCATGCTGGCCAGAATTTTTTCTAAGTCTGACGCCTGCCTGAAATATTTCAAAGTCCCAAGCAGGCCAGAATTTTTTCTAAGTCTGAGGCTTGGCCAAACATTTTCAAAGTCCCATGTTGGCCAGAATTTTTTCAAAGTCCCATGCTGGCCAGAATTTTTTCAAAGTCCCATGCTGGCCAGAATATTTTTCTAAGTCTGACGACTGGCCGAAAATTTTCAAAGTCTCATGCAGGCCAGAATTTTTTCTAAGTCTGACTCCTGGCCGAAAATTTTCAAAGTCCCATGCTGGCCAGAATTTTTTCTAAGTCTGACACCTGCCTGAAATATTTCAAAGTCCCATGCAGGCCAGAATTTTTTCTAAGTCTGACACCTGCCTGAAATATTTCAAAGTCCCATGCTGGCCAGAATTTTTTCAAAGTCCCATGCTGGCCAGAATTTTTTCTAAGTCTGACACTTGCCTGAAATATTTCAAAGTCCCAAGCAGGCCAGAATTTTTTCTAAGTCTGACGCCTGGCCGAAAATTTTCAAAGTCCCATGCTGGCCAGAATTTTTTCAAAGTCCCATGCTGGCCAGAATATTTTCTAAGTCTGACACCTGCCTGAAATATTTCAAAGTCCCATGCTGGCCAGAATTTTTTCTAAGTCTGACGCCTGCCTGAAATATTTCAAAGTCCCAAGCAGGCCAGAATTTTTTCTAAGTCTGACGCTTGGCCAAACATTTTCAAAGTCCCATGCTGGCCAGAATTTTTTCTAAGTCTGACACCTGCCTGAAATATTTCAAAGTCCCATGCTGGCCAGAATTTTTTCTAAGTCTGACGCCTGGCCGAAAATTTTCAAAGTCCCATGCTGGCCAGAATTTTTTCTAAGTCTGACGCCTGCCTGAAATATTTCAAAGTCCGAAGCAGGCCAGAATTTTTTCTAAGTCTGATGCCTGGCTGAAAATTTTCAAAGTCCCATGCAGGCCAGAATTTTTTCTAAGTCTGACGCCTGCCTGAAAATTTTCAAAGTCCCATGCTGGCCAGAATTTTTTCCAAGTCCCATGCTGGCCAGAATTTTTTCAAAGTCTGACGCCTGGCCATAAATTTTCAAAGTCCCATGCTGGCCAGAATTTTTTCTAAGTCCCATGCTGGCCAGAATTTTTTCTAAGTCTGACGCCTGGCCGAAAATTTTCAAATTCTGACGCCTGGCCGAAAGTTTTCAAAGTCCCATGCTGGCCAGAATTTTTTCTAAGTCTGACGCCTGGCCGAAAATTGTCAAATTCTGACGCCTGGCCGAAAGTTTTCAAAGTCCCATGCTGGCCAGAATTTTTTCTAAGTCCCATGCTGGCCAGAATTTTTTCTAAGTCCGACCCCTGGCTTAAAATTTTCAAAGTCCCATGCTGGCCAGAATTTTCTCTAAGTCCCATGCTGGCCAGAATTTTTTCTAAGTCTGACCCCTGGCTGAAAATTTTCTAAGTCCCATGCTGGCCAGAATTTTTTCTAAGTCCCATGCTGGACAGAATTTTTTCAAAGTCTGACGCCTGGCCATAAATTTTCAAAGTCCCATGCTGGCCAGAATTTTTTCTAAGTCCCATGCTGGCCAGAATTTTTTCTAAGTCTGACGCCTGGCCGAAAATTTTCAAATTCTGACGCCTGGCCGAAAGTTTTCAAAGTCCCATGCTGGCCAGAATTTTTTCTAAGTCTGACGCCTGGCCGAAAATTGTCAAATTCTGACGCCTGGCCGAAAGTTTTCAAAGTCCCATGCTGGCCAGAATTTTTTCTAAGTCCCATGCTGGCCAGAATTTTTTCTAAGTCCGACCCCTGGCTTAAAATTTTCAAAGTCCCATGCTGGCCAGAATTTTCTCTAAGTCCCAAGCAGGCCAGAATTTTTTCTAAGTCTGACGCTTGGCCAAAAATTTTCAAAGTCCCATGCTGGCCAGAATTTTTTCTAAGTCTGACGCTTTGCCAAAAATTTTCAAAGTCCCATGCTGGCCAGAATTTTTTCTAAGTCTGACGCCTGCCTGAAATATTTCAAAGTCCCAAGCAGGCCAGAATTTTTTCTAAGTCTGACGCTTGGCCAAAAATTTTCAAAGTCCAAAGCAGGCCAGAATTTTTTCTAAGTCTGATGCCTGGCTGAAATATTTCAAAGTCCCATGCTGGCCAGAATTTTTTTCTAAGTCTGACGCCTGGCCGAAAATTTTCAAAGTCCCATGCTGTCCAGAATTTTTTCAAAGTCCCATGCTGGACAGAATTTTTTCTAAGTCTGACGCTTTGCCAAAAATTTTCAAAGTCCCATGCAGGCCAGAATTTTTTCTAAGTCCCATGCTGGCCAGAATTTTTTCTAAGTCTGATGCCTGGCTGAAAATTTTCAAAGTCCCATGCTGGCCAGAATTTTTTCCAAGTCCCATGCTGGCCAGAATTTTTTCCAAGTCCCATGCTGGCCAGAATTTTTTCAAAGTCCCATGCTGGCCAGAATTTTTTCTAAGTCTGACGCCTGCCTGAAATATTTCAAAGTCCCAAGCAGGCCAGAATTTTTTCTAAGTCTGACGCTTGGCCAAAAATTTTCAAAGTCCCATGCTGGCCAGAATTTTTTCTAAGTCTGATGCCTGTCTGAAATATTTCAAAGTCCCATGCTGGCCAGAATTTTTTCAAAGTCCCATGCTGGCCAGAATTTTTTCAAAGACCCATGCTGGCCAGAATTTTTTCTAAGTCTGACGCCTGCCTGAAATATTTCAAAGTCCCAAGCAGGCCAGAATTTTTTCTAAGTCTGACGCTTGGCCAAAAATTTTCAAAGTCCCATGCTGGCCAGAATTTTTTCAAAGTCCCATGCTGGCCAGAATTTTTTCAAAGTCCCATGCTGGCCAGAATTTTTTCTAAGTCTGACACCTGCCTGAAATATTTCAAAGTCCCATGCTGGCCAGAATTTTTTCTAAGTCTGACGCCTGGCCGAAAATTTTCAAAGTCCCATGCTGGCCAGAATTTTTTCTAAGTCTGATGCCTGTCTGAAATATTTCAAAGTCCCATGCTGGCCAGAATTTTTTCTAAGTCTGACGCTTGGCCGAATTTTTTCAAAGTCCCATGCTGGCCAGAATTTTTTCAAAGTCTTAAGCAGGCCAGAATTTTTTCTAAGTCTGACGCTTGGCCAAAAATTTTCAAAGTCCCATGCTGGCCAGAATTTTTTCAAAGTCCCATGCTGGCCAGAATTTTTTCTAAGTCTGACGCCTGGCCGAAAATTTTCAAAGTCCCATGCTGGCCAGAATTTTTTCTAAGTCTGACGCCTGCCTGAAATATTTCAAAGTCCGAAGCAGGCCAGAATTTTTTCTAAGTCTGATGCCTGGCTGAAAATTTTCAAAGTCCCATGCAGGCCAGAATATTTTCTAAGTCTGACGCCTGCCTGAAATATTTCAAAGTCCCATGCTGGACAGAATTTTTTCTAAGTCTGATGCCTGGCCGAAAATTTTCAAAGTCCCATGCTGGCCAGAATTTTTTCAAAGTCCCATGCTGGACAGAATTTTTTCTAATTCTGACGCTTGGCCAAAAATTTTCAAAGTCCCATGCTGGACAGAATTTTTTCAAAGTCCCATGCTGGCCAGAATTTTTTGTAAGTCTGACGCCTGCCTGAAATATTTCAAAGTCCCAAGCAGGCCAGAATTTTTTCTATGTCTGACGCTTTGCCAAAAATTTTCAAAGTCCCATGCTGGCCAGAATTTTTTCAAAGTCCCATGCTGGCCAGAATTTTTTCAAAGTCCCATGCTGGCCAGAATTTTTTCTAAGTCTGACGCCTGCCTGAAATATTTCAAAGTCCCAAGCAGGCCAGAATTTTTTCTAAGTCTGACGCCTGGCCGAAAATTTTCAAAGTCCCATGCTGGCCAGAATTTTTTCAAAGTCCCATGCTGGACAGAATTTTTTCTAAGTCTGACGCCTGCCTGAAATATTTCAAAGTCCCAAGCAGGCCAGAATTTTTTCTAAGTCTGACGCTTGGCCAAAAATTTTCAAAGTCCCATGCTGGACAGAATTTTTTCTAAGTCTGACACCTGCCTGAAATATTTCAAAGTCCCATGCTGGCCAGAATTTTTTCTAAGTCTGACGCCTGGCCGAAAATTTTCAAAGTCCCATGCTGGCCAGAATTTTTTTCTAAGTCTGACGCCTGGCCGAAAATTTTCAATGTCCCATGCAGGCCAGAATTTTTTCTAAGTCTGACTCCTGGCCGAAAATTTTCAAAGTCCCATGCTGGCCAGAATTTTTTCTAAGTCTGACACCTGCCTGAAATATTTCAAAGTCCCATGCAGGCCAGAATTTTTTCTAAGTCTGACGCCTGGCCGAAAATTTTCAAAGTCCCATGCTGGCCAGAATTTTTTCAAAGTCCCATGCTGGCCAGAATTTTTTCTAAGTCTGACACCTGCCTGAAATATTTCAAAGTCCCAAGCAGGCCAGAATTTTTTCTAAGTCTGACGCCTGGCCGAAAATTTTCAAAGTCCCATGCTGGCCAGAATTTTTTCAAAGTCCCATGCTGGCCAGAATATTTTCTAAGTCTGACGCTTGGCCAAACATTTTCAAAGTCCCATGCTGGCCAGAATTTTTTCTAAGTCTGACGCCTGCCTGAAATATTTCAAAGTCCCATGCAGGCCAAAATTTTTTCTAAGTCTGACGCGTGGCCGAAAATTTTCAAAGTCCCATGCTGGCCAGAATTTTTTCAAAGTCCCATGCTGGCCAGAATTTTTTCTAAGTCTGACACCTGCCTGAAATATTTCAAAGTCCCATGCTGGCCAGAATTTTTTCTAAGTCTGACGCCTGCCTGAAATATTTCAAAGTCCCAAGCAGGCCAGAATTTTTTCTAAGTCTGAGGCTTGGCCAAACATTTTCAAAGTCCCATGTTGGCCAGAATTTTTTCAAAGTCCCATGCTGGCCAGAATTTTTTCAAAGTCCCATGCTGGCCAGAATATTTTTCTAAGTCTGACGACTGGCCGAAAATTTTCAAAGTCTCATGCAGGCCAGAATTTTTTCTAAGTCTGACTCCTGGCCGAAAATTTTCAAAGTCCCATGCTGGCCAGAATTTTTTCTAAGTCTGACACCTGCCTGAAATATTTCAAAGTCCCATGCAGGCCAGAATTTTTTCTAAGTCTGACACCTGCCTGAAATATTTCAAAGTCCCATGCTGGCCAGAATTTTTTCAAAGTCCCATGCTGGCCAGAATTTTTTCTAAGTCTGACACTTGCCTGAAATATTTCAAAGTCCCAAGCAGGCCAGAATTTTTTCTAAGTCTGACGCCTGGCCGAAAATTTTCAAAGTCCCATGCTGGCCAGAATTTTTTCAAAGTCCCATGCTGGCCAGAATATTTTCTAAGTCTGACACCTGCCTGAAATATTTCAAAGTCCCATGCTGGCCAGAATTTTTTCTAAGTCTGACGCCTGCCTGAAATATTTCAAAGTCCGAAGCAGGCCAGAATTTTTTCTAAGTCTGATGCCTGGCTGAAAATTTTCAAAGTCCGAAGCAGGCCAGAATTTTTTCTAAGTCTGATGCCTGGCTGAAATATTTCAAAGTCCCATGCTGGCCAGAATTTTTTTCTAAGTCTGACGCCTGGCCGAAAATTTTCAAAGTCCCATGCTGGCCAGAATTTTTTCAAAGTCCCATGCTGGCCAGAATTTTTTCTAAGTCTGATGCCTGGCTGAAAATTTTCAAAGTCCCATGCTGGCCAGAATTTTTTCCAAGTCCCATGCTGGCCAGAATTTTTTCTAAGTCCCATGCTGGCCAGAATTTTTTCAAAGTCTGACGCCTGGCCATAAATTTTCAAAGTCCCATGCTGGCCAGAATTTTTTCTAAGTCCCATGCTGGCCAGAATTTTTTCTAAGTCTGACGCCTGGCCGAAAATTTTCAAATTCTGACGCCTGGCCGAAAGTTTTCAAAGTCCCATGCTGGCCAGAATTTTTTCTAAGTCTGACGCCTGGCCGAAAATTGTCAAATTCTGACGCCTGGCCGAAAGTTTTCAAAGTCCCATGCTGGCCAGAATTTTTTCTAAGTCCCATGCTGGCCAGAATTTTTTCTAAGTCCGACCCCTGGCTTAAAATTTTCAAAGTCCCATGCTGGCCAGAATTTTCTCTAAGTCCCATGCTGGCCAGAATTTTTTCTAAGTCTGACCCCTGGCTGAAAATTTTCTAAGTCCCATGCTGGCCAGAATTTTTTCTAAGTCCCATGCTGGACAGAATTTTTTCAAAGTCTGACGCCTGGCCATAAATTTTCAAAGTCCCATGCTGGCCAGAATTTTTTCTAAGTCCCATGCTGGCCAGAATTTTTTCTAAGTCTGACGCCTGGCCGAAAATTTTCAAATTCTGACGCCTGGCCGAAAGTTTTCAAAGTCCCATGCTGGCCAGAATTTTTTCTAAGTCTGACGCCTGGCCGAAAATTGTCAAATTCTGACGCCTGGCCGAAAGTTTTCAAAGTCCCATGCTGGCCAGAATTTTTTCTAAGTCCCATGCTGGCCAGAATTTTTTCTAAGTCCGACCCCTGGCTTAAAATTTTCAAAGTCCCATGCTGGCCAGAATTTTCTCTAAGTCCCAAGCAGGCCAGAATTTTTTCTAAGTCTGACGCTTGGCCAAAAATTTTCAAAGTCCCATGCTGGCCAGAATTTTTTCTAAGTCTGACGCTTTGCCAAAAATTTTCAAAGTCCCATGCTGGCCAGAATTTTTTCTAAGTCTGACGCCTGCCTGAAATATTTCAAAGTCCCAAGCAGGCCAGAATTTTTTCTAAGTCTGACGCTTGGCCAAAAATTTTCAAAGTCCAAAGCAGGCCAGAATTTTTTCTAAGTCTGATGCCTGGCTGAAATATTTCAAAGTCCCATGCTGGCCAGAATTTTTTTCTAAGTCTGACGCCTGGCCGAAAATTTTCAAAGTCCCATGCTGTCCAGAATTTTTTCAAAGTCCCATGCTGGACAGAATTTTTTCTAAGTCTGACGCTTTGCCAAAAATTTTCAAAGTCCCATGCAGGCCAGAATTTTTTCTAAGTCCCATGCTGGCCAGAATTTTTTCTAAGTCTGATGCCTGGCTGAAAATTTTCAAAGTCCCATGCTGGCCAGAATTTTTTCCAAGTCCCATGCTGGCCAGAATTTTTTCCAAGTCCCATGCTGGCCAGAATTTTTTCAAAGTCCCATGCTGGCCAGAATTTTTTCAAAGACCCATGCTGGCCAGAATTTTTTCTAAGTCTGACGCCTGCCTGAAATATTTCAAAGTCCCAAGCAGGCCAGAATTTTTTCTAAGTCTGACGCTTGGCCAAAAATTTTCAAAGTCCCATGCTGGCCAGAATTTTTTCTAAGTCTGATGCCTGTCTGAAATATTTCAAAGTCCCATGCTGGCCAGAATTTTTTCAAAGTCCCATGCTGGCCAGAATTTTTTCAAAGACCCATGCTGGCCAGAATTTTTTCTAAGTCTGACGCCTGCCTGAAATATTTCAAAGTCCCAAGCAGGCCAGAATTTTTTCTAAGTCTGACGCTTGGCCAAAAATTTTCAAAGTCCCATGCTGGCCAGAATTTTTTCAAAGTCCCATGCTGGCCAGAATTTTTTCAAAGTCCCATGCTGGCCAGAATTTTTTCTAAGTCTGACACCTGCCTGAAATATTTCAAAGTCCCATGCTGGCCAGAATTTTTTCTAAGTCTGACGCCTGGCCGAAAATTTTCAAAGTCCCATGCTGGCCAGAATTTTTTCTAAGTCTGATGCCTGTCTGAAATATTTCAAAGTCCCATGCTGGCCAGAATTTTTTCTAAGTCTGACGCTTGGCCGAATTTTTTCAAAGTCCCATGCTGGCCAGAATTTTTTCAAAGTCCTAAGCAGGCCAGAATTTTTTCTAAGTCTGACGCTTGGCCAAAAATTTTCAAAGTCCCATGCTGGCCAGAATTTTTTCAAAGTCCCAAGCAGGCCAGAATTTTTTCTAAGTCTGACGCTTGGCCAAAAATGTTCAAAGTCCCATGCTGGCCAGAATTTTTTCAAAGTCCCATGCTGGCCAGAATTTTTTCTAAGTCTGATGCCTGGCTGAAAATTTTCAAAGTCCCATGCTGGCCAGAATTTTTTCAAAGTCCCATGCTGGCCAGAATTTTTTCAAAGTCCCATGCTGGCCAGAATATTTTCTAAGTCTGACGCTTGGCCGAAAATTTTCAAAGTCCCATGCTGGCCAGAATTTTTTCAAAGTCCCATGCTGGCCAGAATTTTTTCTAAATCTGACGCCTGTCTGAAATATTTCAAAGTCCCATGCAGGCCAGAATTTTTTCTAAGTCTGACTCCTGGCCGAAAATTTTCAAAGTCCCATGCTGGCCAGAATTTTTTCAAAGTCCCATGCTGGCCAGAATTTTTTCTAAGTCTGATGCCTGGCTGAAAATTTTCAAAGTCCCATGCTGGCCAGAATTTTTTCCAAGTCCCATGCTGGCCAGAATTTTTTCTAAGTCCCATGCTGGCCAGAATTTTTTCAAAGTCTGACGCCTGGCCATAAATTTTCAAAGTCCCATGCTGGCCAGAATTTTTTCTAAGTCCCATGCTGGCCAGAATTTTTTCTAAGTCTGACGCCTGGCCGAAAATTTTCAAATTCTGACGCCTGGCCGAAAGTTTTCAAAGTCCCATGCTGGCCAGAATTTTTTCTAAGTCTGACGCCTGGCCGAAAATTGTCAAATTCTGACGCCTGGCCGAAAGTTTTCAAAGTCCCATGCTGGCCAGAATTTTTTCTAAGTCCCATGCTGGCCAGAATTTTTTCTAAGTCCGACCCCTGGCTTAAAATTTTCAAAGTCCCATGCTGGCCAGAATTTTTTCTAAGTCTGACCCCTGGCTGAAAATTTTCTAAGTCCCATGCTGGCCAGAATTTTTTCTAAGTCCCATGCTGGACAGAATTTTTTCAAAGTCTGACGCCTGGCCATAAATTTTCAAAGTCCCATGCTGGCCAGAATTTTTTCTAAGTCCCATGCTGGCCAGAATTTTTTCTAAGTCTGACGCCTGGCCGAAAATTTTCAAATTCTGACGCCTGGCCGAAAGTTTTCAAAGTCCCATGCTGGCCAGAATTTTTTCTAAGTCTGACGCCTGGCCGAAAATTGTCAAATTCTGACGCCTGGCCGAAAGTTTTCAAAGTCCCATGCTGGCCAGAATTTTTTCTAAGTCCCATGCTGGCCAGAATTTTTTCTAAGTCCGACCCCTGGCTTAAAATTTTCAAAGTCCCATGCTGGCCAGAATTTTCTCTAAGTCCCAAGCAGGCCAGAATTTTTTCTAAGTCTGACGCTTGGCCAAAAATTTTCAAAGTCCCATGCTGGCCAGAATTTTTTCTAAGTCTGACGCTTTGCCAAAAATTTTCAAAGTCCCATGCTGGCCAGAATTTTTTCTAAGTCTGACGCCTGCCTGAAATATTTCAAAGTCCCAAGCAGGCCAGAATTTTTTCTAAGTCTGACGCTTGGCCAAAAATTTTCAAAGTCCAAAGCAGGCCAGAATTTTTTCTAAGTCTGATGCCTGGCTGAAATATTTCAAAGTCCCATGCTGGCCAGAATTTTTTTCTAAGTCTGACGCCTGGCCGAAAATTTTCAAAGTCCCATGCTGTCCAGAATTTTTTCAAAGTCCCATGCTGGACAGAATTTTTTCTAAGTCTGACGCTTTGCCAAAAATTTTCAAAGTCCCATGCAGGCCAGAATTTTTTCTAAGTCCCATGCTGGCCAGAATTTTTTCTAAGTCTGATGCCTGGCTGAAAATTTTCAAAGTCCCATGCTGGCCAGAATTTTTTCCAAGTCCCATGCTGGCCAGAATTTTTTCCAAGTCCCATGCTGGCCAGAATTTTTTCAAAGTCCCATGCTGGCCAGAATTTTTTCAAAGACCCATGCTGGCCAGAATTTTTTCTAAGTCTGACGCTTGGCCAAAAATTTTCAAAGTCCCATGCTGGCCAGAATTTTTTCAAAGTCCCATGCTGGCCAGAATTTTTTCAAAGTCCCATGCTGGCCAGAATTTTTTCTAAGTCTGACACCTGCCTGAAATATTTCAAAGTCCCATGCTGGCCAGAATTTTTTCTAAGTCTGACGCCTGGCCGAAAATTTTCAAAGTCCCATGCTGGCCAGAATTTTTTCTAAGTCTGACGCTTGGCCGAATTTTTTCAAAGTCCCATGCTGGCCAGAATTTTTTCAAAGTCCTAAGCAGGCCAGAATTTTTTCTAAGTCTGACGCTTGGCCAAAAATTTTCAAAGTCCCATGCTGGCCAGAATTTTTTCAAAGTCCCAAGCAGGCCAGAATTTTTTCTAAGTCTGACGCTTGGCCAAAAATGTTCAAAGTCCCATGCTGGCCAGAATTTTTTCAAAGTCCCATGCTGGCCAGAATTTTTTCTAAGTCTGATGCCTGGCTGAAAATTTTCAAAGTCCCATGCTGGCCAGAATTTTTTCAAAGTCCCATGCTGGCCAGAATTTTTTCAAAGTCCCATGCTGGCCAGAATATTTTCTAAGTCTGACGCTTGGCCGAAAATTTTCAAAGTCCCATGCTGGCCAGAATTTTTTCAAAGTCCCATGCTGGCCAGAATTTTTTCTAAATCTGACGCCTGTCTGAAATATTTCAAAGTCCCATGCAGGCCAGAATTTTTTCTAAGTCTGACTCCTGGCCGAAAATTTTCAAAGTCCCATGCAGGCCAGAATTTTTTCTATGTCTGACGCTTTGCCAAAAATTTTCAAAGTCCCATGCTGGCCAGAATTTTTTCAAAGTCCCATGCTGGCCAGAATTTTTTCAAAGTCCCATGCTGGCCAGAATTTTTTCTAAGTCTGACGCCTGGCCGAAAATTTTCAAAGTCCCATGCTGGCCAGAATTTTTTTCTAAGTCTGATGCCTGGCTGAAATATTTCAAAGTCCAAAGCAGGCCAGAATTTTTTCTAAGTCTGATGCTTGGCCAAAAATTTTCAAAGTCCCATGCTGGCCAGAATTTTTTCTAAGTCTGATGCCTGGCTGAAATATTTCAAAGTCCCATGCTGGCCAGAATTTTTTTCTAAGTCTGACGCCTGGCCGAAAATTTTCAAAGTCCCATGCTGTCCAGAATTTTTTCAAAGTCCCATGCAGGCCAGAATTTTTTCTAAGTCTGACGCCTGGCCGAAAATTTTCAAAGTCCCATGCTGGCCAGAATTTTTTCAAAGTCCCATGCTGGCCGAAAATTTTCAAAGTCCCATGCTGGCCAGAATTTTTTCTAAGTCTGATGCCTGGCTGAAATATTTCAAAGTCCCATGCTGGCCAGAATTTTTTCAGTCCCATGCTGGCCAGAATTTTTTCAAAGTCCCATGCTGGCCAGAATTTTTTCTAAGTCTGACACCTGCCTGAAATATTTCAAAGTCCCATGCTGGCCAGAATTTTTTCTAAGTCTGACGCCTGGCCGAAAATTTTCAAAGTCCCATGCTGGCCAGAATTTTTTCTAAGTCTGATGCCTGTCTGAAATATTTCAAAGTCCCATGCTGGCCAGAATTTTTTCTAAGTCTGACGCTTGGCCGAATTTTTTCAAAGTCCCATGCTGGCCAGAATTTTTTCAAAGTCCTAAGCAGGCCAGAATTTTTTCTAAGTCTGACGCTTGGCCAAAAATTTTCAAAGTCCCATGCTGGCCAGAATTTTTTCAAAGTCCCATGCTGGCCAGAATTTTTCAAAGTCCCATGCTGGCCAGAATTTTTTCAAAGTCCCATGCTGGCCAGAATTTTTTCTAAGTCTGATGCCTGGCTGAAAATTTTCAAAGTCCCATGCTGGCCAGAATTTTTCAAAGTCCCATGCTGGCCAGAATTTTTTCAAAGTCCCATGCTGGCCAGAATTTTTTCAAAGTCCCATGCTGGCCAGAATTTTTTCTAAATCTGACGCCTGTCTGAAATATTTCAAAGTCCCATGCAGGCCAGAATTTTTTCTAAGTCTGACTCCTGGCCGAAAATTTTCAAAGTCCCATGCAGGCCAGAATTTTTTCTAAGTCTGACGCTTTGCCAAAAATTTTCAAAGTCCCATGCTGGCCAGAATTTTTTCAAAGTCCCATGCTGGCCAGAATTTTTTCAAAGTCCCATGCTGGCCAGAATTTTTTCTAAGTCTGACGCCTGGCCGAAAATTTTCAAAGTCCCATGCTGGCCAGAATTTTTTCTAAGTCTGATGCCTGGCTGAAATATTTCAAAGTCCCATGCTGTCCAGAATTTTTTCAAAGTCCCATGCTGGACAGAATTTTTTCTAAGTCTGACGCTTTGCCAAAAATTTTCAAAGTCCCATGCAGGCCAGAATTTTTTCTAAGTCTGACGCCTGGCCGAAAATTTTCAAAGTCCCATGCTGGCCAGAATTTTTTCAAAGTCCCATGCTGGCCGAAAATTTTCAAAGTCCCATGCTGGCCAGAATTTTTTCTAAGTCTGATGCCTGGCCGAAAATTTTCAAAGTCCCATGCTGGCCAGAATTTTTTCTAAGTCTGACACCTGCCTGAAATATTTCAAAGTCCGAAGCAGGCCAGAATTTTTTCTAAGTCTGACGCTTTGCCAAAAATTTTCAAAGTCCCATGCAGGCCAGAATTTTTTCTAAGTCTGACGCCTGGCCGAAAATTTTCAAAGTCCCATGCTGGCCAGAATTTTTTCAAAGTCCCATGCTGGCCGAAAATTTTCAAAGTCCCATGCTGGCCAGAATTTTTTCTAAATCTGATGCCTGGCCGAAAATTTTCAAAGTCCCATGCTGGCCAGAATTTTTTCAAAGTCCCATGCTGGACAGAATTTTTTCTAAGTCTGACGCCTGGCCGAAAATTTTCAAAGTCCCATGCTGGCCAGAATTTTTTCTAAGTCTGATGCCTGGCTGAAATATTTCAAAGTCCCAAGCAGGCCAGAATTTTTTCTAAGTCTGACGCCTGGCCGAAAATTTTCAAAGTCCCATGCTGGCCAGAATTTTTTCAAAGTCCCATGCTGGACAGAATTTTTTCTAAGTCTGACGCTTTGCCAAAAATTTTCAAAGTCCCATGCAGGCCAGAATTTTTTCTAAGTCTGACGCCTGGCCGAAAATTTTCAAAGTCCCATGCTGGCCAGAATTTTTTCAAAGTCCCATGCTGGCCAGAATTTTTTCTAAATCTGATGCCTGGCCGAAAATTTTCAAAGTCCCATGCTGGCCAGAATTTTTTCAAAGTCCCATGCTGGACAGAATTTTTTCTAAGTCTGACGCCTGGCCGAAAATTTTCAAAGTCCCATGCTGGCCAGAATTTTTTCTAAGTCTGATGCCTGGCTGAAATATTTCAAAGTCCCATGCTGGCCAGAATTTTTTCAAAGTCCCATGCTGGCCAGAATATTTTCTAAGTCTGACGCCTGCCTGAAATATTTCAAAGTCCCAAGCAGGCCAGAATTTTTTCTAAGTCTGACGCTTGGCCAAAAATTTTCAAAGTCCCATGCTGGCCAGAATTTTTTCAAAGTCCCATGCTGGCCAGAATTTTTTCTAAATCTGACGCCTGTCTGAAATATTTCAAAGTCCCATGCTGGCCAGAATTTTTTGTAAGTCTGACGCCTGGCTGAAAATTTTCAAAGTCCCATGCAGGCCAGAATTTTTTCTATGTCTGACGCTTTGCCAAAAATTTTCAAAGTCCCATGCTGGCCAGAATTTTTTCAAAGTCCCATGCTGGCCAGAATTTTTTCAAAGTCCCATGCTGGCCAGAATTTTTTCTAAGTCTGACGCCTGGCCAAAAATTTTCAAAGTCCCATGCTGGCCAGAATTTTTTCTAAGTCTGATGCCTGGCTGAAATATTTCAAAGTCCCATGCTGGCCAGAATTTTTTCAGTCCCATGCTGGCCAGAATTTTTTCAAAGTCCCATGCTGGCCAGAATTTTTTCTAAGTCTGACACCTGCCTGAAATATTTCAAAGTCCCATGCTGGCCAGAATTTTTTCTAAGTCTGACGCCTGGCCGAAAATTTTCAAAGTCCCATGCTGGCCAGAATTTTTTCTAAGTCTGATGCCTGTCTGAAATATTTCAAAGTCCCATGCTGGCCAGAATTTTTTCTAAGTCTGACACTTGGCCGAATTTTTTCAAAGTCCCATGCTGGCCAGAATTTTTTCAAAGTCCTAAGCAGGCCAGAATTTTTTCTAAGTCTGACGCTTGGCCAAAAATTTTCAAAGTCCCATGCTGGCCAGAATTTTTTCAAAGTCCCATGCTGGCCAGAATTTTTTCAAAGTCCCAAGCAGGCCAGAATTTTTTCTAAGTCTGACGCTTGGCCAAAAATGTTCAAAGTCCCATGCTGGCCAGAATTTTTTCAAAGTCCCATGCTGGCCAGAATTTTTTCTAAGTCTGATGCCTGGCTGAAAATTTTCAAAGTCCCATGCTGGCCAGAATTTTTCAAAGTCCCATGCTGGCCAGAATTTTTTCAAAGTCCCATGCTGGCCAGAATATTTTCTAAGTCTGACGCTTGGCCGAAAATTTTCAAAGTCCCATGCTGGCCAGAATTTTTTCAAAGTCCCATGCTGGCCAGAATTTTTTCTAAATCTGACGCCTGTCTGAAATATTTCAAAGTCCCATGCAGGCCAGAATTCTTTCTAAGTCTGACTCCTGGCCGAAAATTTTCAAAGTCCCATGCTGGCCAGAATTTTTTGTAAGTCTGACGCCTGGCTGAAAATTTTCAAAGTCCCATGCAGGCCAGAATTTTTTCTATGTCTGACGCTTTGCCAAAAATTTTCAAAGTCCCATGCTGGCCAGAATTTTTTCAAAGTCCCATGCTGGCCAGAATTTTTTCAAAGTCCCATGCTGGCCAGAATTTTTTCTAAGTCTGACGCCTGGCCGAAAATTTTCAAAGTCCCATGCTGGCCAGAATTTTTTCTAAGTCTGATGCTTGGCCAAAAATTTTCAAAGTCCCATGCTGGCCAGAATTTTTTCTAAGTCTGATGCCTGGCTGAAATATTTCAAAGTCCCATGCTGGCCAGAATTTTTTTCTAAGTCTGACGCCTGGCCGAAAATTTTCAAAGTCCCATGCTGTCCAGAATTTTTTCAAAGTCCCATGCTGGACAGAATTTTTTCTAAGTCTGATGCTTGGCCAAAAATTTTCAAAGTCCCATGCTGGCCAGAATTTTTTCTAAGTCTGATGCCTGGCTGAAATATTTCAAAGTCCCATGCTGGCCAGAATTTTTTTCTAAGTCTGACGCCTGGCCGAAAATTTTCAAAGTCCCATGCTGTCCAGAATTTTTTCAAAGTCCCATGCTGGACAGAATTTTTTCTAAGTCTGACGCTTTGCCAAAAATTTTCAAAGTCCCATGCAGGCCAGAATTTTTTCTAAGTCTGACGCCTGGCCGAAAATTTTCAAAGTCCCATGCTGGCCAGAATTTTTTCAAAGTCCCATGCTGGCCGAAAATTTTCAAAGTCCCATGCTGGCCAGAATTTTTTCTAAGTCTGATGCCTGGCCGGAAATTTTCAAAGTCCCATGCTGGCCAGAATTTTTTCTAAGTCTGACACCTGCCTGAAATATTTCAAAGTCCGAAGCAGGCCAGAATTTTTTCTAAGTCTGACGCCTGGCTGAAAATTTTCAAAGTCCCATGCTGGCCAGAATTTTTTCTAAGTCTGACGCCTGGCCGAAAATTTTCAAAGTCCCATGCTGGCCAGAATTTTTTCAAAGTCCCATGCTGGCCAGAATTTTTTCAAAGTCTGATGCCTGCCTGAAATATTTCAAAGTCCCAAGCAGGCCAGAATTTTTTCTAAGTCTGACGCCTGGCAGAAAATTTTCAAAGTCCCATGCTGGCCAGAATTTTTTCAAAGTCCCATGCTGGACAGAATTTTTTCTAAGTCTGACGCTTGGCCAAAAATTTTCAAAGTCCCATGCTGGACAGAATTTTTTCTAAGTCTGACGCTTGGCCAAAAATTTTCAAAGTCCCATGCTGGACAGAATTTTTTCTAAGTTTGACACCTGTCTGAAATATTTCAAAGTCCCATGCTGGCCAGAATTTTTTCTAAGTCTGACGCCTGGCCGAAAATTTTCAAAGTCCCATGCTGGCCAGAATTTTTTCTAAGTCTGACGCCTGCCTGAAATATTTCAAAGTCCGAAGCAGGCCAGAATTTTTTCTAAGTCTGATGCCTGGCTGAAAATTTTCAAAGTCCCATGCAGGCCAGAATATTTTCTAAGTCTGACGCCTGCCTGAAATATTTCAAAGTCCCATGCTGGCCAGAATTTTTTCAAAGTCCCAAGCAGGCCAGAATTTTTTCAAAGTCCCATGCTGGACAGAATTTTTTCTAATTCTGACGCTTGGCCAAAAATTTTCAAAGTCCCATGCTGGACAGAATTTTTTCAAAGTCCCATGCTGGCCAGAATTTTTTGTAAGTCTGACGCCTGCCTGAAATATTTCAAAGTCCCAAGCAGGCCAGAATTTTTTCTATGTCTGACGCTTTGCCAAAAATTTTCAAAGTCCCATGCTGGCCAGAATTTTTTCAAAGTCCCATGCTGGCCAGAATTTTTTCAAAGTCCCATGCTGGCCAGAATTTTTTCTAAGTCTGACGCCTGCCTGAAATATTTCAAAGTCTCATGCAGGCCAGAATTTTTTCTAAGTCTGACTCCTTGCCGAAAATTTTCAAAGTCCCATGCTGGCCAGAATTTTTTCTAAGTCTGACACCTGCCTGAAATATTTCAAAGTCCCATGCAGGCCAGAATTTTTTCTAAGTCTGACACCTGCCTGAAATATTTCAAAGTCCCATGCTGGCCAGAATTTTTTCTAAGTCTGACGCCTGCCTGAAATATTTCAAAGTCCCATGCTGGCCAGAATTTTTTCTAAGTCTGACACCTGCCTGAAATATTTCAAAGTCCCATGCTGGCCAGAATTTTTTCTAAGTCTGACGCCTGGCCGAAAATTTTCAAAGTCCCATGCTGGCCAGAATTTTTTCTAAGTCTGACGCCTGCCTGAAATATTTCAAAGTCCGAAGCAGGCCAGAATTTTTTCTAAGTCTGATGCCTGGCTGAAAATTTTCAAAGTCCCATGCTGGCCAGAATTTTTTTCTAAGTCTGACGCCTGGCCGAAAATTTTCAAAGTCCCATGCTGGCCAGAATTTTTTCAAAGTCCCATGCTGGCCAGAATTTTTTCTAAGTCTGATGCCTGGCTGAAAATTTTCAAAGTCCCATGCTGGCCAGAATTTTTTCCAAGTCCCATGCTGGCCAGAATTTTTTCTAAGTCCCATGCTGGCCAGAATTTTTTCAAAGTCTGACGCCTGGCCATAAATTTTCAAAGTCCCATGCTGGCCAGAATTTTTTCTAAGTCCCATGCTGGCCAGAATTTTTTCTAAGTCTGACGCCTGGCCGAAAATTTTCAAATTCTGACGCCTGGCCGAAAGTTTTCAAAGTCCCATGCTGGCCAGAATTTTTTCTAAGTCCCATGCTGGCCAGAATTTTTTCTAAGTCCGACCCCTGGCTTAAAATTTTCAAAGTCCCATGCTGGCCAGAATTTTCTCTAAGTCCCATGCTGGCCAGAATTTTTTCTAAGTCTGACCCCTGGCTGAAAATTTTCTAAGTCCCATGCTGGCCAGAATTTTTTCTATGTCTGACGCTTTGCCAAAAATTTTCAAAGTCCCATGCTGGCCAGAATTTTTTCAAAGTCCCATGCTGGCCAGAATTTTTTCAAAGTCCCATGCTGGCCAGAATTTTTTCTAAGTCTGACGCCTGGCCGAAAATTTTCAAAGTCCCATGCTGGCCAGAATTTTTTCTAAGTCTGATGCCTGGCTGAAATATTTCAAAGTCCAAAGCAGGCCAGAATTTTTTCTAAGTCTGATGCTTGGCCAAAAATTTTCAAAGTCCCATGCTGGCCAGAATTTTTTCTAAGTCTGATGCCTGGCTGAAATATTTCAAAGTCCCATGCTGGCCAGAATTTTTTTCTAAGTCTGACGCCTGGCCGAAAATTTTCAAAGTCCCATGCTGTCCAGAATTTTTTCAAAGTCCCATGCTGGACAGAATTTTTTCTAAGTCTGACGCTTTGCCAAAAATTTTCAAAGTCCCATGCAGGCCAGAATTTTTTCTAAGTCTGACGCCTGGCCGAAAATTTTCAAAGTCCCATGCTGGCCAGAATTTTTTCAAAGTCCCATGCTGGCCGAAAATTTTCAAAGTCCCATGCTGGCCAGAATTTTTTCTAAGTCTGATGCCTGGCCGAAAATTTTCAAAGTCCCATGCTGGCCAGAATTTTTTCTAAGTCTGACACCTGCCTGAAATATTTCAAAGTCCGAAGCAGGCCAGAATTTTTTCTAAGTCTGACGCCTGGCTGAAAATTTTCAAAGTCCCATGCTGGCCAGAATTTTTTCTAAGTCTGACGCCTGGCCGAAAATTTTCAAAGTCCCATGCTGGCCAGAATTTTTTCAAAGTCCCATGCTGGCCGAAAATTTTCAAAGTCCCATGCTGGCCAGAATTTTTTCTGAGTCTGATGCCTGGCTGAAATATTTCAAAGTCCCATGCTGGCCAGTATTTTTTCAAAGTCCCATGCTGGCCAGAATATTTTCTAAGTCTGACGCCTGCCTGAAATATTTCAAAGTCCCAAGCAGGCCAGAATTTTTTCTAAGTCTGACGCCTGCCTGAAATATTTCAAAGTCCCATGCTGGCCAGAATTTTTTCTAAGTCTGACACCTGCCTGAAAATTTTCAAAGTCCCATGCTGGCCAGAATTTTTTCAAAGTCCCATGCTGGCCGAAAATTTTCAAAGTCCCATGCTGGCCAGAATTTTTTCTAAATCTGATGCCTGGCCGAAAATTTTCAAAGTCCCATGCTGGCCAGAATTTTTTCAAAGTCCCATGCTGGACAGAATTTTTTCTAAGTCTGACGCCTGGCCGAAAATTTTCAAAGTCCCATGCTGGCCAGAATTTTTTCTAAGTCTGATGCCTGGCTGAAATATTTCAAAGTCCCATGCTGGCCAGAATTTTTTCAAAGTCCCAAGCAGGCCAGAATTTTTTCTAAGTCTGACGCTTGGCCAAAAATTTTCAAAGTCCCATGCTGGACAGAATTTTTTCTAAGTCTGACACCTGCCTGAAATATTTCAAAGTCCCATGCTGGCCAGAATTTTTTCTAAGTCTGACGCCTGGCCGAAAATTTTCAAAGTCCCATGCTGGCCAGAATTTTTTCTAAGTCTGATGCCTGGCTGAAATATTTCAAAGTCCCAAGCAGGCCAGAATTTTTTCTAAGTCTGACGCCTGGCCGAAAATTTTCAAAGTCTCATGCTGGCCAGAATTTTTTCAAAGTCCCATGCTGGACAGAATTTTTTCTAAGTCTGACGCTTTGCCAAAAATTTTCAAAGTCCCATGCAGGCCAGAATTTTTTCTAAGTCTGACACTTGGCCGAATTTTTTCAAAGTCCCATGCTGGCCAGAATTTTTTCAAAGTCCTAAGCAGGCCAGAATTTTTTCTAAGTCTGACGCTTGGCCAAAAATTTTCAAAGTCCCATGCTGGCCAGAATTTTTTCAAAGTCCCATGCTGGCCAGAATTTTTTCAAAGTCCCAAGCAGGCCAGAATTTTTTCTAAGTCTGACGCTTGGCCAAAAATGTTCAAAGTCCCATGCTGGCCAGAATTTTTTCAAAGTCCCATGCTGGCCAGAATTTTTTCTAAGTCTGATGCCTGGCTGAAAATTTTCAAAGTCCCATGCTGGCCAGAATTTTTCAAAGTCCCATGCTGGCCAGAATTTTTTCAAAGTCCCATGCTGGCCAGAATATTTTCTAAGTCTGACGCTTGGCCGAAAATTTTCAAAGTCCCATGCTGGCCAGAATTTTTTCAAAGTCCCATGCTGGCCAGAATTTTTTCTAAATCTGACGCCTGTCTGAAATATTTCAAAGTCCCATGCAGGCCAGAATTTTTTCTAAGTCTGACTCCTGGCCGAAAATTTTCAAAGTCCCATGCTGGCCAGAATTTTTTGTAAGTCTGATGCCTGGCTGAAATATTTCAAAGTCCCATGCTGGCCAGAATTTTTTCAAAGTCCCATGCTGGCCAGAATATTTTCTAAGTCTGACGCCTGCCTGAAATATTTCAAAGTCCCAAGCAGGCCAGAATTTTTTCTAAGTCTGACGCTTGGCCAAAAATTTTCAAAGTCCCATGCTGGCCAGAATTTTTTCAAAGTCCCATGCTGGCCAGAATATTTTCTAAATCTGACGCCTGTCTGAAATATTTCAAAGTCCCAAGCAGGCCAGAATTTTTTCTAAGTCTGACGCTTGGCCGAAAATTTTCAAAGTCCCATGCTGGCCAGAATTTTTTCAAAGTCCCATGCTGGCCAGAATTTTTTCTAAATCTGACGCCTGTCTGAAATATTTCAAAGTCCCATGCTGGCCAGAATTTTTTGTAAGTCTGACGCCTGGCTGAAAATTTTCAAAGTCCCATGCAGGCCAGAATTTTTTCTATGTCTGACGCTTTGCCAAAAATTTTCAAAGTCCCATGCTGGCCAGAATTTTTTCAAAGTCCCATGCTGGCCAGAATTTTTTCTAAGTCTGACACCTGCCTGAAATATTTCAAAGTCCCATGCTGGCCAGAATTTTTTCTAAGTCTGACGCCTGGCCGAAAATTTTCAAAGTCCCATGCTGGCCAGAATTTTTTCTAAGTCTGATGCCTGTCTGAAATATTTCAAAGTCCCATGCTGGCCAGAATTTTTTCTAAGTCTGACACTTGGCCGAATTTTTTCAAAGTCCCATGCTGGCCAGAATTTTTTCAAAGTCCTAAGCAGGCCAGAATTTTTTCTAAGTCTGACGCTTGGCCAAAAATTTTCAAAGTCCCATGCTGGCCAGAATTTTTTCAAAGTCCCATGCTGGCCAGAATTTTTTCTAAGTCTGATGCCTGGCTGAAAATTTTCAAAGTCCCATGCTGGCCAGAATTTTTCAAAGTCCCATGCTGGCCAGAATTTTTTCAAAGTCCCATGCTGGCCAGAATATTTTCTAAGTCTGACGCTTGGCCGAAAATTTTCAAAGTCCCATGCTGGCCAGAATTTTTTCAAAGTCCCATGCTGGCCAGAATTTTTTCTAAATCTGACGCCTGTCTGAAATATTTCAAAGTCCCATGCAGGCCAGAATTTTTTCTAAGTCTGACTCCTGGCCGAAAATTTTCAAAGTCCCATGCTGGCCAGAATTTTTTGTAAGTCTGACGCCTGGCTGAAAATTTTCAAAGTCCCATGCAGGCCAGAATTTTTTCTATGTCTGACGCTTTGCCAAAAATTTTCAAAGTCCCATGCTGGCCAGAATTTTTTCAAAGTCCCATGCTGGCCAGAATTTTTTCTAAGTCTGACGCCTGGCCGAAAATTTTCAAAGTCCCATGCTGGCCAGAATTTTTTCTAAGTCTGATGCTTGGCCAAAAATTTTCAAAGTCCCATGCTGGCCAGAATTTTTTCTAAGTCTGATGCCTGGCTGAAATATTTCAAAGTCCCATGCTGGCCAGAATTTTTTCTAAGTCTGATGCTTGGCCAAAAATTTTCAAAGTCCCATGCTGGCCAGAATTTTTTCTAAGTCTGATGCCTGGCTGAAATATTTCAAAGTCCCATGCTGGCCAGAATTTTTTTCTAAGTCTGACGCCTGGCCGAAAATTTTCAAAGTCCCATGCTGTCCAGAATTTTTTCAAAGTCTGATGCCTGGCTGAAATATTTCAAAGTCCCATGCTGGCCAGAATTTTTTTCTAAGTCTGACGCCTGGCCGAAAATTTTCAAAGTCCCATGCTGTCCAGAATTTTTTCAAAGTCCCATGCTGGACAGAATTTTTTCTAAGTCTGACGCTTTGCCAAAAATTTTCAAAGTCCCATGCAGGCCAGAATTTTTTCTAAGTCTGACGCCTGGCCGAAAATTTTCAAAGTCCCATGCTGGCCAGAATTTTTTCAAAGTCCCATGCTGGCCGAAAATTTTCAAAGTCCCATGCTGGCCAGAATTTTTTCTAAGTCTGATGCCTGGCCGGAAATTTTCAAAGTCCCATGCTGGCCAGAATTTTTTCTAAGTCTGACACCTGCCTGAAATATTTCAAAGTCCGAAGCAGGCCAGAATTTTTTCTAAGTCTGACGCCTGGCTGAAAATTTTCAAAGTCCCATGCTGGCCAGAATTTTTTCTAAGTCTGACGCCTGGCCGAAAATTTTCAAAGTCCCATGCTGGCCAGAATTTTTTCAAAGTCCCATGCTGGCCAGAATTTTTTCAAAGTCTGACGCCTGCCTGAAATATTTCAAAGTCCCAAGCAGGCCAGAATTTTTTCTAAGTCTGACGCCTGGCAGAAAATTTTCAAAGTCCCATGCTGGCCAGAATTTTTTCAAAGTCCCATGCTGGACAGAATTTTTTCTAAGTCTGACGCTTGGCCAAAAATTTTCAAAGTCCCATGCTGGCCAGAATTTTTTCAAAGTCCCATGCTGGCCAGAATTTTTTCTAAGTCTGACGCCTGCCTGAAATATTTCAAAGTCCGAAGCAGGCCAGAATTTTTTCTAAGTCTGATGCCTGGCTGAAAATTTTCAAAGTCCCATGCAGGCCAGAATATTTTCTAAGTCTGACGCCTGCCTGAAATATTTCAAAGTCCCATGCTGGCCAGAATTTTTTCAAAGTCCCAAGCAGGCCAGAATTTTTTCAAAGTCCCATGCTGGACAGAATTTTTTCTAATTCTGACGCTTGGCCAAAAATTTTCAAAGTCCCATGCTGGACAGAATTTTTTCAAAGTCCCATGCTGGCCAGAATTTTTTGTAAGTCTGACGCCTGCCTGAAATATTTCAAAGTCCCAAGCAGGCCAGAATTTTTTCTATGTCTGACGCTTTGCCAAAAATTTTCAAAGTCCCATGCTGGCCAGAATTTTTTCAAAGTCCCATGCTGGCCAGAATTTTTTCAAAGTCCCATGCTGGCCAGAATTTTTTCTAAGTCTGACGCCTGCCTGAAATATTTCAAAGTCTCATGCAGGCCAGAATTTTTTCAAAGTCCCATGCTGGCCAGAATTTTTTGTAAGTCTGACGCCTGCCTGAAATATTTCAAAGTCCCAAGCAGGCCAGAATTTTTTCTATGTCTGACGCTTTGCCAAAAATTTTCAAAGTCCCATGCTGGCCAGAATTTTTTCTAAGTCCCATGCTGGCCAGAATTTTTTCTAAGTCTGACGCCTGGCCGAAAATTTTCAAATTCTGACGCCTGGCCGAAAGTTTTCAAAGTCCCATGCTGGCCAGAATTTTTTCTAAGTCTGACGCCTGGCCGAAAATTGTCAAATTCTGACGCCTGGCCGAAAGTTTTCAAAGTCCCATGCTGGCCAGAATTTTTTCTAAGTCCCATGCTGGCCAGAATTTTTTCTAAGTCCGACCCCTGGCTTAAAATTTTCAAAGTCCCATGCTGGCCAGAATTTTCTCTAAGTCCCATGCTGGCCAGAATTTTTTCTAAGTCTGACCCCTGGCTGAAAATTTTCTAAGTCCCATGCTGGACAGAATTTTTTCAAAGTCTGACGCCTGGCCATAAATTTTCAAAGTCCCAAGCAGGCCAGAATTTTTTCTAAGTCTGACGCTTGGCCAAAAATTTTCAAAGTCCAAAGCAGGCCAGAATTTTTTCTAAGTCTGATGCCTGGCTGAAATATTTCAAAGTCCCATGCTGGCCAGAATTTTTTTCTAAGTCCCATGCTGGACAGAATTTTTTCTAAGTCTGACGCCTGGCCGAAAATTTTCAAAGTCCCATGCTGGCCAGAATTTTTTCAAAGTCCCATGCTGGCCGAAAATTTTCAAAGTCCCATGCTGGCCAGAATTTTTTCTAAGTCTGATGCCTGGCTGAAATATTTCAAAGTCCCATGCTGGCCAGAATTTTTTCTAAATCTGACGCCTGGCCGAAAATTTTCAAAGTCCCATGCTGTCCAGAATTTTTTCAAAGTCTGACGCTTTGCCAAAAATTTTCAAAGTCCCATGCTGGCCAGAATTTTTTCAAAGTCCCATGCTGGCCAGAATTTTTTCAAAGTCCCAAGCAGGCCAGAATTTTTTCTAAGTCTGACGCTTGGCCGAAAATTTTCAAAGTCCCATGCTGGCCAGAATTTTTTCAAAGTCCCATGCTGGCCAGAATTTTTTCTAAATCTGACGCCTGTCTGAAATATTTCAAAGTCCCATGCAGGCCAGAATTTTTTCTAAGTCTGACTCCTGGCCGAAAATGTTCAAAGTCCCATGCTGGCCAGAATTTTTTGTAAGTCTGACGCCTGGCTGAAAATTTTCAAAGTCCCAAGCAGGCCAGAATTTTTTCTAAGTCTGAGGCCTGGCTGAAAATTTTCAAAGTCCCATGCAGGCCAGAATTTTTTCTAAGTCTGACTCCTGGCCGAAAATTTACAAAGTCCCATGCTACCCAGAATTTTTTCTAAGTCTGAGGCCTGGCTGAATTTTTTCTAAGTCCCATGCTGGCCAGAATTTTTTCTAAGTCTGACGCCTGGCCGAAAATTTTCAAAGTCCCATGGTGGCCAGAATTTTTTCTAAGTCCCATGCTGGCCAGAATTTTTTCTAAGTCTGACGCCTGGCCGAAAATGTTCAAAGTCCCATGCAGGCCAGAATTTTTTCTAAGTCTGACGCCTGGCCGAAAATGTTCAAAGTCCCATGCAGGCCAGAATTTTTTCTAAGTCTGACGCCTGGCCGAAAATTTTCAAAGTCCCATGCTGGCCAGAATTTTTTCAAAGTCCCATGCTGGCCAGAATTTTTTCTAAGTCTGACGCCTGGCTGAAAATTTTCAAAGTCCCATGCTGGCCAGAATTTTTTCTAAGTCTGACGCCTGGCCGAAAATTTTCAAAGTCCCATGGTGGCCAGAATTTTTTCTAAGTCCCATGCTGGCCAGAATTTTTTCTAAGTCTGATGCCTGGCTGAAATATTTCAAAGTCCGAAGCAGGCCAGAATTTTTTCTAAGTCTGACGCCTGGCCGAAAATGTTCAAAGTCCCATGCAGGCCAGAATTTTTTCTAAGTCTGACGCCTGGCCGAAAATTTTCAAAGTCCCATGCTGGCCAGAATTTTTTCAAAGTCCCATGCTGGCCAGAATTTTTTCTAAGTCTGACGCCTGGCTGAAAATTTTCAAAGTCCCATGCTGGCCAGAATTTTTTCTAAGTCTGATGCCTGCCTGAAATATTTCAAAGTCCCAAGCAGGCCAGAATTTTTTCCAAGTCTGAGGCCTGGCTGAAAATTTTCAAAGTCCCATGCAGGCCAGAATTTTTTCTAAGTCTGACTCCTGGCCGAAAATTTACAAAGTCCCATGCTACCCAGAATTTTTTCTAAGTCTGATGCCTGCCTGAAATATTTCAAAGTCCCATGCAGGCCAGAATTTTTTCTAAGTCTGATGCCTGGCTGAAAATTTTCAAAGTCCCATGCTGGCCAGAATTTTTTCTAAGTCTGACGCTTTGCCAAAAATTTTCAAAGTCCCATGCTGGCCAGAATTTTTTCTAAGTCTGATGCCTGGCCGAAAATTTTCAAAGTCCCATGCTGGCCAGAATTTTTTCAAAGTCCCATGCTGGCCAGAATTTTTTCAAAGTCCCATGCTGGCCAGAATTTTTTCTAAGTCCCATGCTGGCCAGAATTTTTTCTAAGTCTGACGCCTGGCCAGAATTTTTTCTAAGTCTGATGCCTGGCTGAAAATTTTCAAAGTCCCATGCTGGCCAGAATTTTTTCAAAGTCCCATGCTGGCCAGAATTTTTTCAAAGTCCCATGCTGGCCGAAAATTTTCAAAGTCCCATGCTGGCCAGAATTTTTTCTAAGTCTGACTCCTGGCCAAAAATTTTCAAAGTCCCATGCTGGCCAGAATTTTTTCAAAGTCCCATGCTGGCCAGAATATTTTCTAAGTCTGACGCTTGGCCGAAAATTTTCAAAGTCCCATGCTGGCCAGAATTTTTTCAAAGTCCCATGCTGGCCAGAATTTTTTCTAAGTCCCATGCTGGCCAGAATTTTTTCTAAGTCTGACGCCTGGCCAGGATTTTTTCTAAGTCTGATGCCTGCCTGAAATATTTCAAAGTCCCATGCTGGCCAGAATTTTTTTTAAGTCTGACGCCTGCCTGAAATATTTCAAAGTCCCAAGCAGGCCAGAATTTTTTCTAAGTCTGAGGCCTGGCTGAAAATTTACAAAGTCCCATGCTGGCCAGAATTTTTTCTAAGTCTGATGCCTGCCTGAAATATTTCAAAGTCCCATGCTGGCCAGAATTTTTTCTAAGTCTGATGCCTGGCTGAAATATTTCAAAGTCCGAAGCAGGCCAGAATTTTTTCTAAGTCTGACGCCTGGCCGAAAATGTTCAAAGTCCCATGCAGGCCAGAATTTTTTCTAAGTCTGACGCCTGGCCGAAAATTTTCAAAGTCCCATGCTGGCCAGAATTTTTTCTAAGTCTGACGCCTGGCTGAAAATTTTCAAAGTCCCATGCTGGCCAGAATTTTTTCTAAGTCTGACGCCTGGCCGAAAATTTTCAAAGTCCCATGGTGGCCAGAATTTTTTCTAAGTCCCATGCTGGCCAGAATTTTTTCTAAGTCTGATGCCTGGCTGAAATATTTCAAAGTCCGAAGCAGGCCAGAATTTTTTCTAAGTCTGACGCCTGGCCGAAAATGTTCAAAGTCCCATGCAGGCCAGAATTTTTTCTAAGTCTGACGCCTGGCCGAAAATTTTCAAAGTCCCATGCTGGCCAGAATTTTTTCAAAGTCCCATGCTGGCCAGAATTTTTTCTAAGTCTGACGCCTGGCTGAAAATTTTCAAAGTCCCATGCTGGCCAGAATTTTTTCTAAGTCTGATGCCTGCCTGAAATATTTCAAAGTCCCAAGCAGGCCAGAATTTTTTCCAAGTCTGAGGCCTGGCTGAAAATTTTCAAAGTCCCATGCAGGCCAGAATTTTTTCTAAGTCTGACTCCTGGCCGAAAATTTACAAAGTCCCATGCTACCCAGAATTTTTTCTAAGTCTGATGCCTGCCTGAAATATTTCAAAGTCCCATGCAGGCCAGAATTTTTTCTAAGTTTGACGCCTGGCCAGAATTTTTTCTAAGTCTGATGCCTGGCTGAAAATTTTCAAAGTCCCATGCTGGCCAGAATTTTTTCTAAGTCTGACGCTTTGCCAAAAATTTTCAAAGTCCCATGCTGGCCAGAATTTTTTCTAAGTCTGATGCCTGGCCGAAAATTTTCAAAGTCCCATGCTGGCCAGAATTTTTTCAAAGTCCCATGCTGGCCAGAATTTTTTCAAAGTCCCATGCTGGCCAGAATTTTTTCTAAGTCCCATGCTGGCCAGAATTTTTTCTAAGTCTGACGCCTGGCCAGAATTTTTTCTAAGTCTGATGCCTGGCTGAAAATTTTCAAAGTCCCATGCTGGCCAGAATTTTTTCTAAGTCTGACACCTGCCTGAAATATTTCAAAGTCCCAAGCAGGCCAGAATTTTTTCTAAGTCTGATGCCTGGCTGAAAATTTTCAAAGTCCCATGCAGGCCAGAATTTTTTCTAAGTCTGACTCCTGGCCGAAAATTTACAAAGTCCCATGCTACCCAGAATTTTTTCTAAGTCTGATGCCTGCCTGAAATATTTCAAAGTCCCATGCAGGCCAGAATTTTTTCTAAGTCTGACGCCTGGCCAGAATTTTTTCTAAGTCTGATGCCTGGCTGAAAATTTTCAAAGTCCCATGCAGGCCAGAATTTTTTCTAAGTCTGACGCCTGGCCGAAAATTTTCAAAGTCCCATGCAGGCCAGAATTTTTTCTAAGTCTGACGCCTGGCCGAAAATTTTCAAAGTCCCATGCTGGCCAGAATTTTTTTCTAAGTCTGATGCCTGGCTGAAATATTTCAAAGTCCGAAGCAGGCCAGAATTTTTTCTAAGTCTGATGCCTGGCTGAAAATTTTCAAAGTCCCATGCTGGCCAGAATTTTTTCTAAGTCTGACGCTTTGCCAAAAATTTTCAAAGTCCCATGCTGGCCAGAATTTTTTCTAAGTCTGATGCCTGGTCGAAAATTTTCAAAGTCCCATGCTGGCCAGAATTTTTTCAAAGTCCCATGCTGGCCAGAATTTTTTCTAAGTCCCATGCTGGCCAAAATTTTTTCAAAGTCCCAAGAAGGCCAGAATTTTTTCTAAGTCTGACGCCTGCCTGAAATATTTCAAAGTCCCATGCTGGCCAGAATTTTTTCAAAGTCCCATGCTGTACAGAATTTTTTTCTAAGTCTGACACCTGCCTGAAATATTTCAAAGTCCCATGCTGGCCAGAATATTTTCTAAGTCTGACGCCTGCCTGAAATATTTCAAAGTCCCATGCTGGCCAGAATTTTTTTCTAAGTCTGACGCCTGGCCGAAAATTTTCAAAGTCCCATGCTGGCCAGAATTTTTTCAAAGTCCCATGCTGGCCAGAATTTTTTCAAAGTCCCATGCTGGCCAGAATTTTTTCTAAGTCTGATGCCTGGCTGAAAATTTTCAAAGTCCCATGCTGGCCAGAATTTTTTCTAAGTCTGACGCCTGCCTGAAATATTTCAAAGTCCCAAGAAGGCCAGAATTTTTTCTAAGTCTGACGCCTGGCCGAAAATTTACAAAGTCCCATGCTACCCAGAATTTTTTCTAAGTCTGACGCCTGCCTGAAATATTTCAAAGTCCCATGCTGGCCAGAATTTTTTCAAAGTCCCATGCTGGCCAGAATTTTTTCAAAGTCCCATGCTGGCCAGAATTTTTTCTAAGTCTGACGACTGGCCGAAAATTTTCAAAGTCCCATGCAGGCCTGAATTTTTTCTGTCTGATGCCTGGCCGAAAATTTTCAAAGTCCCATGCAGGCCTGAATTTTTTCTGTCTGATGCCTGGCCGAAAATTTTCAAAGTCCCATGCAGGCCTGAATTTTTTCTGTCTGATGCCTGGCCGAAAATTTTCAAAGTCCCATGCAGGCCAGAATTTTTTTCTAAGTCTGATGCCTGGCTGAAATATTTCAAAGTCCGAAGCAGGCCAGAATTTTTTTCTAAGTCTGACACCTGCCTGAAATATTTCAAAGTCCGAAGCAGGCCAGAATTTTTTCTAAGTCTGACGCCTGGCTGAAAATTTTCAAAGTCCCATGCTGGCCAGAATTTTTTCAAAGTCCCATGCTGGCCAGAATTTTTTCAAAGTCCCATGCTGGCCGAAAATTTTCAAAGTCCCATGCTGGCCAGAATTTTTTCTAAGTCTGACTCCTGGCCAAAAATTTTCAAAGTCCCATGCTGGCCAGAATTTTTTCAAAGTCCCATGCTGGCCAGAATATTTTCTAAGTCTGACGCTTGGCCGAAAATTTTCAAAGTCCCATGCTGGCCAGAATTTTTTCAAAGTCCCATGCTGGCCAGAATTTTTTCTAAGTCCCATGCTGGCCAGAATTTTTTCTAAGTCTGACGCCTGGCCAGGATTTTTTCTAAGTCTGATGCCTGCCTGAAATATTTCAAAGTCCCATGCTGGCCAGAATTTTTTTTAAGTCTGACGCCTGCCTGAAATATTTCAAAGTCCCAAGCAGGCCAGAATTTTTTCTAAGTCTGAGGCCTGGCTGAAAATTTACAAAGTCCCATGCTGGCCAGAATTTTTTCTAAGTCTGATGCCTGCCTGAAATATTTCAAAGTCCCATGCTGGCCAGAATTTTTTTTAAGTCTGACGCCTGCCTGAAATATTTCAAAGTCCCAAGCAGGCCAGAATTTTTTCTAAGTCTGAGGCCTGGCTGAAAATTTTCAAAGTCCCATGCAGGCCAGAATTTTTTCTAAGTCTGACTCCTGGCCGAAAATTTACAAAGTCCCATGCTACCCAGAATTTTTTCTAAGTCTGATGCCTGCCTGAAATATTTCAAAGTCCCATGCAGGCCAGAATTTTTTCTAAGTCTGACGCCTGGCCGAAAATTTTCAAAGTCCCATGCTGGCCAGAATTTTTTTCTAAGTCTGATGCCTGGCTGAAATATTTCAAAGTCCGAAGCAGGCCAGAATTTTTTCTAAGTCTGATGCCTGGCTGAAAATTTTCAAAGTCCCATGCTGGCCAGAATTTTTTCTAAGTCTGACGCTTTGCCAAAAATTTTCAAAGTCCCATGCTGGCCAGAATTTTTTCTAAGTCTGATGCCTGGCCGAAAATTTTCAAAGTCCCATGCTGGCCAGAATTTTTTCAAAGTCCCATGCTGGCCAGAATTTTTTCAAAGTCCCATGCTGGCCAGAATTTTTTCTAAGTCCCATGCTGGCCAGAATTTTTTCTAAGTCTGACGACGGGCCGAAAATTTACAAAGTCCCATGCTGGCCAGAATTTTTTCTAAGTCTGATGCCTGGCTGAAAATTTTCAAAGTCCCATGCTGGCCAGAATTTTTTCTAAGTCTGACGCCTGCCTGAAATATTTCAAAGTCCCAAGAAGGCCAGAATTTTTTCTAAGTCTGACGCCTGGCCGAAAATTTACAAAGTCCCATGCTACCCAGAATTTTTTCTAAGTCCCATGCTGGCCAGAATTTTTTCTAAGTCTGATGCCTGGCTGAAAATTTTCAAAGTCCCATGCTGGCCAGAATTTTTTCTAAGTCTGACTCCTGGCCGAAAATTTACAAAGTCCCATGCTACCCAGAATTTTTTCTAAGTCTGATGCCTGCCTGAAATATTTCAAAGTCCCATGCTGGCCAGAATATTTTCTAAGTCTGACGCCTGCCTGAAATATTTCAAAGTCCCATGCTGGCCAGAATTTTTTTCTAAGTCTGACGCCTGGCCGAAAATTTTCAAAGTCCCATGCTGGCCAGAATTTTTTCAAAGTCCCATGCTGGCCAGAATTTTTTCAAAGTCCCATGCTGGCCAGAATTTTTTCTAAGTCTGACGCCTGGCCGAAAATTTTCAAAGTCCCATGCAGGCCAGAATTTTTTCTAAGTCTGACACCTGCCTGAAATATTTCAAAGTCCGAAGCAGGCCAGAATTTTTTCTAAGTCTGACGCTTGGCTGAAAATTTTCAAAGTCCCATGCTGGCCAGAATTTTTTCAAAGTCCCATGCTGGCCAGAATTTTTTCAAAGTCCCATGCTGGCCGAAAATTTTCAAAGTCCCAAGCAGGCCAGAATTTTTTCTAAGTCTGACGCTTGGCCGAAAATTTTCAAAGTCCCATGCAGGCCTGAATTTTTTGTGTCTGATGCCTGGCCAAAAATTTTCAAAGTCCCATGCTGGCCAGAATTTTTTCAAAGTCCCATGCTGGCCAGAATATTTTCTAAGTCTGACGCTTGGCCGAAAATTTTCAAAGTCCCATGCTGGCCAGAATTTTTTCAAAGTCCCATGCTGGCCAGAATTTTTTCTAAGTCCCATGCTGGCCAGAATTTTTTCTAAGTCTGACGCCTGGCCGAAAATTTTCAAAGTCCCATGGTGGCCAGAATTTTTTCTAAGTCCCATGCTGGCCAGAATTTTTTCTAAGTCTGACGCTTGGCCAAACATTTTCAAAGTCCCATGCTGGCCAGAATTTTTTCTAAGTCTGACGCCTGGCCGAAAATTTTCAAAGTCCCATGCTGGCCAGAATTTTTTTCTAAGTCTGACGCTTTGCCAAAAATTTTCAAAGTCCCATGCTGGCCAGAATTTTTTCTAAGTCCCATGCTGGCCAGAATTTTTTTCTAAGTCTGACGCTTTGCCAAAAATTTTCAAAGTCCCATGCAGGCCAGAATTTTTTCAAAATCCCATGCTGGCCAGAATTTTTTCAAAGTCTGATGCCTGCCTGAAATATTTCAAAGTCCCATGCTGGCCAGAATTTTTTCCAAGTCTGACGCCTGCCTGAAATATTTCAAAGTCCCATGCAGGCCAGAATTTTTTCTAAGTCTGACGCCTGCCTGAAATATTTCAAAGTCCCAAGAAGGCCAGAATTTTTTCTAAGTCTGACACATGCCTGAAATATTTCAAAGTCCCAAGCAGGCCAGAATTTTTTCTAAGTCTGATGCCTGGCTGAAAATTTTCAAAGTCCCATGCAGGCCAGAATTTTTTCTAAGTCTGACTCCTGGCCGAAAATTTACAAAGTCCCATGCTACCCAGAATTTTTTCTAAGTCTGATGCCTGGCTGAAAATTTTCAAAGTCCCATGCAGGCCAGAATTTTTTCTAAGTCTGATGCCTGGCCGAAAATTTTCAAAGTCCCATGCTGGCCAGAATTTTTTCAAAGTCCCATGCTGGCCAGAATTTTTTCTAAGTCTGATGCCTGGCTGAAAATTTTCAAAGTCCCATGCTGGCCAGAATTTTTTCAAAGTCCCATGCTGGCCAGAATTTTTTTCTAAGTCTGACACCTGCCTGAAATATTTCAAAGTCCCATGCTGGCCAGAATATTTTCTAAGTCTGACGCCTGCCTGAAATATTTCAAAGTCCCATGCTGGCCAGAATTTTTTTCTAAGTCTGACGCCTGGCCGAAAATTTTCAAAGTCCCATGCTGGCCAGAATTTTTTCAAAGTCCCATGCTGGCCAGAATTTTTTCAAAGTCCCATGCTGGCCAGAATTTTTTCTAAGTCTGACGCCTGGCCGAAAATTTTCAAAGTCCCATGCAGGCCAGAATTTTTTCTAAGTCTGACACCTGCCTGAAATATTTCAAAGTCCGAAGCAGGCCAGAATTTTTTCTAAGTCTGACGCTTGGCTGAAAATTTTCAAAGTCCCATGCTGGCCAGAATTTTTTCAAAGTCCCATGCTGGCCAGAATTTTTTCAAAGTCCCATGCTGGCCGAAAATTTTCAAAGTCCCAAGCAGGCCAGAATTTTTTCTAAGTCTGACGCTTGGCCGAAAATTTTCAAAGTCCCATGCAGGCCTGAATTTTTTGTGTCTGATGCCTGGCCAAAAATTTTCAAAGTCCCATGCTGGCCAGAATTTTTTCAAAGTCCCATGCTGGCCAGAATTTTTTCTAAGTCCCATGCTGGCCAGAATTTTTTCTAAGTCTGACGCCTGGCCGAAAATTTTCAAAGTCCCATGGTGGCCAGAATTTTTTCTAAGTCCCATGCTGGCCAGAATTTTTTCTAAGTCTGACGCTTGGCCAAACATTTTCAAAGTCCCATGCTGGCCAGAATTTTTTCTAAGTCTGACGCCTGGCCGAAAATTTTCAAAGTCCCATGCTGGCCAGAATTTTTTTCTAAGTCTGACGCTTTGCCAAAAATTTTCAAAGTCCCATGCTGGCCAGAATTTTTTCTAAGTCCCATGCTGGCCAGAATTTTTTTCTAAGTCTGACGCTTTGCCAAAAATTTTCAAAGTCCCATGCAGGCCAGAATTTTTTCAAAATCCCATGCTGGCCAGAATTTTTTCAAAGTCTGATGCCTGCCTGAAATATTTCAAAGTCCCATGCTGGCCAGAATTTTTTCCAAGTCTGACGCCTGCCTGAAATATTTCAAAGTCCCATGCAGGCCAGAATTTTTTCTAAGTCTGACGCCTGCCTGAAATATTTCAAAGTCCCAAGAAGGCCAGAATTTTTTCTAAGTCTGACACATGCCTGAAATATTTCAAAGTCCCAAGCAGGCCAGAATTTTTTCTAAGTCTGATGCCTGGCTGAAAATTTTCAAAGTCCCATGCAGGCCAGAATTTTTTCTAAGTCTGACTCCTGGCCGAAAATTTACAAAGTCCCATGCTACCCAGAATTTTTTCTAAGTCTGATGCCTGGCTGAAAATGTTCAAAGTCCCATGCAGGCCAGAATTTTTTCTAAGTCTGATTCCTGGCCGAAAATTTTCAAAGTCCCATGCTGGCCAGAATTTTTTCAAAGTCCCATGCTGGCCAGAATTTTTTCTAAGTCTGATGCCTGGCTGAAAATTTTCAAAGTCCCATGCTGGCCAGAATTTTTTCAAAGTCCCATGCTGGCCAGAATTTTTTCTAAGTCTGACGCCTGCCTGAAATATTTCAAAGTCCCAAGCAGGCCAGAATTTTTTCTAAGTCTGACGCTTGGCCAAAAATTTTCAAAGTCCCATGCTGGCCAGAATATTTTCTAAGTCTGACGCCTGCCTGAAATATTTCAAAGTCCCAAGCAGGCCAGAATTGTTTCTATGTCTGACGCTTTGCCAAAAATTTTCAAAGTCCCATGCTGGCCAGAATTTTTTCAAAGTCCCATGCTGTCCAGAATTTTTTCAAAGTCCCATGCTGGCCAGAATTTTTTCTAAGTCTGATGCCTGCCTGAAATATTTCAAAGTCCCATGCAGGCCAGAATTTTTTCTAAGTCTGACGCCTGGCCGAAAATTTTCAAAGTCCCATGCTGGCCAGAATTTTTTCAAAGTCCCATGCTGGCCAGAATTTTTTCTAAGTCTGACGCCTGGCCGAAAATTTTCAAAGTCCCATGCTGGCCAGAATTTTTTCTAAGTCTGACGCCTGGCCAGGATTTTTTCTAAGTCTGATGCCTGGCTGAAAATTTACAAAGTCCCATGCTGGCCAGAATTTTTTCTAAGTCTGATGCCTGCCTGAAATATTTCAAAGTCCCATGCTGGCCAGAATTTTTTCCAAGTCTGATGCCTGGCTGAAATATTTCAAAGTCCCAAGAAGGCCAGAATTTTTTCTAAGTCTGACACCTGCCTGAAATATTTCAAAGTCCCAAGCAGGCCAGAATTTTTTCTAAGTCTGATGCCTGGCTGAAAATTTTCAAAGTCCCATGCAGGCCAGAATTTTTTCTAAGTCTGACTCCTGGCCGAAAATTTTCAAAGTCCCATGCAGGCCAGAATTTTTTCTAAGTCTGATGCCTGCCTGAAATATTTCAAAGTCCCATGCAGGCCAGAATTTTTTCTAAGTCTGACGCCTGGCCGAAAATTTACAAAGTCCCATGCTACCCAGAATTTTTTCTAAGTCTGATGCCTGGCTGAAAATTTTCAAAGTCCCATGCAGGCCAGAATTTTTTCTAAGTCTGATGCCTGGCCGAAAATTTTCAAAGTCCCATGCTGGCCAGAATTTTTTCAAAGTCCCATGCTGGCCAGAATTTTTTCTAAGTCTGATGCCTGGCTGAAAATTTTCAAAGTCCCATGCTGGCCAGAATTTTTTCAAAGTCCCATGCTGGCCAGAATTTTTTCTAAGTCTGACGCCTGCCTGAAATATTTCAAAGTCCCAAGCAGGCCAGAATTTTTTCTAAGTCTGACGCTTGGCCAAAAATTTTCAAAGTCCCATGCTGGCCAGAATATTTTCTAAGTCTGACGCCTGCCTGAAATATTTCAAAGTCCCAAGCAGGCCAGAATTGTTTCTATGTCTGACGCTTTGCCAAAAATTTTCAAAGTCCCATGCTGGCCAGAATTTTTTCAAAGTCCCATGCTGTCCAGAATTTTTTCAAAGTCCCATGCTGGCCAGAATTTTTTCTAAGTCTGATGCCTGCCTGAAATATTTCAAAGTCCCATGCAGGCCAGAATTTTTTCTAAGTCTGACGCCTGGCCGAAAATTTTCAAAGTCCCATGCTGGCCAGAATTTTTTCAAAGTCCCATGCTGGCCAGAATTTTTTCTAAGTCTGACGCCTGGCCAGGATTTTTTCTAAGTCTGATGCCTGGCTGAAAATTTACAAAGTCCCATGCTGGCCAGAATTTTTTCTAAGTCTGATGCCTGCCTGAAATATTTCAAAGTCCCATGCTGGCCAGAATTTTTTCCAAGTCTGATGCCTGGCTGAAATATTTCAAAGTCCCAAGAAGGCCAGAATTTTTTCTAAGTCTGACACCTGCCTGAAAATTTTCAAAGTCCCATGCAGGCCAGAATTTTTTCTAAGTCTGACTCCTGGCCGAAAATTTTCAAAGTCCCATGCAGGCCAGAATTTTTTCTAAGTCTGACGCCTGGCCAGAATTTTTTCTAAGTCTGATGCCTGGCTGAAAATTTTCAAAGTCCCATGCTGGCCAGAATTTTTTCTAAGTCTGACGCCTGGCCAGAATTTTTTCTAAGTCTGATGCCTGGCTGAAAATTTTCAAAGTCCCATGCTGGCCAGAATTTTTTCTAAGTCCCATGCTGTACAGAATTTTTTCAAAGTCCCATGCTGGCCAGAATTTTTTCTAAGTCTGACGCTTGGCCAAAAATTTTCAAAGTCCCATGCTGTCCAGAATTTTTTCAAAGTCCCATGCTGGCCAGAATTTTTTCTAAGTCTGACGCTTGGCCAAAAATTTTCAAAGTCCCAAGAAGGCCAGAATTTTTTCTAAGTCTGACACCTGCCTGAAATATTTCAAAGTCCCAAGCAGGCCAGAATTTTTTCTAAGTCTGATGCCTGGCTGAAAATTTTCAAAGTCCCATGCAGGCCAGAATTTTTTCTAAGTCTGACTCCTGGCCGAAAATTTTCAAAGTCCCATGCTGGCCAGAATTTTTTCTAAGTCTGATGCCTGCCTGAAATATTTCAAAGTCCCATGCAGGCCAGAATTTTTTCTAAGTCTGACGCCTGGCCGAAAATTTACAAAGTCCCATGCTACCCAGAATTTTTTCTAAGTCTGATGCCTGCCAGAAATATTTCAAAGTCCCATGCAGGCCAGAATTTTTTCTAAGTCTGACGCCTGGCCGAAAATTTTCAAAGTCCCATGCTACCCAGAATTTTTTCTAAGTCTGACGCCTGCCTGAAATATTTCAAAGTCCCATGCAGGCCAGAATTTTTTCAAAGTCCCATGCTGGCCAGAATTTTTTCTAAGTCTGACGCCTGGCCAGAATTTTTTCTAAGTCTGACTCCTGGCCGAAAATTTTCAAAGTCCCATGCTGGCCAAAATTTTTTCAAAGTCCCATGCTGGCCAGAATTTTTTCTAAGTCTGACGCCTGGCCGAAAATTTTCAAAGTCCCATGCTGTCCAAAATTTTTTCAAAGTCCCATGCTGGCCAGAATTTTTTCCAAGTCTGACGCCTGGCCGAAAATTTTCAAAGTCCCATGCAGGCCAGAATTTTTTCTAAGTCTGACGCCTGGCCGAAAATTTTCAAAGTCCCATGCTGGCCAGAATTTTTTCTAAGTCTGATGCCTGGCTGAAAATTTTCAAAGTCCCATGCTGGCCAGAATTTTTTCTAAGTCTGACGCCTGGCCAGAATTTTTTCTAAGTCTGACTCCTGGCCGAAAATTTTCAAAGTCCCAAGCAGGCCAGAATTTTTTCTAAGTCTGATGCCTGGCTGAAAATTTTCAAAGTCCCATGCTGGCCAGAATTTTTTCTAAGTCTGACGCCTGCCTGAAATATTTCAAAGTCCCAAGAAGGCCAGAATTTTTTCTAAGTCTGACGCTTGGCCAAAAATTTTCAGTCCCAAGAAGGCCAGAATTTTTTCTAAGTCTGATGCCTGGCCGAAAATGTTCAAAGTCCCATGCTGGCCAGAATTTTTTCTAAGTCTGATGCCTGGCTGAAAATTTACAAAGTCCCATGCTGGCCAGAATTTTTTCAAAGTCCCAAGCAGGCCAGAATTTTTTCTAAGTCTGATGCCTGGCTGAAAATTTTCAAAGTCCCATGCTGGCCAGAATTTTTTCTAAGTCCCATGCTGTACAGAATTTTTTCAAAGTCCCATGCTGGCCAGAATTTTTTCTAAGTCTGACGCTTGGCCAAAAATTTTCAAAGTCCCAAGCAGGCCAGAATTTTTTCTAAGTCTGATGCCTGGCCGAAAATGTTCAAAGTCCCATGCTGGCCAGAATTTTTTCTAAGTCTGATGCCTGGCTGAAAATTTACAAAGTCCCATGCTGGCCAGAATTTTTTCAAAGTCCCAAGCAGGCCAGAATTTTTTCTAAGTCTGATGCCTGGCTGAAAATTTTCAAAGTCCCATGCTGGCCAGAATTTTTTCTAAGTCCCATGCTGTACAGAATTTTTTCAAAGTCCCATGCTGGCCAGAATTTTTTCTAAGTCTGACGCTTGGCCAAAAATTTTCAAAGTCCCATGCTGGCCAGAATTTTTTCTAAGTCTGATGCCTGGCTGAAAATTTTCAAAGTCCCATGCTGGCCAGAATTTTTTCTAAGTCTGACGCCTGCCTGAAATATTTCAAAGTCCCAAGAAGGCCAGAATTTTTTCTAAGTCTGACACCTGCCTGAAATATTTCAAAGTCCCAAGCAGGCCAGAATCTTTTCTAAGTCTGATGCCTGGCTGAAAATTTTCAAAGTCCCATGCAGGCCAGAATTTTTTCTAAGTCTGACTCCTGGCCGAAAATTTTCAAAGTCCCATGCTGGCCAGAATTTTTTCTAAGTCTGATGCCTGCCTGAAATATTTCAAAGTCCCATGCAGGCCAGAATTTTTTCTAAGTCTGACGCCTGGCCGAAAATTTTCAAAGTCCCATGCAGGCCAGAATTTTTTCTAAGTCTGACGCCTGGCCGAAAATTTTCAAAGTCCCATGCTGGCCAGAATTTTTTCTAAGTCTGATGCCTGCCTGAAATATTTCAAAGTCCCAAGCAGGCCAGAATTTTTTCTAAGTCTGACGCCTGGCCGAAAATTTTAAAAGTCCCATGCAGGACAGAATTTTTTCTAAGTCCCATGCTGGCCAGAATTTTTTCTAAGTCTGACGCCTGGCCAGAATTTTTTCTAAGTCTGATGCCTGGCTGAAAATTTACAAAGTCCCATGCTGGCCAAAATTTTTTCAAAGTCCCATGCTGGCCAGAATTTTTTCTAAGTCTGACGCCTGGCCGAAAATTTTCAAAGTCCCATGCTGTCCAGAATTTTTTCAAAGTCCCATGCTGGCCAGAATTTTTTCAAAGTCCCATGCTGGCCAGAATTTTTTCTAAGTCTGACGCCGGGCCGAAAATTTACAAAGTCCCATGCAGGCCAGAATTTTTTCTAAGTCTGACGCCTGGCCGAAAATTTTCAAAGTCCCATGCTGGCCAGAATTTTTTCTAAGTGTGATGCCTGGCTGAAAATTTACAAAGTCCCATGCTGGCCAGAATTTTTTCAAAGTCCCAAGCAGGCCAGAATTTTTTCTAAGTCTGATGCCTGGCTGAAAATTTTCAAAGTCCCATGCAGGCCAGAATTTTTTCTAAGTCTGATGCCTGGCTGAAAATTTTCAAAGTCCCATGCTGGCCAGAATTTTTTCTAAGTCTGATGCCTGCCTGAAATATTTCAAAGTCCCATGCAGGCCAGAATTTTTTCAAATTCCCATGCTGGCCAGAATTTTTTCTAAGTCTGACGCCTGGCCGAAAATTTTCAAAGTCCCATGCTGTCCAGAATTTTTTCAAAGTCCCATGCTGGCCAGAATTTTTTCAAAGTCCCATGCTGTCCAGAATTTTTTCAAAGTCCCATGCTGGCCAGAATCTTTTCTAAGTCTGATGCCTGGCTGAAAATTTTCAAAGTCCCATGCAGGCCAGAATTTTTTCTAAGTCTGATGCCTGGCTGAAAATTTTCAAAGTCCCATGCTGGCCAGAATTTTTTCTAAGTCTGATGCCTGCCTGAAATATTTCAAAGTCCCATGCAGGCCAGAATTTTTTCAAATTCCCATGCTGGCCAGAATTTTTTCTAAGTCTGACGCCTGGCCGAAAATTTTCAAAGTCCCATGCTGTCCAGAATTTTTTCAAAGTCCCATGCTGGCCAGAATTTTTTCAAAGTCCCATGCTGGCCAGAATTTTTTCAAAGTCCCAAGCAGGCCAGAATTTTTTCTAAGTCTGATGCCTGGCTGAAAATTTTCAAAGTCCCATGCTGGCCAGAATTTTTTCAAAGTCCCATGCTGGCCAGAATTTTTTCTAAGTCTGACGCCTGGCCGAAAATTTTCAAAGTCCCATGCTGGCCAGAATTTTTTCAAAGTCCCATGCTGGCCAGAATTTTTTCTAAGTCTGACGCCGGGCCGAAAATTTACAAAGTCCCATGCAGGCCAGAATTTTTTCTAAGTCTAACGCCTGGCCGAAAATTTTCAAAGTCCCATGCTGGCCAGAATTTTTTCTAAGTCTGACGCCTCTCCGAAAATTTTCAAAGTTCCACAACAATCTTTTCAATAGCCTGGGTTAAAAGGGTTGCAGTACCGCCGGCCACCATCGGGAGGCGCTGCAGATAGGGCACCCGGTTCCCTATCTGGGGGCCTTTCCACCCAAACCGCAAAATGGAGTTGTCACGATTTCAGAAGGGAGCAATTTCAGACGAGGCACCTCCAGGGCCGAACAAGGGAGGCTCACCAGACTTATGTCCGACAAAGTGGAGGGTTGGGGCGGCCTTCTTGGGCAGACGGCCTGCTCTCTGGCCCGGTTGTCAGATTTTTTCAAAGTCTGACGCCTGCCCGAAATATTTCAAAGTCCCACACCATTCATTTCAATAGCCTGGGTCACCAGGCCCGAAAATTTTCAAAGTCCAACGCCTGTCCGAAAATTTTCAAAGTCCCATGCTGTACAGAATTTTTTCAAAGTCCCATGCTGGCCAGAAATTTTTCCAAGTCTGACGCTTGGCCAAAAATTTTCAAAGTCCCATGCTGTCCAGAATTTTTTCAAAGTCCCATGCTGGCCAGAATTTTTTCTAAGTCTGATGCCTGCCTGAAATATTTCAAAGTCCCATGCAGGCCAGAATTTTTTCTAAGTCTGATGCCTGGCTGAAAATTTTCAAAGTCCCATGCTGGCCAGAATTTTTTCTAAGTCTGATGCCTGCCTGAAATATTTCAAAGTCCCATGCAGGCCAGAATTTTTTCAAATTCCCATGCTGGCCAGAATTTTTTCTAAGTCTGACGCCTGGCCGAAAATTTTCAAAGTCCCATGCTGTCCAGAATTTTTTCAAAGTCCCATGCTGGCCAGAATTTTTTCTAAGTCTGACGCCTGGCCGAAACTTTTCAAAGTCCCATGCTGGCCAGAATTTTTTCAAAGTCCCATGCTGGCCAGAATTTTTTCTAAGTCTGACGCCGGGCCGAAAATTTACAAAGTCCCATGCAGGCCAGAATTTTTTCTAAGTCTGACGCCTGGCCGAAAATTTTCAAAGTCCCTTGCTGGCCAGAATTTTTTCTAAGTCTGATGCCTGCCTGAAATATTTCAAAGTCCCATGCAGGCCAGAATTTTTTCTAAGTCTGACGCCTGGCCGAAAATTTTCAAAGTCCCATGCTGGCCAGAATTTTTTCTAAGTCTGATGCTTGGCCAAAAATTTTCAAAGTCCCAAGAAGGCCAGAATTTTTTCTAAGTCTGACTCCTGGCCGAAAATTTACAAAGTCCCATGCTACCCAGAATTTTTTCTAAGTCTGATGCCTGCCTGAAATATTTCAAAGTCCCATGCAGGCCAGAATTTTTTCTAAGTCTGACGCCTGGCCGAAAATTTTCAAAGTCCCATGCTGGCCAGAATTTTTTCTAAGTCTGATGCCTGGCTGAAAATTTTCAAAGTCCCATGCTGGCCAGAATTTTTTCTAAGTCTGACGCCTGCCTGAAATATTTCAAAGTCCCAAGAAGGCCAGAACTTTTTCTAAGTCTGACGCTTGGCCAAAAATTTTCAGTCCCAAGAAGGCCAGAATTTTTTCTAAGTCTGACACCTGCCTGAAATATTTCAAAGTCCCAAGCAGGCCAGAATTTTTTCTAAGTCTGATGCCTGGCTGAAAATTTACAAAGTCCCATGCTGGCCAGAATTTTTTCAAAGTCCCAAGCAGGCCAGAATTTTTTCTAAGTCTGATGCCTGGCTGAAAATTTTCAAAGTCCCATGCTGGCCAGAATTTTTTCTAAGTCCCATGCTGTACAGAATTTTTTCAAAGTCCCATGCTGGCCAGAATTTTTTCTAAGTCTGACGCTTGGCCAAAAATTTTCAAAGTCCCATGCTGGCCAGAATTTTTTCTAAGTCTGACGCCGGGCCGAAAATTTACAAAGTCCCATGCTGGCCAGAATTTTTTCTAAGTCTGATGCCTGGCTGAAAATTTTCAAAGTCCCATGCTGGCCAGAATTTTTTCTAAGTCTGACGCCTGCCTGAAATATTTCAAAGTCCCAAGAAGGCCAGAATTTTTTCTAAGTCTGACACCTGCCTGAAATATTTCAAAGTCCCAAGCAGGCCAGAATCTTTTCTAAGTCTGATGCCTGGCTGAAAATTTTCAAAGTCCCATGCAGGCCAGAATTTTTTCTAAGTCTGACTCCTGGCCGAAAATTTTCAAAGTCCCATGCTGGCCAGAATTTTTTCTAAGTCTGATGCCTGCCTGAAATATTTCAAAGTCCCATGCAGGCCAGAATTTTTTCTAAGTCTGACGCCTGGCCGAAAATTTTCAAAGTCCCATGCAGGCCAGAATTTTTTCTAAGTCTGACGCCTGGCCGAAAATTTTCAAAGTCCCATGCTGGCCAGAATTTTTTCTAAGTCTGATGCCTGCCTGAAATATTTCAAAGTCCCAAGCAGGCCAGAATTTTTTCTAAGTCTGATGCCTGGCTGAAAATTTTCAAAGTCCCATGCAGGCCAGAATTTTTTCTAAGTCTGACGCCTGGCCGAAAATTTTCAAAGTCCCATGCAGGCCAGAATTTTTTCTAAGTCTGACTCCTGGCCGAAAATTTTCAAAGTCCCATGCTGGCCAGAATTTTTTCTAAGTCTGATGCCTGCCTGAAATATTTCAAAGTCCCATGCAGGCCAGAATTTTTTCTAAGTCTGACGCCTGGCCGAAAATTTTCAAAGTCCCATGCAGGCCAGAATTTTTTCTAAGTCTGACGCCTGGCCGAAAATTTTCAAAGTCCCATGCTGGCCAGAATTTTTTCTAAGTCTGATGCCTGCCTGAAATATTTCAAAGTCCCAAGCAGGCCAGAATTTTTTCTAAGTCTGATGCCTGGCTGAAAATTTTCAAAGTCCCATGCAGGCCAGAATTTTTTCTAAGTCCCATGCTGGCCAGAATTTTTTCTAAGTCTGACGCCTGGCCAGAATTTTTTCTAAGTCTGATGCCTGGCTGAAAATTTACAAAGTCCCATGCTGGCCAAAATTTTTTCAAAGTCCCATGCTGGCCAGAATTTTTTCTAAGTCTGACGCCTGGCCGAAAATTTTCAAAGTCCCATGCTGTCCAGAATTTTTTCAAAGTCCCATGCTGGCCAGAATTTTTTCTAAGTCTGACGCCTGGCCGAAAATTTTCAAAGTCCCATGCTGGCCAGAATTTTTTCAAAGTCCCATGCTGGCCAGAATTTTTTCTAAGTCTGACGCCGGGCCGAAAATTTACAAAGTCCCATGCAGGCCAGAATTTTTTCTAAGTCTGACGCCTGGCCGAAAATTTTCAAAGTCCCATGCTGGCCAGAATTTTTTCTAAGTGTGATGCCTGGCTGAAAATTTACAAAGTCCCATGCTGGCCAGAATTTTTTCAAAGTCCCAAGCAGGCCAGAATTTTTTCTAAGTCTGATGCCTGGCTGAAAATTTTCAAAGTCCCATGCTGGCCAGAATTTTTTCTAAGTCCCATGCTGTACAGAATTTTTTCAAAGTCCCATGCTGGCCAGAATTTTTTCTAAGTCTGACGCTTGGCCAAAAATTTTCAAAGTCCCATGCTGGCCAGAATTTTTTCTAAGTCTGACGCCGGGCCGAAAATTTACAAAGTCCCATGCTGGCCAGAATTTTTTCTAAGTCTGATGCCTGGCTGAAAATTTTCAAAGTCCCAAGAAGGCCAGAATTTTTTCTAAGTCTGACGCTTGGCCAAAAATTTTCAAAGTCCCAAGAAGGCCAGAATTTTTTCTAAGTCTGACACCTGCCTGAAATATTTCAAAGTCCCATGCAGGCCAGAATTTTTTCTAAGTCTGACGCCTGGCCGAAAATTTTCAAAGTCCCATGCAGGCCAGAATTTTTTCTAAGTCTGACGCCTGGCCGAAAATTTTCAAAGTCCCATGCTGGCCAGAATTTTTTCTAAGTCTGATGCCTGCCTGAAATATTTCAAAGTCCCAAGCAGGCCAGAATTTTTTCTAAGTCTGATGCCTGGCTGAAAATTTTCAAAGTCCCATGCAGGCCAGAATTTTTTCTAAGTCCCATGCTGGCCAGAATTTTTTCTAAGTCTGACGCCTGGCCAGAATTTTTTCTAAGTCTGATGCCTGGCTGAAAATTTACAAAGTCCCATGCTGGCCAAAATTTTTTCAAAGTCCCATGCTGGCCAGAATTTTTTCTAAGTCTGACGCCTGGCCGAAAATTTTCAAAGTCCCATGCTGTCCAGAATTTTTTCAAAGTCCCATGCTGGCCAGAATTTTTTCTAAGTCTGACGCCTGGCCGAAAATTTTCAAAGTCCCATGCTGGCCAGAATTTTTTCAAAGTCCCATGCTGGCCAGAATTTTTTCTAAGTCTGACGCCGGGCCGAAAATTTACAAAGTCCCATGCAGGCCAGAATTTTTTCTAAGTCTGACGCCTGGCCGAAAATTTTCAAAGTCCCATGCTGGCCAGAATTTTTTCTAAGTGTGATGCCTGGCTGAAAATTTACAAAGTCCCATGCTGGCCAGAATTTTTTCTAAGTCTGACGCCTCTCCGAAAATTTTCAAAGTTCCACACCAATCTTTTCAATAGCCTGGGTTAAAAGGGTTGCAGTACCGCCGGCCACCATCGGGAGGCGCTGCAGATAGGGCACCCGGTTCCCTATCTGGGGGCCTTTCCACCCAAACCGCAAAATGGAGTTGTCACGATTTCAGAAGGGAGCAATTTCAGACGAGGCACCTCCAGGGCCGAACAAGGGAGGCTCACCAGACTTATGTCCGACAAAGAGGAGGGTTGGGGCGGCCTTCTTGGGCAGACGGCCTGCTCTCTGGCCTGGTTGTCAGATTTTTTCAAAGTCTGACGCCTGCCCGAAATATTTCAAAGTCCCACACCATTCATTTCAATAGCCTGGGTCACCAGGCCCGAAAATTTTCAAAGTCCAACGCCTGTCCGAAAATTTTCAAAGTCCCATGCTGAACAGAATTTTTTCAAAGTCCCATGCTGGCCAGAATTTTTTCTAAGTCTGACGCTTGGCCAAAAATTTTCAAAGTCCCATGCTGGCCAGAATTTTTTCTAAGTCTGATGCCTGCCTGAAATATTTCAAAGTCCCATGCAGGCCAGAATTTTTTCAAATTCCCATGCTGGCCAGAATTTTTTCTAAGTCTGACGCCTGGCCGAAAATTTTCAAAGTCCCATGCTGTCCAGAATTTTTTCAAAGTCCCATGCTGGCCAGAATTTTTTCTAAGTCTGACGCCTGGCCGAAAATTTTCAAAGTCCCATGCTGGCCAGAATTTTTTCAAAGTCCCATGCTGGCCAGAATTTTTTCTAAGTCTGACGCCGGGCCGAAAATTTACAAAGTCCCATGCAGGCCAGAATTTTTTCTAAGTCTGACGCCTGGCCGGAAATTTTCAAAGTCCCATGCTGGCCAGAATTTTTTCTAAGTCTGATGCCTGGCTGAAAATTTTCAAAGTCCCATGCTGGCCAGAATTTTTTCTAAGTCTGACGCCTGCCTGAAATATTTCAAAGTCCCAAGAAGGCCAGAATTTTTTCTAAGTCTGACGCTTGGCCAAAAATTTTCAAAGTCCCAAGAAGGCCAGAATTTTTTCTAAGTCTGACACCTGCCTGAAATATTTCAAAGTCCCAAGCAGGCCAGAATTTTTTCTAAGTCTGATGCCTGGCTGAAAATTTTCAAAGTCCCATGCAGGCCAGAATTTTTTCTAAGTCTGACTCCTGGCCGAAAATTTACAAAGTCCCATGCTACCCAGAATTTTTTCTAAGTCTGATGCCTGCCTGAAATATTTCAAAGTCCCATGCAGGCCAGAATTTTTTCTAAGTCTGACGCCTGGCCGAAAATTTTCAAAGTCCCATGCAGGCCAGAATTTTTTCTAAGTCTGACGCCTGGCCGAAAATTTTCAAAGTCCCATGCTGGCCAGAATTTTTTCTAAGTCTGATGCCTGCCTGAAATATTTCAAAGTCCCATGCAGGCCAGAATTTTTTCTAAGTCTGACGCCTGGCCGGAAATTTACAAAGTCCCATGCTGGCCAGAATTTTTTCTAAGTCTGACGCCTGGCCGAAAATTTTCAAAGTCCCATGCAGGCCAGAATTTTTTCTAAGTCTGACGCCTGGCCGAAAATTTTCAAAGTCCCATGCTGGCCAGAATTTTTTCTAAGTCTGATGCCTGCCTGAAATATTTCAAAGTCCCATGCAGGCCAGAATTTTTTCTAAGTCTGATGCCTGGCTGAAAATTTACAAAGTCCCATGCTGGCCAAAATTTTTTCAAAGTCCCATGCTGGCCAGAATTTTTTCAAAGTCCCATGCTGGCCAGAATTTTTTCTAAGTCTGACGCCGGGCCGAAAATTTACAAAGTCCCATGCAGGCCAGAATTTTTTCTAAGTCTGACGCCTGGCCGAAAATTTTCAAAGTCCCATGCTGTCCAGAATTTTTTCTAAGTCTGACGCCGGGCCGAAAATTTACAAAGTCCCATGCAGGCCAGAATTTTTTCTAAGTCTGACGCCTGGCCGAAAATTTTCAAAGTCCCATGCTGTCCAGAATTTTTTCAAAGTCCCATGCTGGCCAGAATTTTTTCTAAGTCTGACGCCTGGCCGAAAATTTTCAAAGTCCCATGCTGTCCAGAATTTTTTCAAAGTCCCATGCTGGCCAGAATTTTTTCTAAGTCTGACGCCGGGCCGAAAATTTACAAAGTCCCATGCAGGCCAGAATTTTTTCTAAGTCTGACGCCTGGCCGAAAATTTTCAAAGTCCCATGCTGGCCAGAATTTTTTCTAAGTCTGATGCCTGGCTGAAAATTTTCAAAGTCCCATGCTGGCCAGAATTTTTTCTAAGTCTGACGCCTGCCTGAAATATTTCAAAGTCCCAAGAAGGCCAGAATTTTTTCTAAGTCTGACGCTTGGCCAAAAATTTTCAAAGTCCCAAGAAGGCCAGAATTTTTTCTAAGTCTGACACCTGCCTGAAATATTTCAAAGTCCCAAGCAGGCCAGAATTTTTTCTAAGTCTGATGCCTGGCTGAAAATTTTCAAAGTCCCATGCAGGCCAGAATTTTTTCTAAGTCTGACTCCTGGCCGAAAATTTACAAAGTCCCATGCTACCCAGAATTTTTTCTAAGTCTGATGCCTGCCTGAAATATTTCAAAGTCCCATGCAGGCCAGAATTTTTTCTAAGTCTGACGCCTGGCCGAAAATTTTCAAAGTCCCATGCAGGCCAGAATTTTTTCTAAGTCTGACGCCTGGCCGAAAATTTTCAAAGTCCCATGCTGGCCAGAATTTTTTCTAAGTCTGATGCCTGCCTGAAATATTTCAAAGTCCCATGCAGGCCAGAATTTTTTCTAAGTCTGACGCCTGGCCGGAAATTTACAAAGTCCCATGCTGGCCAGAATTTTTTCTAAGTCTGACGCCTGGCCGAAAATTTTCAAAGTCCCATGCTGGCCAGAATTTTTTCTAAGTCTGATGCCTGCCTGAAATATTTCAAAGTCCCATGCTGGCCAGAATTTTTTCTAAGTCTGATGCCTGCCTGAAATATTTCAAAGTCCCAAGCAGGCCAGAATTTTTTCTAAGTCTGATGCCTGGCTGAAAATTTTCAAAGTCCCATGCAGGCCAGAATTTTTTCTAAGTCCCATGCTGGCCAGAATTTTTTCTAAGTCTGACGCCTGGCCAGAATTTTTTCTAAGTCTGATGCCTGGCTGAAAATTTACAAAGTCCCATGCTGGCCAAAATTTTTTCAAAGTCCCATGCTGGCCAGAATTTTTTCTAAGTCTGACGCCTGGCCGAAAATTTTCAAAGTCCCATGCTGTCCAGAATTTTTTCAAAGTCCCATGCTGGCCAGAATTTTTTCTAAGTCTGACGCCTGGCCGAAAATTTTCAAAGTCCCATGCTGGCCAGAATTTTTTCAAAGTCCCATGCTGGCCAGAATTTTTTCTAAGTCTGACGCCGGGCCGAAAATTTACAAAGTCCCATGCAGGCCAGAATTTTTTCTAAGTCTGACGCCTGGCCGAAAATTTTCAAAGTCCCATGCTGGCCAGAATTTTTTCTAAGTGTGATGCCTGGCTGAAAATTTACAAAGTCCCATGCTGGCCAGAATTTTTTCTAAGTCTGACGCCTCTCCGAAAATTTTCAAAGTTCCACACCAATCTTTTCAATAGCCTGGGTTAAAAGGGTTGCAGTACCGCCGGCCACCATCGGGAGGCGCTGCAGATAGGGCACCCGGTTCCCTATCTGGGGGCCTTTCCACCCAAACCGCAAAATGGAGTTGTCACGATTTCAGAAGGGAGCAATTTCAGACGAGGCACCTCCAGGGCCGAACAAGGGAGGCTCACCAGACTTATGTCCGACAAAGAGGAGGGTTGGGGCGGCCTTCTTGGGCAGACGGCCTGCTCTCTGGCCTGGTTGTCAGATTTTTTCAAAGTCTGACGCCTGCCCGAAATATTTCAAAGTCCCACACCATTCATTTCAATAGCCTGGGTCACCAGGCCCGAAAATTTTCAAAGTCCAACGCCTGTCCGAAAATTTTCAAAGTCCCATGCTGAACAGAATTTTTTCAAAGTCCCATGCTGGCCAGAATTTTTTCTAAGTCTGACGCTTGGCCAAAAATTTTCAAAGTCCCATGCTGGCCAGAATTTTTTCTAAGTCTGATGCCTGCCTGAAATATTTCAAAGTCCCATGCAGGCCAGAATTTTTTCAAATTCCCATGCTGGCCAGAATTTTTTCTAAGTCTGACGCCTGGCCGAAAATTTTCAAAGTCCCATGCTGTCCAGAATTTTTTCAAAGTCCCATGCTGGCCAGAATTTTTTCTAAGTCTGACGCCTGGCCGAAAATTTTCAAAGTCCCATGCTGGCCAGAATTTTTTCAAAGTCCCATGCTGGCCAGAATTTTTTCTAAGTCTGACGCCGGGCCGAAAATTTACAAAGTCCCATGCAGGCCAGAATTTTTTCTAAGTCTGACGCCTGGCCGAAAATTTTCAAAGTCCCATGCTGGCCAGAATTTTTTCTAAGTCTGATGCCTGGCTGAAAATTTTCAAAGTCCCATGCTGGCCAGAATTTTTTCTAAGTCTGACGCCTGCCTGAAATATTTCAAAGTCCCAAGAAGGCCAGAATTTTTTCTAAGTCTGACGCTTGGCCAAAAATTTTCAAAGTCCCAAGAAGGCCAGAATTTTTTCTAAGTCTGACACCTGCCTGAAATATTTCAAAGTCCCAAGCAGGCCAGAATTTTTTCTAAGTCTGATGCCTGGCTGAAAATTTTCAAAGTCCCATGCAGGCCAGAATTTTTTCTAAGTCTGACTCCTGGCCGAAAATTTACAAAGTCCCATGCTACCCAGAATTTTTTCTAAGTCTGATGCCTGCCTGAAATATTTCAAAGTCCCATGCAGGCCAGAATTTTTTCTAAGTCTGACGCCTGGCCGAAAATTTTCAAAGTCCCATGCAGGCCAGAATTTTTTCTAAGTCTGACGCCTGGCCGAAAATTTTCAAAGTCCCATGCTGGCCAGAATTTTTTCTAAGTCTGATGCCTGCCTGAAATATTTCAAAGTCCCATGCAGGCCAGAATTTTTTCTAAGTCTGACGCCTGGCCGGAAATTTACAAAGTCCCATGCTGGCCAGAATTTTTTCTAAGTCTGACGCCTGGCCGAAAATTTTCAAAGTCCCATGCAGGCCAGAATTTTTTCTAAGTCTGACGCCTGGCCGAAAATTTTCAAAGTCCCATGCTGGCCAGAATTTTTTCTAAGTCTGATGCCTGCCTGAAATATTTCAAAGTCCCATGCAGGCCAGAATTTTTTCTAAGTCTGATGCCTGGCTGAAAATTTACAAAGTCCCATGCTGGCCAAAATTTTTTCAAAGTCCCATGCTGGCCAGAATTTTTTCAAAGTCCCATGCTGGCCAGAATTTTTTCTAAGTCTGACGCCGGGCCGAAAATTTACAAAGTCCCATGCAGGCCAGAATTTTTTCTAAGTCTGACGCCTGGCCGAAAATTTTCAAAGTCCCATGCTGTCCAGAATTTTTTCTAAGTCTGACGCCGGGCCGAAAATTTACAAAGTCCCATGCAGGCCAGAATTTTTTCTAAGTCTGACGCCTGGCCGAAAATTTTCAAAGTCCCATGCTGTCCAGAATTTTTTCAAAGTCCCATGCTGGCCAGAATTTTTTCTAAGTCTGACGCCTGGCCGAAAATTTTCAAAGTCCCATGCTGTCCAGAATTTTTTCAAAGTCCCATGCTGGCCAGAATTTTTTCTAAGTCTGACGCCGGGCCGAAAATTTACAAAGTCCCATGCAGGCCAGAATTTTTTCTAAGTCTGACGCCTGGCCGAAAATTTTCAAAGTCCCATGCTGGCCAGAATTTTTTCTAAGTCTGATGCCTGGCTGAAAATTTTCAAAGTCCCATGCTGGCCAGAATTTTTTCTAAGTCTGACGCCTGCCTGAAATATTTCAAAGTCCCAAGAAGGCCAGAATTTTTTCTAAGTCTGACGCTTGGCCAAAAATTTTCAAAGTCCCAAGAAGGCCAGAATTTTTTCTAAGTCTGACACCTGCCTGAAATATTTCAAAGTCCCAAGCAGGCCAGAATTTTTTCTAAGTCTGATGCCTGGCTGAAAATTTTCAAAGTCCCATGCAGGCCAGAATTTTTTCTAAGTCTGACTCCTGGCCGAAAATTTACAAAGTCCCATGCTACCCAGAATTTTTTCTAAGTCTGATGCCTGCCTGAAATATTTCAAAGTCCCATGCAGGCCAGAATTTTTTCTAAGTCTGACGCCTGGCCGAAAATTTTCAAAGTCCCATGCAGGCCAGAATTTTTTCTAAGTCTGACGCCTGGCCGAAAATTTTCAAAGTCCCATGCTGGCCAGAATTTTTTCTAAGTCTGATGCCTGCCTGAAATATTTCAAAGTCCCATGCAGGCCAGAATTTTTTCTAAGTCTGACGCCTGGCCGGAAATTTACAAAGTCCCATGCTGGCCAGAATTTTTTCTAAGTCTGACGCCTGGCCGAAAATTTTCAAAGTCCCATGCTGGCCAGAATTTTTTCTAAGTCTGATGCCTGCCTGAAATATTTCAAAGTCCCATGCAGGCCAGAATTTTTTCTAAGTCTGATGCCTGGCTGAAAATTTACAAAGTCCCATGCTGGCCAAAATTTTTTCAAAGTCCCATGCTGGCCAGAATTTTTTCAAAGTCCCATGCTGGCCAGAATTTTTTCTAAGTCTGACGCCGGGCCGAAAATTTACAAAGTCCCATGCAGGCCAGAATTTTTTCTAAGTCTGACGCCTGGCCGAAAATTTTCAAAGTCCCATGCTGGCCAGAATTTTTTCTAAGTGTGATGCCTGGCTGAAAATTTACAAAGTCCCATGCTGGCCAGAATTTTTTCTAAGTCTGACGCCTGGCCGAAAATTTTCAAAGTCCCATGCTGTCCAGAATTTTTTCAAAGTCCCATGCTGGCCAGAATTTTTTCTAAGTCTGACGCCTGGCCGAAAATTTTCAAAGTCCCATGCTGTCCAGAATTTTTTCAAAGTCCCATGCTGGCCAGAATTTTTTCTAAGTCTGACGCCGGGCCGAAAATTTACAAAGTCCCATGCTGGCCAGAATTTTTTCTAAGTCTGATGCCTGCCTGAAATATTTCAAAGTCCCATGCAGGCCAGAATTTTTTCTAAGTCTGACGCCTGGCCGAAAATTTTCAAAGTCCCATGCTGGCCAGAATTTTTTCTAAGTGTGATGCCTGGCTGAAAATTTACAAATTCCCATGCTGGCCAGAATTTTTTCTAAGTCTGACGCCTGGCCGAAAATTTTCAAAGTCCCATGCTGTCCAGAATTTTTTCAAAGTCCCATGCTGGCCAGAATTTTTTCTAAGTCTGACGCCTGGCCGAAAATTTTCAAAGTCCCATGCTGGCCAGAATTTTTTCAAAGTCTGACACCTGCCTGAAATATTTCAAAGTCCCATGCAGGCCAGAATTTTTTCTAAGTCTGACTCCTGGCCGAAAATTTACAAAGTCCCATGCTACCCAGAATTTTTTCTAAGTCTGATGCCTGCCTGAAATATTTCAAAGTCCCATGCAGGCCAGAATTTTTTCTAAGTCTGACGCCTGGCCGAAAATTTTCAAAGTCCCATGCAGGCCAGAATTTTTTCTAAGTCTGACGCCTGGCCGAAAATTTTCAAAGTCCCATGCTGGCCAGAATTTTTTCTAAGTCTGATGCCTGCCTGAAATATTTCAAAGTCCCATGCAGGCCAGAATTTTTTCTAAGTCTGACGCCTGGCCGGAAATTTACAAAGTCCCATGCTGGCCAGAATTTTTTCTAAGTCTGACGCCTGGCCGAAAATTTTCAAAGTCCCATGCTGGCCAGAATTTTTTCTAAGTCTGATGCCTGCCTGAAATATTTCAAAGTCCCATGCAGGCCAGAATTTTTTCTAAGTCTGATGCCTGGCTGAAAATTTACAAAGTCCCATGCTGGCCAAAATTTTTTCAAAGTCCCATGCTGGCCAGAATTTTTTCAAAGTCCCATGCTGGCCAGAATTTTTTCTAAGTCTGACGCCGGGCCGAAAATTTACAAAGTCCCATGCAGGCCAGAATTTTTTCTAAGTCTGACGCCTGGCCGAAAATTTTCAAAGTCCCATGCTGGCCAGAATTTTTTCTAAGTGTGATGCCTGGCTGAAAATTTACAAAGTCCCATGCTGGCCAGAATTTTTTCTAAGTCTGACGCCTGGCCGAAAATTTTCAAAGTCCCATGCTGTCCAGAATTTTTTCAAAGTCCCATGCTGGCCAGAATTTTTTCTAAGTCTGACGCCTGGCCGAAAATTTTCAAAGTCCCATGCTGTCCAGAATTTTTTCAAAGTCCCATGCTGGCCAGAATTTTTTCTAAGTCTGACGCCGGGCCGAAAATTTACAAAGTCCCATGCTGGCCAGAATTTTTTCTAAGTCTGATGCCTGCCTGAAATATTTCAAAGTCCCATGCAGGCCAGAATTTTTTCTAAGTCTGACGCCTGGCCGAAAATTTTCAAAGTCCCATGCTGGCCAGAATTTTTTCTAAGTGTGATGCCTGGCTGAAAATTTACAAATTCCCATGCTGGCCAGAATTTTTTCTAAGTCTGACGCCTGGCCGAAAATTTTCAAAGTCCCATGCTGTCCAGAATTTTTTCAAAGTCCCATGCTGGCCAGAATTTTTTCTAAGTCTGACGCCTGGCCGAAAATTTTCAAAGTCCCATGCTGGCCAGAATTTTTTCAAAGTCTGACACCTGCCTGAAATATTTCAAAGTCCCAAGCAGGCCAGAATTTTTTCTAAGTCTGATGCCTGGCTGAAAATTTTCAAAGTCCCATGCAGGCCAGAATTTTTTCTAAGTCTGACTCCTGGCCGAAAATTTACAAAGTCCCATGCTACCCAGAATTTTTTCTAAGTCTGATGCCTGCCTGAAATATTTCAAAGTCCCATGCAGGCCAGAATTTTTTCTAAGTCTGACGCCTGGCCGAAAATTTTCAAAGTCCCATGCAGGCCAGAATTTTTTCTAAGTCTGACGCCTGGCCGAAAATTTTCAAAGTCCCATGCTGGCCAGAATTTTTTCTAGGTCTGATGCCTGCCTGAAATATTTCAAAGTCCCATGCAGGCCAGAATTTTTTCTAAGTCTGACGCCTGGCCGGAAATTTACAAAGTCCCATGCTGGCCAGAATTTTTTCTAAGTCTGACGCCTGCCTGAAATATTTCAAAGTCCCATGCAGGCCAGAATTTTTTCAAAGTCCCATGCTGGCCAGAATTTTTTCTAAGTCTGATGCCTGGCTGAAAATTTTCAAAGTCCCATGCTGGCCAGAATTTTTTCTAAGTCTGACGCCTGGCCAGAATTTTTTCTAAGTCTGATGCCTGGCTGAAAATTTACAAAGTCCCATGCTGGCCAAAATTTTTTCAAAGTCCCATGCTGGCCAGAATTTTTTCTAAGTCTGACGCCTGGCCGAAAATGTTCAAAGTCCCATGCTGGCCAGAATTTTTTCTAAGTGTGATGCCTGGCTGAAAATTTACAAAGTCCCATGCTGGCCAGAATTTTTTCTAAGTGTGATGCCTGGCTGAAAATTTACAAAGTCCCATGCTGGCCAGAATTTTTTCTAAGTCTGACGCCTGGCCGAAAATTTTCAAAGTCCCATGCAGGCCAGAATTTTTTCTAAGTCTGACGCCTGGCCGAAAATTTTCAAAGTCCCATGCTGGCCAGAATTTTTTCTAAGTCTGACGCCTGGCCGAAAATTTTCAAAGTCCCATGCTGGCCAGAATTTTTTCAAAGTCCCATGCTGGCCAGAATTTTTTCTAAGTCTGACGCCGGGCCGAAAATGTACAAAGTCCCATGCAGGCCAGAATTTTTTCTAAGTCTGACGCCTGGCTGAAAATTTACAAAGTCCCATGCTGGCCAGAATTTTTTCTAAGTCTGATGCCTGCCTGAAATATTTCAAAGTCCCAAGCAGGCCAGAATTTTTTCTAAGTCTGATGCCTGGCTGAAAATTTTCAAAGTCCCATGCTGGCCAGAATTTTTTCTAAGTCTGATGCCTGCCTGAAATATTTCAAAGTCCCATGCAGGCCAGAATTTTTTCTAAGTCTGACGCCTGGCCGAAAATTTTCAAAGTCCCATGCTGGCCAGAACTTTTTCAAAGTCCCATGCTGTACAGAATTTTTTCAAAGTCCCATGCTGGCCAGAATTTTTTCTAAGTCTGATGCCTGCCTGAAATATATCAAAGTCCCATGCAGGCCAGAATTTTTTCTAAGTCTGACGCCTGGCCGAAAATTTACAAAGTCCCATGCAGGCCAGAATTTTTTCTAAGTCTGACGCCTGGCCGAAAATGTTCAAAGTCCCATGCTGGCCAGAATTTTTTCTAAGTCTGATGCCTGGCTGAAAATTTACAAAGTCCCATGCAGGCCAGAATTTTTTCTAAGTCTGACGCCTGGCCGAAAATTTTCAAAGTCCCATGCTGGCCAGAATTTTTTCTAAGTCTGACGCCTGGCCGAAAATTTTCAAAGTCCCATGCTGGCCAGAATTTTTTCTAAGTCTGACGCCTGCCTGAAATATTTCAAAGTCCCAAGAAGGCCAGAATTTTTTCTAAGTCTGACGCTTGGCCAAAAATTTTCAAAGTCCCAAGAAGGCCAGAATTTTTTCTAAGTCTGATGCCTGGCTGAAAATTTTCAAAGTCCCATGCAGGCCAGAATTTTTTCTAAGTCTGACTCCTGGCCGAAAATTTTCAAAGTCCCATGCTGGCCAGAATTTTTTCTAAGTCTGATGCCTGCCTGAAATATTTCAAAGTCCCATGCAGGCCAGAATTTTTTCTAAGTCTGACGCCTGGCCGAAAATTTACAAAGTCCCATGCAGGCCAGAATTTTTTCTAAGTCTGACGCCTGGCCGAAAATTTTCAAAGTCCCATGCTACCCAGAATTTTTTCTAAGTCTGACGCCTGCCTGAAATATTTCAAAGTCCCATGCAGGCCAGAATTTTTTCAAAGTCCCATGCTGGCCAGAATTTTTTCTAAGTCTGATGCCTGCCTGAAATATTTCAAAGTCCCATGCAGGCCAGAATTTTTTCTAAGTCTGACGCCTGGCCGAAAATTTTCAAAGTCCCATGCTGGCCAGAATTTTTTCTAAGTCTGACGCCTGGCCGAAAATTTTCAGTCCCATGCTGGCCAGAATTTTTTCTAAGTCTGACGCCTGCCTGAAATATTTCAAAGTCCCAAGAAGGCCAGAATTTTTTCTAAGTCTGACGCTTGGCCAAAAATTTTCAAAGTCCCAAGAAGGCCAGAATTTTTTCTAAGTCTGACACCTGCCTGAAATATTTCAAAGTCCCAAGCAGGCCAGAATTTTTTCTAAGTCTGATGCCTGGCTGAAAATTTTCAAAGTCCCATGCAGGCCAGAATTTTTTCTAAGTCTGACTCCTGGCCGAAAATTTTCAAAGTCCCATGCTGGCCAGAATTTTTTCTAAGTCTGATGCCTGCCTGAAATATTTCAAAGTCCCATGCAGGCCAGAATTTTTTCTAAGTCTGACGCCTGGCCGAAAATTTACAAAGTCCCATGCTACCCAGAATTTTTTCTAAGTCTGACGCCTGCCTGAAATATTTCAAAGTCCCATGCAGGCCAGAATTTTTTCAAAGTCCCATGCTGGCCAGAATTTTTTCTAAGTCTGACGCCTGCCTGAAATATTTCAAAGTCCCAAGAAGGCCAGAATTTTTTCTAAGTCTGACGCTTGGCCAAAAATTTTCAAAGTCCCATGCAGGCCAGAATTTTTTCTAAGTCTGACTCCTGGCCGAAAATTTTCAAAGTCCCATGCTGGCCAGAATTTTTTCTAAGTCTGATGCCTGCCTGAAATATTTCAAAGTCCCATGCAGGCCAGAATTTTTTCTAAGTCTGACTCCTGGCCGAAAATTTTCAAAGTCCCATGCAGGCCAGAATTTTTTCTAAGTCTGACTCCTGGCCGAAAATTTACAAAGTCCCATGCTGGCCAGAATTTTTTCTAAGTCTGATGCCTGGCTGGACATTTTCAAAGTCCCATGCTGGCCAGAATTTTTTCTAAGTCTGACGCCTGGCCGAAAATTTTCAAAGTCCCATGCTGGCCAGAATTCTTTCTAAGTCTGACACCTGCCTGAAATATTTCAAAGTCCCATGCAGGCCAGACTTTTTTCAAAGTCCCATGCTGGCCAGAATTTTTTCTAAGTCTGACGCCTGGCCGAAAATTTTCAAAGTCCCATGCTGGCCAGAATTTTTTCTAAGTCTGACGCCTGCCTGAAATATTTCAAAGTCCCAAGAAGGCCAGAATTTTTTCTAAGTCTGACGCTTGGCCAAAAATTTTCAAAGTCCCAAGAAGGCCAGAATTTTTTCTAAGTCTGACACCTGCCTGAAATATTTCAAAGTCCCAAGCAGGCCAGAATTTTTTCTAAGTCTGATGCCTGGGTGAAAATTTTCAAAGTCCCATGCAGGCCAGAATTTTTTCTAAGTCTGACTCCTGGCCGAAAATTTTCAAAGTCCCATGCTGGCCAGAATTTTTTCTAAGTCTGATGCCTGCCTGAAATATTTCAAAGTCCCATGCAGGCCAGATTTTTTTCTAAGTCTGACGCCTGTCCGAAAATTTACAAAGTCCCTTGCTACCCAGAATTTTTTCTAAGTCTGACGCCTGCCTGAAATATTTCAAAGTCCCATGCAGGCCAGAATTTTTTCAAAGTCTGATGCCTGGCTGAAAATTTTCAAAGTCCCATGCTGGCAAGAATTTTTTCTAAGTCTGACACCTGCCTGAAATATTTCAAAGTCCCATGCAGGCCAGAATTTTTTCTAAGTCTGACGCCTGTCCGAAAATTTACAAAGTCCCATGCTGGCCAGAATTTTTTCTAAGTCTGACGCTTGGCCAAAAATTTTCAAAGTCCCAAGCAGGCCAGAATTTTTTCTAAGTCTGACGCCGGGCCGAAAATTTACAAAGTCCCATGCTGGCCAGAATTTTTTCTAAGTCTGATGCCTGCCTGAAATATTTCAAAGTCCCATGCTGGCCAGAATTTTTTCTAAGTCTGACGCCTGGCCGAAAATTTTCAAAGTCCCATGCTGGCCAGAATTTTTTCTAAGTCTGACACCTGCCTGAAATATTTCAAAGTCCCATGCTGGCCAGAATTTTTTCTAAGTCTGACGCTTGGCCAAAAATTTTCAAAGTCCCAAGCAGGCCAGAATTTTTTCTAAGTCTGACGCCGGGCCGAAAATTTACAAAGTCCCATGCTGGCCAGAATTTTTTCTAAGTCTGACGCCGGGCCGAAAATTTTCAAAGTCCCATGCTGGCCAGAATTTTTTCTAAGTCTGATGCCTGCCTGAAATATTTCAAAGTCCCATGCTGGCCAGAATTTTTTCTAAGACTGACGCCTGGCCGAAAATTTTCAAAGTCCCATGCAGGCCTGAATTTTTTCTGTCTGATGCCTGGCCGAAAATTTTCAAAGTCCCATGCTGGCCAGAATTTTTTCTAAGTCTGACGCCTGCCTGAAATATTTCAAAGTCCCAAGCAGGCCAGAATTTTTTCTAAGTCTGACGCTTGGCCGAAAATTTTCAAAGTCCCATGCAGGCCTGAATTTTTTGTGTCTGATGCCTGGCTGAAAATTTTCAAAGTCCCATGCTGGCCAGAATTTCTTCTAAGTCTGACTCCTGGTCAAAAATTTTCAAAGTCCCATGCTGGCCAGAATTTTTTCAAAGTCCCATGCTGGCCAGAATATTTTCTAAGTCTGACGCTTGGCCGAAAATTTTCAAAGTCCCATGCTGGCCAGAATTTTTTCAAAGTCCCATGCTGGCCAGAATTTTTTCTAAGTCTGACGCCTGGCCGAAAATTTTCAAAGTCCCATGGTGGCCAGAATTTTTTCTAAGTCCCATGCTGGCCAGAATTTTTTCTAAGTCTGACGCCTGGCCGAAAATTTTCAAAGTCCCATGCTGGCCAGAATTTTTTTCTAAGTCTGATGCCTGGCTGAAATATTTCAAAGTCCGAAGCAGGCCAGAATTTTTTCAAAGTCCCATGCTGGCCAGAATTTTTTCAAAGTCCCATGCTGGACAGAATTTTTTTCTAAGTCTGACGCCTGGCCGAAAATTTTCAAAGTCCCATGCTGTCCAGAATTTTTTCAAAGTCCCATGCTGGACAGAATTTTTTCTAAGTCTGACGCTTTGCCAAAAATTTTCAAAGTCCCATGCAGGCCAGAATTTTTTCTAAGTCTGACGCCTGGCCGAAAATTTTCAAAGTCCCATGCTGGCCAGAATTTTTTCAAAGTCCCATGCTGGCCAGAATTTTTTCAAAGTCTGACGCTTGGCCAAAAACTTTCAAAGTCCCATGCTGGCCAGAATTTTTTCAAAGTCCCATGTTGGCCAGAATTTTTTCTAAGTCTGACGCTTGGCCAAAAATTTTCAAAGTCCCATGCTGGCCAGAATTTTTTCTAAGTCTGACGCCTGGCCGAAAATTTTCAAAGTCCCATGCTGGCCAGAATTTTTTCTAAGTCTGACGCTTTGCCAAAAATTTTCAAAGTCCCATGCTGGCCAGAATTTTTTCAAAGTCCCATGCTGGCTGAAAATTTTCAAAGTCCCATGCTGGCCAGAATTTTTTCAAAGTCCCATGCTGGCTGAAAATTTTCAAAGTCCCATGCTGGCCAGAATTTTTTCTAAGTCTGACGCCTGGCCGAAAATTTTCAAAGTCCCATGCTGGCCAGAATTTTTTCTAAGTCTGATGCCTGGCTGAAATATTTCAAAGTCCCATGCTGGCCAGAATTTTTTCAAAGTCCCATGCTGGCCAGAATTTTTTCAAAGTCCCATGCTGGACAGAATTTTTTCTAAGTCTGACACCTGCCTGAAATATTTCAAAGTCCCATGCTGGCCGAAAATTTTCAAAGTCCCATGCTGGCCAGAATTTTTTCTAAATCTGATGCCTGGCCGAAAATTTTCAAAGTCCCATGCTGGCCAGAATTTTTTCAAAGTCCCATGCTGGACAGAATTTTTTCTAAGTCTGACGCCTGGCCGAAAATTTTCAAAGTCCCATGCTGGCCAGAATTTTTTCTAAATCTGACGCCTGGCCGAAAATTTTCAAAGTCCCATGCTGTCCAGAATTTTTTCAAAGTCCCATGCTGGACAGAATTTTTTCTAAGTCTGACGCCTGGCCGAAAATTTTCAAAGTCCCATGCTGGCCAGAATTTTTTCAAAGTCCCATGCTGGCCAGAATTTTTTCAAAGTCTGACGCCTGCCTGAAATATTTCAAAGTCCAAAGCAGGCCAGAATTTTTTCTAAGTCTGACGCCTGCCTGAAATATTTCAAAGTCCCATGCTGGCCAGAATTTTTTCTAAGTCTGATGCCTGGCTGAAATATTTCAAAGTCCCATGCTGGCCAGAATTTTTTTCTAAGTCTGACGCCTGGCCGAAAATTTTCAAAGTCCCATGCTGTCCAGAATTTTTTCTGTCTGACACCTGCCTGAAATATTTCAAAGTCCGAAGCAGGCCAGAATTTTTTCTAAGTCTGACGCCTGGCTGAAAATTTTCAAAGTCCCATGCTGGCCAGAATATTTTCTAATTCTGACGCCTGCCTGAAATATTTCAAAGTCCAAAGCAGGCCAGAATTTTTTCTAAGTCTGACGCTTGGCCAAAAATTTTCAAAGTCCCATGCTGGACAGAATTTTTTCTAAGTCTGACACCTGCCTGAAATATTTCAAAGTCCCATGCTGGCCAGAATTTTTTCTAAGTCTGACGCCTGGCCGAAAATTTTCAAAGTCCCATGCTGTCCAGAATTTTTTCAAAGTCCCATGCTGGCCAGAATTTTTTCTAAGTCTGACGCCGGGCCGAAAATTTTCAAAGTCCCATGCTGGCCAGAATTTTTTCTAAGTCTGATGCCTGCCTGAAATATTTCAAAGTCCCATGCTGGCCAGAATTTTTTCTAAGACTGACGCCTGGCCGAAAATTTTCAAAGTCCCATGCAGGCCTGAATTTTTTCTGTCTGATGCCTGGCCGAAAATTTTCAAAGTCCCATGCTGGCCAGAATTTTTTCTAAGTCTGACGCCTGCCTGAAATATTTCAAAGTCCCAAGCAGGCCAGAATTTTTTCTAAGTCTGACGCTTGGCCGAAAATTTTCAAAGTCCCATGCAGGCCTGAATTTTTTGTGTCTGATGCCTGGCTGAAAATTTTCAAAGTCCCATGCTGGCCAGAATTTCTTCTAAGTCTGACTCCTGGTCAAAAATTTTCAAAGTCCCATGCTGGCCAGAATTTTTTCAAAGTCCCATGCTGGCCAGAATATTTTCTAAGTCTGACGCTTGGCCGAAAATTTTCAAAGTCCCATGCTGGCCAGAATTTTTTCAAAGTCCCATGCTGGCCAGAATTTTTTCTAAGTCTGACGCCTGGCCGAAAATTTTCAAAGTCCCATGGTGGCCAGAATTTTTTCTAAGTCCCATGCTGGCCAGAATTTTTTCTAAGTCTGACGCCTGGCCGAAAATTTTCAAAGTCCCATGCTGGCCAGAATTTTTTTCTAAGTCTGATGCCTGGCTGAAATATTTCAAAGTCCGAAGCAGGCCAGAATTTTTTCTAAGTCCCATGCTGGACAGAATTTTTTTCTAAGTCTGACGCCTGGCCGAAAATTTTCAAAGTCCCATGCTGTCCAGAATTTTTTCAAAGTCCCATGCTGGACAGAATTTTTTCTAAGTCTGACGCTTTGCCAAAAATTTTCAAAGTCCCATGCAGGCCAGAATTTTTTCTAAGTCTGACGCCTGGCCGAAAATTTTCAAAGTCCCATGCTGGCCAGAATTTTTTCAAAGTCCCATGCTGGCCAGAATTTTTTCAAAGTCTGACGCTTGGCCAAAAACTTTCAAAGTCCCATGCTGGCCAGAATTTTTTCAAAGTCCCATGTTGGCCAGAATTTTTTCTAAGTCTGACGCTTGGCCAAAAATTTTCAAAGTCCCATGCTGGCCAGAATTTTTTCTAAGTCTGACGCCTGGCCGAAAATTTTCAAAGTCCCATGCTGGCCAGAATTTTTTCTAAGTCTGATGCCTGGCTGAAATATTTCAAAGTCCCATGCTGGCCAGAATTTTTTTCTAAGTCTGACGCCTGGCCGAAAATTTTCAAAGTCCCATGCTGGACAGAATTTTTTCTAAGTCTGACACCTGCCTGAAATATTTCAAAGTCCCATGCTGGCCGAAAATTTTCAAAGTCCCATGCTGGCCAGAATTTTTTCTAAGTCCCATGCTGGCCAGAATTTTTTCAAAGTCCCATGCTGGCCAGAATATTTTCTAAGTCTGACGCTTTGCCAAAAATTTTCAAAGTCCCATGCTGGCCAGAATTTTTTCAAAGTCCCATGCTGGCTGAAAATTTTCAAAGTCCCATGCTGGCCAGAATTTTTTCTAAGTCTGACGCTTTGCCAAAAATTTTCAAAGTCCCATGCTGGCCAGAATTTTTTCAAAGTCCCATGCTGGCTGAAAATTTTCAAAGTCCCATGCTGGCCAGAATTTTTTCTAAGTCTGACACCTGCCTGAAATATTTCAAAGTCCGAAGCAGGCCAGAATTTTTTCTAAGTCTGACGCTTGGCCAAAAATTTTCAAAGTCCCATGCTGGCCAGAATTTTTTCTAAGTCTGACGCTTTGCCAAAAATTTTCAAAGTCCCATGCTGGCCAGAATTTTTTCAAAGTCCCATGCTGGCTGAAAATTTTCAAAGTCCCATGCTGGCCAGAATTTTTTCTAAGTCTGACGCTTTGCCAAAAATTTTCAAAGTCCCATGCTGGCCAGAATTTTTTCAAAGTCCCATGCTGGCTGAAAATTTTCAAAGTCCCATGCTGGCCAGAATTTTTTCTAAGTCTGACGCCTGGCCGAAAATTTTCAAAGTCCCATGCTGGCCAGAATTTTTTCTAAGTCTGATGCCTGGCTGAAATATTTCAAAGTCCCATGCTGGCCAGAATTTTTTCAAAGTCCCATGCTGGCCAGAATTTTTTCAAAGTCCCATGCTGGACAGAATTTTTTCTAAGTCTGACACCTGCCTGAAATATTTCAAAGTCCCATGCTGGCCGAAAATTTTCAAAGTCCCATGCTGGCCAGAATTTTTTCTAAATCTGATGCCTGGCCGAAAATTTTCAAAGTCCCATGCTGGCCAGAATTTTTTCAAAGTCCCATGCTGGACAGAATTTTTTCTAAGTCTGACGCCTGGCCGAAAATTTTCAAAGTCCCATGCTGGCCAGAATTTTTTCTAAATCTGACGCCTGGCCGAAAATTTTCAAAGTCCCATGCTGTCCAGAATTTTTTCAAAGTCCCATGCTGGACAGAATTTTTTCTAAGTCTGACGCCTGGCCGAAAATTTTCAAAGTCCCATGCTGGCCAGAATTTTTTCAAAGTCCCATGCTGGCCAGAATTTTTTCAAAGTCTGACGCCTGCCTGAAATATTTCAAAGTCCAAAGCAGGCCAGAATTTTTTCTAAGTCTGACGCCTGCCTGAAATATTTCAAAGTCCCATGCTGGCCAGAATTTTTTCTAAGTCTGATGCCTGGCTGAAATATTTCAAAGTCCCATGCTGGCCAGAATTTTTTTCTAAGTCTGACGCCTGGCCGAAAATTTTCAAAGTCCCATGCTGTCCAGAATTTTTTCTGTCTGACACCTGCCTGAAATATTTCAAAGTCCGAAGAAGGCCAGAATTTTTTCTAAGTCTGACGCCTGGCTGAAAATTTTCAAAGTCCCATGCTGGACAGAATTTTTTCTAAGTCTGACACCTGCCTGAAATATTTCAAAGTCCCATGCTGGCCAGAATTTTTTCTAAGTCTGACGCCTGGCCGAAAATTTTCAAAGTCCCATGCTGTCCAGAATTTTTTCAAAGTCCCATGCTGGACAGAATTTTTTCTAAGTCTGACGCTTTGCCAAAAATTTTCAAAGTCCCATGCAGGCCAGAATTTTTTCTAAGTCTGACGCCTGGCCGAAAATTTTCAAAGTCCCATGCTGGCCAGAATTTTTTCAAAGTCTGACGCCTGCCTGAAATATTTCAAAGTCCCAAGCAGGCCAGAATTTTTTCTAAGTCTGACGCTTGGCCAAAAATTTTCAAAGTCCCATGCTGGACAGAATTTTTTCTAAGACTGACGCCTGGCCAAAAATTTTCAAAGTCCCATGCTGGACAGACTTTTTTCTAAGTCTGACACCTGCCTGAAATATTTCAAAGTCCCATGCTGGCCAGAATTTTTTCTAAGACTGACGCCTGGCCGAAAATTTTCAAAGTCCCATGCTGGCCAGAATTTTTTCTAAGTCTGACGCTTTGCCAAAAATTTTCAAAGTCCCATGCTGGCCAGAATTTTTTCTAAGTCTGACGCCTGGCCGAAAATTTTCAAAGTCCCATGCTGGCCAGAATTTTTTCAAAGTCCCATGCTGGCCAGAATTTTTTCAAAGTCTGACGCCTGCCTGAAATATTTCAAAGTCCCAAGCAGGCCAGAATTTTTTCTAAGTCTGACGCTTGGCCAAAAATTTTCAAAGTCCCATGCTGGACAGAATTTTTTCTAAGTCTGACACCTGCCTGAAATATTTCAAAGTCCCATGCTGGCCAGAATTTTTTCTAAGTCCCATGCTGGCCGAAAATTTTCAAAGTCCCATGCTGGCCAGAATTTTTTCTAAGTCTGATGCCTGGCTGAAATATTTCAAAGTCCCATGCTGGCCAGAATTTTTTTCTAAGTCTGACGCCTGCCTGAAATATTTCAAAGTCCAAAGCAGGCCAGAATTTTTTCTAAGTCTGACGCCTGGCCGAAAATTTTCAAAGTCCCATGCTGTCCAGAATTTTTTCAAAGTCCCATGCTGTCCAGAATTTTTTCTAAGTCTGACGCCTGGCCGAAAATTTTCAAAGTCCCATGCTGGCCAGAATTTTTTCAAAGTCCCATGCTGGCCAGAATTTTTTCAAAGTCCCATGCTGGCCAGAATTTTTTCAAAGTCCCATGCTGGCCAGAATTTTTTCTAAGTCTGACGCCTGCCTGAAATATTTCAAAGTCCAAAGCAGGCCAGAATTTTTTCTAAGTCTGACGCTTGGCCAAAAATTTTCAAAGTCCCATGCTGGACAGAATTTTTTCTAAGTCTGACACCTGCCTGAAATATTTCAAAGTCCCATGCTGGCCAGAATTTTTTCTAAGTCTGATGCCTGGCTGAAATATTTCAAAGTCCCATGCTGGCCAGAATTTTTTTCTAAGTCTGACGCCTGGCCGAAAATTTTCAAAGTCCCATGCTGTCCAGAATTTTTTCAAAGTCCCATGCTGGACAGAATTTTTTCTAAGTCTGACGCTTTGCCAAAAATTTTCAAAGTCCCATGCAGGCCAGAATTTTTTCTAAGTCTGACGCCTGGCCGAAAATTTTCAAAGTCCCATGCTGGCCAGAATTTTTTCTAAGTCTGACGCCTGCCTGAAATATTTCAAAGTCCCAAGCAGGCCAGAATTTTTTCTAAGTCTGATGCCTGGCTGAAAATTTTCAAAGTCCCATGCTGGCCAGAATTTTTTCTAAGTCCCATGCTGTACAGAATTTTTTCAAAGTCCCATGCTGGCCAGAATTTTTTCTAAGTCTGACGCTTGGCCAAAAATTTTCAAAGTCCCATGCTGGCCAGAATTTTTTCAAAGTCCCATGCTGGCCAGAATTTTTTCTAAGTCTGACGCCTGGCCGAAAATTTTCAAAGTCCCATGCTGGCCAGAATTTTTTCTAAGTCTGACGCCTGCCTGAAATATTTCAAAGTCCCAAGAAGGCCAGAATTTTTTCTAAGTCTGACACCTGCCTGAAATATTTCAAAGTCCCAAGCAGGCCAGAATTTTTTCTAAGTCTGATGCCTGGGTGAAAATTTTCAAAGTCCCATGCAGGCCAGAATTTTTTCTAAGTCTGACTCCTGGCCGAAAATTTTCAAAGTCCCATGCTGGCCAGAATTTTTTCTAAGTCTGACACCTGCCTGAAATATTTCAAAGTCCCATGCAGGCCAGAATTTTTTCTAAGTCTGACGCCTGTCCGAAAATTTACAAAGTCCCATGCTGGCCAGAATTTTTTCTAAGTCTGACGCCTGTCCGAAAATTTACAAAGTCCCTTGCTACCCAGAATTTTTTCTAAGTCTGACGCCTGCCTGAAATATTTCAAAGTCCCATGCAGGCCAGAATTTTTTCAAAGTCTGATGCCTGGCTGAAAATTTTCAAAGTCCCATGCTGGCAAGAATTTTTTCTAAGTCTGACACCTGCCTGAAATATTTCAAAGTCCCATGCAGGCCAGACTTTTTTCAAAGTCCCATGCTGGCCAGAATTTTTTCTAAGTCTGACGCCTGGCCGAAAATTTTCAAAGTCCCATGCTGGCCAGAATTTTTTCTAAGTCTGACGCCTGCCTGAAATATTTCAAAGTCCCAAGAAGGCCAGAATTTTTTCTAAGTCTGACGCTTGGCCAAAAATTTTCAAAGTCCCAAGAAGGCCAGAATTTTTTCTAAGTCTGACACCTGCCTGAAATATTTCAAAGTCCCAAGCAGGCCAGAATTTTTTCTAAGTCTGATGCCTGGGTGAAAATTTTCAAAGTCCCATGCAGGCCAGAATTTTTTCTAAGTCTGACTCCTGGCCGAAAATTTTCAAAGTCCCATGCTGGCCAGAATTTTTTCTAAGTCTGATGCCTGCCTGAAATATTTCAAAGTCCCATGCAGGCCAGATTTTTTTCTAAGTCTGACGCCTGTCCGAAAATTTACAAAGTCCCTTGCTACCCAGAATTTTTTCTAAGTCTGACGCCTGCCTGAAATATTTCAAAGTCCCATGCAGGCCAGAATTTTTTCAAAGTCTGATGCCTGGCTGAAAATTTTCAAAGTCCCATGCTGGCAAGAATTTTTTCTAAGTCTGACACCTGCCTGAAATATTTCAAAGTCCCATGCAGGCCAGAATTTTTTCTAAGTCTGACGCCTGTCCGAAAATTTACAAAGTCCCATGCTGGCCAGAATTTTTTCTAAGTCTGACGCTTGGCCAAAAATTTTCAAAGTCCCAAGCAGGCCAGAATTTTTTCTAAGTCTGACGCCGGGCCGAAAATTTACAAAGTCCCATGCTGGCCAGAATTTTTTCTAAGTCTGACGCCTGGCCGAAAATTTTCAAAGTCCCATGCTGGCCAGAATTTTTTCTAAGTCTGACACCTGCCTGAAATATTTCAAAGTCCCATGCTGGCCAGAATTTTTTCTAAGTCTGACGCTTGGCCAAAAATTTTCAAAGTCCCAAGCAGGCCAGAATTTTTTCTAAGTCTGACGCCGGGCCGAAAATTTACAAAGTCCCATGCTGGCCAGAATTTTTTCTAAGTCTGACGCCGGGCCGAAAATTTTCAAAGTCCCATGCTGGCCAGAATTTTTTCTAAGTCTGATGCCTGCCTGAAATATTTCAAAGTCCCATGCTGGCCAGAATTTTTTCTAAGACTGACGCCTGGCCGAAAATTTTCAAAGTCCCATGCAGGCCTGAATTTTTTCTGTCTGATGCCTGGCCGAAAATTTTCAAAGTCCCATGCTGGCCAGAATTTTTTCTAAGTCTGACGCCTGCCTGAAATATTTCAAAGTCCCAAGCAGGCCAGAATTTTTTCTAAGTCTGACGCTTGGCCGAAAATTTTCAAAGTCCCATGCAGGCCTGAATTTTTTGTGTCTGATGCCTGGCTGAAAATTTTCAAAGTCCCATGCTGGCCAGAATTTCTTCTAAGTCTGACTCCTGGTCAAAAATTTTCAAAGTCCCATGCTGGCCAGAATTTTTTCAAAGTCCCATGCTGGCCAGAATATTTTCTAAGTCTGACGCTTGGCCGAAAATTTTCAAAGTCCCATGCTGGCCAGAATTTTTTCAAAGTCCCATGCTGGCCAGAATTTTTTCTAAGTCTGACGCCTGGCCGAAAATTTTCAAAGTCCCATGGTGGCCAGAATTTTTTCTAAGTCCCATGCTGGCCAGAATTTTTTCTAAGTCTGACGCCTGGCCGAAAATTTTCAAAGTCCCATGCTGGCCAGAATTTTTTTCTAAGTCTGATGCCTGGCTGAAATATTTCAAAGTCCGAAGCAGGCCAGAATTTTTTCAAAGTCCCATGCTGGCCAGAATTTTTTCAAAGTCCCATGCTGGACAGAATTTTTTTCTAAGTCTGACGCCTGGCCGAAAATTTTCAAAGTCCCATGCTGTCCAGAATTTTTTCAAAGTCCCATGCTGGACAGAATTTTTTCTAAGTCTGACGCTTTGCCAAAAATTTTCAAAGTCCCATGCAGGCCAGAATTTTTTCTAAGTCTGACGCCTGGCCGAAAATTTTCAAAGTCCCATGCTGGCCAGAATTTTTTCAAAGTCCCATGCTGGCCAGAATTTTTTCAAAGTCTGACGCTTGGCCAAAAACTTTCAAAGTCCCATGCTGGCCAGAATTTTTTCAAAGTCCCATGTTGGCCAGAATTTTTTCTAAGTCTGACGCTTGGCCAAAAATTTTCAAAGTCCCATGCTGGCCAGAATTTTTTCTAAGTCTGACGCCTGGCCGAAAATTTTCAAAGTCCCATGCTGGCCAGAATTTTTTCTAAGTCTGACGCTTTGCCAAAAATTTTCAAAGTCCCATGCTGGCCAGAATTTTTTCAAAGTCCCATGCTGGCTGAAAATTTTCAAAGTCCCATGCTGGCCAGAATTTTTTCTAAGTCTGACGCTTTGCCAAAAATTTTCAAAGTCCCATGCTGGCCAGAATTTTTTCAAAGTCCCATGCTGGCTGAAAATTTTCAAAGTCCCATGCTGGCCAGAATTTTTTCTAAGTCTGACGCCTGGCCGAAAATTTTCAAAGTCCCATGCTGGCCAGAATTTTTTCTAAGTCTGATGCCTGGCTGAAATATTTCAAAGTCCCATGCTGGCCAGAATTTTTTCAAAGTCCCATGCTGGCCAGAATTTTTTCAAAGTCCCATGCTGGACAGAATTTTTTCTAAGTCTGACACCTGCCTGAAATATTTCAAAGTCCCATGCTGGCCGAAAATTTTCAAAGTCCCATGCTGGCCAGAATTTTTTCTAAATCTGATGCCTGGCCGAAAATTTTCAAAGTCCCATGCTGGCCAGAATTTTTTCAAAGTCCCATGCTGGACAGAATTTTTTCTAAGTCTGACGCCTGGCCGAAAATTTTCAAAGTCCCATGCTGGCCAGAATTTTTTCTAAATCTGACGCCTGGCCGAAAATTTTCAAAGTCCCATGCTGTCCAGAATTTTTTCAAAGTCCCATGCTGGACAGAATTTTTTCTAAGTCTGACGCCTGGCCGAAAATTTTCAAAGTCCCATGCTGGCCAGAATTTTTTCAAAGTCCCATGCTGGCCAGAATTTTTTCAAAGTCTGACGCCTGCCTGAAATATTTCAAAGTCCAAAGCAGGCCAGAATTTTTTCTAAGTCTGACGCCTGCCTGAAATATTTCAAAGTCCCATGCTGGCCAGAATTTTTTTCTAAGTCTGACGCCTGGCCGAAAATTTTCAAAGTCCCATGCTGTCCAGAATTTTTTCTGTCTGACACCTGCCTGAAATATTTCAAAGTCCGAAGCAGGCCAGAATTTTTTCTAAGTCTGACGCCTGGCTGAAAATTTTCAAAGTCCCATGCTGGCCAGAATATTTTCTAATTCTGACGCCTGCCTGAAATATTTCAAAGTCCAAAGCAGGCCAGAATTTTTTCTAAGTCTGACGCTTGGCCGAAAATTTTCAAAGTCCCATGCTGTCCAGAATTTTTTCAAAGTCCCATGCTGGCCAGAATTTTTTCTAAGTCTGACGCCGGGCCGAAAATTTTCAAAGTCCCATGCTGGCCAGAATTTTTTCTAAGTCTGATGCCTGCCTGAAATATTTCAAAGTCCCATGCTGGCCAGAATTTTTTCTAAGACTGACGCCTGGCCGAAAATTTTCAAAGTCCCATGCAGGCCTGAATTTTTTCTGTCTGATGCCTGGCCGAAAATTTTCAAAGTCCCATGCTGGCCAGAATTTTTTCTAAGTCTGACGCCTGCCTGAAATATTTCAAAGTCCCAAGCAGGCCAGAATTTTTTCTAAGTCTGACGCTTGGCCGAAAATTTTCAAAGTCCCATGCAGGCCTGAATTTTTTGTGTCTGATGCCTGGCTGAAAATTTTCAAAGTCCCATGCTGGCCAGAATTTCTTCTAAGTCTGACTCCTGGTCAAAAATTTTCAAAGTCCCATGCTGGCCAGAATTTTTTCAAAGTCCCATGCTGGCCAGAATTTTTTCTAAGTCTGACGCCTGGCCGAAAATTTTCAAAGTCCCATGGTGGCCAGAATTTTTTCTAAGTCCCATGCTGGCCAGAATTTTTTCTAAGTCTGACGCCTGGCCGAAAATTTTCAAAGTCCCATGCTGGCCAGAATTTTTTTCTAAGTCTGATGCCTGGCTGAAATATTTCAAAGTCCGAAGCAGGCCAGAATTTTTTCAAAGTCCCATGCTGGCCAGAATTTTTTCAAAGTCCCATGCTGGACAGAATTTTTTTCTAAGTCTGACGCCTGGCCGAAAATTTTCAAAGTCCCATGCTGTCCAGAATTTTTTCAAAGTCCCATGCTGGACAGAATTTTTTCTAAGTCTGACGCTTTGCCAAAAATTTTCAAAGTCCCATGCAGGCCAGAATTTTTTCTAAGTCTGACGCCTGGCCGAAAATTTTCAAAGTCCCATGCTGGCCAGAATTTTTTCAAAGTCCCATGCTGGCCAGAATTTTTTCAAAGTCTGACGCTTGGCCAAAAACTTTCAAAGTCCCATGCTGGCCAGAATTTTTTCAAAGTCCCATGTTGGCCAGAATTTTTTCTAAGTCTGACGCTTGGCCAAAAATTTTCAAAGTCCCATGCTGGCCAGAATTTTTTCTAAGTCTGACGCCTGGCCGAAAATTTTCAAAGTCCCATGCTGGCCAGAATTTTTTCTAAGTCTGATGCCTGGCTGAAATATTTCAAAGTCCCATGCTGGCCAGAATTTTTTTCTAAGTCTGACGCCTGGCCGAAAATTTTCAAAGTCCCATGCTGGACAGAATTTTTTCTAAGTCTGACACCTGCCTGAAATATTTCAAAGTCCCATGCTGGCCGAAAATTTTCAAAGTCCCATGCTGGCCAGAATTTTTTCTAAGTCCCATGCTGGCCAGAATTTTTTCAAAGTCCCATGCTGGCCAGAATATTTTCTAAGTCTGACGCTTTGCCAAAAATTTTCAAAGTCCCATGCTGGCCAGAATTTTTTCAAAGTCCCATGCTGGCTGAAAATTTTCAAAGTCCCATGCTGGCCAGAATTTTTTCTAAGTCTGACGCTTTGCCAAAAATTTTCAAAGTCCCATGCTGGCCAGAATTTTTTCAAAGTCCCATGCTGGCTGAAAATTTTCAAAGTCCCATGCTGGCCAGAATTTTTTCTAAGTCTGACACCTGCCTGAAATATTTCAAAGTCCGAAGCAGGCCAGAATTTTTTCTAAGTCTGACGCTTGGCCAAAAATTTTCAAAGTCCCATGCTGGCCAGAATTTTTTCTAAGTCTGACGCTTTGCCAAAAATTTTCAAAGTCCCATGCTGGCCAGAATTTTTTCAAAGTCCCATGCTGGCTGAAAATTTTCAAAGTCCCATGCTGGCCAGAATTTTTTCTAAGTCTGACGCTTTGCCAAAAATTTTCAAAGTCCCATGCTGGCCAGAATTTTTTCAAAGTCCCATGCTGGCTGAAAATTTTCAAAGTCCCATGCTGGCCAGAATTTTTTCTAAGTCTGACGCCTGGCCGAAAATTTTCAAAGTCCCATGCTGGCCAGAATTTTTTCTAAGTCTGATGCCTGGCTGAAATATTTCAAAGTCCCATGCTGGCCAGAATTTTTTCAAAGTCCCATGCTGGCCAGAATTTTTTCAAAGTCCCATGCTGGACAGAATTTTTTCTAAGTCTGACACCTGCCTGAAATATTTCAAAGTCCCATGCTGGCCGAAAATTTTCAAAGTCCCATGCTGGCCAGAATTTTTTCTAAATCTGATGCCTGGCCGAAAATTTTCAAAGTCCCATGCTGGCCAGAATTTTTTCAAAGTCCCATGCTGGACAGAATTTTTTCTAAGTCTGACGCCTGGCCGAAAATTTTCAAAGTCCCATGCTGGCCAGAATTTTTTCTAAATCTGACGCCTGGCCGAAAATTTTCAAAGTCCCATGCTGTCCAGAATTTTTTCAAAGTCCCATGCTGGACAGAATTTTTTCTAAGTCTGACGCCTGGCCGAAAATTTTCAAAGTCCCATGCTGGCCAGAATTTTTTCAAAGTCCCATGCTGGCCAGAATTTTTTCAAAGTCTGACGCCTGCCTGAAATATTTCAAAGTCCAAAGCAGGCCAGAATTTTTTCTAAGTCTGACGCCTGCCTGAAATATTTCAAAGTCCCATGCTGGCCAGAATTTTTTCTAAGTCTGATGCCTGGCTGAAATATTTCAAAGTCCCATGCTGGCCAGAATTTTTTTCTAAGTCTGACGCCTGGCCGAAAATTTTCAAAGTCCCATGCTGTCCAGAATTTTTTCTGTCTGACACCTGCCTGAAATATTTCAAAGTCCGAAGAAGGCCAGAATTTTTTCTAAGTCTGACGCCTGGCTGAAAATTTTCAAAGTCCCATGCTGGCCAGAATATTTTCTAATTCTGACGCCTGCCTGAAATATTTCAAAGTCCAAAGCAGGCCAGAATTTTTTCTAAGTCTGACGCTTGGCCAAAAATTTTCAAAGTCCCATGCTGGACAGAATTTTTTCTAAGTCTGACACCTGCCTGAAATATTTCAAAGTCCCATGCTGGCCAGAATTTTTTCTAAGTCTGACGCCTGGCCGAAAATTTTCAAAGTCCCATGCTGTCCAGAATTTTTTCAAAGTCCCATGCTGGACAGAATTTTTTCTAAGTCTGACGCTTTGCCAAAAATTTTCAAAGTCCCATGCAGGCCAGAATTTTTTCTAAGTCTGACGCCTGCCTGAAATATTTCAAAGTCCCAAGCAGGCCAGAATTTTTTCTAAGTCTGACGCTTGGCCAAAAATTTTCAAAGTCCCATGCTGGACAGAATTTTTTCTAAGACTGACGCCTGGCCAAAAATTTTCAAAGTCCCATGCTGGACAGACTTTTTTCTAAGTCTGACACCTGCCTGAAATATTTCAAAGTCCCATGCTGGCCAGAATTTTTTCTAAGACTGACGCCTGGCCGAAAATTTTCAAAGTCCCATGCTGGCCAGAATTTTTTCTAAGTCTGACGCTTTGCCAAAAATTTTCAAAGTCCCATGCTGGCCAGAATTTTTTCTAAGTCTGACGCCTGGCCGAAAATTTTCAAAGTCCCATGCTGGCCAGAATTTTTTCAAAGTCCCATGCTGGCCAGAATTTTTTCAAAGTCTGACGCCTGCCTGAAATATTTCAAAGTCCCAAGCAGGCCAGAATTTTTTCTAAGTCTGACGCTTGGCCAAAAATTTTCAAAGTCCCATGCTGGACAGAATTTTTTCTAAGTCTGACACCTGCCTGAAATATTTCAAAGTCCCATGCTGGCCAGAATTTTTTCTAAGTCCCATGCTGGCCGAAAATTTTCAAAGTCCCATGCTGGCCAGAATTTTTTCTAAGTCTGATGCCTGGCTGAAATATTTCAAAGTCCCATGCTGGCCAGAATTTTTTTCTAAGTCTGACGCCTGCCTGAAATATTTCAAAGTCCAAAGCAGGCCAGAATTTTTTCTAAGTCTGACGCCTGGCCGAAAATTTTCAAAGTCCCATGCTGTCCAGAATTTTTTCAAAGTCCCATGCTGTCCAGAATTTTTTCTAAGTCTGACGCCTGGCCGAAAATTTTCAAAGTCCCATGCTGGCCAGAATTTTTTCAAAGTCCCATGCTGGCCAGAATTTTTTCAAAGTCCCATGCTGGCCAGAATTTTTTCAAAGTCCCATGCTGGCCAGAATTTTTTCTAAGTCTGACGCCTGCCTGAAATATTTCAAAGTCCAAAGCAGGCCAGAATTTTTTCTAAGTCTGACGCTTGGCCAAAAATTTTCAAAGTCCCATGCTGGACAGAATTTTTTCTAAGTCTGACACCTGCCTGAAATATTTCAAAGTCCCATGCTGGCCAGAATTTTTTCTAAGTCTGATGCCTGGCTGAAATATTTCAAAGTCCCATGCTGGCCAGAATTTTTTTCTAAGTCTGACGCCTGGCCGAAAATTTTCAAAGTCCCATGCTGTCCAGAATTTTTTCAAAGTCCCATGCTGGACAGAATTTTTTCTAAGTCTGACGCTTTGCCAAAAATTTTCAAAGTCCCATGCAGGCCAGAATTTTTTCTAAGTCTGACGCCTGGCCGAAAATTTTCAAAGTCCCATGCTGGCCAGAATTTTTTCTAAGTCTGACGCCTGCCTGAAATATTTCAAAGTCCAAAGCAGGCCAGAATTTTTTTCTAAGTCTGACGCCTGGCCGAAAATTTTCAAAGTCCCATGCTGTCCAGAATTTTTTCAAAGTCCCATGCTGGACAGAATTTTTTCTAAGTCTGACGCTTGGCCAAAAATTTTCAAAGTCCCATGCTGGACAGAATTTTTTCTAAGTCTGACGCCTGGCCGAAAATTTTCAAAGTCCCATGCTGGCCAGAATTTTTTCAAAGTCCCATGCTGGCCAGAATTTTTTCAAAGTCTGACGCCTGCCTGAAATATTTCAAAGTCCCATGCTGGCCAGAATTTTTTCTAAGTCTGACGCCTGGCCGAAAATTTTCAAAGTCCCATGCTGGCCAGAATTTTTTCAAAGTCCCATGCTGGCCAGAATTTTTTCAAAGTCCCATGCTGGCCAGAATTTTTTCAAAGTCCCATGCTGGCCAGAATTTTTTCTAAGTCTGACGCCTGCCTGAAATATTTCAAAGTCCAAAGCAGGCCAGAATTTTTTCTAAGTCTGACGCTTGGCCAAAAATTTTCAAAGTCCCATGCTGGACAGAATTTTTTCTAAGTCTGACACCTGCCTGAATTTTTTCAAAGTCCCATGCTGGCCAGAATTTTTTCAAAGTCCCATGCTGGCCAGAATTTTTTCTAAGTCTGACGCCTGCCTGAAATATTTCAAAGTCCCAAGCAGGCCAGAATTTTTTCTAAGTCTGACGCCTGGCCGAAAATTTTCAAAGTCCCATGCTGTCCAGAATTTTTTCAAAGTCCCATGCTGGACAGAATTTTTTCTAAGTCTGACGCTTTGCCAAAAATTTTCAAAGTCCCATGCAGGCCAGAATTTTTTCTAAGTCTGACGCCTGGCCGAAAATTTTCAAAGTCCCATGCTGGCCAGAATTTTTTCAAAGTCCCATGCTGGACAGAATTTTTTCTAAGTCTGACGCTTGGCCAAAATATTTCAAAGTCCCATGCTGGCCAGAATTTTTTCTAAGTCTGACGCCTGGCCGAAAATTTTCAAAGTCCCATGCTGGCCAGAATTTTTTCTAAGTCTGATGCCTGGCTGAAATATTTCAAAGTCCCATGCTGGCCAGAATTTTTTTCTAAGTCTGACGCCTGGCCGAAAATTTTCAAAGTCCCATGCTGTCCAGAATTTTTTCAAAGTCCCATGCTGGACAGAATTTTTTCTAAGTCTGACGCTTTGCCAAAAATTTTCAAAGTCCCATGCAGGCCAGAATTTTTTCTAAGTCTGATGCCTGGCCGAAAATTTTCAAAGTCCCATGCTGGCCAGAATTTTTTCTAAGTCTGATGCCTGGCTGAAATATTTCAAAGTCCCATGCTGGCCAGAATTTTTTTCTAAGTCTGACGCCTGGCCGAAAATTTTCAAAGTCCCATGCTGTCCAGAATTTTTTCAAAGTCCCATGCTGGACAGAATTTTTTCTAAGTCTGACGCTTTGCCAAAAATTTTCAAAGTCCCATGCAGGCCAGAATTTTTTCTAAGTCTGACACCTGCCTGAAATATTTCAAAGTCCCATGCTGGCCAGAATTTTTTCTAAGTCTGACGCCTGCCTGAAATATTTCAAAGTCCAAAGCAGGCCAGAATTTTTTTCTAAGTCTGACGCCTGGCCGAAAATTTTCAAAGTCCCATGCTGTCCAGAATTTTTTCAAAGTCCCATGCTGGACAGAATTTTTTCTAAGTCTGACTCTTGGCCAAAAATTTTCAAAGTCCCATGCTGGACAGAATTTTTTCTAAGTCTGACGCCTGGCCGAAAATTTTCAAAGTCCCATGCTGGCCAGAATTTTTTCAAAGTCCCATGCTGGCCAGAATTTTTTCAAAGTCCCATGCTGGCCAGAATTTTTTCAAAGTCCCATGCTGGCCAGAATTTTTTCTAAGTCTGACGCCTGCCTGAAATATTTCAAAGTCCAAAGCAGGCCAGAATTTTTTCTAAGTCTGACGCTTGGCCAAAAATTTTCAAAGTCCCATGCTGGACAGAATTTTTTCTAAGTCTGACACCTGCCTGAAATATTTCAAAGTCCCATGCTGGCCAGAATTTTTTCTAAGTCTGACGCCTGGCCGAAAATTTTCAAAGTCCCATGCTGGCCAGAATTTTTTCAAAGTCCCATGCTGGCCAGAATTTTTTCAAAGTCCCATGCTGGCCAGAATTTTTTCTAAGTCTGACGCCTGGCCGAAAATTTTCAAAGTCCCATGCTGGCCAGAATTTTTTCAAAGTCCCATGCTGGCCAGAATTTTTTCAAAGTCCCATGCTGGCCAGAATTTTTTCTAAGTCTGACGCCTGCCTGAAATATTTCAAAGTCCAAAGCAGGCCAGAATTTTTTCTAAGTCTGACGCTTGGCCAAAAATTTTCAAAGTCCCATGCTGGACAGAATTTTTTCTAAGTCTGACACCTGCCTGAAATATTTCAAAGTCCCATGCTGGCCAGAATTTTTTCTAAGTCTGACGCCTGGCCGAAAATTTTCAAAGTCCCATGCTGGCCAGAATTTTTTCAAAGTCCCATGCTGGCCAGAATTTTTTCAAAGTCCCATGCTGGCCAGAATTTTTTCAAAGTCCCATGCTGGCCAGAATTTTTTCTAAGTCTGACGCCTGCCTGAAATATTTCAAAGTCCAAAGCAGGCCAGAATTTTTTCTAAGTCTGACGCTTGGCCAAAAATTTTCAAAGTCCCATGCTGGACAGAATTTTTTCTAAGTCATACACCTGCCTGAAATATTTCAAAGTCCAAAGCAGGCCAGAATTTTTTCTAAGTCTGACGCTTGGCCAAAAATTTTCAAAGTCCCATGCTGGACAGAATTTTTTCTAAGTCTGACACCTGCCTGAAATATTTCAAAGTCCCATGCTGGCCAGAATTTTTTCTAAGTCTGACGCCTGGCTGAAAATTTTCAAAGTCCCATGCTGGACAGAATTTTTTCTAAGTCATACACCTGCCTGAAATATTTCAAAGTCCAAAGCAGGCCAGAATTTTTTCTAAGTCTGACGCTTGGCCAAAAATTTTCAAAGTCCCATGCTGGACAGAATTTTTTCTAAGTCTGACACCTGCCTGAAATATTTCAAAGTCCCATGCTGGCCAGAATTTTTTCTAAGTCTGATGCCTGGCTGAAATATTTCAAAGTCCCAAGCAGGCCAGAATTTTTTCTAAGTCTGACGCCTGGCCGAAAATTTTCAAAGTCCCATGCTGGCCAGAATTTTTTCAAAGTCCCATGCTGGACAGAATTTTTTCTAAGTCTGACGCTTTGCCAAAAATTTTCAAAGTCCCATGCAGGCCAGAATTTTTTCTAAGTCTGACGCCTGGCCGAAAATTTTCAAAGTCCCATGCTGGCCAGAATTTTTTCAAAGTCTGACGCCTGCCTGAAATATTTCAAAGTCCCAAGCAGGCCAGAATTTTTTCTAAGTCTGACGCTTGGCCAAAAATTTTCAAAGTCCCATGCTGGACAGAATTTTTTCTAAGACTGACGCCTGGCCGAAAATTTTCAAAGTCCCATGCTGGCCAGAATTTTTTCTAAGTCTGATGCCTGCCTGAAATATTTCAAAGTCCCATGCAGGCCAGAATTTTTTCTAAGTCTGACGCCTGGCCAGAATTTTTTCTAAGTCTGATGCCTGGCTGAAAATTTTCAAAGTCCGAAGCAGGCCAGAATTTTTTCTAAGTCTGATGCCTGGCTGAAAATTTTCAAAGTCCCATGCTGGCCAGAATTTTTTCTAAGTCTGACGCTTTGCCAAAAATTTTCAAAGTCCCATGCTGGCCAGAATTTTTTCTAAGTCTGACGCCTGGCCGAAAATTTACAAAGTCCCATGCTACCCAGAATTTTTTCTAAGTCTGACGCCTGCCTGAAATATTTCAAAGTCCCATGCAGGCCAGAATTTTTTCAAAGTCCCATGCTGGCCAGAATTTTTTCTAAGTCTGATGCCTGGGTGAAAATTTTCAAAGTCCCATGCTGGCCAGAATTTTTTCTAAGTCTGACGCCTGGCCAGAATTTTTTCTAAGTCTGATGCCTGGCTGAAAATTTTCAAAGTCCCAAGCAGGCCAGAATTTTTTCTAAGTCTGAGGCCTGGCTGAAAATTTTCAAAGTCCCATGCAGGCCAGAATTTTTTCTAAGTCTGACTCCTGGCCGAAAATTTACAAAGTCCCATGCTACCCAGAATTTTTTCTAAGTCTGATGCCTGCCTGAAATATTTCAAAGTCCCATGCAGGCCAGAATTTTTTCTAAGTCTGACGCCTGGCCGAAAATTTTCAAAGTCCCATGCAGGCCAGAATTTTTTCTAAGTCTGACGCCTGGCCGAAAATTTTCAAAGTCCCATGCTGGCCAGAATTTTTTTCTAAGTCTGATGCCTGGCTGAAATATTTCAAAGTCCGAAGCAGGCCAGAATTTTTTCTAAGTCTGACGCTTTGCCAAAAATTTTCAAAGTCCCATGCTGGCCAGAATTTTTTCTAAGTCTGATGCCTGGCCGAAAATTTTCAAAGTCCCATGCTGGCCAGAATTTTTTCAAAGTCCCATGCTGGCCAGAATTTTTTCTAAGTCCCATGCTGGCCAGAATTTTTTCTAAGTCTGACGCCGGGCCGAAAATTTACAAAGTCCCATGCTGGCCAGAATTTTTTCTAAGTCTGATGCCTGGCTGAAAATTTACAAAGTCCCATGCTGGCCAGAATTTTTTCTAAGTCTGATGCCTGGCTGAAAATTTTCAAAGTCCCATGCTGGCCAGAATTTTTTCTAAGTCTGACGCTTTGCCAAAAATTTTCAAACTCCCATGCTGGCCAGAATTTTTTCTAAGTCTGATGCCTGGCTGAAAATTCACAAAGTCCCATGCTGGCCAAAATTTTTTCAAAGTCCCATGCTGGCCAGAATTTTTTCTAAGTCTGACGCCTGGCCGAAAATTTACAAAGTCCCATGCTACCCAGAATTTTTTCTAAGTCTGATGCCTGCCTGAAATATTTCAAAGTCCCATGCAGGCCAGAATTTTTTCTAAGTCTGACGCCTGGCCGAAAATTTTCAAAGTCCCATGCAGGCCAGAATTTTTTCTAAGTCTGACGCCTGGCCGAAAATTTTCAAAGTCCCATGCTGGCCAGAATTTTTTCTAAGTCTGATGCCTGCCTGAAATATTTCAAAGTCCCATGCAGGCCAGAATTTTTTCTAAGTCTGACGCCTGGCCGAAAATTTACAAAGTCCCATGCTACCCAGAATTTTTTCTAAGTCTGACGCCTGCCTGAAATATTTCAAAGTCCCATGCAGGCCAGAATTTTTTCAAAGTCCCATGCTGGCCAGAATTTTTTCTAAGTCTGATGCCTGGCTGAAAATTTTCAAAGTCCCATGCTGGCCAAAATTTTTTCAAAGTCCCATGCTGGCCAGAATTTTTTCTAAGTCTGACGCCTGGCCGAAAATTTTCAAAGTCCCATGCTGGCCAGAATTTTTTCAAAGTCCCATGCTGGCCAGAATTTTTTCTAAGTCTGACGCCTGGCCGAAAATTTTCAAAGTCCCATGCTGGCCAGAATTTTTTCAAAGTCCCATGCTGGCCAGAATTTTTTCTAAGTCTGACGCCTGGCCAGAATTTTTTCTAAGTCTGATGCCTGGCTGAAAATTTACAAAGTCCCATGCTGGCCAAAATTTTTTCAAAGTCCCATGCTGGCCAGAATTTTTTCTAAGTCTGACGCCTGGCCGAAAATTTTCAAAGTCCCATGCAGGCCAGAATTTTTTCTAAGTCTGACGCCTGGCCGAAAATTTACAAAGTCCCATGCTACCCAATATTTTTTCTAAGTCCCATGCAGGCCAGAATTTTTTCAAAGTCCCATGCTGGCCAGAATTTTTTCTAAGTCTGATGCCTGGCTGAAAATTTTCAAAGTCCCATGCAGGCCAGAATTTTTTCTAAGTCTGACGCTTGGCCAAAAATTTTCAAAGTCCCAAGAAGGCCAGAATTTTTTCTAAGTCTGACACCTGCCTGAAATATTTCAAAGTCCCAAGCAGGCCAGAATTTTTTCTAAGTCTGATGCCTGCCTGAAATATTTCAAAGTCCCATGCAGGCCAGAATTTTTTCTAAGTCTGACGCCTGGCCGAAAATTTACAAAGTCCCATGCTACCCAGAATTTTTTCTAAGTCTGACGCCTGCCTGAAATATTTCAAAGTCCCATGCAGGCCAGAATTTTTTCAAAGTCCCATGCTGGCCAGAATTTTTTTCTAAGTCTGACGCCTGGCTGAAAATTTTCAAAGTCCCATGCTGGCCAGAATTTTTTCTAAGTCTGACGCCTGGCCAGAATTTTTTCTAAGTCTGATGCCTGGCTGAAAATTTACAAAGTCCCATGCTGGCCAAAATTTTTTCAAAGTCCCATGCTGGCCAGAATTTTTTCTAAGTCTGACGCCTGGCCGAAAATTTTCAAAGTCCCATGCTGGCCAGAATTTTTTCAAAGTCCCATGCTGGCCAGAATTTTTTCTAAGTCTGACGCCTGGCCGAAAATTTTCAAAGTCCCATGCTGGCCAGAATTTTTTCAAAGTCCCATGCTGGCCAGAATTTTTTCTAAGTCTGACGCCTGGCCGAAAATTTTCAAAGTCCCATGCTGGCCAGAATTTTTTCAAAGTCCCATGCTGGCCAGAATTTTTTCTAAGTCTGACGCTTGGCCAAACATTTTCAAAGTCCCATGCTGGCCAGAATTTTTTCTAAGTCTGATGCCTGGCTGAAATATTTCAAAGTCCGAAGCAGGCCAGAATTTTTTCAAAGTCCCATGCTGGCCAGAATTTTTTCAAAGTCCCATGCTGGACAGAATTTTTTTCTAAGTCTGACGCCTGGCCGAAAATTTTCAAAGTCCCATGCTGTCCAGAATTTTTTCAAAGTCCCATGCTGGACAGAATTTTTTCTAAGTCTGACGCTTTGCCAAAAATTTTCAAAGTCCCATGCAGGCCAGAATTTTTTCTAAGTCTGACGCCTGGCCGAAAATTTTCAAAGTCCCATGCTGGCCAGAATTTTTTCAAAGTCTGACGCCTGCCTGAAATATTTCAAAGTCCCAAGCAGGCCAGAATTTTTTCTAAGTCTGACGCTTGGCCAAAAACTTTCAAAGTCCCATGCTGGCCAGAATTTTTTCAAAGTCCCATGTTGGCCAGAATTTTTTCTAAGTCTGACGCTTGGCCAAAAATTTTCAAAGTCCCATGCTGGCCAGAATTTTTTCTAAGTCTGACGCCTGCCTGAAATATTTCAAAGTCCCAAGCAGGCCAGAATTTTTTCTAGGACTGACGCCTGGCCGAAAATTTTCAAAGTCCCATGCTGGCCAGAATTTTTTCTAAGTCTGATGCCTGGCTGAAATATTTCAAAGTCCCATGCTGGCCAGAATTTTTTTCTAAGTCTGACGCCTGGCCGAAAATTTTCAAAGTCCCATGCTGGACAGAATTTTTTCTAAGTCTGACACCTGCCTGAAATATTTCAAAGTCCCATGCTGGCCGAAAATTTTCAAAGTCCCATGCTGGCCAGAATTTTTTCTAAGTCCCATGCTGGCCAGAATTTTTTCAAAGTCCCATGCTGGCCAGAATATTTTCTAAGTCTGACGCCTGCCTGAAATATTTCAAAGTCCCAAGCAGGCCAGAATTTTTTCAAAGTCCCATGCTGGCCAGAATTTTTTCTAAATCTGATGCCTGGCCGAAAATTTTCAAAGTCCCATGCTGGCCAGAATTTTTTCAAAGTCCCATGCTGGACAGAATTTTTTCTAAGTCTGACGCCTGGCCGAAAATTTTCAAAGTCCCATGCTGGCCAGAATTTTTTCTAAGTCTGATGCCTGGCTGAAATATTTCAAAGTCCCATGCTGGCCAGAATTTTTTCAAAGTCCCATGCTGGCCAGAATTTTTTCAAAGTCCCATGCTGGCCAGAATATTTTCTAAGTCTGACGCCTGCCTGAAATATTTCAAAGTCCAAAGCAGGCCAGAATTTTTTTCTAAGTCTGACGCCTGGCCGGAAATTTTCAAAGTCCCATGCTGGCCAGAATTTTTTCTAAGTCTGACACCTGCCTGAAATATTTCAAAGTCCCATGCTGGACAGAATTTTTTCTAAGTCTGACGCTTTGCCAAAAATTTTCAAAGTCCCATGCAGGCCAGAATTTTTTCTAAGTCTGACACCTGCCTGAAATATTTCAAAGTCCCAAGCAGGCCAGAATTTTTTCTAAGTCTGACGCTTGGCCAAAAATTTTCAAAGTCCCATGCTGGCCAGAATTTTTTCAAAGTCCCATGCTGGCTGAAAATTTTCAAAGTCCCATGCTGGCCAGAATTTTTTCTAAGTCTGACGCTTTGCCAAAAATTTTCAAAGTCCCATGCTGGCCAGAATTTTTTCAAAGTCCCATGCTGGCTGAAAATTTTCAAAGTCCCATGCTGGCCAGAATTTTTTCTAAGTCTGACACCTGCCTGAAATATTTCAAAGTCCGAAGCAGGCCAGAATTTTTTCTAAGTCTGACGCCTGGCCGAAAATTTTCAAAGTCCCATGCTGGCCAGAATTTTTTCTAAGTCTGATGCCTGGCTGAAATATTTCAAAGTCCCATGCTGGCCAGAATTTTTTCAAAGTCCCATGCTGGCCAGAATTTTTTCAAAGTCCCATGCTGGCCAGAATATTTTCTAAGTCTGACGCCTGCCTGAAATATTTCAAAGTCCAAAGCAGGCCAGAATTTTTTCTAAGTCTGACGCCTGGCCGAAAATTTTCAAAGTCCCATGCTGGCCAGAATTTTTTCTAAATCTGACGCCTGGCCGAAAATTTTCAAAGTCCCATGCTGTCCAGAATTTTTTCAAAGTCCCATGCTGGACAGAATTTTTTCTAAGTCTGACGCCTGGCCGAAAATTTTCAAAGTCCCATGCTGGCCAGAATTTTTTCAAAGTCCCATGCTGGCCAGAATTTTTTCAAAGTCCCATGCTGGCCAGAATTTTTTCTAAGTCTGACGCCTGCCTGAAATATTTCAAAGTCCCAAGCAGGCCAGAATTTTTTCTAAGTCTGACGCTTTGCCAAAAATTTTCAAAGTCCCATGCAGGCCAGAATTTTTTCTAAGTCTGACGCCTGGCCGAAAATTTTCAAAGTCCCATGCTGGCCAGAATTTTTTCAAAGTCCCATGCTGGCCGAAAATTTTCAAAGTCCCATGCTGGCCAGAATTTTTTCTAAGTCTGATGCCTGGCCGAAAATTTTCAAAGTCCCATGCTGGCCAGAATTTTTTCTGTCTGACACCTGCCTGAAATATTTCAAAGTCCGAAGCAGGCCAGAATTTTTTCTAAGTCTGACGCTTGGCCAAAAATTTTCAAAGTCCCATGCTGGACAGAATTTTTTCTAAGTCTGACACCTGCCTGAAATATTTCAAAGTCCCATGCTGGCCAGAATTTTTTCTAAGACTGACGCCTGGCCGAAAATTTTCAAAGTCCCATGCTGGCCAGAATTTTTTCTAAGTCTGACGCCTGCCTGAAATATTTCAAAGTCCCAAGCAGGCCAGAATTTTTTCTAAGTCTGACGCTTGGCCAAAAATTTTCAAAGTCCCATGCTGTCCAGAATTTTTTCAAAGTCCCATGCTGGCCAGAATTTTTTCTAAGTCTGACGCCTGGCCGAAAATTTTCAAAGTCCCATGCTGGCCAGAATTTTTTCAAAGTCCCATGCTGGCCTGAATTTTTTCAAAGTCCCATGCTGTCCAGAATTTTTTCAAAGTCCCATGCTGGACAGAATTTTTTCTAAGTCTGACGCTTTGCCAAAAATTTTCAAAGTCCCATGCAGGCCAGAATTTTTTCAAAGTCTGACGCCTGCCTGAAATATTTCAAAGTCCCAAGCAGGCCAGAATTTTTTCTAAGTCTGACGCTTGGCCAAAAATTTTCAAAGTCCCATGCTGGACAGAATTTTTTCTAAGACTGACGCCTGGCCAAAAATTTTCAAAGTCCCATGCTGGACAGACTTTTTTCTAAGTCTGACACCTGCCTGAAATATTTCAAAGTCCCATGCTGGCCAGAATTTTTTCTAAGACTGACGCCTGGCCGAAAATTTTCAAAGTCCCATGCTGGCCAGAATTTTTTCTAAGTCTGACGCCTGCCTGAAATATTTCAAAGTCCCAAGCAGGCCAGAATTTTTTCTAAGTCTGACGCTTGGCCAAAAATTTTCAAAGTCCCATGCTGTCCAGAATTTTTTCAAAGTCCCATGCTGGCCAGAATTTTTTCTAAGTCTGACGCCTGGCCGAAAATTTTCAAAGTCCCATGCTGGCCAGAATTTTTTCAAAGTCCCATGCTGGCCTGAATTTTTTCAAAGTCCCATGCTGTCCAGAATTTTTTCAAAGTCTGACGCCTGGCCGAAAATTTTCAAAGTCCCATGCTGGCCAGAATTTTTTCAAAGTCCCATGCTGGACAGAATTTTTTCTAAGTCTGACACCTGCCTGAAATATTTCAAAGTCCCATGCTGGCCAGAATTTTTTCTAAGTCTGACGCCTGCCTGAAATATTTCAAAGTCCAAAGCAGGCCAGAATTTTTTTCTAAGTCTGACGCCTGGCCGAAAATTTTCAAAGTCCCATGCTGTCCAGAATTTTTTCAAAGTCCCATGCTGGACAGAATTTTTTCTAAGTCTGACGCCTGGCCGAAAATTTTCAAAGTCCCATGCTGGCCAGAATTTTTTCAAAGTCCCATGCTGGCCAGAATTTTTTCAAAGTCCCATGCTGGCCAGAATTTTTTCTAAGTCTGACGCCTGGCCGAAAATTTTCAAAGTCCCATGCTGGCCAGAATTTTTTCAAAGTCCCATGCTGGCCAGAATTTTTTCAAAGTCCCATGCTGGCCAGAATTTTTTCAAAGTCCCATGCTGGCCAGAATTTTTTCTAAGTCTGACGCCTGCCTGAAATATTTCAAAGTCCAAAGCAGGCCAGAATTTTTTCTAAGTCTGACGCTTGGCCAAAAATTTTCAAAGTCCCATGCTGGACAGAATTTTTTCTAAGTCTGACGCCTGGCTGAAAATTTTCAAAGTCCCATGCTGGCCAGAATTTTTTCTAAGTCTGATGCCTGGCTGAAATATTTCAAAGTCCCAAGCAGGCCAGAATTTTTTCTAAGTCTGACGCCTGGCCGAAAATTTTCAAAGTCCCATGCTGGCCAGAATTTTTTCAAAGTCCCATGCTGGACAGAATTTTTTCTAAGTCTGACGCTTTGCCAAAAATTTTCAAAGTCCCATGCAGGCCAGAATTTTTTCTAAGTCTGACGCCTGGCCGAAAATTTTCAAAGTCCCATGCTGGCCAGAATTTTTTCAAAGTCTGACGCCTGCCTGAAATATTTCAAAGTCCCAAGCAGGCCAGAATTTTTTCTAAGTCCGACGCTTGGCCAAAAATTTTCAAAGTCCCATGCTGGACAGAATTTTTTCTAAGACTGACGCCTGGCCAAAAATTTTCAAAGTCCCATGCTGGCCAGAATTTTTTCAAAGTCCCATGCTGGACAGAATTTTTTCTAAGTCTGACGCCTGGCCGAAAATTTTCAAAGTCCCATGCTGGCCAGAATTTTTTCAAAGTCCCATGCTGGACAGAATTTTTTCTAAGTCTGACGCCTGCCTGAAATATTTCAAAGTCCCATGCTGGCCAGAATTTTTTCTAAATCTGATGCCTGGCCGAAAATTTTCAAAGTCCCATGCTGGCCAGAATTTTTTCAAAGTCCCATGCTGGCCAGAATTTTTTCTAAGTCTGATGCCTGGCTGAAATATTTCAAAGTCCCATGCTGGCCAGAATTTTTTTCTAAGTCTGACGCCTGGCCGAAAATTTTCAAAGTCCCATGCTGGACAGAATTTTTTCTAAGTCTGACACCTGCCTGAAATATTTCAGTCCGAAGCAGGCCAGAATTTTTTCTAAGTCTGACGCCTGGCTGAAAATTTTCAATGTCCCATGCTGGCCAGAATTTTTTCTAAGTCTGATGCCTGGCTGAAATATTTCAAAGTCCCATGCTGGCCAGAATTTTTTTCTAAGTCTGACGCCTGGCCGAAAATTTTCAAAGTCCCATGCTGTCCAGAATTTTTTCAAAGTCCCATGCTGGACAGAATTTTTTCTAAGTCTGACGCTTTGCCAAAAATTTTCAAAGTCCCATGCAGGCCAGACTTTTTTCTAAGTCTGACGCCTGGCCGAAAATTTTCAAAGTCCCATGCTGGCCAGAATTTTTTCAAAGTCCCATGCTGGCCAGAATTTTTTCAAAGTCTGACGCCTGCCTGAAATATTTCAAAGTCCCAAGCAGGCCAGAATTTTTTCTAAGTCTGACGCTTGGCCGAAAATTTTCAAAGTCCCATGCTGGCCAGAATTTTTTCTAAGTCTGACACCTGCCTGAAATATTTCAAAGTCCGAAGCAGGCCAGAATTTTTTCTAAGTCTGACGCCTGGCTGAAAATTTTCAAAGTCCCATGCTGGCCAGAATTTTTTCTAAGACTGACGCCTGGCCGAAAATTTTCAAAGTCCCATGCTGGCCAGAATTTTTTCAAAGTCCCATGCTGGCCAGAATTTTTTCAAAGTCCCATGCTGGCCAGAATTTCTTCTAAGTCTGACGCCTGCCTGAAATATTTCTAAGTCCAAAGCAGGCCAGAATTTTTTCTAAGTCTGACGCTTGGCCGAAAATTTTCAAAGTCCCATGCTGGCCAGAATTTTTTCTAAGTCTGACACCTGCCTGAAATATTTCAAAGTCCGAAGCAGGCCAGAATTTTTTCTAAGTCTGACGCCTGGCTGAAAATTTTCAAAGTCCCATGCTGGCCAGAATTTTTTCTAAGTCTGATGCCTGGCTGAAATATTTCAAAGTCCCAAGCAGGCCAGAATTTTTTCAAAGTCCCATGCTGGACAGAATTTTTTCTAAGTCTGACGCTTTGCCAAAAATTTTCAAAGTCCCATGCAGGCCAGAATTTTTTTCTAAGTCTGACGCCTGGCCGAAAATTTTCAAAGTCCCATGCTGGACAGAATTTTTTCAAAGTCCCATGCTGGCCAGAATTTTTTCTAAGTCTGATGCCTGGCTGAAATATTTCAAAGTCCCATGCTGGCCAGAATTTTTTTCTAAGTCTGACGCCTGGCCGAAAATTTTCAAAGTCCCATGCTGTCCAGAATTTTTTCAAAGTCCCATGCTGGACAGAATTTTTTCTAAGTCTGACGCTTTGCCAAAAATTTTCAAAGTCCCATGCAGGCCAGAATTTTTTCTAAGTCTGACGCCTGGCCGAAAATTTTCAAAGTCCCATGCTGGCCAGAATTTTTTCAAAGTCCCATGCTGGCCGAAAATTTTCAAAGTCCCATGCTGGCCAGAATTTTTTCTAAGTCTGATGCCTGGCTGAAATATTTCAAAGTCCCATGCTGGCCAGAATTTTTTCAAAGTCCCATGCTGGCCAGAATTTTTTCAAAGTCCCATGCTGGCCAGAATATTTTCTAAGTCTGACGCCTACCTGAAATATTTCAAAGTCCCAAGCAGGCCAGAATTTTTTCTAAGTCTGACGCCTGGCCGAAAATTTTCAAAGTCCCATGCTGGCCAGAATTTTTTCAAAGTCCCATGCTGGCCAGAATTTTTTCTAAATCTGATGCCTGGCCGAAAATTTTCAAAGTCCCATGCTGTCCAGAATTTTTTCAAAGTCCCATGCTGGACAGAATTTTTTCTAAGTCTGACGCCTGGCCGAAAATTTTCAAAGTCCCATGCTGGCCAGAATTTTTTCAAAGTCCCATGCTGGACAGAATTTTTTCAAAGTACCATGCTGGCCAGAATTTTTTCTAAGTCTGACGCCTGCCTGAAATATTTCAAAGTCCAAAGCAGGCCAGAATTTTTTCTAAGTCTGACGCTTGGCCAAAAATTTTCAAAGTCCCATGCAGGCCAGAATTTTTTCTAAGTCTGACGCCTGGCCGAAAATTTTCAAAGTCCCATGCTGGCCAGAATTTTTTCTAAGTCTGACGCCTGCCTGAAATATTTCAAAGTCCCAAGCAGGCCAGAATTTTTTCTAAGTCTGACGCTTGGCCAAAAATTTTCAAAGTCCCATGCTGGACAGAATTTTTTCTAAGACTGACGCCTGGCCGAAAATTTTCAAAGTCCCATGCTGGCCAGAATTTTTTCTAAGTCTGATGCCTGGCTGAAATATTTCAAAGTCCCATGCTGGCCAGAATTTTTTTCTAAGTCTGACGCCTGGCCGAAAATTTTCAAAGTCCCATGCTGTCCAGAATTTTTTCAAAGTCCCATGCTGGACAGAATTTTTTCTAAGTCTGACGCCTGGCCGAAAATTTTCAAAGTCCCATGCTGGCCAGAATTTTTTCAAAGTCCCATGCTGGCCAGAATTTTTTCTAAGTCTGACGCTTGGCCAAAAATTTTCAAAGTCCCATGCTGGCCAGAATTTTTTCTAAGTCTGATGCCTGGCTGAAATATTTCAAAGTCCCATGCTGGCCAGAATTTTTTTCTAAGTCTGACGCCTGGCCGAAAATTTTCAAAGTCCCATGCTGTCCAGAATTTTTTCAAAGTCCCATGCTGGACAGAATTTTTTCTAAGTCTGACGCTTTGCCAAAAATTTTCAAAGTCCCATGCAGGCCAGAATTTTTTCAAAGTCCCATGCTGGCCGAAAATTTTCAAAGTCCCATGCTGGCCAGAATTTTTTCTAAGTCTGACGCCTGCCTGAAATATTTCAAAGTCCCAAGCAGGCCAGAATTTTTTCTAAGTCTGACGCCTGGCCGAAAATTTTCAAAGTCCCATGCTGGCCAGAATTTTTTCTAAATCTGATGCCTGGCCAAAAATTTTCAAAGTCCCATGCTGTCCAGAATTTTTTCAAAGTCCCATGCTGGACAGAATTTTTTCTAAGTCTGACGCCTGGCCGAAAATTTTCAAAGTCCCATGCTGGCCAGAATTTTTTCAAAGTCCCATGCTGGACAGAATTTTTTCTAAGTCTGACGCCTGCCTGAAATATTTCAAAGTCCCATGCTGGCCAGAATTTTTTCTAAATCTGATGCCTGGCCGAAAATTTTCAAAGTCCCATGCTGGCCAGAATTTTTTCAAAGTCCCATGCTGGCCAGAATTTTTTCAAAGTCCCATGCTGGCCAGAATATTTTCTAAGTCTGACGCCTGCCTGAAATATTTCAAAGTCCAAAGCAGGCCAGAATTTTTTTCTAAGTCTGACGCCTGGCCGAAAATTTTCAAAGTCCCATGCTGTCCAGAATTTTTTCAAAGTCCCATGCTGGACAGAATTTTTTCTAAGTCTGACGCCTGGCCGAAAATTTTCAAAGTCCCATGCTGGCCAGAATTTTTTCAAAGTCCCATGCTGGCCAGAATTTTTTCAAAGTCCCATGCTGGCCAGAATTTCTTCTAAGTCTGACGCCTGCCTGAAATATTTCTAAGTCCAAAGCAGGCCAGAATTTTTTCTAAGTCTGACGCTTGGCCAAAAATTTTCAAAGTCCCATGCTGGCCAGAATTTTTTCAAAGTCCCATGCTGGCCAGAATTTTTTCTAAGTCTGATGCCTGGCCGAAAATTTTCAAAGTCCCATGCTGGCCAGAATTTTTTCTAAGTCTGACACCTGCCTGAAATATTTCAAAGTCCGAAGCAGGCCAGAATTTTTTCTAAGTCTGACGCCTGGCTGAAAATTTTCAAAGTCCCATGCTGGCCAGAATTTTTTCTAAGTCTGATGCCTGGCTGAAATATTTCAAAGTCCCATGCTGGCCAGAATTTTTTTCTAAGTCTGACGCCTGGCCGAAAATTTTCAAAGTCCCATGCTGGACAGAATTTTTTCTAAGTCTGACACCTGCCTGAAATATTTCAAAGTCCGAAGCAGGCCAGAATTTTTTCTAAGTCTGACGCCTGGCTGAAAATTTTCAAAGTCCCTTGCTGGCCAGAATTTTTTCTAAGTCTGACGCCTGGCCGAAAATTTTCAAAGTCCCATGCTGTCCAGAATTTTTTCAAAGTCCCATGCTGGACAGAATTTTTTCTAAGTCTGACGCTTTGCCAAAAATTTTCAAAGTCCCATGCAGGCCAGAATTTTTTCTAAGTCTGACGCCTGGCCGAAAATTTTCAAAGTCCCATGCTGGCCAGAATTTTTTCAAAGTCCCATGCTGGCCAGAATTTTTTCTAAATCTGATGCCTGGCCGAAAATTTTCAAAGTCCCATGCTGTCCAGAATTTTTTCTAAGTCTGACGCCTGGCCGAAAATTTTCAAAGTCCCATGCTGGCCAGAATTTTTTCAAAGTCCCATGCTGGCCAGAATTTTTTCTAAGTCTGACGCCTACCTGAAATATTTCAAAGTCCCAAGCAGGCCAGAATTTTTTCTAAGTCTGACGCCTGGCCGAAAATTTTCAAAGTCCCATGCTGGCCAGAATTTTTTCAAAGTCCCATGCTGGCCAGAATTTTTTCTAAATCTGATGCCTGGCCGAAAATTTTCAAAGTCCCATGCTGTCCAGAATTTTTTCAAAGTCCCATGCTGGACAGAATTTTTTCTAAGTCTGACGCCTGGCCGAAAATTTTCAAAGTCCCATGCTGGCCAGAATTTTTTCAAAGTCCCATGCTGGACAGAATTTTTTCTAAGTCTGACGCCTGGCCGAAAATTTTCAAAGTCCCATGCTGGCCAGAATTTTTTCTAAGTCTGACACCTGCCTGAAATATTTCAAAGTCCCATGCTGGACAGAATTTTTTCTAAGTCTGACGCTTGGCCAAAAATTTTCAAAGTCCCATGCTGGACAGACTTTTTTCTAAGTCTGACACCTGCCTGAAATATTTCAAAGTCCCATGCTGGACAGACTTTTTTCTAAGACTGACGCCTGGCCGAAAATTTTCAAAGTCCCATCCTGGCCAGAATTTTTTTCTAAGTCTGACGCCTGGCTGAAAATTTTCAAAGTCCCATGCTGGACAGAATTTTTTCTGAGTCTGACGCTTTGCCAAAAATTTTCAAAGTCCCATGCAGGCCAGAATTTTTTCTAAGTCTGACGCCTGGCCGAAAATTTTCAAAGTCCCATGCTGGCCAGAATTTTTTCAAAGTCCCATGCTGGCCAGAATTTTTTCAAAGTCTGACGCCTGCCTGAAATATTTCAAAGTCCCAAGCAGGCCAGAATTTTTTCTAAGTCTGACGCTTGGCCAAAAATTTTCAAAGTCCCATGCTGGACAGAATTTTTTCTAAGTCTGACACCTGCCTGAAATATTTCAAAGTCCCATGCTGGCCAGAATTTTTTCTAAGTCTGACGCCTGGCCGAAAATTTTCAAAGTCCCATGCTGGCCAGAATTTTTTCTAAGTCCCATGCAGGCCAGAATTTTTTCTAAGTCTGACGCCTGGCCGAAAATTTTCAAAGTCCCATGCTGGCCAGAATTTTTTCAAAGTCCCATGCTGGCCGAAAATTTTCAAAGTCCCATGCTGGCCAGAATTTTTTCTAAGTCTGATGCCTGGCTGAAATATTTCAAAGTCCCATGCTGGCCAGAATTTTTTCAAAGTCCCATGCTGGCCAGAATTTTTTCAAAGTCCCATGCTGGCCAGAATTTTTTCTAAGTCTGACGCCTGCCTGAAATATTTCAAAGTCCCATGCTGGCCAGAATTTTTTCTAAATCTGATGCCTGGCCGAAAATTTTCAAAGTCCCATGCTGTCCAGAATTTTTTCAAAGTCCCATGCTGGACAGAATTTTTTCTAAGTCTGACGCCTGGCCGAAAATTTTCCAAGTCCCATGCTGGCCAGAATTTTTTCAAAGTCCCATGCTGGCCAGAATATTTTCTAAGTCTGACGCCTGCCTGAAATATTTCAAAGTCCAAAGCAGGCCAGAATTTTTTTCTAAGTCTGACGCCTGGCCGAAAATTTTCAAAGTCCCATGCTGGCCAGAATTTTTTCAAAGTCCCATGCTGGACAGAATTTTTTCTAAGTCTGACGCTTGGCCAAAAATTTTCAAAGTCCGAAGCAGGCCAGAATTTTTTCTAAGTCTGACACCTGGCTGAAAATTTTCAAAGTCCCATGCTGGCCAGAATTTTTTCTAAGTCTGATGCCTGGCTGAAATATTTCAAAGTCCCATGCTGGCCAGAATTTTTTTCTAAGTCTGACGCCTGGCCGAAAATTTTCAAAGTCCCATGCTGGACAGAATTTTTTCTAAGTCTGACACCTGCCTGAAATATTTCAAAGTCCGAAGCAGGCCAGAATTTTTTCTAAGTCTGACGCCTGGCTGAAAATTTTCAAAGTCCCATGCTGGCCAGAATTTTTTCTAAGTCTGATGCCTGGCTGAAATATTTCAAAGTCCCATGCTGGCCAGAATTTTTTTCTAAGTCTGACGCCTGGCCGAAAATTTTCAAAGTCCCATGCTGTCCAGAATTTTTTCAAAGTCCCATGCTGGACAGAATTTTTTCTAAGTCTGACGCCTGGCCGAAAATTTTCAAAGTCCCATGCTGGCCAGAATTTTTTCAAAGTCCCATGCTGGCCGAAAATTTTCAAAGTCCCATGCTGGCCAGAATTTTTTCTAAGTCTGATGCCTGGCTGAAATATTTCAAAGTCCCATGCTGGCCAGAATTTTTTCAAAGTCCCATGCTGGCCAGAATTTTTTCAAAGTCCCATGCTGGCCAGAATATTTTCTAAGTCTGACGCCTACCTGAAATATTTCAAAGTCCCAAGCAGGCCAGAATTTTTTCTAAGTCTGACGCCTGGCCGAAAATTTTCAAAGTCCCATGCTGGCCAGAATTTTTTCAAAGTCCCATGCTGGCCAGAATTTTTTCAAAGTCCCATGCTGGCCAGAATTTTTTCTAAATCTGATGCCTGGCCGAAAATTTTCAAAGTCCCATGCTGTCCAGAATTTTTTCAAAGTCCCATGCTGGACAGAATTTTTTCTAAGTCTGACGCCTGGCCGAAAATTTTCAAAGTCCCATGCTGGCCAGAATTTTTTCAAAGTCCCATGCTGGACAGAATTTTTTCTAAGTCTGACGCCTGGCCGAAAATTTTCAAAGTCCCATGCTGGCCAGAATTTTTTCTAAGTCTGACACCTGCCTGAAATATTTCAAAGTCCCATGCTGGACAGAATTTTTTCTAAGTCTGACGCTTGGCCAAAAATTTTCAAAGTCCCATGCTGGACAGACTTTTTTCTAAGTCTGACACCTGCCTGAAATATTTCAAAGTCTCATGCTGGCCAGAATTTTTTCTAAGACTGACGCCTGGCCGAAAATTTTCAAAGTCCCATGCTGGCCAGAATTTTTTCTAAGTCTCATACCTGGCTGAAATATTTCAAAGTCCCATCCTGGCCAGAATTTTTTTCTAAGTCTGACGCCTGGCTGAAAATTTTCAAAGTCCCATGCTGGCCAGAATTTTTTCTAAGTCCCATGCTGGCCGAAAATTTTCAAAGTCCCATGCTGGCCAGAATTTTTTCTAAGTCTGATGCCTGGCTGAAATATTTCAAAGTCCCATGCTGGCCAGAATTTTTTCAAAGTCCCATGCTGGCCAGAATTTTTTCAAAGTCCCATGCTGGCCAGAATTTTTTCTAAGTCTGACGCCTGCCTGAAATATTTCAAAGTCCCATGCTGGCCAGAATTTTTTCAAAGTCCCATGCTGGCCAGATTTTTTTCTAAATCTGATGCCTGGCCGAAAATTTTCAAAGTCCCATGCTGTCCAGAATTTTTTCAAAGTCCCATGCTGGACAGAATTTTTTCTAAGTCTGACGCCTGGCCGAAAATTTTCAAAGTCCCATGCTGGCCAGAATTTTTTCAAAGTCCCATGCTGGACAGAATTTTTTCTAACTCTGACGCCTGGCCGAAAATTTTCAAAGTCCCATGCTGGCCAGAATTTTTTCTAAGTCTGATGCCTGGCTGAAATATTTCAAAGTCCCATGCTGGCCAGAATTTTTTCAAAGTCCCATGCTGGCCAGAATTTTTTCAAAGTCCCATGCTGGCCAGAATTTTTTCTAAGTCTGACGCTTGGCCAAAAATTTTCAAAGTCCCATGCTGGACAGAATTTTTTCTAAGTCTGACACCTGCCTGAAAATTTTCAAAGTCCCATGCTGGCCAGAATTTTTTCTAAATCTGACGCCTGGCCGAAAATTTTCAAAGTCCCATGCTGGCCAGAATTTTTTCAAAGTCCCATGCTGGCCAGAATTTTTTCTAAGTCTGACGCCTGCCTGAAATATTTCAAACTCAAAAGCAGGCCAGAATTTTTTCTAAGTCTGACGCTTGGCCAAAAATTTTCAAAGTCCCATGCTGGACAGAATTTTTTCTAAGTCTGACACCTGCCTGAAATATTTCAAAGTCCCATGCTGGCCAGAATTTTTTCTAAGTCTGACGCCTGGCCGAAAATTTTCAAAGTCCAAAGCAGGCCAGAATTTTTTTCTAAGTCTGACGCCTGGCCGAAAATTTTCAAAGTCCCATGCTGTCCAGAATTTTTTCAAAGTCCCATGCTGGACAGAATTTTTTCTAAGTCTGACGCTTGGCCAAAAATTTTCAAAGTCCCATGCTGGACAGAATTTTTTCTAAGTCTGACACCTGCCTGAAATATTTCAAAGTCCCATGCTGGCCAGAATTTTTTCTAAGTCTGACGCCTGGCCGAAAATTTTCAAAGTCCCATGCTGGCCAGAATTTTTTCTAAATCTGACGCCTGGCCGAAAATTTTCAAAGTCCCATGCTGTCCAGAATTTTTTCAAAGTCCCATGCTGGACAGAATTTTTTCTAAGTCTGACGCCTGGCCGAAAATTTTCAAAGTCCCATGCTGGCCAGAATTTTTTCAAAGTCCCATGCTGGCCAGAATTTTTTCAAAGTCCCATGCTGGCCAGAATTTTTTCTAAGTCTGACGCCTGCCTGAAATATTTCAAAGTCCCAAGCAGGCCAGAATTTTTTCTAAGTCTGACGCTTGGCCAAAAATTTTCAAAGTCCCATGCTGGACAGACTTTTTTCTAAGTCTGACACCTGCCTGAAATATTTCAAAGTCCCATGCTGGCCAGAATTTTTTCTAAGACTGACGCCTGGCCGAAAATTTTCAAAGTCCCATGCTGGCCAGAATTTTTTCTAAGTCTGATACCTGGCTGAAATATTTCAAAGTCCCATCCTGGCCAGAATTTTTTTCTAAGTCTGACGCCTGGCTGAAAATTTTCAAAGTCCCATGCTGTCCAGAATTTTTTCTAAGTCTGACGCTTTGCCAAGAATTTTCAAAGTCCCATGCAGGCCAGAATTTTTTCTAAGTCTGACACCTGCCTGAAATATTTCAAAGTCCCATGCTGGCCAGAATTTTTTCTAAGTCTGACGCCTGGCCGAAAATTTTCAAAGTCCCATGCTGGCCAGAATTTTTTCTAAGTCTGATGCCTGGCTGAAATATTTCAAAGTCCCATGCTGGCCAGAATTTTTTCAAAGTCCCATGCTGGCCAGAATATTTTCTAAGTCTGACGCCTGCCTGAAATATTTCAAAGTCCAAAGCAGGCCAGAATTTTTTTCTAAGTCTGACGCCTGGCCGAAAATTTTCAAAGTCCCATGCTGTCCAGAATTTTTTCAAAGTCCCATGCTGGACAGAATTTTTTCTAAGTCTGACGCTTGGCCAAAAATTTTCAAAGTCCCATGCTGGACAGAATTTTTTCTAAGTCTGACACCTGCCTGAAATATTTCAAAGTCCCATGCTGGCCAGAATTTTTTCTAAGTCTGACGCCTGGCCGAAAATTTTCAAAGTCCCATGCTGGCCAGAATTTTTTCTAAATCTGACGCCTGGCCGAAAATTTTCAAAGTCCCATGCTGTCCAGAATTTTTTCAAAGTCCCATGCTGGACAGAATTTTTTCTAAGTCTGACGCCTGGCCGAAAATTTTCAAAGTCCCATGCTGGCCAGAATTTTTTCAAAGTCCCATGCTGGCCAGAATTTTTTCAAAGTCCCATGCTGGCCAGAATTTTTTCTAAGTCTGACGCCTGCCTGAAATATTTCAAAGTCCAAAGCAGGCCAGAATTTTTTCTAAGTCTGACGCTTGGCCAAAAATTTTCAAAGTCCCATGCTGGACAGAATTTTTTCTAAGTCTGACACCTGCCTGAAATATTTCAAAGTCCCATGCTGGCCAGAATTTTTTCTAAGTCTGACGCCTGGCCGAAAATTTTCAAAGTCCCATGCTGGCCAGAATTTTTTCTAAGTCTGATGCCTGGCTGAAATATTTCAAAGTCCCATGCTGTCCAGAATTTTTTCAAAGTCCCATGCTGGCCAGAATTTTTTCTAAGTCTGACGCCTGCCTGAAATATTTCAAAGTCCCAAGCAGGCCAGAATTTTTTCTAAGTCTGACGCTTGGCCAAAAACTTTCAAAGTCCCATGCTGGCCAGAATTTTTTCAAAGTCCCATGCTGGCCAGAATATTTTCTAAGTCTGACGCCTGCCTGAAATATTTCAAAGTCCCAAGCAGGCCAGAATTTTTTCTAAGTCTGACGCTTGGCCAAAATTTTCAAAGTCCCATGCTGTCCAGAATTTTTTCAAAGTCCCATGCTGGCCAGAATTTTTTCAAAGTCCCATGCTGGCCAGAATTTTTTCTAAGTCTGACGCTTGGCAAAAAAATTTCAAAGTCCCATGCTGGCCAGAATATTTTCTAAGTCTGACGCCTGCCTGAAATATTTCAAAGTCCCAAGCAGGCCAGAATTTTTTCTAAGTCTGACGCTTGGCCAAAAATTTTCAAAGTCCCAAGCAGGCCAGAATTTTTTCTAAGTCTGACGCTTGGCCAAAAATTTTCAAAGTCCAAAGCAGGCCAGAATTTTTTCTAAGTCTGATGCCTGGCTGAAATATTTCAAAGTCCCATGCTGGCCAGAATTTTTTTCTAAGTCTGACGCCTGGCCGAAAATTTTCAAAGTCCCATGCTGTCCAGAATTTTTTCAAAGTCCCATGCTGGCCAGAATTTTTTCTAAGTCTGACACCTGCCTGAAATATTTCAAAGTCCCATGCTGGCCAGAATTTTTTCAAAGTCCCATGCTGGCCAGAATTTTTTCAAAGTCCCATGCTGGCCAGAATTTTTTCTAAGTCTGACGCCTGGCCGAAAATTTTCAAAGTCCCATGCTGGCCAGAATTTTTTCTAAGTCTGACGCTTGGCAAAAAAATTTCAAAGTCCCATGCTGGCCAGAATATTTTCTAAGTCTGACGCCTGCCTGAAATATTTCAAAGTCCCAAGCAGGCCAGAATTTTTTCTAAGTCTGACGCTTGGCCAAAAATTTTCAAAGTCCCATGCTGGCCAGAATTTTTTCTAAGTCTGACGCCTGCCTGAAATATTTCAAAGTCCCATGCTGGCCAGAATTTTTTCTAAGTCTGACGCCTGGCCGAAAATTTTCAAAGTCCCATGCTGGCCAGAATTTTTTCTAAGTCTGACGCTTGGCAAAAAAATTTCAAAGTCCCATGCTGGCCAGAATATTTTCTAAGTCTGACGCCTGCCTGAAATATTTCAAAGTCCCAAGCAGGCCAGAATTTTTTCTAAGTCTGACGCTTGGCCAAAAATTTTCAAAGTCCCATGCTGGCCAGAATTTTTTCTAAGTCTGACGCTTTGCCAAAAATTTTCAAAGTCCCATGCTGGCCAGAATTTTTTCTAAGTCTGACGCCTGCCTGAAATATTTCAAAGTCCCAAGCAGGCCAGAATTTTTTCTAAGTCTGATGCCTGGCTGAAATATTTCAAAGTCCAAAGCAGGCCAGAATTTTTTCTAAGTCTGACGCTTGGCCAAAAATTTTCAAAGTCCCATGCTGTCCAGAATTTTTTCAAAGTCCCATGCTGGACAGAATTTTTTCTAAGTCTGACGCTTTGCCAAGAATTTTCAAAGTCCCATGCAGGCCAGAATTTTTTCTAAGTCTGACACCTGCCTGAAATATTTCAAAGTCCCATGCTGGCCAGAATTTTTTCTAAGTCTGACGCCTGGCCGAAAATTTTCAAAGTCCCATGCTGGCCAGAATTTTTTCTAAATCTGACGCCTGGCCGAAAATTTTCAAAGTCCCATGCTGTCCAGAATTTTTTCAAAGTCCCATGCTGGACAGAATTTTTTCTAAGTCTGACGCCTGGCCGAAAATTTTCAAAGTCCCATGCTGGCCAGAATTTTTTCTAAATCTGACGCCTGGCCGAAAATTTTCAAAGTCCCATGCTGTCCAGAATTTTTTCAAAGTCCCATGCTGGACAGAATTTTTTCTAAGTCTGACGCCTGGCCGAAAATTTTCAAAGTCCCTTGCTGGCCAGAATTTTTTCAAAGTCCCATGCTGGCCAGAATTTTTTCAAAGTCCCATGCTGGCCAGAATTTTTTCTAAGTCTGACGCCTGCCTGAAATATTTCAAAGTCCAAAGCAGGCCAGAATTTTTTCTAAGTCTGACGCTTGGCCAAAAATTTTCAAAGTCCTATGCTGGCCAGAATTTTTTCTAAGTCTGACGCCTGGCCGAAAATTTTCAAAGTCCCATGCTGGCCAGAATTTTTTCTAAGTCTGATGCCTGGCTGAAATATTTCAAAGTCCCATGCTGGCCAGAATTTTTTCAAAGTCCCATGCTGGCCAGAATTTTTCAAAGTCCCATGCTGGCCAGAATATTTTCAAAGTCCCATGCTGGCCAGAATTTTTTCAAAGTCCCATGCTGGCCAGAATTTTTTCTAAGTCTGACGCCTGCCTGAAATATTTCAAAGTCCAAAGCAGGCCAGAATTTTTTTCTAAGTCTGACGCCTGGCCGAAAATTTTCAAAGTCCCATGCTGGCCAGAATTTTTTCTAAGTCTGATGCCTGGCTGAAATATTTCAGTCCCATGCTGGCCAGAATTTTTTCAAAGTCCCATGCTGGCCAGAATTTTTTCTAAGTCTGACGCCTGCCTGAAATATTTCAAAGTCCAAAGCAGGCCAGAATTTTTTCTAAGTCTGACGCTTGGCCAAAAATTTTCAAAGTCCCATGCTGGACAGAATTTTTTCTAAGTCTGACACCTGCCTGAAATATTTCAAAGTCCCATGCTGGCCAGAATTTTTTCTAAGTCTGACGCCTGGCCGAAAATTTTCAAAGTCCCATGCTGGCCAGAATTTTTTCTAAGTCTGATGCCTGGCTGAAATATTTCAAAGTCCCATGCTGTCCAGAATTTTTTCAAAGTCCCATGCTGGCCAGAATTTTTTCTAAGTCTGACGCCTGCCTGAAATATTTCAAAGTCCCAAGCAGGCCAGAATTTTTTCTAAGTCTGACGCTTGGCCAAAAACTTTCAAAGTCCCATGCTGGCCAGAATTTTTTCAAAGTCCCATGCTGGCCAGAATATTTTCTAAGTCTGACGCCTGCCTGAAATATTTCAAAGTCCCAAGCAGGCCAGAATTTTTTCTAAGTCTGACGCTTGGCCAAAATTTTCAAAGTCCCATGCTGTCCAGAATTTTTTCAAAGTCCCATGCTGGCCAGAATTTTTTCAAAGTCCCATGCTGGCCAGAATTTTTTCTAAGTCTGACGCCTGGCCGAAAATTTTCAAAGTCCCATGCTGGCCAGAATTTTTTCTAAGTCTGACGCTTGGCAAAAAAATTTCAAAGTCCCATGCTGGCCAGAATATTTTCTAAGTCTGACGCCTGCCTGAAATATTTCAAAGTCCCAAGCAGGCCAGAATTTTTTCTAAGTCTGACGCTTGGCCAAAAATTTTCAAAGTCCCATGCTGGCCAGAATTTTTTCTAAGTCTGACGCTTTGCCAAAAATTTTCAAAGTCCCAAGCAGGCCAGAATTTTTTCTAAGTCTGACGCTTGGCCAAAAATTTTCAAAGTCCAAAGCAGGCCAGAATTTTTTCTAAGTCTGATGCCTGGCTGAAATATTTCAAAGTCCCATGCTGGCCAGAATTTTTTTCTAAGTCTGACGCCTGGCCGAAAATTTTCAAAGTCCCATGCTGTCCAGAATTTTTTCAAAGTCCCATGCTGGCCAGAATTTTTTCTAAGTCTGACACCTGCCTGAAATATTTCAAAGTCCCATGCTGGCCAGAATTTTTTCAAAGTCCCATGCTGGCCAGAATTTTTTCAAAGTCCCATGCTGGCCAGAATTTTTTCTAAGTCTGACGCTTGGCAAAAAAATTTCAAAGTCCCATGCTGGCCAGAATATTTTCTAAGTCTGACGCCTGCCTGAAATATTTCAAAGTCCCAAGCAGGCCAGAATTTTTTCTAAGTCTGACGCTTGGCAAAAAAAATTCAAAGTCCCATGCTGGCCAGAATATTTTCTAAGTCTGACGCCTGCCTGAAATATTTCAAAGTCCCAAGCAGGCCAGAATTTTTTCTAAGTCTGACGCTTGGCCAAAAATTTTCAAAGTCCCATGCTGGCCAGAATTTTTTCTAAGTCTGACGCCTGCCTGAAATATTTCAAAGTCCCATGCTGGCCAGAATTTTTTCTAAGTCTGACGCCTGGCCGAAAATTTTCAAAGTCCCATGCTGGCCAGAATTTTTTCTAAGTCTGACGCTTGGCAAAAAAATTTCAAAGTCCCATGCTGGCCAGAATATTTTCTAAGTCTGACGCCTGCCTGAAATATTTCAAAGTCCCAAGCAGGCCAGAATTTTTTCTAAGTCTGACGCTTGGCCAAAAATTTTCAAAGTCCCATGCTGGCCAGAATTTTTTCTAAGTCTGACGCTTTGCCAAAAATTTTCAAAGTCCCATGCTGGCCAGAATTTTTTCTAAGTCTGACGCCTGCCTGAAATATTTCAAAGTCCCAAGCAGGCCAGAATTTTTTCTAAGTCTGATGCCTGGCTGAAATATTTCAAAGTCCCAAGCAGGCCAGAATTTTTTCTAAGTCTGACGCTTGGCCAAAAATTTTCAAAGTCCCATGCTGGCCAGAATTTTTTCTAAGTCTGACGCTTTGCCAAAAATTTTCAAAGTCCCAAGCAGGCCAGAATTTTTTCTAAGTCTGACGCTTGGCCAAAAATTTTCAAAGTCCAAAGCAGGCCAGAATTTTTTCTAAGTCTGATGCCTGGCTGAAATATTTCAAAGTCCCATGCTGGCCAGAATTTTTTCAAAGTCCCATGCTGGCCAGAATTTTTTCTAAGTCTGACGCCTGGCCGAAAATTTTCAAAGTCCCATGCTGGCCAGAATTTTTTCTAAGTCTGACGCTTGGCAAAAAAATTTCAAAGTCCCATGCTGGCCAGAATATTTTCTAAGTCTGACGCCTGCCTGAAATATTTCAAAGTCCCAAGCAGGCCAGAATTTTTTCTAAGTCCCATGCTGGCCAGAATATTTTCTAAGTCTGACGCCTGCCTGAAATATTTCAAAGTCCCAAGCAGGCCAGAATTTTTTCTAAGTCTGATGCCTGGCTGAAATATTTCAAAGTCCCATGCTGGCCAGAATTTTTTTCTAAGTCCGACGCCTGGCCGAAAATTTTCAAAGTCCCATGCTGTCCAGAATTTTTTCAAAGTCCCATGCTGGACAGAATTTTTTCTAAGTCTGACGCTTTGCCAAAAATTTTCAAAGTCCCATGCAGGCCAGAATTTTTTCTAAGTCTGACGCCTGGCCGAAAATTTTCAAAGTCCCATGCTGGCCAGAATTTTTTCAAAGTCCCATGCTGGCCAGAATTTTTTCTAAGTCTGACGCCTGCCTGAAATATTTCAAAGTCCCATGCTGGCCAGAATTTTTTCAAAGTCCCATGCTGGCCAGAATATTTTCTAAGTCTGACACCTGCCTGAAATATTTCAAAGTCCCAAGCAGGCCAGAATTTTTTCTAAGTCTGACGCTTGGCCAAAAATTTTCAAAGTCCCATGCTGGCCAGAATTTTTTCAAAGTCCCATGCTGGCCAGAATTTTTTCAAAGTCCCATGCTGGCCAGAATTTTTTTCTAAGTCTGACGCCTGGCCGAAAATTTTCAAAGTCCCATGCTGTCCAGAATTTTTTCAAAGTCCCATGCTGGACAGAATTTTTTCTAAGTCTGACGCTTGGCCAAAAATTTTCAAAGTCCCATGCTGGACAGAATTTTTTCTAAGTCTGACACCTGCCTGAAATATTTCAAAGTCCCATGCTGGCCAGAATTTTTTCTAAATCTGACGCCTGGCCGAAAATTTTCAAAGTCCCATGCTGGCCAGAATTTTTTCAAAGTCCCATGCTGGCCAGAATTTTTTCAAAGTCCCATGCTGGCCAGAATTTTTTCTAAGTCTGACGCCTGCCTGAAATATTTCAAAGTCCAAAGCAGGCCAGAATTTTTTCTAAGTCTGACGCTTGGCCAAAAACTTTCAAAGTCCCATGCTGGACAGAATTTTTTCTAAGTCTGACACCTGCCTGAAATATTTCAAAGTCCCATGCTGGCCAGAATTTTTTCTAAGTCTGACGCCTGGCCGAAAATTTTCAAAGTCCCATGCTGGCCAGAATTTTTTCTAAGTCTGATGCCTGGCTGAAATATTTCAAAGTCCCATGCTGGCCAGAATTTCTTTCTAAGTCTGACGCCTGGCCGAAAATTTTCAAAGTCCCATGCTGTCCAGAATTTTTTCAAAGTCCCATGCTGGCCCGAATTTTTTCTAAGTCTGACGCCTGGCCGAAATATTTCAAAGTCCCAAGCAGGCCAGAATTTTTTCTAAGTCTGACGCTTGGCCAAAATTTTCAAAGTCCCATGCTGTCCAGAATTTTTTCAAAGTCCCATGCTGGCCAGAATTTTTTCAAAGTCCCATGCTGGCCAGAATTTTTTCTAAGTCTGACGCCTGGCCGAAAATTTTCAAAGTCCCATGCTGGCCAGAATTTTTTCTAAGTCTGACGCTTGGCAAAAAAATTTCAAAGTCCCATGCTGGCCAGAATATTTTCTAAGTCTGACGCCTGCCTGAAATATTTCAAAGTCCCAAGCAGGCCAGAATTTTTTCTAAGTCTGACGCTTGGCCAAAAATTTTCAAAGTCCCATGCTGGCCAGAATTTTTTCTAAGTCTGACGCTTTGCCAAAAATTTTCAAAGTCCCAAGCAGGCCAGAATTTTTTCTAAGTCTGACGCTTGGCCAAAAATTTTCAAAGTCCAAAGCAGGCCAGAATTTTTTCTAAGTCTGATGCCTGGCTGAAATATTTCAAAGTCCCATGCTGGCCAGAATATTTTCTAAGTCTGACGCCTGCCTGAAATATTTCAAAGTCCCATGCTGGCCAGAATTTTTTCCAAGTCTGACGCCTGGCCGAAAATTTTCAAAGTCCCATGCTGGCCAGAATTTTTTCTAAGTCCCATGCTGGACAGAATTTTTTCTAAGTCTGACACCTGCCTGAAATATTTCAAAGTCCCATGCTGGCCAGAATTTTTTCTAAGTCTGACGCTTTGCCAAAAATTTTCAAAGTCCCAAGCAGGCCAGAATTTTTTCTAAGTCTGACGCTTGGCCAAAAATTTTCAAAGTCCAAAGCAGGCCAGAATTTTTTCTAAGTCTGACGCCTGGCCGAAAATTTTCAAAGTCCCATGCTGGACAGAATTTTTTCTAAGTCTGACGCTTTGCCAAAAAATTTCAAAGTCCCATGCAGGCCAGAATTTTTTCTAAGTCTGACGCCTGGCCGAAAATTTTCAAAGTCCCATGCTGGCCAGAATTTTTTCTAAGTCTGACGCTTGGCAAAAAAATTTCAAAGTCCCATGCTGGCCAGAATATTTTCTAAGTCTGACGCCTGCCTGAAATATTTCAAAGTCCCAAGCAGGCCAGAATTTTTTCTAAGTCTGACGCTTGGCCAAAAATTTTCAAAGTCCCATGCTGGCCAGAATTTTTTCTAAGTCTGACGCTTTGCCAAAAATTTTCAAAGTCCCATGCTGGCCAGAATTTTTTCTAAGTCTGACGCCTGCCTGAAATATTTCAAAGTCCCAAGCAGGCCAGAATTTTTTCTAAGTCTGACGCTTGGCCAAAAATTTTCAAAGTCCAAAGCAGGCCAGAATTTTTTCTAAGTCTGATGCCTGGCTGAAATATTTCAAAGTCCCATGCTGGCCAGAATTTTTTTCTAAGTCTGACGCCTGGCCGAAAATTTTCAAAGTCCCATGCTGTCCAGAATTTTTTCAAAGTCCCATGCTGGACAGAATTTTTTCTAAGTCTGACGCTTGGCCAAAAAATTTCAAAGTCCCATGCAGGCCAGAATTTTTTCTAAGTCTGACGCCTGGCCGAAAATTTTCAAAGTCCCATGCTGGCCAGAATTTTTTCAAAGTCCCATGCTGGCCAGAATTTTTTCTAAGTCTGACGCTTGGCCAAAAACTTTCAAAGTCCCATGCTGGCCAGAATTTTTTCAAAGTCCCATGCTGGCCAGAATTTTTTCTAAGTCTGACGCCTGCCTGAAATATTTCAAAGTCCCAAGCAGGCCAGAATTTTTTCTAAGTCTGACGCCTGCCTGAAATATTTCAAAGTCCCAAGCAGGCCAGAATTTTTTCTAAGTCTGACGCTTGGCCAAAAATTTTCAAAGTCCCATGCTGGCCAGAATTTTTTCTAAGTCTGACGCTTTGCCAAAAATTTTCAAAGTCCCATGCTGGCCAGAATTTTTTCTAAGTCTGATGCCTGGCTGAAATATTTCAAAGTCCCAAGCAGGCCAGAATTTTTTCTAAATCTGATGCCTGGCTGAAATATTTCAAAGTCCCATGCTGGCCAGAATTTTTTCAAAGTCCCATGCTGGCCAGAATTTTTCAAAGTCCCATGCTGGCCAGAATTTTTTCTAAGTCTGACGCTTGGCCAAAATATTTCAAAGTCCCAAGCAGGCCAGAATTTTTCAAAGTCCCATGCTGGCCAGAATATTTTCAAAGTCCCATGCTGGCCAGAATTTTTTCAAAGTCCCATGCTGGCCAGAATTTTTTCTAAGTCTGACGCCTGGCCGAAAATTTTCAAAGTCCCATGCTGTCCAGAATTTTTTCAAAGTCCCATGCTGGCCAGAATTTTTTCTAAGTCTGACGCTTGGCCGAATTTTTTCAAAGTCCCATGCTGGCCAGAATTTTTTCAAAGTCCCATGCTGGCCAGAATATTTTCTAAGTCTGACGCCTGCCTGAAATATTTCAAAGTCCCAAGCAGGCCAGAATTTTTTCTAAGTCTGACGCTTGGCCAAAAATTTTCAAAGTCCCATGCTGGCCAGAATTTTTTCTAAGTCTGACGCTTGGCCAAAAACTTTCAAAGTCCCATGCTGGCCAGAATTTTTTCAAAGTCCCATGCTGGCCAGAATATTTTCTAAGTCTGACGCCTGCCTGAAATATTTCAAAGTCCCAAGCAGGCCAGAATTTTTTCTAAGTCTGACGCTTGGCCAAGAATTTTCAAAGTCCCATGCTGGCCAGAATTTTTTCTAAGTCTGACGCCTGGCCGAAAATTTTCAAAGTCCCATGCTGGCCAGAATTTTTTCTAAGTCTGACGCTTGGCAAAAAAATTTCAAAGTCCCATGCTGGCCAGAATATTTTCTAAGTCTGACGCCTGCCTGAAATATTTCAAAGTCCCAAGCAGGCCAGAATTTTTTCTAAGTCTGACGCTTGGCCAAAAATTTTCAAAGTCCCATGCTGGCCAGAATTTTTTCTAAGTCTGACGCTTTGCCAAAAATTTTCAAAGTCCCATGCTGGCCAGAATTTTTTCTAAGTCTGACGCCTGCCTGAAATATTTCAAAGTCCCAAGCAGGCCAGAATTTTTTCTAAGTCTGACGCTTGGCCAAAAATTTTCAAAGTCCAAAGCAGGCCAGAATTTTTTCTAAGTCTGATGCCTGGCTGAAATATTTCAAAGTCCCATGCTGGCCAGAATTTTTTTCTAAGTCTGACGCCTGGCCGAAAATTTTCAAAGTCCCATGCTGTCCAGAATTTTTTCAAAGTCCCATGCTGGACAGAATTTTTTCTAAGTCTGACGCTTGGCCAAAAAATTTCAAAGTCCCATGCAGGCCAGAATTTTTTCTAAGTCTGACGCCTGGCCGAAAATTTTCAAAGTCCCATGCTGGCCAGAATTTTTTCAAAGTCCCATGCTGGCCAGAATTTTTTCTAAGTCTGACGCTTGGCCAAAAACTTTCAAAGTCCCATGCTGGCCAGAATTTTTTCAAAGTCCCATGCTGGCCAGAATTTTTTCTAAGTCTGACGCCTGCCTGAAATATTTCAAAGTCCCAAGCAGGCCAGAATTTTTTCTAAGTCTGACGCCTGCCTGAAATATTTCAAAGTCCCAAGCAGGCCAGAATTTTTTCTAAGTCTGACGCTTGGCCAAAAACTTTCAAAGTCCCATGCTGGCCAGAATTTTTTCTAAGTCTGACGCCTGCCTGAAATATTTCAAAGTCCCAAGCAGGCCAGAATTTTTTCTAAGTCTGACGCTTGGCCAAAAATTTTCAAAGTCCCATGCTGGCCAGAATTTTTTCTAAGTCTGACGCTTGGCCAAAAACTTTCAAAGTCCCATGCTGGCCAGAATTTTTTCAAAGTCCCATGCTGGCCAGAATATTTTCTAAGTCTGACGCTTGGCCGAAAATTTTCAAAGTCCCATGCTGGCCAGAATTTTTTCAAAGTCCCATGCTGGCCAGAATATTTTCTAAGTCTGACGCCTGCCTGAAATATTTCAAAGTCCCATGCTGGCCAGAATTTTTTCCAAGTCTGACGCCTGGCCGAAAATTTTCAAAGTCCCATGCTGGCCAGAATTTTTTCTAAGTCCCATGCTGGACAGAATTTTTTCTAAGTCTGACACCTGCCTGAAATATTTCAAAGTCCCATGCTGGCCAGAATTTTTTCCAAGTCTGACGCCTGGCCGAAAATTTTCAAAGTCCCATGCTGGCCAGAATTTTTTCTAAGTCCCATGCTGGACAGAATTTTTTCTAAGTCTGACGCCTGCCTGAAATATTTCAAAGTCCCATGCTGGCCAGAATTTTTTCAAAGTCCCATGCTGGCCAGAATATTTTCTAAGTCTGACGCCTGCCTGAAATATTTCAAAGTCCCAAGCAGGCCAGAATTTTTTCTAAGTCTGACGCTTGGCCAAAAAATTTCAAAGTCCCATGCAGGCCAGAATTTTTTCTAAGTCTGACGCCTGCCTGAAATATTTCAAAGTCCCAAGCAGGCCAGAATTTTTTCTAAGTCTGACGCTTGGCCAAAAATTTTCAAAGTCCCATGCTGGCCAGAATTTTTTCTAAGTCTGACGCTTTGCCAAAAATGTTCAAAGTCCCATGCTGGCCAGAATTTTTTCTAAGTCTGACGCCTGCCTGAAATATTTCAAAGTCCCATGCTGGCCAGAATTTTTTTCTAAGTCTGACGCCTGGCCGAAAATTTTCAAAGTCCCATGCTGGCCAGAATTTTTTCTAAGTCTGATGCCTGGCTGAAATATTTCAAAGTCCCATGCAGGCCAGAATTTTTCAAAGTCCCATGCTGGCCAGAATATTTTCAAAGTCCCATGCTGGCCAGAATTTTTTCAAAGTCCCATGCTGGCCAGAATTTTTTCTAAGTCTGACGCCTGGCCGAAAATTTTCAAAGTCCCATGCTGTCCAGAATTTTTTCAAAGTCCCATGCTGGACAGAATTTTTTCTAAGTCTGACGCGTTGCCAAAAATTTTCAAAGTCCCATGCAGGCCAGAATTTTTTCTAAGTCTGACGCCTGGCCGAAAATTTTCAAAGTCCCATGCTGGCCAGAATTTTTTCTAAGTCTGACGCCTGCCTGAAATATTTCAAAGTCCCAAGCAGGCCAGAATTTTTTCAAAGTCTGACGCTTGGCCAAAAATTTTCAAAGTCCAAAGCAGGCCAGAATTTTTTATAAGTCTGATGCCTGGCTGAAATATTTCAAAGTCCCATGCTGGCCAGAATTTTTTTCTAAGTCTGACGCCTGGCCGAAAATTTTCAAAGTCCCATGCTGGCCAGAATTTTTTCTAAGTCTGACGCTTGGCCGAATTTTTTCAAAGTCCCATGCTGGCCAGAATTTTTTCAAAGTCCCAAGCAGGCCAGAATTTTTTCTAAGTCTGACGCTTGGCCAAAAATTTTCAAAGTCCCATGCTGGCCAGAATTTTTTCTAAGTCTGACGCTTTGCCAAAAATTTTCAAAGTCCCATGCTGGCCAGAATTTTTTCTAAGTCTGACGCCTGCCTGAAATATTTCAAAGTCCCAAGCAGGCCAGAATTTTTTCTAAGTCTGACGCTTGGCCAAAAATTTTCAAAGTCCAAAGCAGGCCAGAATTTTTTATAAGTCTGATGCCTGGCTGAAATATTTCAAAGTCCCATGCTGGCCAGAATTTTTTTCTACGTCTGACGCCTGGCCGAAAATTTTCAAAGTCCCATGCTGTCCAGAATTTTTTCAAAGTCCCATGCTGGCCAGAATTTTTTCTAAGTCTGACACCTGCCTGAAATATTTCAAAGTCCCATGCTGGCCAGAATTTTTTCTAAGTCTGACGCCTGGCCGAAAATTTTCAAAGTCCCATGCTGGCCAGAATTTTTTCTAAGTCTGACGCTTGGCCGAAAATTTTCAAAGTCCCATGCTGGCCAGAATTTTTTCAAAGTCCCATGCTGGCCAGAATTTTTTCTAAGTCTGACGCCTGGCCGAAAATTTTCAAAGTCCCATGCTGTCCAGAATTTTTTCAAAGTCCCATTCTGGCCAGAATTTTTTCTAAGTCTGACGCTTGGCAAAAAAATTTCAAAGTCCCATGCTGGCCAGAATATTTTCTAAGTTTGACGCCTGCCTGAAATATTTCAAAGTCCCAAGCAGGCCAGAATTTTTTCTAAGTCTGACGCTTGGCCAAAAATTTTCAAAGTCCCATGATGGCCAGAATTTTTTCTAAGTCTGACGCTTTGCCAAAAATTTTCAAAGTCCCATGCTGGCCAGAATTTTTTCTAAGTCTGACGCCTGGCCGAAAATTTTCAAAGTCCCATGCTGGCCAGAATTTTTTCAAAGTCCCATGCTGGCCAGAATTTTTTCAAAGTCTGATGCCTGTCTGAAATATTTCAAAGTCCCATGCTGGCCAGAATTTTTTCTAAGTCTGACGCTTGGCCGAAAATTTTCAAAGTCCCATGCTGGCCAGAATTTTTTCAAAGTCCCATGCTGGCCAGAATATTTTCTAAGTCTGACGCCTGCCTGAAATATTTCAAAGTCCCATGCTGGCCAGAATTTTTTCCAAGTCTGACGCCTGGCCGAAAATTTTCAAAGTCCCATGCTGGCCAGAATTTTTTCTAAGTCCCATGCTGGACAGAATTTTTTCTAAGTCTGACACCTGCCTGAAATATTTCAAAGTCCCATGCTGGCCAGAATTTTTTCCAAGTCTGACGCCTGGCCGAAAATTTTCAAAGTCCCATGCTGGCCAGAATTTTTTCTAAGTCCCATGCTGGACAGAATTTTTTCTAAGTCTGACGCCTGCCTGAAATATTTCAAAGTCCCATGCTGGCCAGAATTTTTTCAAAGTCCCATGCTGGCCAGAATATTTTCTAAGTCTGACGCCTGCCTGAAATATTTCAAAGTCCCAAGCAGGCCAGAATTTTTTCTAAGTCTGACGCTTGGCCAAAAAATTTCAAAGTCCCATGCAGGCCAGAATTTTTTCTAAGTCTGACGCCTGGCCGAAAATTTTCAAAGTCCCATGCTGGCCAGAATATTTTCGAAGTCTGACGCCTGCCTGAAATATTTCAAAGTCCCAAGCAGGCCAGAATTTTTTCTAAGTCTGACGCTTGGCCAAAAATTTTCAAAGTCCCATGCTGGCCAGAATTTTTTCGAAGTCTGACGCCTGCCTGAAATATTTCAAAGTCCCAAGCAGGCCAGAATTTTTTCTAAGTCTGACGCTTGGCCAAAAATTTTCAAAGTCCCATGCTGGCCAGAATTTTTTCTAAGTCTGACGCTTTGCCAAAAATGTTCAAAGTCCCATGCTGGCCAGAATTTTTTCTAAGTCTGACGCCTGCCTGAAATATTTCAAAGTCCCAAGCAGGCCAGAATTTTTTCTAAGTCTGACGCCTGGCCGAATATTTTCAAAGTCCCATGCTGTCCAGAATTTTTTCAAAGTCCCATGCTGGACAGAATTTTTTCTAAGTCTGACGCTTTGCCAAAAATTTTCAAAGTCCCATGCAGGCCAGAATTTTTTCTAAGTCTGACGCCTGGCCGAAAATTTTCAAAGTCCCATGCTGGCCAGAATTTTTTCAAAGTCCCATGCTGGCCAGAATTTTTTCTAAGTCTGACGCTTGGCCAAAAACTTTCAAAGTCCCATGCTGGCCAGAATTTTTTCAAAGTCCCATGCTGGCCAGAATTTTTTCTAAGTCTGACGCCTGCCTGAAATATTTCAAAGTCCCAAGCAGGCCAGAATTTTTTCTAAGTCTGACGCTTGGCCAAAAATTTTCAAAGTCCCATGCTGGACAGAATTTTTTCTAAGTCTGACGCTTGGCCAAAAACTTTCAAAGTCCCATGCTGGCCAGAATTTTTTTCAAAGTCCCATGCTGGCCAGAATATTTTCTAAGTCTGACACCTGCATGAAATATTTCAAAGTCCTATGCTGGCCAGAATTTTTTTTAAGTCTGACGCCTGGCCGAAAATTTTCAAAGTCCCATGCTGGCCAGAATTTTTTCTAAGTCTGACGCTTGGCAAAAAAATTTCAAAGTCCCATGCTGGCCAGAATATTTTCTAAGTCTGACGCCTGCCTGAAATATTTCAAAGTCCCAAGCAGGCCAGAATTTTTTCTAAGTCTGACGCTTGGCCAAAAATTTTCAAAGTCCCATGCTGGCCAGAATTTTTTCTAAGTCTGACGCCTGCCTGAAATATTTCAAAGTCCCAAGCAGGCCAGAATTTTTTCTAAGTCTGATGCCTGGCTGAAATATTTCAAAGTCCCATGCTGGCCAGAATTTTTCAAAGTCCCATGCTGGCCAGAATATTTTCAAAGTCCCATGCTGGCCAGAATTTTTTCAAAGTCCCATGCTGGCCAGAATTTTTTCTAAGTCTGACGCCTGGCCGAAAATTTTCAAAGTCCCATGCTGTCCAGAATTTTTTCAAAGTCCCATGCTGGACAGAATTTTTTCTAAGTCTGACGCTTTGCCAAAAATTTTCAAAGTCCCATGCAGGCCAGAATTTTTTCTAAGTCTGACGCTTGGCCGAATTTTTTCAAAGTCCCATGCTGGCCAGAATTTTTTCTAAGTCTGACGCTTGGCCAAAAATTTTCAAAGTCCCATGCTGGCCAGAATTTTTTCTAAGTCTGACGCTTTGCCAAAAATTTTCAAAGTCCCATGCTGGCCAGAATTTTTTCTAAGTCTGACGCCTGCCTGAAATATTTCAAAGTCCCAAGCAGGCCAGAATTTTTTCTAAGTCTGACGCTTGGCCAAAAATTTTCAAAGTCCAAAGCAGGCCAGAATTTTTTATAAGTCTGATGCCTGGCTGAAATATTTCAAAGTCCCATGCTGGCCAGAATTTTTTTCTAAGTCTGACGCCTGGCCGAAAATTTTCAAAGTCCCATGCTGGCCAGAATTTTTTCTAAGTCTGACGCTTGGCCGAATTTTTTCAAAGTCCCATGCTGGCCAGAATTTTTTCAAAGTCCCAAGCAGGCCAGAATTTTTTCTAAGTCTGACGCTTGGCCAAAAATTTTCAAAGTCCCATGCTGGCCAGAATTTTTTCTAAGTCTGACGCTTTGCCAAAAATTTTCAAAGTCCCATGCTGGCCAGAATTTTTTCTAAGTCTGACGCCTGCCTGAAATATTTCAAAGTCCCAAGCAGGCCAGAATTTTTTCTAAGTCTGACGCTTGGCCAAAAATTTTCAAAGTCCAAAGCAGGCCAGAATTTTTTATAAGTCTGATGCCTGGCTGAAATATTTCAAAGTCCCATGCTGGCCAGAATTTTTTTCTAAGTCTGACGCCTGGCCGAAAATTTTCAAAGTCCCATGCTGTCCAGAATTTTTTCAAAGTCCCATGCTGGCCAGAATTTTTTCTAAGTCTGACACCTGCCTGAAATATTTCAAAGTCCCATGCTGGCCAGAATTTTTTCTAAGTCTGACGCCTGGCCGAAAATTTTCAAAGTCCCATGCTGGCCAGAATTTTTTCTAAGTCTGACGCTTGGCCGAAAATTTTCAAAGTCCCATGCTGGCCAGAATTTTTTCAAAGTCCCATGCTGGCCAGAATTTTTTCTAAGTCTGACGCCTGGCCGAAAATTTTCAAAGTCCCATGCTGTCCAGAATTTTTTCAAAGTCCCATTCTGGCCAGAATTTTTTCTAAGTCTGACGCTTGGCAAAAAAATTTCAAAGTCCCATGCTGGCCAGAATATTTTCTAAGTCTGACGCCTGCCTGAAATATTTCAAAGTCCCAAGCAGGCCAGAATTTTTTCTAAGTCTGACGCTTGGCCAAAAATTTTCAAAGTCCCATGATGGCCAGAATTTTTTCTAAGTCTGACGCTTTGCCAAAAATTTTCAAAGTCCCATGCTGGCCAGAATTTTTTCTAAGTCTGACGCCTGCCTGAAATATTTCAAAGTCCCAAGCAGGCCAGAATTTTTTCTAAGTCTGACGCCTGGCCGAAAATTTTCAAAGTCCCATGCTGTCCAGAATTTTTTCAAAGTCCCATGCTGGACAGAATTTTTTCTAAGTCTGACGCTTTGCCAAAAATTTTCAAAGTCCCATGCAGGCCAGAATTTTTTCTAAGTCTGACGCCTGGCCGAAAATTTTCAAAGTCCCATGCTGGCCAGAATTTTTTCAAAGTCCCATGCTGGACAGAATTTTTTCAAAGTCCCATGCTGGACAGAATTTTTTCTAAGTATGACGCTTGGCCAAAAATTTTCAAAGTCCCATGCTGGACAGAATTTTTTCTAAGTCTGACACCTGCCTGAAATATTTCAAAGTCCCATGCTGGCCAGAATTTTTTCTAAGTCTGACGCCTGGCCGAAAATTTTCAAAGTCCCATGCTGGCCAGAATTTTTTCTAAGTCTGACGCTTGGCCGAAAATTTTCAAAGTCCCATGCTGGCCAGAATTTTTTCAAAGTCCCATGCTGGCCAGAATTTTTTCTAAGTCTGACGCCTGGCCGAAAATTTTCAAAGTCCCATGCTGTCCAGAATTTTTTCAAAGTCCCATTCTGGCCAGAATTTTTTCTAAGTCTGACGCTTGGCAAAAAAATTTCAAAGTCCCATGCTGGCCAGAATATTTTCTAAGTTTGACGCCTGCCTGAAATATTTCAAAGTCCCAAGCAGGCCAGAATTTTTTCTAAGTCTGACGCTTGGCCAAAAATTTTCAAAGTCCCATGATGGCCAGAATTTTTTCTAAGTCTGACGCTTTGCCAAAAATTTTCAAAGTCCCATGCTGGCCAGAATTTTTTCTAAGTCTGACGCCTGGCCGAAAATTTTCAAAGTCCCATGCTGGCCAGAATTTTTTCAAAGTCCCATGCTGGCCAGAATTTTTTCAAAGTCTGATGCCTGTCTGAAATATTTCAAAGTCCCATGCTGGCCAGAATTTTTTCTAAGTCTGACGCTTGGCCGAAAATTTTCAAAGTCCCATGCTGGCCAGAATTTTTTCAAAGTCCCATGCTGGCCAGAATATTTTCTAAGTCTGACGCCTGCCTGAAATATTTCAAAGTCCCATGCTGGCCAGAATTTTTTCCAAGTCTGACGCCTGGCCGAAAATTTTCAAAGTCCCATGCTGGCCAGAATTTTTTCTAAGTCCCATGCTGGACAGAATTTTTTCTAAGTCTGACACCTGCCTGAAATATTTCAAAGTCCCATGCTGGCCAGAATTTTTTCCAAGTCTGACGCCTGGCCGAAAATTTTCAAAGTCCCATGCTGGCCAGAATTTTTTCTAAGTCCCATGCTGGACAGAATTTTTTCTAAGTCTGACGCCTGCCTGAAATATTTCAAAGTCCCATGCTGGCCAGAATTTTTTCAAAGTCCCATGCTGGCCAGAATATTTTCTAAGTCTGACGCCTGCCTGAAATATTTCAAAGTCCCAAGCAGGCCAGAATTTTTTCTAAGTCTGACGCTTGGCCAAAAAATTTCAAAGTCCCATGCAGGCCAGAATTTTTTCTAAGTCTGACGCCTGGCCGAAAATTTTCAAAGTCCCATGCTGGCCAGAATATTTTCGAAGTCTGACGCCTGCCTGAAATATTTCAAAGTCCCAAGCAGGCCAGAATTTTTTCTAAGTCTGACGCTTGGCCAAAAATTTTCAAAGTCCCATGCTGGCCAGAATTTTTTCGAAGTCTGACGCCTGCCTGAAATATTTCAAAGTCCCAAGCAGGCCAGAATTTTTTCTAAGTCTGACGCTTGGCCAAAAATTTTCAAAGTCCCATGCTGGCCAGAATTTTTTCTAAGTCTGACGCTTTGCCAAAAATGTTCAAAGTCCCATGCTGGCCAGAATTTTTTCTAAGTCTGACGCCTGCCTGAAATATTTCAAAGTCCCAAGCAGGCCAGAATTTTTTCTAAGTCTGACGCCTGGCCGAATATTTTCAAAGTCCCATGCTGTCCAGAATTTTTTCAAAGTCCCATGCTGGACAGAATTTTTTCTAAGTCTGACGCTTTGCCAAAAATTTTCAAAGTCCCATGCAGGCCAGAATTTTTTCTAAGTCTGACGCCTGGCCGAAAATTTTCAAAGTCCCATGCTGGCCAGAATTTTTTCAAAGTCCCATGCTGGCCAGAATTTTTTCTAAGTCTGACGCTTGGCCAAAAACTTTCAAAGTCCCATGCTGGCCAGAATTTTTTCAAAGTCCCATGCTGGCCAGAATTTTTTCTAAGTCTGACGCCTGCCTGAAATATTTCAAAGTCCCAAGCAGGCCAGAATTTTTTCTAAGTCTGACGCTTGGCCAAAAATTTTCAAAGTCCCATGCTGGACAGAATTTTTTCTAAGTCTGACGCTTGGCCAAAAACTTTCAAAGTCCCATGCTGGCCAGAATTTTTTTCAAAGTCCCATGCTGGCCAGAATATTTTCTAAGTCTGACACCTGCATGAAATATTTCAAAGTCCCATGCTGGCCAGAATTTTTTTTAAGTCTGACGCCTGGCCGAAAATTTTCAAAGTCCCATGCTGGCCAGAATTTTTTCTAAGTCTGACGCTTGGCAAAAAAATTTCAAAGTCCCATGCTGGCCAGAATATTTTCTAAGTCTGACGCCTGCCTGAAATATTTCAAAGTCCCAAGCAGGCCAGAATTTTTTCTAAGTCTGACGCTTGGCCAAAAATTTTCAAAGTCCCATGCTGGCCAGAATTTTTTCTAAGTCTGACGCCTGCCTGAAATATTTCAAAGTCCCAAGCAGGCCAGAATTTTTTCTAAGTCTGATGCCTGGCTGAAATATTTCAAAGTCCCATGCTGGCCAGAATTTTTTTTAAGTCTGACGCTTGGCCAAAAACTTTCAAAGTCCCATGCTGGCCAGAATTTTTTCAAAGTCCCATGCTGGCCAGAATATTTTCTAAGTCTGACGCCTGCCTGAAATATTTCAAAGTCCCATGCTGGCCAGAATTTTTTCTAAGTCTGACGCCTGGCCGAAAATTTTCAAAGTCCCATGCTGGCCAGAATTTTTTCTAAGTCTGACGCTTGGCCGAATTTTTTCAAAGTCCCATGCTGGCCAGAATTTTTTCAAAGTCCCAAGCAGGCCAGAATTTTTTCTAAGTCTGACGCTTGGCCAAAAACTTTCAAAGTCCCATGCTGGCCAGAATTTTTTCAAAGTCCCATGCTGGCCAGAATATTTTCTAAGTCTGACGCCTGCCTGAAATATTTCAAAGTCCCATGCTGGCCAGAATTTTTTCAAAGTCCCATGCTGGCCAGAATTTTTTCAAAGTCCCATGCTGGCCAGAATTTTTTCTAAGTCTGACGCCTGCCTGAAATATTTCAAAGTCCCAAGCAGGCCAGAATTTTTTCTAAGTCTGACGCTTGGCCAAAAACTTTCAAAGTCCCATGCTGGCCAGAATTTTTTCAAAGTCCCATTCTGGCCAGAATATTTTCTAAGTCTGACGCCTGCCTGAAATATTTCAAAGTCCCAAGCAGGCCAGAATTTTTTCTAAGTCTGACGCTTGGCCAAAAATTTTCAAAGTCCCATGCTGGCCAGAATTTTTTCTAAGTCTGATGCCTGTCTGAAATATTTCAAAGTCCCATGCTGGCCAGAATTTTTTCTAAGTCTGACGCTTGGCCGAAAATTTTCAAAGTCCCATGCTGGCCAGAATTTTTTCAAAGTCCCATGCTGGCCAGAATTTTTTCTAAGTCTGACACCTGCCTGAAATATTTCAAAGTCCCATACTGGCCAGAATTTTTTCAAAGTCTGACGCCTGGCCGAAAATTTTCAAAGTCCCATGCTGGCCAGAATTTTTTCTAAGTCTGACGCTTGGCCGAATTTTTTCAAAGTCCCATGCTGGCCAGAATTTTTTCAAAGTCCCATGCTGGCCAGAATTTTTTCTAAGTCTGACGCTTGGCCGAATTTTTTCAAAGTCCCATGCTGGCCAGAATTTTTTCAAAGTCCCATGCTGGCCAGAATTTTTTCTAAGTCTGACGCTTGGCCAGAATTTTTTCAAAGTCCCATGCTGGCCAGAATTTTTTCAAAGTCCCATGCTGGCCAGAATTTTTTCAAAGTCCCATGCTGGCCAGAATTTTTTCAAAGTCCCATGCTGGCCAGAATTTTTTCTAAGTCTGACGCCTGCCTGAAATATTTCAAAGTCCCAAGCAGGCCAGAATTTTTTCTAAGTCTGACGCTTGGCCAAAAACTTTCAAAGTCCCATGCTGGCCAGAATTTTTTCAAAGTCCCATGCTGGCCAGAATATTTTCTAAGTCTGACGCCTGCCTGAAATATTTCAAAGTCCCAAGCAGGCCAGAATTTTTTCTAAGTCTGACGCTTGGCCAAAAATTTTCAAAGTCCCATGCTGGCCAGAATTTTTTCTAAGTCTGACGCTTGGCCAAAAACTTTCAAAGTCCCATGCTGGCCAGAATTTTTTCAAAGTCCCATGCTGGCCAGAATATTTTCTAAGTCTGACGCCTGCCTGAAATATTTCAAAGTCCCAAGCAGGCCAGAATTTTTTCTAAGTCTGACGCCTGGACGAAAATTTTCAAAGTCCCATGCTGGCCAGAATTTTTTCTAAGTCTGATGCCTGTCTGAAATATTTCAAAGTCCCATGCTGGCCAGAATTTTTTCTAAGTCTGACGCTTGGCCGAAAATTTTCAAAGTCCCATGCTGACCAGAATTTTTTCAAAGTCCCATGCTGGCCAGAATTTTTTCAAAGTCCCATGCTGGCCAGAATTTTTTCTAAGTCTGACTCCTGGCCGAAAATTTACAAAGTCCCATGCTACCCAGAATTTTTTCTAAGTCTGATGCCTGCCTGAAATATTTCAAAGTCCCATGCAGGCCAGAATTTTTTCTAAGTCTGACGCCTGGCCGAAAATTTTCAAAGTCCCATGCTGGCCAGAATTTTTTCAAAGTCCCATGCTGGACAGAATTTTTTCAAAGTCCCAAGCAGGCCAGAATTTTTTCTAAGTCTGACGCTTGGCCAAAAATTTTCAAAGTCCCATGCTGGACAGAATTTTTTCTAAGTCTGACACCTGCCTGAAATATTTCAAAGTCCCATGCTGGCCAGAATTTTTTCTAAGTCTGACGCCTGCCTGAAATATTTCAAAGTCCCAAGCAGTCCAGAATTTTTTGTAAGTCTGACGCTTGGCCAAACATTTTCAAAGTCCCATGCTGGCCAGAATTTTTTCTAAGTCTGACACCTGCCTGAAATATTTCAAAGTCCCAAGCAGGCCAGAATTTTTTCTAAGTCTGACGCTTGGCCAAAAATTTTCAAAGTCCCATGCTGGCCAGAATTTTTTCTAAGTCTGACGCTTTGCCAAAAATGTTCAAAGTCCCATGCTGGCCAGAATTTTTTCTAAGTCTGACGCCTGCCTGAAATATTTCAAAGTCCCAAGCAGGCCAGAATTTTTTCTAAGTCTGACGCCTGGCCGAATATTTTCAAAGTCCCATGCTGTCCAGAATTTTTTCAAAGTCCCATGCTGGACAGAATTTTTTCTAAGTCTGACGCTTTGCCAAAAATTTTCAAAGTCCCATGCAGGCCAGAATTTTTTCTAAGTCTGACGCCTGGCCGAAAATTTTCAAAGTCCCATGCTGGCCAGAATTTTTTCAAAGTCCCATGCTGGCCAGAATTTTTTCTAAGTCTGACGCTTGGCCAAAAACTTTCAAAGTCCCATGCTGGCCAGAATTTTTTCAAAGTCCCATGCTGGCCAGAATTTTTTCTAAGTCTGACGCCTGCCTGAAATATTTCAAAGTCCCAAGCAGGCCAGAATTTTTTCTAAGTCTGACGCTTGGCCAAAAATTTTCAAAGTCCCATGCTGGACAGAATTTTTTCTAAGTCTGACGCTTGGCCAAAAACTTTCAAAGTCCCATGCTGGCCAGAATTTTTTTCAAAGTCCCATGCTGGCCAGAATATTTTCTAAGTCTGACACCTGCATGAAATATTTCAAAGTCCCATGCTGGCCAGAATTTTTTTTAAGTCTGACGCCTGGCCGAAAATTTTCAAAGTCCCATGCTGGCCAGAATTTTTTCTAAGTCTGACGCTTGGCAAAAAAATTTCAAAGTCCCATGCTGGCCAGAATATTTTCTAAGTCTGACGCCTGCCTGAAATATTTCAAAGTCCCAAGCAGGCCAGAATTTTTTCTAAGTCTGACGCTTGGCCAAAAATTTTCAAAGTCCCATGCTGGCCAGAATTTTTTCTAAGTCTGACGCCTGCCTGAAATATTTCAAAGTCCCAAGCAGGCCAGAATTTTTTCTAAGTCTGATGCCTGGCTGAAATATTTCAAAGTCCCATGCTGGCCAGAATTTTTTTTAAGTCTGACGCTTGGCCAAAAACTTTCAAAGTCCCATGCTGGCCAGAATTTTTTCAAAGTCCCATGCTGGCCAGAATATTTTCTAAGTCTGACGCCTGCCTGAAATATTTCAAAGTCCCATGCTGGCCAGAATTTTTTCTAAGTCTGACGCCTGGCCGAAAATTTTCAAAGTCCCATGCTGGCCAGAATTTTTTCTAAGTCTGACGCTTGGCCGAATTTTTTCAAAGTCCCATGCTGGCCAGAATTTTTTCAAAGTCCCAAGCAGGCCAGAATTTTTTCTAAGTCTGACGCTTGGCCAAAAACTTTCAAAGTCCCATGCTGGCCAGAATTTTTTCAAAGTCCCATGCTGGCCAGAATATTTTCTAAGTCTGACGCCTGCCTGAAATATTTCAAAGTCCCATGCTGGCCAGAATTTTTTCAAAGTCCCATGCTGGCCAGAATTTTTTCAAAGTCCCATGCTGGCCAGAATTTTTTCTAAGTCTGACGCCTGCCTGAAATATTTCAAAGTCCCAAGCAGGCCAGAATTTTTTCTAAGTCTGACGCTTGGCCAAAAACTTTCAAAGTCCCATGCTGGCCAGAATTTTTTCAAAGTCCCATTCTGGCCAGAATATTTTCTAAGTCTGACGCCTGCCTGAAATATTTCAAAGTCCCAAGCAGGCCAGAATTTTTTCTAAGTCTGACGCTTGGCCAAAAATTTTCAAAGTCCCATGCTGGCCAGAATTTTTTCTAAGTCTGATGCCTGTCTGAAATATTTCAAAGTCCCATGCTGGCCAGAATTTTTTCTAAGTCTGACGCTTGGCCGAAAATTTTCAAAGTCCCATGCTGGCCAGAATTTTTTCAAAGTCCCATGCTGGCCAGAATTTTTTCTAAGTCTGACACCTGCCTGAAATATTTCAAAGTCCCATACTGGCCAGAATTTTTTCAAAGTCTGACGCCTGGCCGAAAATTTTCAAAGTCCCATGCTGGCCAGAATTTTTTCTAAGTCTGACGCTTGGCCGAATTTTTTCAAAGTCCCATGCTGGCCAGAATTTTTTCAAAGTCCCATGCTGGCCAGAATTTTTTCTAAGTCTGACGCTTGGCCGAATTTTTTCAAAGTCCCATGCTGGCCAGAATTTTTTCAAAGTCCCATGCTGGCCAGAATTTTTTCTAAGTCTGACGCTTGGCCAGAATTTTTTCAAAGTCCCATGCTGGCCAGAATTTTTTCAAAGTCCCATGCTGGCCAGAATTTTTTCAAAGTCCCATGCTGGCCAGAATTTTTTCAAAGTCCCATGCTGGCCAGAATTTTTTCTAAGTCTGACGCCTGCCTGAAATATTTCAAAGTCCCAAGCAGGCCAGAATTTTTTCTAAGTCTGACGCTTGGCCAAAAACTTTCAAAGTCCCATGCTGGCCAGAATTTTTTCAAAGTCCCATGCTGGCCAGAATATTTTCTAAGTCTGACGCCTGCCTGAAATATTTCAAAGTCCCAAGCAGGCCAGAATTTTTTCTAAGTCTGACGCTTGGCCAAAAATTTTCAAAGTCCCATGCTGGCCAGAATTTTTTCTAAGTCTGACGCTTGGCCAAAAACTTTCAAAGTCCCATGCTGGCCAGAATTTTTTCAAAGTCCCATGCTGGCCAGAATATTTTCTAAGTCTGACGCCTGCCTGAAATATTTCAAAGTCCCAAGCAGGCCAGAATTTTTTCTAAGTCTGACGCCTGGACGAAAATTTTCAAAGTCCCATGCTGGCCAGAATTTTTTCTAAGTCTGATGCCTGTCTGAAATATTTCAAAGTCCCATGCTGGCCAGAATTTTTTCTAAGTCTGACGCTTGGCCGAAAATTTTCAAAGTCCCATGCTGACCAGAATTTTTTCAAAGTCCCATGCTGGCCAGAATTTTTTCAAAGTCCCATGCTGGCCAGAATTTTTTCTAAGTCTGACTCCTGGCCGAAAATTTACAAAGTCCCATGCTACCCAGAATTTTTTCTAAGTCTGATGCCTGCCTGAAATATTTCAAAGTCCCATGCAGGCCAGAATTTTTTCTAAGTCTGACGCCTGGCCGAAAATTTTCAAAGTCCCATGCTGGCCAGAATTTTTTCAAAGTCCCATGCTGGACAGAATTTTTTCAAAGTCCCAAGCAGGCCAGAATTTTTTCTAAGTCTGACGCTTGGCCAAAAATTTTCAAAGTCCCATGCTGGACAGAATTTTTTCTAAGTCTGACACCTGCCTGAAATATTTCAAAGTCCCATGCTGGCCAGAATTTTTTCTAAGTCTGACGCCTGCCTGAAATATTTCAAAGTCCCAAGCAGTCCAGAATTTTTTGTAAGTCTGACGCTTGGCCAAACATTTTCAAAGTCCCATGCTGGCCAGAATTTTTTCTAAGTCTGACACCTGCCTGAAATATTTCAAAGTCCCAAGCAGGCCAGAATTTTTTCTAAGTCTGACGCCTGGCCGAAAATTTTCAAAGTCCCATGCTGGCCAGAATTTTTTCAAAGTCCCATGCTGGCCAGAATTTTTTCAAAGTCTGACGCTTGGCCGAATTTTTTCAAAGTCCCATGCTGGCCAGAATTTTTTCAAAGTCCCAAGCAGGCCAGAATTTTTTCTAAGTCTGACGCTTGGCCAAAAACTTTCAAAGTCCCATGCTGGCCAGAATTTTTTCAAAGTCCCATGCTGGCCAGAATATTTTCTAAGTCTGACGCCTGCCTGAAATATTTCAAAGTCCCATGCTGGCCAGAATTTTTTCAAAGTCCCATGCTGGCCAGAATTTTTTCAAAGTCCCATGCTGGCCAGAATTTTTTCTAAGTCTGACGCCTGCCTGAAATATTTCAAAGTCCCAAGCAGGCCAGAATTTTTTCTAAGTCTGACGCTTGGCCAAAAACTTTCAAAGTCCCATGCTGGCCAGAATTTTTTCAAAGTCCCATTCTGGCCAGAATATTTTCTAAGTCTGACGCCTGCCTGAAATATTTCAAAGTCCCAAGCAGGCCAGAATTTTTTCTAAGTCTGACGCTTGGCCAAAAATTTTCAAAGTCCCATGCTGGCCAGAATTTTTTCTAAGTCTGATGCCTGTCTGAAATATTTCAAAGTCCCATGCTGGCCAGAATTTTTTCTAAGTCTGACGCTTGGCCGAAAATTTTCAAAGTCCCATGCTGGCCAGAATTTTTTCAAAGTCCCATGCTGGCCAGAATTTTTTCTAAGTCTGACGCCTGGCCGAAAATTTTCAAAGTCCCATGCTGGCCAGAATTTTTTCTAAGTCTGACGCTTGGCCGAATTTTTTCAAAGTCCCATGCTGGCCAGAATTTTTTCAAAGTCCCATGCTGGCCAGAATTTTTTCAAAGTCCCATGCTGGCCAGAATTTTTTCAAAGTCCCATGCTGGCCAGAATTTTTTCTAAGTCTGACTCCTGGCCGAAAATTTACAAAGTCCCATGCTACCCAGAATTTTTTCTAAATCTGATGCCTGCCTGAAATATTTCAAAGTCCCATGCAGGCCAGAATTTTTTCTAAGTCTGACGCCTGGCCGAAAATTTTCAAAGTCCCATGCTGGCCAGAATTTTTTCAAAGTCCCATGCTGGACAGAATTTTTTCAAAGTCCCAAGCAGGCCAGAATTTTTTCTAAGTCTGACGCTTGGCCAAAAATTTTCAAAGTCCCATGCTGGACAGAATTTTTTCTAAGTCTGACACCTGCCTGAAATATTTCAAAGTCCCATGCTGGCCAGAATTTTTTCTAAGTCTGACGCCTGCCTGAAATATTTCAAAGTCCCAAGCAGTCCAGAATTTTTTGTAAGTCTGACGCTTGGCCAAACATTTTCAAAGTCCCATGCTGGCCAGAATTTTTTCTAAGTCTGACACCTGCCTGAAATATTTCAAAGTCCCAAGCAGGCCAGAATTTTTTCTAAGTCTGACGCCTGGCCGAAAATTTTCAAAGTCCCATGCTGGCCAGAATTTTTTCAAAGTCCCATGCTGGCCAGAATTTTTTCAAAGTCCCATGCTGGCCAGAATATTTTCTAAGTCTGACGCCTGCCTGAAATATTTCAAAGTCCCATGCTGGCCAGAATTTTTTCAAAGTCCCATGCTGGCCAGAATTTTTTCAAAGTCCCATGCTGGCCAGAATTTTTTCTAAGTCTGACGCCTGGCCGAAAATTTTCAAAGTCCCATGCTGGCCAGAATTTTTTCTAAGTCTGATGCCTGGCTGAAATATTTCAAAGTCCAAAGCAGGCCAGAATTTTTTCTAAGTCTGACGCTTGGCCAAAAATTTTCAAAGTCCCACGCTGGCCAGAATTTTTTCCAAGTCCCATGCTGGCCAGAGTTTTTTCTAAGTCCCATGCTGGCCAGAATTTTTTCAAAGTCCCATGCTGGCCAGAATATTTTCTAAGTCTGACGCCTGCCTGAAATATTTCAAAGTCCCATGCTGGCCAGAATTTTTTCAAAGTCCCATGCTGGCCAGAATTTTTTCAAAGTCCCAAGCAGGCCAGAATTTTTTCTAAGTCTGACGCTTGGCCAAAAATTTTCAAAGTCCCATGCTGGCCAGAATTTTTTCAAAGTCCCATGCTGGCCAGAATTTTTTCAAAGTCCCATGCTGGCCAGAATTTTTTCAAAGTCCCATGCTGGACAGAATTTTTTCAAAGTCCCAAGCAGGCCAGAATTTTTTCTAAGTCTGACGCTTGGCCAAAAATTTTCAAAGTCCCATGCTGGACAGAATTTTTTCTAAGTCTGACACCTGCCTGAAATATTTCAAAGTCCCATGCTGGCCAGAATTTTTTCTAAGTCTGACGCCTGCCTGAAATATTTCAAAGTCCCAAGCAGTCCAGAATTTTTTGTAAGTCTGACGCTTGGCCAAACATTTTCAAAGTCCCATGCTGGCCAGAATTTTTTCTAAGTCTGACACCTGCCTGAAATATTTCAAAGTCCCAAGCAGGCCAGAATTTTTTCTAAGTCTGACGCCTGGCCGAAAATTTTCAAAGTCCCATGCTGGCCAGAATTTTTTCAAAGTCCCATGCTGGCCAGAATTTTTTCTAAGTCTGATGCCTGTCTGAAATATTTCAAAGTCCCATGCTGGCCAGAATTTTTTCTAAGTCTGACGCTTGGCCGAAAATTTTCAAAGTCCCATGCTGACCAGAATTTTTTCAAAGTCCCATGCTGGCCAGAATTTTTTCAAAGTCCCATGCTGGCCAGAATTTTTTCTAAGTCTGACTCCTGGCCGAAAATTTACAAAGTCCCATGCTACCCAGAATTTTTTCTAAGTCTGATGCCTGCCTGAAATATTTCAAAGTCCCATGCAGGCCAGAATTTTTTCTAAGTCTGACGCCTGGCCGAAAATTTTCAAAGTCCCATGCTGGCCAGAATTTTTTCAAAGTCCCATGCTGGACAGAATTTTTTCAAAGTCCCAAGCAGGCCAGAATTTTTTCTAAGTCTGACGCTTGGCCAAAAATTTTCAAAGTCCCATGCTGGACAGAATTTTTTCTAAGTCTGACACCTGCCTGAAATATTTCAAAGTCCCATGCTGGCCAGAATTTTTTCTAAGTCTGACACCTGCCTGAAATATTTCAAAGTCCCAAGCAGTCCAGAATTTTTTGTAAGTCTGACGCTTGGCCAAACATTTTCAAAGTCCCATGCTGGCCAGAATTTTTTCTAAGTCTGACACCTGCCTGAAATATTTCAAAGTCCCAAGCAGGCCAGAATTTTTTCTAAGTCTGACGCCTGGCCGAAAATTTTCAAAGTCCCATGCTGGCCAGAATTTTTTCAAAGTCCCATGCTGGCCAGAATTTTTTCAAAGTCCCATGCTGGCCAGAATATTTTCTAAGTCTGACGCCTGCCTGAAATATTTCAAAGTCCCATGCTGGCCAGAATTTTTTCAAAGTCCCATGCTGGCCAGAATTTTTTCAAAGTCCCATGCTGGCCAGAATTTTTTCTAAGTCTGACGCCTGGCCGAAAATTTTCAAAGTCCCATGCTGGCCAGAATTTTTTCTAAGTCTGATGCCTGGCTGAAATATTTCAAAGTCCAAAGCAGGCCAGAATTTTTTCTAAGTCTGACGCTTGGCCAAAAATTTTCAAAGTCCCACGCTGGCCAGAATTTTTTCCAAGTCCCATGCTGGCCAGAGTTTTTTCTAAGTCTGACACCTGCCTGAAATATTCAAAGTCCCAAGCAGGCCAGAATTTTTTCTAAGTCTGACGCCTGGCCGAAAATTTTCAAAGTCCCATGCTGGCCAGAATTTTTTCAAAGTCCCATGCTGGCCAGAATTTTTTCAAAGTCCCATGCTGGCCAGAATTTTTTCAAAGTCCCATGCTGGCCAGAATATTTTCTAAGTCTGACGCCTGCCTGAAATATTTCAAAGTCCCATGCTGGCCAGAATTTTTTCAAAGTCCCATGCTGGCCAGAATTTTTTCAAAGTCCCAAGCAGGCCAGAATTTTTTCTAAGTCTGACGCTTGGCCAAAAATTTTCAAAGTCCCATGCTGGCCAGAATTTTTTCAAAGTCCCATGCTGGCCAGAATTTTTTCAAAGTCCCATGCTGGCCAGAATTTTTTCAAAGTCCCATGCTGGACAGAATTTTTTCAAAGTCCCAAGCAGGCCAGAATTTTTTCTAAGTCTGACGCTTGGCCAAAAATTTTCAAAGTCCCATGCTGGACAGAATTTTTTCTAAGTCTGACACCTGCCTGAAATATTTCAAAGTCCCATGCTGGCCAGAATTTTTTCTAAGTCTGACGCCTGCCTGAAATATTTCAAAGTCCCAAGCAGTCCAGAATTTTTTGTAAGTCTGACGCTTGGCCAAACATTTTCAAAGTCCCATGCTGGCCAGAATTTTTTCTAAGTCCCATGCTGGCCAGAATTTTTTCAAAGTCCCATGCTGGCCAGAATATTTTCTAAGTCTGACGCCTGCCTGAAATATTTCAAAGTCCCATGCTGGCCAGAATTTTTTCAAAGTCCCATGCTGGCCAGAATTTTTTCAAAGTCCCATGCTGGCCAGAATTTTTTCTAAGTCTGACGCCTGGCCGAAAATTTTCAAAGTCCCATGCTGGCCAGAATTTTTTCTAAGTCTGATGCCTGGCTGAAATATTTCAAAGTCCAAAGCAGGCCAGAATTTTTTCTAAGTCTGACGCTTGGCCAAAAATTTTCAAAGTCCCACGCTGGCCAGAATTTTTTCCAAGTCCCATGCTGGCCAGAATTTTTTCTAAGTCTGACACCTGCCTGAAATATTCAAAGTCCCAAGCAGGCCAGAATTTTTTCTAAGTCTGACGCCTGGCCGAAAATTTTCAAAGTCCCACGCTGGCCAGAATTTTTTCCAAGTCCCATGCTGGCCAGAATTTTTTCTAAGTCTGACACCTGCCTGAAATATTCAAAGTCCCATGCTGGCCAGAATTTTTTCAAAGTCCCATGCTGGCCAGAATTTTTTCTAAGTCTGACGCTGGGCCGAATTTTTTCAAAGTCACATGCTGGCCAGAATTTTTTCAAAGTCCCATGCTGGCCAGAATTTTTTCAAAGTCCCATGCTGGCCAGAATTTTTTCTAAGTCTGACGCTTGGCCGAATTTTTTCAAAGTCCCATGCTGGCCAGAATTTTTTTCAAAGTCCCATGCTGGCCAGAATTTTTTCTAAGTCTGACGCTTGGCCAAAAACTTTCAAAGTCCCATGCTGGCCAGAATTTTTTCAAAGTCCCATGCTGGCCAGAATTTTTTCTAAGTCTGATGCCTGTCTGAAATATTTCAAAGTCCCATGCTGGCCAGAATTTTTTCTAAGTCTGACGCTTGGCCGAAAATTTTCAAAGTCCCATGCTGGCCAGAATTTTTTCAAAGTCCCATGCTGGCCAGAATTTTTTCAAAGTCCCATGCTGGCCAGAATTTTTTCTAAGTCTGACACCTGCCTGAAATATTTCAAAGTCCCATGCTGGCCAGAATTTTTTCTAAGTCTGACGCCTGGCCGAAAATTTTCAAAGTCCCATGCAGGCCAGAATTTTTTCTATGTCTGACGCTTTGCCAAAAATTTTCAAAGTCCCATGCTGGCCAGAATTTTTTCAAAGTCCCATGCTGGCCAGAATTTTTTCTAAGTCTGACGCCTGGCCGAAAATTTTCAAAGTCCCATGCTGGCCAGAATTTTTTCTAAGTCTGATGCCTGCCTGAAATATTTCAAAGTCCCAAGCAGGCCAGAATTTTTTCTAAGTCTGACGCTTGGCCAAAAATTTTCAAAGTCCCATGCTGGCCAGAATTTTTTCAAAGTCCCATGCTGGCCAGAATATTTTCTAAGTCTGATGCCTGGCTGAAATATTTCAAAGTCCCATGCTGGCCAGAATTTTTTCAAAGTCCCATGCTGGCCAGAATTTTTTCAAAGTCCCATGCTGGCCAGAATATTTTCTAAGTCCCATGCTGGCCAGAATTTTTTCAAAGTCCCATGCTGGCCAGAATTTTTTCTAAGTCTGACGCCTGGCCGAAAATTTTCAAAGTCCCATGCTGGCCAGAATTTTTTCTAAGTCTGATGCCTGGCTGAAATATTTCAAAGTCCCATGCTGGCCAGAATTTTTTTCTAAGTCTGACGCCTGGCCGAAAATTTTCAAAGTCCCATGCTGTCCAGAATTTTTTCAAAGTCCCATGCTGGACAGAATTTTTTCTAAGTCTGACGCCTGGCCGAAAATTTTCAAAGTCCCATGCTGGCCAGAATATTTTCTAAGTCTGATGCCTGGCTGAAATATTTCAAAGTCCCATGCTGGCCAGAATTTTTTCAAAGTCCCATGCTGGCCAGAATTTTTTCAAAGTCCCATGCTGGCCAGAATATTTTCTAAGTCTGACGCCTGCCTGAAATATTTCAAAGTCCCATGCTGGCCAGAATTTTTTCAAAGTCCCATGCTGGCCAGAATATTTTCTAAGTCTGATGCCTGGCTGAAATATTTCAAAGTCCCATGCTGGCCAGAATTTTTTCAAAGTCCCATGCTGGCCAGAATTTTTTCAAAGTCCCATGCTGGCCAGAATTTTTTCAAAGTCCCATGCTGGCCAGAATTTTTTCTAAGTCTGATGCCTGGCTGAAATATTTCAAAGTCCAAAGCAGGCCAGAATTTTTTCTAAGTCTGATGCCTGGCTGAAATATTTCAAAGTCCCATGCTGGCCAGAATTTTTTTCTAAGTCTGACGCCTGGCTGAAAATTTTCAAAGTCCCATGCTGGCCAGAATATTTTCTAAGTCTGACGCCTGCCTGAAATATTTCAAAGTCCAAAGCAGGCCAGAATTTTTTCTGACGCTCGGCCAAAAATTTTCAAAGTCCCATGCTGGACAGACTTTTTTCTAAGTCTGACGCCTGCCTGAAATATTTCAAAGTCCCATGCTGGCCAGAATTTTTTCAAAGTCCCATGCTGGCCAGAATTTTTTCTAAGTCTGACGCCTGGCCGAAAATTTTCAAAGTCCCATGCTGGCCAGAATTTTTTCTAAGTCTGATGCCTGGCTGAAATATTTCAAAGTCCCATGCTGGCCAGAATTTTTTTCTAAGTCTGACGCCTGGCCGAAAATTTTCAAAGTCCCATGCTGTCCAGAATTTTTTCAAAGTCCCATGCTGGACAGAATTTTTTCTAAGTCTGACGCCTGGCCGAAAATTTTCAAAGTCCCATGCTGGCCAGAATATTTTCTAAGTCTGATGCCTGGCTGAAATATTTCAAAGTCCCATGCTGGCCAGAATTTTTTCAAAGTCCCATGCTGGCCAGAATTTTTTCAAAGTCCCATGCTGGCCAGAATATTTTCTAAGTCTGACGCCTGCCTGAAATATTTCAAAGTCCCATGCTGGCCAGAATTTTTTCAAAGTCCCATGCTGGCCAGAATATTTTCTAAGTCTGATGCCTGGCTGAAATATTTCAAAGTCCCATGCTGGCCAGAATTTTTTCAAAGTCCCATGCTGGCCAGAATTTTTTCAAAGTCCCATGCTGGCCAGAAGATTTTCTAAGTCTGACGCCTGCCTGAAATATTTCAAAGTCCCATGCTGGCCAGAATTTTTTCAAAGTCCCATGCTGGCCAGAATTTTTTCAAAGTCCCATGCTGGCCAGAATTTTTTCTAAGTCTGATGCCTGGCTGAAATATTTCAAAGTCCAAAGCAGGCCAGAATTTTTTCTAAGTCTGACGCTTGGCCAAAAATTTTCAAAGTCCCATGCTGTCCAGAATTTTTTCAAAGTCCCATGCTGGACAGAATTTTTTCTAAGTCTGACGCTTTGCCAAAAATTTTCAAAGTCCCATGCAGGCCAGAATTTTTTCTAAGTCTGACGCCTGGCCGAAAATTTTCAACGTCCCATGCTGGCCAGAATTTTTTCAAAGTCCCATGCTGGCCAGAATTTTTTCAAAGTCCCATGCTGGCCAGAATTTTTTCAAAGTCCCATGCTGGCCAGAATATTTTCTAAGTCTGACGCCTGCCTGAAATATTTCAAAGTCCCAAGCAGGCCAGAATTTTTTCTAAGTCTGACGCTTGGCCAAAAATTTTCAAAGTCCCATGCTGGCCAGAATTTTTTCTAAGTCTGACGCTTGGCCAAAAATTTTCAAAGTCCCAAGCAGGCCAGAATTTTTTCTAAGTCTGACGCTTGGCCAAAAACTTTCAAAGTCCCATGCTGGCCAGAATATTTTCTAAGTCTGACGCCTGCCTGAAATATTTCAAAGTCCCAAGCAGGCCAGAATTTTTTCTAAGTCTGACGCTTGGCCAAAAATTTTCAAAGTCCCATGCTGGCCAGAATTTTTTCTAAGTCTGATGCCTGGCTGAAATATTTCAAAGTCCCATGCTGGCCAGAATTTTTTTCTAAGTCCAATGCTGGACAGAATTTTTTCTAAGTCTGACGCTTGGCCAAAAATTTTCAAAGTCCCATGCTGGACAGACTTTTTTCTAAGTCTGAAACCTGCCTGAAATATTTCAAAGTCCCATGCTGGCCAGAATTTTTTCTAAGACTGACGCCTGGCCGAAAATTTTCAAAGTCCCATGCTGGCCAGAATTTTTTCTAAGTCTGACGCCTGGCCGAAAATTTTCAAAGTCCCATGCTGGCCAGAATTTTTTCAAAGTCCCATGCTGGCCGAAAATTTTCAAAGTCCCATGCTGGCCAGAATTTTTTCTAAGTCTGACACCGGCCTGAAATATTTCAAAGTCCAAAGCAGGCCAGAATTTTTTTCTAAGTCTGACGCCTGGCCGAAAATTTTCAAAGTCCCATGCTGGCCAGAATTTTTTCAAAGTCCCATGCTGGACAGAATTTTTTCTAAGTCTGACACCTGCCTGAAATATTTCAAAGTCCCAAGCAGGCCAGAATTTTTTCTAAGTCTGACGCCTGGCCGAAAATTTTCAAAGTCCCATGCTGGCCAGAATTTTTTCTAAATCTGATGCCTGGCCGAAAATTTTCAAAGTCCCATGCTGTCCAGAATTTTTTCAAAGTCCCATGCTGGACAGAATTTTTTCTAAGTCTGACGCCTGGCCGAAAATTTTCAAAGTCCCATGCTGGCCAGAATTTTTTCAAAGTCCCATGCTGGACAGAATTTTTTCTAAGTCTGACGCCTGGCCGAAAATTGTCAAAGTCCCATGCTGGCCAGAATTTTTTCAAAGTCCCATGCTGGCCAGAATTTTTTCAAAGTCCCATGCTGGCCAGAATATTTTCTAAGTCTGACGCCTGCCTGAAATATTTCAAAGTCCAAAGCAGGCCAGAATTTTTTTCTAAGTCTGACGCCTGGCCGAAAATTTTCAAAGTCCCATGCTGTCCAGAATTTTTTCAAAGTCCCATGCTGGACAGAATTTTTTCTAAGTCTGACGCTTTGCCAAAAATTTTCAAAGTCCCATGCAGGCCATAATTTTTTCTAAGTCTGATGCCTGGCTGAAATATTTCAAAGTCCCATGCTGGCCAGAATTTTTTCAAAGTCCCATGCTGGCCAGAATTTTTTCAAAGTCCCATGCTGGCCAGAATATTTTCTAAGTCTGACGTCTGCCTGAAATATTTCAAAGTCCCAAGCAGGCCAGAATTTTTTCTAAGTCTGACGCTTGGCCAAAAATTTTCAAAGTCCCATGCTGGACAGAATTTTTTCTAAGTCTGACACCTGCCTGAAATATTTCAAAGTCCCATGCAGGCCAGAATTTTTTCTAAGTCTGACGCCTGCCTGAAATATTTCAAAGTCCCAAGCAGGCCAGAATTTTTTCTAAGTCTGACGCTTGGCCAAAAATTTTCAAAGTCCCATGCTGGACAGAATTTTTTCTAAGTCTGACACCTGCCTGAAATATTTCAAAGTCCCATGCTGGCCAGAATTTTTTCTAAGTCTGACGCCTGCCTGAAATATTTCAAAGTCCCAAGCAGTCCAGAATTTTTTGTAAGTCTGACGCTTGGCCAAACATTTTCAAAGTCCCATGCTGGCCAGAATTTTTTCTAAGTCTGACACCTGCCTGAAATATTTCAAAGTCCCAAGCAGGCCAGAATTTTTTCTAAGTCTGACGCCTGGCCGAAAATTTTCAAAGTCCCATGCTGGCCAGAATTTTTTCAAAGTCCCATGCTGGCCAGAATTTTTTCAAAGTCCCATGCTGGCCAGAATTTTTTCAAAGTCCCATGCTGGCCAGAATATTTTCTAAGTCTGACGCCTGGCCGAAAATTTTCAAAGTCCCATGCTGGCCAGAATTTTTTCTAAGTCTGACACCTGCCTGAAATATTTCAAAGTCCAAAGCAGGCCAGAATTTTTTTCTAAGTCTGACGCCTGGCCGAAAATTTTCAAAGTCCCATGCTGTCCAGAATTTTTTCAAAGTCCCATGCTGGACAGAATTTTTTCAAAGTCCCATGCTGGCCAGAATTTTTTCTAAGTCTGACACCTGCCTGAAATATTTCCAAGTCCCAAGCAGTCCAGAATTTTTTGTAAGTCTGACGCTTGGCCAAACATTTTCAAAGTCCCATGCTGGCCAGAATTTTTTCTAAGTCTAACACCTGCCTGAAATATTTCAAAGTCACATGCTGGCCAGAATTTTTTCTAAGTCTGACGCCTGGCCGAAAATTTTCAAAGTCCCATGCTGGCCAGAATTTTTTCTAATTCTGACGCCTGCCTGAAATATTTCAAAGTCCCAAGCAGTCCAGAATTTTTTGTAAGTCTGACGCTTGGGCAAACATTTTCAAAGTCCCATGCTGGCCAGAATTTTTTCTAAGTCTAACACCTGCCTGAAATATTTCAAAGTCACATGCTGGCCAGAATTTTTTCTAAGTCTGACGCCTGGCCGAAAATTTTCAAAGTCCCATGCTGGCCAGAATTTTTTTCAAAGTCTGATGCCTGGCTGAATTTTTTCAAAGTCCCATGCTGGCCAGAATTTTTTCTAAGTCTGACGCCTGCCTGAAATATTTCAAAGTCCCAAGCAGGCCAGAATTTTTTCTAAGTCTGACGCCTGGCCGAAAATTTTCAAAGTCCCATGCTGGCCAGAATTTTTTCTAAGTCTGACGCTTGGCCAAACATTTTCAAAGTCCGAAGCAGGCCAGAATTTTTTCTAAGTCTGATGCCTGGCTGAAAATTTTCAAAGTCCCATGCTGGCCAGAATTTTTTCAAAGTCCCATGCTGGCCAGAATTTTTTCAAAGTCCCATGCTGGCCAGAATTTTTTTCTAAGTCTGACGCTTTGCCAAAAATTTTCAAAGTCCCATGCAGGCCAGAATTTTTTCAAAATCCCATGCTGGCCAGAATTTTTTCAAAGTCCCATGCTGGCCAGAATTTTTTCTAAGTCTGACACCTGCCTGAAATATTTCAAAGTCCCAAGCAGGCCAGAATTTTTTCTAAGTCTGACGCTTGGCCAAAAATTTTCAAAGTCCCATGCTGGCCAGAATTTTTTCAAAGTCCCATGCTGGCCAGAATATTTTCTAAGTCTGATGCCTGGCTGAAATATTTCAAAGTCCCATGCTGGCCAGAATTTTTTCAAAGTCCCATGCTGGCCAGAATTTTTTCAAAGTCCCATGCTGGCCAGAATTTTTTCAAAGTCCCATGCTGGCCAGAATTTTTTCAAAGTCTGACGCCTGCCTGAAATATTTCAAAGTCCCAAGCAGGCCAGAATTTTTTCTAAGTCTGACGCTTGGCCAAAAACTTTCAAAGTCCCATGCTGGCCAGAATTTTTTCAAAGTCCCATGCTGGCCAGAATATTTTCTAAGTCTGACGCCTGCCTGAAATATTTCAAAGTCCCAAGCAGGCCAGAATTTTTTCTAAGTCTGACGCTTGGCCAAAAATTTTCAAAGTCCCATGCTGGCCAGAATTTTTTCTAAGTCTGACGCTTGGCCAAAAATTTTCAAAGTCCCAAGCAGGCCAGAATTTTTTCTAAGTCTGACGCTTGGCTAAAAACTTTCAAAGTCCCATGCTGTCCAGAATTTTTTCAAAGTCCAATGCTGGACAGAATTTTTTCTAAGTCTGACGCTTGGCCAAAAATTTTCAAAGTGCCATGCTGGACAGACTTTTTTCTAAGTCTGACACCTGCCTGAAATATTTCAAAGTCCCATGCTGGCCAGAATTTTTTCTAAGTCTGACGCCTGGCCGAAAATTTTCAAAGTCCCATGCTGGCCAGAATTTTTTCTAAGTCTGACACCTGCCTGAAATATTTCAAAGTCCCATGCTGGCCAGAATTTTTTCAAAGTCCCATGCTGGCCAGAATATTTTCTAAGTCTGATGCCTGGCTGAAATATTTCAAAGTCCCATGCTGGCCAGAATTTTTTCAAAGTCCCATGCTGGCCAGAATTTTTTCAAAGTCCCATGCTGGCCAGAATATTTTCTAAGTCTGACGCCTGCCTGAAATATTTCAAAGTCCCATGCTGGCCAGAATTTTTTCAAAGTCCCATGCTGGCCAGAATATTTTCTAAGTCTGACGCCTGCCTGAAATATTTCAAAGTCCCATGCTGGCCAGAATTTTTTCAAAGTCCCATGCTGGCCAGAATTTTTTCTAAGTCTGACGCCTGGCTGAAATATTTCAAAGTCCAAAGCAGGCCAGAATTTTTTCTAAGTCTGACGCTTGGCCAAAAATTTTCAAAGTCCCATGCTGGCCAGAATTTTTTCTAAGTCTGATGCCTGGCTGAAATATTTCAAAGTCCCATGCTGGCCAGAATTTTTTTCTAAGTCTGACGCCTGGCCGAAAAATTTCAAAGTCCCATGCTGTCCAGAATTTTTTCAAAGTCCCATGCTGGACAGAATTTTTTCAAAGTCCCATGCTGGCCAGAATTTTTTCTAAGTCTGACACCTGCCTGAAATATTTCAAAGTCCCAAGCAGTCCAGAATTTTTTGTAAGTCTGACGCTTGGCCAAACATTTTCAAAGTCCCATGCTGGCCAGAATTTTTTCTAAGTCTAACACCTGCCTGAAATATTTCAAAGTCACATGCTGGCCAGAATTTTTTCTAAGTCTGACGCCTGGCCGAAAATTTTCAAAGTCCCATGCTGGCCAGAATTTTTTCTAAGTCTGACGCCTGCCTGAAATATTTCAAAGTCCCAAGCAGTCCAGAATTTTTTGTAAGTCTGACGCTTGGCCAAACATTTTCAAAGTCCCATGCTGGCCAGAATTTTTTCTAAGTCTAACACCTGCCTGAAATATTTCAAAGTCACATGCTGGCCAGAATTTTTTCTAAGTCTGACGCCTGGCCGAAAATTTTCAAAGTCCCATGCTGGCCAGAATTTTTTTCAAAGTCTGATGCCTGGCTGAATTTTTTCAAAGTCCCATGCTGGCCAGAATTTTTTCTAAGTCTGACGCCTGCCTGAAATATTTCAAAGTCCCAAGCAGGCCAGAATTTTTTCTAAGTCTGACGCCTGGCCGAAAATTTTCAAAGTCCCATGCTGGCCAGAATTTTTTCTAAGTCTGACGCTTGGCCAAACATTTTCAAAGTCCGAAGCAGGCCAGAATTTTTTCTAAGTCTGATGCCTGGCTGAAAATTTTCAAAGTCCCATGCTGGCCAGAATTTTTTCTAAGTCTGATGCCTGGCCGAAAATTTTCAAAGTCCCATGCTGGCCAGAATTTTTTCAAAGTCCCATGCTGGCCAGAATTTTTTCAAAGTCCCATGCTGGCCAGAATTTTTTTCTAAGTCTGACGCTTTGCCAAAAATTTTCAAAGTCCCATGCAGGCCAGAATTTTTTCAAAATCCCATGCTGGCCAGAATTTTTTCAAAGTCCCATGCTGGCCAGAATTTTTTCTAAGTCTGACACCTGCCTGAAATATTTCAAAGTCCCAAGCAGGCCAGAATTTTTTCTAAGTCTGACGCTTGGCCAAAAATTTTCAAAGTCCCATGCTGGCCAGAATTTTTTCAAAGTCCCATGCTGGCCAGAATATTTTCTAAGTCTGATGCCTGGCTGAAATATTTCAAAGTCCCATGCTGGCCAGAATTTTTTCAAAGTCCCATGCTGGCCAGAATTTTTTCAAAGTCCCATGCTGGCCAGAATTTTTTCAAAGTCCCATGCTGGCCAGAATTTTTTCAAAGTCTGACGCCTGCCTGAAATATTTCAAAGTCCCAAGCAGGCCAGAATTTTTTCTAAGTCTGACGCTTGGCCAAAAACTTTCAAAGTCCCATGCTGGCCAGAATTTTTTCAAAGTCCCATGCTGGCCAGAATATTTTCTAAGTCTGACGCCTGCCTGAAATATTTCAAAGTCCCAAGCAGGCCAGAATTTTTTCTAAGTCTGACGCTTGGCCAAAAATTTTCAAAGTCCCATGCTGGCCAGAATTTTTTCTAAGTCTGACGCTTGGCCAAAAATTTTCAAAGTCCCAAGCAGGCCAGAATTTTTTCTAAGTCTGACGCTTGGCTAAAAACTTTCAAAGTCCCATGCTGTCCAGAATTTTTTCAAAGTCCAATGCTGGACAGAATTTTTTCTAAGTCTGACGCTTGGCCAAAAATTTTCAAAGTGCCATGCTGGACAGACTTTTTTCTAAGTCTGACACCTGCCTGAAATATTTCAAAGTCCCATGCTGGCCAGAATTTTTTCTAAGACTGACGCCTGGCCGAAAATTTTCAAAGTCCCATGCTGGCCAGAATTTTTTCTAAGTCTGACGCCTGGCCGAAAATTTTCAAAGTCCCATGCTGGCCAGAATTTTTTCAAAGTCCCATGCTGGCCGAAAATTTTCAAAGTCCCATGCTGGCCAGAATTTTTTCTAAGTCTGATGCCTGGCTGAAATATTTCAAAGTCCCATGCTGGCCAGAATTTTTTCTAAGTCTGACACCTGCCTGAAATATTTCAAAGTCCCATGCTGGCCAGAATTTTTTCAAAGTCCCATGCTGGCCAGAATATTTTCTAAGTCTGATGCCTGGCTGAAATATTTCAAAGTCCCATGCTGGCCAGAATTTTTTCAAAGTCCCATGCTGGCCAGAATTTTTTCAAAGTCCCATGCTGGCCAGAATATTTTCTAAGTCTGACGCCTGCCTGAAATATTTCAAAGTCCCATGCTGGCCAGAATTTTTTCAAAGTCCCATGCTGGCCAGAATTTTTTCTAAGTCTGACGCCTGGCCGAAAATTTTCAAAGTTCCATGCTGGCCAGAATTTTTTCTAAGTCTGATGCCTGGCTGAAATATTTCAAAGTCCAAAGCAGGCCAGAATTTTTTCTAAGTCTGACGCTTGGCCAAAAATTTTCAAAGTCCCATGCTGGCCAGAATTTTTTCTAAGTCTGATGCCTGGCTGAAATATTTCAAAGTCCCATGCTGGCCAGAATTTTTTTCTAAGTCTGACGCCTGGCCGAAAAATTTCAAAGTCCCATGCTGTCCAGAATTTTTTCAAAGTCCCATGCTGGACAGAATTTTTTTCTAAGTCTGACGCTTTGCCAAAAATTTTCAAAGTCCCATGCAGGCCAGAATTTTTTCTAAGTCTGACGCCTGGCCGAAAATTTTCAAAGTCCCATGCTGGCCAGAATTTTTTCAAAGTCCCATGCTGGCCGAAAATTTTCAAAGTCCCATGCTGGCCAGAATTTTTTCTAAGTCTGATGCCTGGCCGAAAATTTTCAAAGTCCCATGCTGGCCAGAATTTTTTCTAAGTCTGACACCTGCCTGAAATATTTCAAAGTCCGAAGCAGGCCAGAATTTTTTCTAAGTCTGACGCCTGGCTGAAAATTTTCAAAGTCCCATGCTGGCCAGAATATTTTCTAAGTCTGACGCCTGCCTGAAATATTTCAAAGTCCAAAGCAGGCCAGAATTTTTTCTAAGTCTGACGCTTGGCCGAAAATTTTCAAAGTCCCATGCTGGCCAGAATTTTTTTCTAAGTCTGACGCCTGGCTGAAAATTTTCAAAGTCCCATGCTGTCCAGAATTTTTTCAAAGTCCCATGCTGGACAGAATTTTTTCTAAGTCTGACGCTTTGCCAAAAATTTTCAAAGTCCCATGCAGGCCAGAATTTTTTCTAAGTCTGACGCCTGGCCGAAAATTTTCAAAGTCCCATGCTGGCCAGAATTTTTTCTAAGTCTGATGCCTGGCTGAAATATTTCAAAGTCCCATGCTGGCCAGAATTTTTTCTAAGTCTGACACCTGCCTGAAATATTTCAAAGTCCCATGCTGGCCAGAATTTTTTCAAAGTCCCATGCTGGCCAGAATATTTTCTAAGTCTGATGCCTGGCTGAAATATTTCAAAGTCCCATGCTGGCCAGAATTTTTTCAAAGTCCCATGCTGGCCAGAATTTTTTCAAAGTCCCATGCTGGCCAGAATATTTTCTAAGTCTGACGCCTGCCTGAAATATTTCAAAGTCCCATGCTGGCCAGAATTTTTTCAAAGTCCCATGCTGGCCAGAATTTTTTCTAAGTCTGACGCCTGGCCGAAAATTTTCAAAGTTCCATGCTGGCCAGAATTTTTTCTAAGTCTGATGCCTGGCTGAAATATTTCAAAGTCCAAAGCAGGCCAGAATTTTTTCTAAGTCTGACGCTTGGCCAAAAATTTTCAAAGTCCCATGCTGGCCAGAATTTTTTCTAAGTCTGATGCCTGGCTGAAATATTTCAAAGTCCCATGCTGGCCAGAATTTTTTTCTAAGTCTGACGCCTGGCCGAAAAATTTCAAAGTCCCATGCTGTCCAGAATTTTTTCAAAGTCCCATGCTGGACAGAATTTTTTTCTAAGTCTGACGCTTTGCCAAAAATTTTCAAAGTCCCATGCAGGCCAGAATTTTTTCTAAGTCTGACGCCTGGCCGAAAATTTTCAAAGTCCCATGCTGGCCAGAATTTTTTCAAAGTCCCATGCTGGCCGAAAATTTTCAAAGTCCCATGCTGGCCAGAATTTTTTCTAAGTCTGATGCCTGGCCGAAAATTTTCAAAGTCCCATGCTGGCCAGAATTTTTTCTAAGTCTGACACCTGCCTGAAATATTTCAAAGTCCGAAGCAGGCCAGAATTTTTTCTAAGTCTGACGCCTGGCTGAAAATTTTCAAAGTCCCATGCTGGCCAGAATATTTTCTAAGTCTGACGCCTGCCTGAAATATTTCAAAGTCCAAAGCAGGCCAGAATTTTTTCTAAGTCTGACGCTTGGCCGAAAATTTTCAAAGTCCCATGCTGGCCAGAATTTTTTTCTAAGTCTGACGCCTGGCTGAAAATTTTCAAAGTCCCATGCTGTCCAGAATTTTTTTCTAAGTCTGACGCCTGGCCGAAAAATTTCAAAGTCCCATGCTGTCCAGAATTTTTTCAAAGTCCCATGCTGGACAGAATTTTTTTCTAAGTCTGACGCTTTGCCAAAAATTTTCAAAGTCCCATGCAGGCCAGAATTTTTTCTAAGTCTGACGCCTGGCCGAAAATTTTCAAAGTCCCATGCTGGCCAGAATTTTTTCAAAGTCCCATGCTGGCCGAAAATTTTCAAAGTCCCATGCTGGCCAGAATTTTTTTCTAAGTCTGACGCCTGGCCGAAAAATTTCAAAGTCCCATGCTGTCCAGAATTTTTTCAAAGTCCCATGCTGGACAGAATTTTTTCTAAGTCTGACGCTTTGCCAAAAATTTTCAAAGTCCCATGCTGGCCAGAATTTTTTCAAAGTCCCATGCTGGCCAGAATTTTTTCTAAGTCTGACACCTGCCTGAAATATTTCAAAGTCCCAAGCAGGCCAGAATTTTTTCTAAGTCTGATGCCTGGCTGAAAATTTTCAAAGTCCCACGCTGGCCAGAATTTTTTCAAAGTCCCATGCTGGCCAGAATTTTTTCTAAGTCTGGCACCTGCCTGAAATATTCAAAGTCCCAAGCAGGCCAGAATTTTTTCTAAGTCTGACGCCTGGCCGAAAATTTTCGAAGTCCCATGCTGGCCAGAATATTTTCTAAGTCTGACGCCTGCCTGAAATATTTCAAAGTCCAAAGCAGGCCAGAATTTTTTCTAAGTCTGACGCTTGGCCGAAAATTTTCAAAGTCCCATGCTGGCCAGAATTTTTTTCTAAGTCTGACGCCTGGCTGAAAATTTTCAAAGTCCCATGCTGTCCAGAATTTTTTCAAAGTCCCATGCTGGACAGAATTTTTTCTAAGTCTGACGCTTTGCCAAAAATTTTCAAAGTCCCATGCAGGCCAGAATTTTTTCTAAGTCTGACGCCTGGCCGAAAATGTTCAAAGTCCCATGCTGGCCAGAATTTTTTCAAAGTCCCATGCTGGCCAGAATTTTTTCAAAGTCTGACGCCTGCCTGAAATATTTCAAAGTCCCAAGCAGGCCAGAATTTTTTCTAAGTCTGACGCTTGGCCAAAAACTTTCAAAGTCCCATGCTGGCCAGAATTTTTTCAAAGTCCCATGCTGGCCAGAATATTTTCTAAGTCTGACGCCTGCCTGAAATATTTCAAAGTCCCAAGCAGGCCAGAATTTTTTCTAAGTCTGACGCTTGGCCAAAAATTTTCAAAGTCCCATGCTGGCCAGAATTTTTTCTAAGTCTGACGCTTGGCCAAAAATTTTCAAAGTCCCAAGCAGGCCAGAATTTTTTCTAAGTCTGACGCTTGGCTAAAAACTTTCAAAGTCCCATGCTGTCCAGAATTTTTTCAAAGTCCAATGCTGGACAGAATTTTTTCTAAGTCTGACGCTTGGCCAAAAATTTTCAAAGTGCCATGCTGGACAGACTTTTTTTCTAAGTCTGACACCTGCCTGAAATATTTCAAAGTCCCATGCTGGCCAGAATTTTTTCTAAGACTGACGCCTGGCCGAAAATTTTCAAAGTCCCATGCTGGCCAGAATTTTTTCTAAGTCTGACGCCTGGCCGAAAATTTTCAAAGTCCCATGCTGGCCAGAATTTTTTCAAAGTCCCATGCTGGCCGAAAATTTTCAAAGTCCCATGCTGGCCAGAATTTTTTCTAAGTCTGATGCCTGGCTGAAATATTTCAAAGTCCCATGCTGGCCAGAATTTTTTCTAAGTCTGACACCTGCCTGAAATATTTCAAAGTCCAAAGCAGGCCAGAATTTTTTTCTAAGTCTGACGCCTGGCCGAAAATTTTCAAAGTCCCATGCTGGCCAGAATTTTTTCTAAATCTGACGCCTGGCCGAAAATTTTCAAAGTCCCATGCTGGCCAGAATTTTTTCTAAGTCTGACGCCTGCCTGAAATATTTCAAAGTCCCAAGCAGGCCAGAATTTTTTCTAAGTCTGACGCCTGGCCGAAAATTTTCAAAGTCCCATGCTGGCCAGAATTTTTTCTAAATCTGATGCCTGGCCGAAAATTTTCAAAGTCCCATGCTGGCCAGAATTTTTTCAAAGTCCCATGCTGGACAGAATTTTTTCTAAGTCTGATGCCTGGCTGAAATATTTCAAAGTCCCATGCTGGCCAGAATTTTTTCAAAGTCCCATGCTGGCCAGAATTTTTTCAAAGTCCCATGCTGGCCAGAATATTTTCTAAGTCTGACGCCTGCCTGAAATATTTCAAAGTCCAAAGCAGGCCAGAATTTTTTTCTAAGTCTGACGCCTGGCCGAAAATTTTCAAAGTCCCATGCTGTCCAGAATTTTTTCAAAGTCCCATGCTGGACAGAATTTTTTCTAAGTCTGACGCTTTGCCAAAAATTTTCAAAGTCCCATGCAGGCCATAATTTTTTCTAAGTCTGATGCCTGGCTGAAATATTTCAAAGTCCCATGCTGGCCAGAATTTTTTCAAAGTCCCATGCTGGCCAGAATTTTTTCCAAGTCCCATGCTGGCCAGAATATTTTCTAAGTCTGACGCCTGCCTGAAATATTTCAAAGTTCCAAGCAGGCCAGAATTTTTTCTAAGTCTGACGCTTGGCCAAAAATGTTCAAAGTCCCATGCTGGCCAGAATTTTTTCAAAGTCCCATGCTGGCCAGAATTTTTTCTAAGTCTGACGCCTGGCTGAAATATTTCAAAGTCCCATGCTGGCCAGAATTTTTTCAAAGTCCCATGCTGGCCAGAATTTTTTCAAAGTCCCATGCTGGCCAGAATTTTTTCAAAGTCCCATGCTGGCCAGAATTTTTTCTAAGTCTGACACCTGCCTGAAATATTTCAAAGTCCCAAGCAGGCCAGAATTTTTTCTAAGTCTGATGCCTGGCTGAAAATTTTCAAAGTCCCACGCTGGCCAGAATTTTTTCAAAGTCCCATGCTGGCCAGAATTTTTTCTAAGTCTGGCACCTGCCTGAAATATTCAAAGTCCCAAGCAGGCCAGAATTTTTTCTAAGTCTGACGCCTGGCCGAAAATTTTCGAAGTCCCATGCTGGCCAGAATTTTTTCAAAGTCCCATGCTGGCCAGAATTTTTTCAAAGTCCCATGCTGGCCAGAATTTTTTCTAAGTCTGACGCCTGGCCGAAAATTTTCAAAGTCCCATGCTGGCCAGAATTTTTTCTAAGTCTGACACCTGCCTGAAATATTTCAAAGTCCCATGCTGGCCAGAATTTTTTCTAAGTCTGACACCTGCCTGAAATATTTCAAAGTCCCATGCAGGCCAGAATTTTTTCTAAGTCTGACGCCTGGCCGAAAATTTTCAAAGTCCCACGCTGGCCAGAATTTTTTCTAAGTCTGGCACCTGCCTGAAATATTTCAAAGTCCCAAGCAGGCCAGAATTTTTTCTAAGTCTGACGCTTGGCCAAAAATTTTCAAAGTCCCATGCTGGACAGAATTTTTTCTAAGTCTGACACCTGCCTGAAATATTTCAAAGTCCCATGCTGGCCAGAATTTTTTCTAAGTCTGACGCCTGGCCGAAAATTTTCAAAGTCCCATGCTGGCCAGAATTTTTTCTAAGTCTGATGCCTGGCTGAAATATTTCAAAGTCCCATGCTGGCCAGAATTTTTTTCTAAGTCTGACGCCTGGCCGAAAATTTTCAAAGTCCCATGCTGTCCAGAATTTTTTCAAAGTCCAATGCTGGACAGAATTTTTTCTAAGTCTGACGCTTGGCCAAAAATTTTCAAAGTCCCATGCTGGACAGACTTTTTTCTAAGTCTGACACCTGCCTGAAATATTTCAAAGTCCCATGCTGGCCAGAATTTTTTCTAAGACTGACGCCTGGCCGAAAATTTTCAAAGTCCCATGCTGGCCAGAATTTTTTCTAAGTCTGACGCCTGGCCGAAAATTTTCAAAGTCCCATGCTGGCCAGAATTTTTTCAAAGTCCCATGCTGGCCGAAAATTTTCAAAGTCCCATGCTGGCCAGAATTTTTTCTAAGTCTGATGCCTGGCTGAAATATTTCAAAGTCCCATGCTGGCCAGAATTTTTTCTAAGTCTGACACATGCCTGAAATATTTCAAAGTCCAAAGCAGGCCAGAATTTTTTTCTAAGTCTGACGCCTGGCCGAAAATTTTCAAAGTCCCATGCTGGCCAGAATTTTTTCTAAATCTGACGCCTGGCCGAAAATTTTCAAAGTCCCATGCTGGCCAGAATTTTTTCTAAGTCCCATGCTGGCCAGAATTTTTTCTAAGTCTGACGCCTGGCCATAAATTTTCAAAGTCCCATGCTGGCCAGAATTTTTTCTAAGTCTGACGCCTGGCCGAAAATTTTCAAAGTCCCATGCTGGCCAGAAGTTTTTCTAAGTCTGATGCCTGGCTGAAAATTTTCAAAGTCCCATGCTGGCCAGAATTTTTTCAAAGTCCCATGCTGGCCAGAATTTTTTCAAAGTCTGATGCCTGGCCGAAAATTTTCAAAGTCCCATGCTAGCCAGAATTTTTTCTAAGTCCCATGCTGGCCAGAATTTTTTCTAAGTCTGACGCCTGGTCGAAAATTTTCAAAGTCCCATGCTAGCCAGAATTTTTTCAAAGTCCCATGCTGGCCAGAATTTTTTCTAAGTCTGACGCCTGGCCGAAAATTTTCGAAGTCCCATGCTGGCCAGAATTTTTTCAAAGTCCCATGCTGGCCAGAATTTTTTCAAAGTCCCATGCTGGCCAGAATTTTTTCTAAGTCTGACGCTTGGCCAAAAATGTTCAAAGTCCCATGCTGGCCAGAATTTTTTCAAAGTCCCATGCTGGCCAGAATTTTTTCTAAGTCTGACACCTGCCTGAAATATTTCAAAGTCCCAAGCAGGCCAGAATTTTTTCTAAGTCTGATGCCTGGCTGAAAATTTTCAAAGTCCCACGCTGGCCAGAATTTTTTCAAAGTCCCATGCTGGCCAGAATTTTTTCTAAGTCTGGCACCTGCCTGAAATATTCAAAGTCCCAAGCAGGCCAGAATTTTTTCTAAGTCTGACGCCTGGCCGAAAATTTTCGAAGTCCCATGCTGGCCAGAATTTTTTCAAAGTCCCATGCTGGCCAGAATTTTTTCAAAGTCCCATGCTGGCCAGAATTTTTTCTAAGTCTGACGCCTGGCCGAAAATTTTCAAAGTCCCATGCTGGCCAGAATTTTTTCTAAGTCTGACACCTGCCTGAAATATTTCAAAGTCCCATGCTGGCCAGAATTTTTTCTAAGTCTGACACCTGCCTGAAATATTTCAAAGTCCCATGCAGGCCAGAATTTTTTCTAAGTCTGACGCCTGGCCGAAAATTTTCAAAGTCCCACGCTGGCCAGAATTTTTTCTAAGTCTGGCACCTGCCTGAAATATTTCAAAGTCCCAAGCAGGCCAGAATTTTTTCTAAGTCTGACGCTTGGCCAAAAATTTTCAAAGTCCCATGCTGGACAGAATTTTTTCTAAGTCTGACACCTGCCTGAAATATTTCAAAGTCCCATGCTGGCCAGAATTTTTTCTAAGTCTGACGCCTGGCCGAAAATTTTCAAAGTCCCATGCTGGCCAGAATTTTTTCTAAGTCTGATGCCTGGCTGAAATATTTCAAAGTCCCATGCTGGCCAGAATTTTTTTCTAAGTCTGACGCCTGGCCGAAAATTTTCAAAGTCCCATGCTGTCCAGAATTTTTTCAAAGTCCAATGCTGGACAGAATTTTTTCTAAGTCTGACGCTTGGCCAAAAATTTTCAAAGTCCCATGCTGGACAGACTTTTTTCTAAGTCTGACACCTGCCTGAAATATTTCAAAGTCCCATGCTGGCCAGAATTTTTTCTAAGACTGACGCCTGGCCGAAAATTTTCAAAGTCCCATGCTGGCCAGAATTTTTTCTAAGTCTGACGCCTGGCCGAAAATTTTCAAAGTCCCATGCTGGCCAGAATTTTTTCAAAGTCCCATGCTGGCCGAAAATTTTCAAAGTCCCATGCTGGCCAGAATTTTTTCTAAGTCTGATGCCTGGCTGAAATATTTCAAAGTCCCATGCTGGCCAGAATTTTTTCTAAGTCTGACACATGCCTGAAATATTTCAAAGTCCAAAGCAGGCCAGAATTTTTTTCTAAGTCTGACGCCTGGCCGAAAATTTTCAAAGTCCCATGCTGGCCAGAATTTTTTCTAAATCTGACGCCTGGCCGAAAATTTTCAAAGTCCCATGCTGGCCAGAATTTTTTCTAAGTCCCATGCTGGCCAGAATTTTTTCTAAGTCTGACGCCTGGCCATAAATTTTCAAAGTCCCATGCTGGCCAGAATTTTTTCTAAGTCTGACGCCTGGCCGAAAATTTTCAAAGTCCCATGCTGGCCAGAAGTTTTTCTAAGTCTGATGCCTGGCTGAAAATTTTCAAAGTCCCATGCTGGCCAGAATTTTTTCAAAGTCCCATGCTGGCCAGAATTTTTTCTAAGTCCGACCCCTGGCTGAAAATTTTCAAAGTCCCATGCTAGCCAGAATTTTTTCTAAGTCCCATGCTGGCCAGAATTTTTTCAAAGTCTGACGCCTACCTGAAATATTTTAAAAGTCCCATGCTGGCCAGAATTTTTTCTAAGTCTGACGCCTGGTCGAAAATTTTCAAAGTCCCATGCTGGCCAGAATTTTTTCTAAGTCCGACCCCTGGCTGAAAATTTTCAAAGTCCCATGCTAGCCAGAATTTTTTCTAAGTCCCATGCTGGCCAGAATTTTTTCAAAGTCTGACGCCTACCTGAAATATTTTAAAAGTCCCATGCTGGCCAGAATTTTTTCTAAGTCTGACGCCTGGCCGAAAATTTTCAAATTCTGACGCCTGGCTGAAAATTTTCAAAATCCCATGCTGGCCAGAATTTTTTCAAAGTCCCAGGTTGGCCAGAATTTTTTCTAAGTCTGACGCCTGGCTGAAATATTTCAAAGTCCCATGCTGGCCAGAATTTTTTTCTAAGTCTGACGCCTGGCCGAAAATTTTCAAAGTCCCATGCTGTCCAGAATTTTTTCAAAGTCCAATGCTGGACAGAATTTTTTCTAAGTCTGACGCTTGGCCAAAAATTTTCAAAGTCCCATGCTGGACAGACTTTTTTCTAAGTCTGACACCTGCCTGAAATATTTCAAAGTCCCATGCTGGCCAGAATTTTTTCTAAGACTGACGCCTGGCCGAAAATTTTCAAAGTCCCATGCTGGCCAGAATTTTTTCTAAGTCTGACGCCTGGCCGAAAATTTTCAAAGTCCCATGCTGGCCAGAATTTTTTCAAAGTCCCATGCTGGCCGAAAATTTTCAAAGTCCCATGCTGGCCAGAATTTTTTCTAAGTCTGATGCCTGGCTGAAATATTTCAAAGTCCCATGCTGGCCAGAATTTTTTCAAAGTCCCAGGTTGGCCAGAATTTTTTCTAAGTCTGACGCCTGGCCAGAATTTTTTCAAAGTCTGACGCCTGGCCGAAAATTTTCAAAGTCCCATGCTGACCAGAATTTTTTCTAAGTCTGATGCCTGGCTGAAAATTTTCAAAGTCCCATGCTGGACAAAATTTTTTCTAAGTCTGACGCCTGGCCATAAATTTTCAAAGTCCCATGCTGGCCAGAATTTTTTCTAAGTCTGACGCCTGGCCGAAAATTTTCAAAGTCCCATGCTGGCCAGAAGTTTTTCTAAGTCTGATGCCTGGCTGAAAATTTTCAAAGTCCCATGCTGGCCAGAATTTTTTCAAAGTCCCATGCTGGCCAGAATTTTTTCAAAGTCTGACGCCTGGCCGAAAATTTTCAAAGTCCCATGCTAGCCAGAATTTTTTCTAAGTCCCATGCTGGCCAGAATTTTTTCTAAGTCTGACGCCTGGTCGAAAATTTTCAAAGTCCCATGCTAGCCAGAATTTTTTCAAAGTCCCATGCTGGCCAGAATTTTTTCTAAGTCTGACGCCTGGTCGAAAATTTTCAAAGTCCCATGCTGGCCAGAATTTTTTCTAAGTCCGACCCCTGGCTGAAAATTTTCAAAGTCCCATGCTAGCCAGAATTTTTTCTAAGTCCCATGCTGGCCAGAATTTTTTCAAAGTCTGACGCCTACCTGAAATATTTTAAAAGTCCCATGCTGGCCAGAATTTTTTCTAAGTCTGACGCCTGGTCGAAAATTTTCAAAGTCCCATGCTGGCCAGAATTTTTTCTAAGTCCGACCCCTGGCTGAAAATTTTCAAAGTCCCATGCTAGCCAGAATTTTTTCTAAGTCCCATGCTGGCCAGAATTTTTTCAAAGTCTGACGCCTACCTGAAATATTTTAAAAGTCCCATGCTGGCCAGAATTTTTTCTAAGTCTGACGCCTGGTCGAAAATTTTCAAAGTCCCATGCTGGCCAGAATTTTTTCTAAGTCCGACCCCTGGCTGAAAATTTTCAAAGTCCCATGCTAGCCAGAATTTTTTCTAAGTCCCATGCTGGCCAGAATTTTTTCAAAGTCTGACGCCTACCTGAAATATTTTAAAAGTCCCATGCTGGCCAGAATTTTTTCTAAGTCTGACGCCTGGCCGAAAATTTTCAAATTCTGACGCCTGGCTGAAAATTTTCAAAATCCCATGCTGGCCAGAATTTTTTCAAAGTCCCAGGTTGGCCAGAATTTTTTCTAAGTCTGACGCCTGGCCAGAATTTTTTCAAAGTCTGACGCCTGGCCGAAAATTTTCAAAGTCCCATGCTGACCAGAATTTTTTCTAAGTCTGATGCCTGGCTGAAAATTTTCAAAGTCCCATGCTGGACAAAATTTTTTCTAAGTCTGACGCCTGGCCGAAAATTTTCAAAGTCCCATGCTGGCCAGAATTTTTTCAAAGTCCGACCCCTGGCTGAAAATTTTCAAAGTCTGACGCCTACCTGAAATATTTCAAAGTCCCATGCTGGCCAGAATTTTTTCTATGTCTGACGCCTACCTGAAATATTTTAAAAGTCCCATGCTGGCCAGAATTTTTTCTAAGTCTGACGCCTGGCCGAAAATTTTCAAATTCTGACGCCTGGCTGAAAATTTTCAAAATCCCATGCTGGCCAGAATTTTTTCAAAGTCCCAGGTTGGCCAGAATTTTTTCTAAGTCTGACGCCTGGCCAGAATTTTTTCAAAGTCTGACGCCTGGCCGAAAATTTTCAAAGTCCCATGCTGACCAGAATTTTTTCTAAGTCTGATGCCTGGCTGAAAATTTTCAAAGTCCCATGCTGGACAAAATTTTTTCTAAGTCTGACGCCTGGCCGAAAATTTTCAAAGTCCCATGCTGGCCAGAATTTTTTCAAAGTCCGACCCCTGGCTGAAAATTTTCAAAGTCTGACGCCTACCTGAAATATTTCAAAGTCCCATGCTGGACAGAATTTTTTCTAAGTCTGACGCCTGGCTGAAAATTATCAAAGTCCCATCCTAGCCAGAATTTTTTCTAAGTCCCATGCTGGCCAGAATTTTTTCAAAGTCTGACGCCTGGCCGAAAATTTTCAAAGTCCCATGCTAGCCAGAATTTTTTCTATGTCTGACGCCTACCTGAAATATTTCAAAGTCCCATGCTGGCCAGAATTTTTTCTAAGTCCCATGCTGGCCAGAATTTTTTCAAAGTCTGACGCCTGCCCGAAAATTTTCAAATTCTGACGCCTGGTCTAAAATTTTCAAAGTCATGCTGGCCAGAATTTTTTCTAAGTCTGACGCCTGGCTGAAAATTTTCAAAGTCCCATGCTAGCCAGAATTTTTTTTAAGTCTGACGCCTGGCCGAAAATTTTCAAAGTCTGACGCCTACCTGAAATATTTCAAAGCCCCATGCTGGCCAGAATTTTTTCTAAGTCCCACGCCTGTCTGAAAACCCGGACAGCCCTCCTGGTAACCCGGACAGCACTCCTGGTAACCCGGACAGCACTCCTGGTAACCCGGCCATTCAACTCAATGGGGAATTTGCACTCCTGGTAACCCGGACAGTACTCCTGGTAACCCGACCAACACTCCTGGTAACCCGGCTGTCACGATGTGGGGGTGTTGGAGGGAGGACCCAAATGCAGGGGGCAACAAAAACAGGGCAAGGCAGGGATGCAAGTAAAAAAAGGGGTTTAATTAATAAAAAGGCAAACGAGGTACTCTGTGACTAAAACAACAAGGTCGAAAACACACAAGGCATGGCATGGCATGGAAAACAGGGACAACAACAGGAACAGGAACAGGAACAACAACAGGCACAATGACTCCACAAGAAGTGAACGGAAAACAGGTGACTAAATACACACAGACTAATTGACAATGACTACACATAGCTGGGCAAGACACAAGTGGCAAGGGAAGCTGATTGGTGGATACACTGGGAAGGGAAGACACACTCAGGTGGACGTGGTTAGACATAACAGGACAAGGGAAGAGACAAGGAACACATGACAACCAAAAACACCAAAAGAAAACAAAATCCCACCCCCACAAAACCAAAACATGACAGAACACCCCCCCTCAAGGGACGGCTTCCAGACGTCCCACCAACATAAAAAGTCCAAAAACAAGTGCGGGCGGAAGGGGGCACGGAGGTGGGAACACGGCCCACCCATCCGTCCCAGACAAAAGACAGTTCAGTAGGGCGTCCATGACGCCAGACGAGAGTCCCGTCGGGGCCGTTTAGGAGGGCGTCCTCGACGCCCGACGAGAGGTGAAGGCAGCCGCAGGGCTTGCGCCGCCGGGACTTTGGGCGGCGCCTGGCGAGGCTCAGGTTCTTTGGGCGGCGCCTGGTGAGGCTCAGGTTCTTTGGGCGGCGCCTGGTGAGGCTCAGGTTCTTTGGGCGGCGCCTGGCGAGGCTCAGGGTCTTTGGGCGGCGCCTGGCGAGGCTCAGGGTCTTTGGGCGGCGCCTGGCGAGGCTCAGGGTCTATGGGCGGCGCCTGGCGAGGCTCAGGGTCTTTGGGCGGCGCCTGGCGAGGCTCAGGGTCTTTGGGCGGCGCCTGGCGAGGTTCAGGGACTTGAGGCGGCAGCAGACGAGGTTCAGGGGCGAGAGGCGGCAGCAGACGAGGTTCAGGGGCGAGAGGCGGCAGCAGACGAGGTTCAGGGGCGAGAGGCTGCAGCAGACGAGGTTCAGGGGCGAGAGGCTGCAGCAGACGAGGTTCAGGGGCGAGAGGCCGCAGCAGACGAGGTTCAGGGGCGAGAGGCCGCAGCAGACGAGGTTCAGGGGCGAGAGGCCGCAGCAGACGAGGTTCAGGGGCGAGAGGCCGCAGCAGACGAGGTTCAGGGGCGAGAGGCCGCAGCAGACGAGGTTCAGGGGCGAGAGGCCGCAGCAGACGATGTTCAGGGGCGAGAGGCCGCAGCAGACGATGTTCAGGGGCGAGAGGCCGCAGCAGACGAGGTTCAGGGGCGAGAGGCCGCAGCAGACGAGGTTCAGGGGCGAGAGGCCGCAGCAGACGAGGTTCAGGGGCGAGAGGCCGCAACAGACGAGGTTCAGGGGCGAGAGGCCGCAACAGACGAGGTTCAGCGGCGAGAGGCCGCAACAGACGAGGTTCAGGGGCGAGAGGCCGCAACAGACGAGGTTCAGGGGCGAGAGGCCGCAACAGACGAGGTTCAGGGGCGAGAGGCCGCAACAGACGAGGTTCAGGGGCGAGAGGCCGCAACAGACGAGGTTCAGGGGCGAGAGGCCGCAACAGACGAGGTTCAGGGGCGAGAGGCCGCAACAGACGAGGTTCAGGGGCGAGAGGCCGCAGCAGACGAGGTTCAGGGGTGAGAGGCCGCAGCAGACGAGGTTCAGGGGCGAGAGGCCGCAGCAGACGAGGTTCAGGGGCGAGAGGCCGCAGCAGACGAGGTTCAGGGGCGAGAGACCGCAGCAGATGAGGTTCAGGGGCGAGAGACCGCAGCAGATGAGGTTCAGGGGCGAGAGGCCGCAGCAGACGAGGTTCAGGGGCGAGAGGCTGCACCAGGCGAGGTTCAGGAGCGAGAGACGGCGCCTGACGAGGTTCAGGGGCGAGAGGCCGCAGCAGACGAGGTTCAGGGGCAAGAGGCCGCAGCAGACGAGGTTCAGGGGCAAGAGGCCGCAGCAGACAAGGTTCAGGGGCGAGAGACCGCAGCAGATGAGGTTCAGGGGCGAGAGGCCGCAGCAGACGAGGTTCAGGGGCGAGAGGCTGCACCAGGCGAGGTTCAGGAGCGAGAGACGGCGCCTGACGAGGTTCAGGGGCGAGAGGCTGCATGTGGTTCACCAGTTCATGGACCTGGCTCGACAGCTCCTCCAGCTGCGAAACCACGGCTTGTTGAACCTTTTCCTGGTTGGCAAGCCGGACCTCCAGGCTCTGTAGCCTAGCCTCGACCTTTCCTGCTGGGTCCATGCTGGCCGAAGTGTACTGTCACGACGAGGAGAGGTAGGACTCAGACGCAGGATAAAGGTAGGCCACAAAGGCAACAGGTTTATTTCCGGCCAACAGCTGTCTCCTCTCAAACTGAGAGGAGAAAGGGGAATCAAAAAGTGGAGAACTAAAAACGCTCCACTGGGGAGGAAAAAACAGGCAAAAGGTACAGGGGACAACAAAAGGCGCTCCGCTAGGGAGGAAAAAGGCACAAAAACAAGGCACCGGGAACAAGGACTCGAGGACTGTGGGACGCTTCCATGCACTGAGATGTGTGACACTTCGGCACAGAGGGGAGAATGCAGATGGCTTTTATTGTGTGTCTTGATTGGTGGCAGGTGGTGGTAATCATGGGCGGGGACCGGTAATTAGGGAGGGGCAGGAAGGGCAAGTGACCTGGGGTGAGAGGAGAGTTAGGATTTCAAGGTAAGACAGGAAACATGGACACAAAAATAAAAGCATGGCCGTCACGCCGGTGGCGGCGTGACACCGGCCATTCAACTCAATTGGGAATTCGCACTCCTGGTAACCCGGCCAGCACTCTTGGTAACCCGGCCAGCACTCCTGGTAACCCGGCCATTCAACTCAATGGGGAATTGGCACTCCTGGTAACCCGGCCATTCAACTCAATGGGGAATTGGCACTCCTGGTAAACCGGCCAGCACTCCTGGTAACCTGGCCATTCAACTCAATGGGGAATTCGCACTCCTGGTAACCCGGCCAGCACTCCTGGTAACCCGGCCAGCACTCCTGGTAACCCGGCCATTCAACTCAATGGGGAATTGGCACTCCTGGTAACCCGGCCATTCAACTCAATGGGGAATTCGCACTCCTGGTAAACCGGCCAGCACTCCTGGTAACCTGGCCATTCAACTCAGTGGGGAATTCGCACTCCTGGTAACCTGGCCATTCAACTCAATGGGGAATTCGCACTACTGGTAACCCGGGCAGCACTCCTGGTGTTGGACTTTGAAAATTTTCGGGCAGGCGTCAGACTTTGAAATTGTTTGGGCCTGCGCTCAGACTTTGAAAATTTTCGGCCAGGCGTGGGACTTTGAAAAATTTTCGGACAGGCATTGGACTTTGAAAATGTTTGGGCCTGCATCAGACTTTGAAAATTTTCGGGCAGGCGTCAGACTTTGAAAATTTTCGGGCCTGCGTCAGTCTTTGAAAATTTTCGGCCAGGCGTTGGACTTTGAAAATATTTGGGCCTGTATCAGACTGAAAATTTTCGGGCAGGCGTCAGACTTTGAAAATTTTCGAGCAGGCGTCAGACTGAAAATTTTCGAGCAGGCGTCAGACTTTGAAAATTTTTGAGCAGGCGTCAGACATTGAAATATTTCAGGCCTGCTTCAGACTTAGAAAAAATTCTGGCCACCATGGGACTTTTAAATATTTCGGGCAGGCGTCAGACTTTGAAAATTTTCGGCCAGGCTTCAGACTTTGAAAATTTTCAAAGTCTGATGCAAGCCTGAAATATTTCAAAGTCTGAAGCCTGGCCGAAAATTTTCAGACAGGCGTCAGACTTTGAAAATTTTCGGGCAGGCGTCAGACTTTGAAAATTTTCGGACAGGCGTCGGACTTTGAAAATTTTCGGCCAGGCGTTGGACTTAGAAAATGTTTGGGCTTGCATCAGACTTGGAATATTTTCGGACAGGCGTTGGACTTTGATTATTTCGGGCCTGCGTCAGACTTTGAAAATTTCCGGGCAGGCTTGAGACTTTGAAAATTTTCGGGCAGGCGTGGGACTTTGAAAAAATCTGACAACCAGGCCAGAGAGCAGGCCGTCTGCCCAAGGAGGCCGCCCCAACCCTCCTCTTTGTCGGACATAAGTCTGGCGAGCCTCCCTTGTTCGGCCCTGGAGGTGCCTCGTCTGAAATTGCTCCCTTCTGAAATCGTGACAACTCCATTTTATAGTTTGGGTGGAACGATGCCCAGATAGGGAACCGGGTGCCCTATCTGCAGCGCCCCCCGATGATGGCCCGCGGTACTGCAACCCTGGTAACCCAGGCAATTGAAATGAATGGTGTTCGACTTTGAAAAAATTCAGGCAGTTGTCAGACTTTGAAAATTTTCGGTCAGGCATCAGACTGAAAAATTTTGGGCAAATATCAGACTTTTTTGGCCAAGCGTCAGAATTTGAAATATTCCAGGCCTTCTTCAGACTTAGAAAAAATTCTGGCCAGCATGGGACTTTGAAATATTTTAGGCAGGCGTCAGACTTTGAAAATTTTCGAGCAGGTGTCAGACTGAAAATTTTCGAGCAGGCGTCAGACTTTGAAAATTTTCGAGCAGGCGTCAGACTGAAAATTTTCGAGCAGGCGTCAGACTTTGAAAATTTCCGAGCAGCCGTCAGACATTGAAATATTTCAGGCCTGCTTCAGACTTAGAAAAAATTCTGGCCACCATGGGACTTTGAAATATTTCATCCAGGCGTCAGACTTTGAAAATTTTCGGCCAGGCTTCAGACTTTGCAAATTTTCGGGCAGGAGTCAGACTTTGAAATATTTCAGGCCTGCTTCAGTCTTAGAAAAAATTCTGGCCAGCATGGGACTTTGAAATATTTCAGGCAGGCATCAGACTTTGAAAATTTTTGGCCAAGCGTCAGACTTTGAAAATTTTCGACCAGGCTTCAGACTTTGAAATATTTCAGGCTTGCATCAGACTTTGAAAATTTTCGGGCAAGACTCAGACTTTGAAAATTTTCGAGCAGGCGTCAGACTTTGAAAATTTTCGAGCAGGCGTCAGACTTTGAAAATTTTCGAGCAGGCGTCAGACATTGAAATATTTCAGGCCTGCTTCAGACTTAGAAAAAATTCTGGCCAGCATGGGACTTTGAAATATTTTAGGCAGGCGTCAGACTTTGAAAATTTTCGGCCAGGCGTCAGACTTAGAAAAGATTTTGGCCACCATGGGACTTTGAAATATTTCAGGCAGGCGTCAGACTTTGAAAATTTTCGGCCAGGCGTCAGACTTTGAAAATTTTCGGCCAGGCTTCAGACTTTGAAAATTTTCGGCCAGGCTTCAGACTTTGAAATATTTCAGGCTTGCATCAGACTTTGAAAAATTTCGGGCAAGCCTCAGACTTTGAAAATTTTCGGTTAGGAGTCAGACTTAGAAAAAATTCTGGCCACCACGGGACTTTGAAATATTTTAGGCAGGCGTCAGACTTTGAAAATTTTCGGCCAGGTTTCAGACTTTGAAAATTTTCGGCCAGGCTTCAGACTTTGAAATATTTCAGGCTTGCATCAGACTTTGAAAAATTTCGGGCAAGCCTCAGACTTTGCAAATTTTCGGTTAGGAGTCAGACTTTGAAATATTTTAGGCCTGCTTCAGACTTAGAAAAAATTCTGGCCACCATGGGACTTTGAAATATTTCAGGCAGGCGTCAGACTTTGAAAATTTTCGGCCAGGTTTCAGACTTTGAAAATTTTCGGCCAGGCTTCAGACTTTGAAATATTTCAGGCTTGCATCAGACTTTGAAAAATTTCGGGCAAGCCTCAGACTTTGAAAATTTTCGGGCAGGTGTCAGACTTTGAAAATTTCTTTCTGTATGCTAGAGCATACAGAAGTACTCAAATATAACAGCCAAAAAACAAACTAAACCATGTATTGACATACAGTACTTAATAATAATAATAATAATAATAATAATAATAATAATGCATCAATTTATATTACTGTACATGTACAGGACACTTGCAGAAATGCATAAAAATTAAATGTGGCATATTTGTTTCTACCTTGTTAATGCCTCAGTAGTTTTAATAGAATATAATCCTTTTTATTCACCTTGGTGAATAAATTTGGTGCAATTTATACAAGTTGTTTTGTAATATATTCATTCAAGTGCACTTTAATCGAGTGTTGTAATAGTCTTCACACTCTCAGAGAAGATGAATAATTTGAAGAGGAACATATTGAGTAGTTTGACATTGTTGATTTTCTTTGTCAAGGTAATATTATCTTGGAAAAGGGATTTTTCTCATAAGCAGCTTCAGCGGGCCATTTAAAGAGAAGGTCCTTGCTCCCCTATATGCACACTACTTATAATGTAGACTTGTTTTATGTTTTGATTATTAAGGGAGGTTGTTTTTACACAATCCCGGATAAAAACTTCGAATGCCACAACCATTTTCATGGTGACTCGTGTCATTTTCGACAAAACTTTTGCACTTAGCTAATGGACAGAAATGTACAGACATTTAAAAAAGTGTGCAAAAAAAGGCACATAAGAAGTTGAATAGCACTAACGGGAGAATATGTCCCACTAACCATCTTAATTGCACATATGCATTTTTCCTCATATGTCAAATACAATTGACACACTCTACTATACTTAACATGCAGTATTGTTCCTTTTATTGGCGACTATGTAGATGTACGTGCGTGTGCCTGCAAGTGTCGCTGATCTCTCAAGCTTCACACTCACGCTGACCATAATTCTATTTCTAATTTCCCCACAATTGCTGCGCAAACGTTCCCCTGGGAGCAAGGTTGAACCTGCTAAGCTACTGTGAATCATTTTAACTCCTATTAACTCTACAAGAGTTAAGAACCGCAATTATAACGAAGGGAAGATTATATTCTTTAAAGGTTGCTAACACCAGCTCACCTCCTACGGGGAGGATTAGGGAGTTACGAGGTGGGCAGGAACAGATAGGTTTAAGATCAGGACATACTTTCCTCATCCTTACTTCATGATGACAAGCAGCTTTTATTTCCTTTTGGGAACATATCGCTGATCATGAGTTTACATATTCTTTGTAACATTATTTCAATGTTTTTAGTGTCATGGAAAAACAAAATATCCACGTATTACTTTCAGTCTGTTTTATATTTAACTCATTTGCTCCCAATAATGTGTAAATACGTTGTTTTTTATGTTCTAAGTGTCCCAAAGACGTATTTATACATTTTATTTTTATTTTTTTATGCTAGAGCATACAGAAGGCTTTGATGCAGCCTTTCAACTGCAAAGAACGGTTGCAGAAATGGTAGTTAAACGGCCAGCAGGTGGCAGCAGAGCAAAGGGCCATCTAGAAAAAAAGCGCAATTACTTACAATTTTGAATAGATTTGTGAAAACTGATGAAACTTAGCTCTCTTCTGATGCTAATTGCTGCAAAACCGATAGAAACATACTTTTTTTCCTGATGAAAGAAGAGACTTTAATCTTTCTTTTGATAGGTTCCATGCCTTTATAGCAATAGAACACAATATTCTGTAAAATTTTCAAAGTCCCATGCTGGCCAGAATTTTTTCTAAGTCTGATGCCTGGCTGAAATATTTCAAAGTCCCATGCTGGCCAGAATTTTTTTCTAAGTCTGACGCCTGGCCGAAAATTTTCAAAGTCCCATGCTGTCCAGAATTTTTTCAAAGTCCAATGCTGGACAGAATTTTTTCTAAGTCTGACGCTTGGCCAAAAATTTTCAAAGTCCCATGCTGGACAGACTTTTTTCTAAGTCTGACACCTGCCTGAAATATTTCAAAGTCCCATGCTGGCCAGAATTTTTTCTAAGACTGACGCCTGGCCGAAAATTTTCGAAGTCCCATGCAGGCCAGAATTTTTTCTAAGTCTGACGCCTGGCCGAAAATTTTCAAAGTCCCATGCTGGCCAGAATTTTTTCAAAGTCCCATGCTGGCCGAAAATTTTCAAAGTCCCATGCTGGCCAGAATTTTTTCTAAGTCTGATGCCTGGCTGAAATATTTCAAAGTCCCATGCTGGCCAGAATTTTTTCTAAGTCTGACACATGCCTGAAATATTTCAAAGTCCAAAGCAGGCCAGAATTTTTTTCTAAGTCTGACGCCTGGCCGAAAATTTTCAAAGTCCCATGCTGGCCAGAATTTTTTCTAAATCTGACGCCTGGCCGAAAATTTTCAAAGTCCCATGCTGGCCAGAATTTTTTCTAAGTCCCATGCTGGCCAGAATTTTTTCTAAGTCTGACGCCTGGCCATAAATTTTCAAAGTCCCATGCTGGCCAGAATTTTTTCTAAGTCTGACGCCTGGCCGAAAATTTTCAAAGTCCCATGCTGGCCAGAAGTTTTTCTAAGTCTGATGCCTGGCTGAAAATTTTCAAAGTCCCATGCTGGCCAGAATTTTTTCAAAGTCCCATGCTGGCCAGAATTTTTTCAAAGTCTGACGCCTGGCCGAAAATTTTCAAAGTCCCATGCTAGCCAGAATTTTTTCTAAGTCCCATGCTGGCCAGAATTTTTTCTAAGTCTGACGCCTGGTCGAAAATTTTCAAAGTCCCATGCTAGCCAGAATTTTTTCAAAGTCCCATGCTGGCCAGAATTTTTTCTAAGTCTGACGCCTGGTCGAAAATTTTCAAAGTCCCATGCTGGCCAGAATTTTTTCTAAGTCCGACCCCTGGCTGAAAATTTTCAAAGTCCCATGCTAGCCAGAATTTTTTCTAAGTCCCATGCTGGCCAGAATTTTTTCAAAGTCTGACGCCTACCTGAAATATTTTAAAAGTCCCATGCTGGCCAGAATTTTTTCTAAGTCTGACGCCTGGTCGAAAATTTTCAAAGTCCCATGCTGGCCAGAATTTTTTCTAAGTCCGACCCCTGGCTGAAAATTTTCAAAGTCCCATGCTAGCCAGAATTTTTTCTAAGTCTGATGCCTGGCTGAAAATTTTCAAAGTCCCATGCTGGACAAAATTTTTTCTAAGTCTGACGCCTGGCCGAAAATTTTCAAAGTCCCATGCTGGCCAGAATTTTTTCTAAGTCTGACACCTGGCCGAAAATTTTCAAAGTCTGACGCCTACCTGAAATATTTCAAAGTCCCATGCTGGACAGAATTTTTTCTAAGTCTGACGCCTGGCTGAAAATTATCAAAGTCCCATCCTAGCCAGAATTTTTTCTAAGTCCCATGCTGGCCAGAATTTTTTCAAAGTCTGACGCCTGGCCGAAAATTTTCAAAGTCCCATGCTAGCCAGAATTTTTTCAAAGTCCCATGCTGGCCAGAATTTTTTCTAAGTCTGACGCCTGCCCGAAAATTTTCAAATTCTGACGCCTGGTCTAAAATTTTCAAAGTCATGCTGGCCAGAATTTTTTCTAAGTCTGACGCCTGGCTGAAAATTTTCAAAGTCCCATGCTAGCCAGAATTTTTTTTAAGTCTGACGCCTGGCCGAAAATTTTCAAAGTCTGACGCCTACCTGAAATATTTCAAAGTCCCATGCTGGACAGAATTTTTTCTAAGTCTGACGCCTGGCTGAAAATTATCAAAGTCCCATCCTAGCCAGAATTTTTTCTAAGTCCCATGCTGGCCAGAATTTTTTCAAAGTCTGACGCCTGGCCGAAAATTTTCAAAGTCCCATGCTAGCCAGAATTTTTTCAAAGTCCCATGCTGGCCAGAATTTTTTCTAAGTCTGACGCCTGCCCGAAAATTTTCAAATTCTGACGCCTGGTCTAAAATTTTCAAAGTCATGCTGGCCAGAATTTTTTCTAAGTCTGACGCCTGGCTGAAAATTTTCAAAGTCCCATGCTAGCCAGAATTTTTTTTAAGTCTGACGCCTGGCCGAAAATTTTCAAAGTCTGACGCCTACCTGAAATATTTCAAAGCCCCATGCTGGCCAGAATTTTTTCTAAGTCCCACGCCTGTCTGAAAACCCGGACAGCCCTCCTGGTAACCCGGACAGCACTCCTGGTAACCCGGACAGCACTCCTGGTAACCCGGCCATTCAACTCAATGGGGAATTTGCACTCCTGGTAACCCGGACAGTACTCCTGGTAACCCGACCAACACTCCTGGTAACCCGGCTGTCACTATGTGGGGGTGTTGGAGGGAGGACCCAAATGCAGGGGGCAACAAAAACAGGGCAAGGCAGGGATGCAAGTAAAAAAAGGGGTTTAATTAATAAAAAGGCAAACGAGGTACTCTGTGACTAAAACAACAAGGTCGAAAACACACAAGGCATGGCATGGCATGGAAAACAGGGACAACAACAGGAACAGGAACAGGAACAACAACAGGCACAATGACTCCACAAGAAGTGAACGGAAAACAGGTGACTAAATACACACAGACTAATTGACAATGACTACACATAGCTGGGCAAGACACAAGTGGCAAGGGAAGCTGATTGGTGGATACACTGGGAAGGGAAGACACACTCAGGTGGACGTGGTTAGACATAACAGGACAAGGGAAGAGACAAGGAACACATGACAACCAAAAACACCAAAAGAAAACAAAATCCCACCCCCACAAAACCAAAACATGACAGAACCCCCCCCCCTCAAGGGACGGCTTCCAGACGTCCCACCAACATAAAAAGTCCAAAAACAAGTGCGGGCGGAAGGGGGCACGGAGGTGGGAACACGGCCCACCCATCCGTCCCAGACAACAGACAGTTCAGTAGGGCGTCCATGACGCCAGACGAGAGTCCCGTCGGGGCCGTTCAGGAGGGCGTCCTCGACGCCCGACGAGAGGTGAAGGCAGCCGCAGGGCTTGCGCCGCCGGGACTTTGGGCGGCGCCTGGCGAGGCTCAGGTTCTTTGGGCGGCGCCTGGTGAGGCTCAGGTTCTTTGGGCGGCGCCTGGTGAGGCTCAGGTTCTTTGGGCGGCGCCTGGTTAGGCTCAGGTTCTTTGGGCGGCGCCTGGCGAGGCTCAGGGTCTTTGGGCGGCGCCTGGCGAGGCTCAGGGTCTTTGGGCGGCGCCTGGCGAGGCTCAGGGTCTTTGGGCGGCGCCTGGCGAGGCTCAGGGTCTATGGGCGGCGCCTGGCGAGGCTCAGGGTCTTTGGGCGGCGCCTGGCGAGGCTCAGGGTCTTTGGGCGGCGCCTGGCGAGGTTCAGGGACTTGAGGCGGCAGCAGACGAGGTTCAGGGGCGAGAGGCGGCAGCAGACGAGGTTCAGGGGCGAGAGGCGGCAGCAGACGAGGTTCAGGGGCGAGAGGCTGCAGCAGACGAGGTTCAGGGGCGAGAGGCCGCAGCAGACGAGGTTCAGGGGCGAGAGGCCGCAGCAGACGAGGTTCAGGGGCGAGAGGCCGCAGCAGACGAGGTTCAGGGGCGAGAGGCCGCAGCAGACGATGTTCAGGGGCGAGAGGCCGCAGCAGACGATGTTCAGGGGCGAGAGGCCGCAGCAGACGAGGTTCAGGGGCGAGAGGCCGCAGCAGACGAGGTTCAGGGGCGAGAGGCCGCAACAGACGAGGTTCAGGGGCGAGAGGCCGCAACAGACGAGGTTCAGCGGCGAGAGGCCGCAACAGACGAGGTTCAGGGGCGAGAGGCCGCAACAGACGAGGTTCAGGGGCGAGAGGCCGCAACAGACGAGGTTCAGGGGCGAGAGGCCGCAACAGACGAGGTTCAGGGGCGAGAGGCCGCAACAGACGAGGTTCAGGGGCGAGAGGCCGCAACAGACGAGGTTCAGGGGCGAGAGGCCGCAACAGACGAGGTTCAGGGGCGAGAGGCCGCAGCAGACGAGGTTCAGGGGTGAGAGGCCGCAGCAGACGAGGTTCAGGGGCGAGAGGCCGCAGCAGACGAGGTTCAGGGGCGAGAGGCCGCAGCAGACGAGGTTCAGGGGTGAGAGACCGCAGCAGATGAGGTTCAGGGGCGAGAGACCGCAGCAGATGAGGTTCAGGGGCGAGAGGCCGCAGCAGACGAGGTTCAGGGGCGAGAGGCTGCACCAGGCGAGGTTCAGGAGCGAGAGACGGCGCCTGACGAGGTTCAGGGGCGAGAGGCCGCAGCAGACGAGGTTCAGGGGCAAGAGGCCGCAGCAGACGAGGTTCAGGGGCAAGAGGCCGCAGCAGACAAGGTTCAGGGGCGAGAGACCGCAGCAGATGAGGTTCAGGGGCGAGAGGCCGCAGCAGACGAGGTTCAGGGGCGAGAGGCTGCACCAGGCGAGGTTCAGGAGCGAGAGACGGCGCCTGACGAGGTTCAGGGGCGAGAGGCTGCATGTGGTTCACCAGTTCATGGACCTGGCTCGACAGCTCCTCCAGCTGCGAAACCACGGCTTGTTGAACCTTTTCCTGGTTGGCAAGCCGGACCTCCAGGCTCTGTAGCCTAGCCTCGACCTTTCCTGCTGGGTCCATGCTGGCCGAAGTGTACTGTCACGACGAGGAGAGGTAGGACTCAGACGCAGGATAAAGGTAGGCCACAAAGGCAACAGGTTTATTTCCGGCCAACAGCTGTCTCCTCTCAAACTGAGAGGAGAAAGGGGAATCAAAAAGTGGAGAACTAAAAACGCTCCACTGGGGAGGAAAAAACAGGCAAAAGGTACAGGGGACAACAAAAGGCGCTCCGCTAGGGAGGAAAAAGGCACAAAAACAAGGCAAAACAACAAGGCACCGGGAACAAGGACTCGAGGACTGTGGGACGCTTCCATGCACTGAGATGTGTGACACTTCGGCACAGAGGGGAGAATGCAGATGGCTTTTATTGTGTGTCTTGATTGGTGGCAGGTGGTGGTAATCATGGGCGGGGACCGGTAATTAGGGAGGGGCAGGAAGGGCAAGTGACCTGGGGTGAGAGGAGAGTTAGGATTTCAAGGTAAGACAGGAAACATGGACACAAAAATAAAAGCATGGCCGTCACGCCGGTGGCGGCGTGACACCGGCCATTCAACTCAATTGGGAATTCGCACTCCTGGTAACCCGGCCAGCACTCTTGGTAACCCGGCCAGCACTCCTGGTAACCCGGCCATTCAACTCAATGGGGAATTGGCACTCCTGGTAACCCGGCCATTCAACTCAATGGGGAATTGGCACTCCTGGTAAACCGGCCAGCACTCCTGGTAACCTGGCCATTCAACTCAATGGGGAATTCGCACTCCTGGTAACCCGGCCAGCACTCCTGGTAACCCGGCCAGCACTCCTGGTAACCCGGCCATTCAACTCAATGGGGAATTGGCACTCCTGGTAACCCGGCCATTCAACTCAATGGGGAATTCGCACTCCTGGTAAACCGGCTAGCACTCCTGGTAACCTGGCCATTCAACTCAGTGGGGAATTCGCACTCCTGGTAACCTGGCCATTCAACTCAATGGGGAATTCGCACTACTGGTAACCCGGGCAGCACTCCTGGTGTTGGACTTTGAAAATTTTCGGGCAGGCGTCAGACTTTGAAATTGTTTGGGCCTGCGCTCAGACTTTGAAAATTTTCGGCCAGGCGTGGGACTTTGAAAAATTTTCGGACAGGCGTTGGACTTTGAAAATGTTTGGGCCTGCATCAGACTTTGAAAATTTTCGGCCAGGCGTTGGACTTTGAAAATATTTGGGCCTGTATCAGACTGAAAATTTTCGGGCAGGCGTCAGACTTTGAAAATTTTCGAGCAGGCGTCAGACTGAAAATTTTCGAGCAGGCGTCAGACTTTGAAAATTTTTGAGCAGGCGTCAGACATTGAAATATTTCAGGCCTGCTTCAGACTTAGAAAAAATTCTGGCCACCATGGGACTTTTAAATATTTCAGGCAGGCGTCAGACTTTGAAAATTTTCGGGCAGGCGTCAGACTTTGAAAATTTTCGGACAGGCGTCGGACTTTGAAAATTTTCGGCCAGGCGTTGGACTTAGAAAATGTTTGGGCTTGCATCAGACTTGGAATATTTTCGGACAGGCGTTGGACTTTGATTATTTCGGGCCTGCGTCAGACTTTGAAAATTTCCGGGCAGGCTTGAGACTTTGAAAATTTTCGGGCAGGCGTGGGACTTTGAAAAAATCTGACAACCAGGCCAGAGAGCAGGCCGTCTGCCCAAGGAGGCCGCCCCAACCCTCCTCTTTGTCGGACATAAGTCTGGCGAGCCTCCCTTGTTCGGCCCTGGAGGTGCCTCGTCTGAAATTGCTCCCTTCTGAAATCGTGACAACTCCATTTTATAGTTTGGGTGGAACGATGCCCAGATAGGGAACCGGGTGCCCTATCTGCAGCGCCCCCCGATGATGGCCCGCGGTACTGCAACCCTGGTAACCCAGGCAATTGAAATGAATGGTGTTCGACTTTGAAAAAATTCAGGCAGTTGTCAGACTTTGAAAATTTTCGGTCAGGCATCAGACTGAAAAATTTTGGGCAAACATCAGACTTTTTTGGCCAAGCGTCAGAATTTGAAATATTCCAGGCCTTCTTCAGACTTAGAAAAAATTCTGGCCAGCATGGGACTTTGAAATATTTTAGGCAGGCGTCAGACTTTGAAAATTTTCGAGCAGGCGTCAGACTTTGAAAATTTTCGAGCAGGCGTCAGACATTGAAATATTTCAGGCCTGCTTCAGACTTAGAAAAAATTCTGGCCACCATGGGACTTTTAAATATTTCAGGCAGGCGTCAGACTTTGAAAATTTTCGGGCAGGCGTCAGACTTTGAAAATTTTCGGACAGGCGTCGGACTTTGAAAATTTTCGGCCAGGCGTTGGACTTAGAAAATGTTTGGGCTTGCATCAGACTTGGAATATTTTCGGACAGGCGTTGGACTTTGATTATTTCGGGCCTGCGTCAGACTTTGAAAATTTCCGGGCAGGCTTGAGACTTTGAAAATTTTCGGGCAGGCGTGGGACTTTGAAAAAATCTGACAACCAGGCCAGAGAGCAGGCCGTCTGCCCAAGGAGGCCGCCCCAACCCTCCTCTTTGTCGGACATAAGTCTGGCGAGCCTCCCTTGTTCGGCCCTGGAGGTGCCTCGTCTGAAATTGCTCCCTTCTGAAATCGTGACAACTCCATTTTATAGTTTGGGTGGAACGATGCCCAGATAGGGAACCAGGTGCCCTATCTGCAGCGCCCCCCGATGATGGCCCGCGGTACTGCAACCCTGGTAACCCAGGCAATTGAAATGAATGGTGTTCGACTTTGAAAAAATTCAGGCAGTTGTCAGACTTTGAAAATTTTCGGTCAGGCATCAGACTGAAAAATTTTGGGCAAACATCAGACTTTTTTGGCCAAGCGTCAGAATTTGAAATATTCCAGGCCTTCTTCAGACTTAGAAAAAATTCTGGCCAGCATGGGACTTTGAAATATTTTAGGCAGGCGTCAGACTTTGAAAATTTTCGAGCAGGCGTCAGACTTTGAAAATTTTCGAGCAGGCGTCAGACATTGAAATATTTCAGGCCTGCTTCAGACTTAGAAAAAATTCTGGCCAGCATGGGACTTTGAAATATTTTAGGCAGGCGTCAGACTTTGAAAATTTTCGGCCAGGCGTCAGACTTAGAAAAGATTTTGGCCACCATGGGACTTTGAAATATTTCAGGCAGGCGTCAGACTTTGAAAATTTTCGGCCAGGCTTCAGACTTTGAAAATTTTCGGCCAGGCTTCAGACTTTGAAAATTTTCGGCCAGGCTTCAGACTTTGAAATATTTCAGGCTTGCATCAGACTTTGAAAAATTTCGGGCAAGCCTCAGACTTTGAAAATTTTTTGTTAGGAGTCAGACTTAGAAAAAATTCTGGCCACCACGGGACTTTGAAATATTTTAGGCAGGCGTCAGACTTTGAAAATTTTCGGCCAGGTTTCAGACTTTGAAAATTTTCGGCCAGGCTTCAGACTTTGAAATATTTCAGGCTTGCATCAGACTTTGAAAAATTTCGGGCAAGCCTCAGACTTTGCAAATTTTCGGTTAGGAGTCAGACTTTGAAATATTTTAGGCCTGCTTCAGACTTAGAAAAAATTCTGGCCACCATGGGACTTTGAAATATTTCAGGCAGGCGTCAGACTTTGAAAATTTTCGGCCAGGTTTCAGACTTTGAAAATTTTCGGCCAGGCTTCAGACTTTGAAATATTTCAGGCTTGCATCAGACTTTGAAAAATTTCGGGCAAGCCTCAGACTTTGAAAATTTTCGGGCAGGTGTCAGACTTTGAAAATTTCTTTCTGTATGCTAGAGCATACAGAAGTACTCAAATATAACAGCCAAAAAACAAACTAAACCATGTATTGACATACAGTACTTAATAATAATAATAATAATAATAATAATAATAATGCATCAATTTATATTACTGTACATGTACAGGACACTTGCAGAAATGCATAAAAATTAAATGTGGCATATTTGTTTCTACCTTGTTAATGCCTCAGTAGTTTTAATAGAATATAATCCTTTTTATTCACCTTGGTGAATAAATTTGGTGCAATTTATACAAGTTGTTTTGTAATATATTCATTCAAGTGCACTTTAATCGAGTGTTGTAATAGTCTTCACACTCTCAGAGAAGATGAATAATTTGAAGAGGAACATATTGAGTAGTTTGACATTGTTGATTTTCTTTGTCAAGGTAATATTATCTTGGAAAAGGGATTTTTCTCATAAGCAGCTTCAGCGGGCCATTTAAAGAGAAGGTCCTTGCTCCCCTATATGCACACTACTTATAATGTAGACTTGTTTTATGTTTTGATTATTAAGGGAGGTTGTTTTTACACAATCCCGGATAAAAACTTCGAATGCCACAACCATTTTCATGGTGACTCGTGTCATTTTCGACAAAACTTTTGCACTTAGCTAATGGACAGAAATGTACAGACATTTAAAAAAGTGTGCAAAAAAAGGCACATAAGAAGTTGAATAGCACTAACGGGAGAATATGTCCCACTAACCATCTTAATTGCACATATGCATTTTTCCTCATATGTCAAATACAATTGACACACTCTACTATACTTAACATGCAGTATTGTTCCTTTTATTGGCGACTATGTAGATGTACGTGCGTGTGCCTGCAAGTGTCGCTGATCTCTCAAGCTTCACACTCACGCTGACCATAATTCTATTTCTAATTTCCCCACAATTGCTGCGCAAACGTTCCCCTGGGAGCAAGGTTGAACCTGCTAAGCTACTGTGAATCATTTTAACTCCTATTAACTCTACAAGAGTTAAGAACCGCAATTATAACGAAGGGAAGATTATATTCTTTAAAGGTTGCTAACACCAGCTCACCTCCTACGGGGAGGATTAGGGAGTTACGAGGTGGGCAGGAACAGAGAGGTTTAAGATCAGGACATACTTTCCTCATCCTTACTTCATGATGACAAGCAGCTTTTATTTCCTTTTGGGAACATATCGCTGATCATGAGTTTACATATTCTTTGTAACATTATTTCAATGTTTTTAGTGTCATGGAAAAACAAAATATCCACGTATTACTTTCAGTCTGTTTTATATTTAACTCATTTGCTCCCAATAATGTGTAAATACGTTGTTTTTTATGTTCTAAGTGTCCCAAAGACGTATTTATACATTTTATTTTTATTTTTTTATGCTAGAGCATACAGAAGGCTTTGATGCAGCCTCTCAACTGCAAAGAACGGTTGCAGAAATGGTAGTTAAACGGCTTGCAGGTGGCAGCAGAGCAAAGGGCCATCTAGAAAAAAAGCGCAATTACTTACAATTTTGAATAGATTTGTGAAAACTGATGAAACTTAGCTCTCTTCTAATGCTAATTGCTGCAAAACCGATAGAAACATACTTTTTTTCCTGATGAAAGAAGAGACTTTAATCTTTCTTTTGATAGGTTCCATGCCTTTATAGCAATAGAACACAATATTCTGTGGGCCTTACAAAATCAGTCAAAATCCAGTAAAACAGCCGAGAGAGAACGGGATTGCTTCTGTGAAAATGGCTGGGAGTGAATGAGTTAATAGTGAAGACAAGACTTAAAGTATAAAAGGATTAGCAGGGGTGGAAGTGGATCCGACGTGCACACATTACAGTGTTCCCTCGCTACTTTGCTGTTTGGTTATTGCAGATTCACTCAGTTGTGGTTTCTCATGTGTGATCATTTGTGACACTTGTAACCCGGTTTCTGGTTAAGGTAAAAAAAAAAAAAAAAATGTGAACATGATGTCATGACTCGAGTCATGCAGTAGTAATGTTTGGGTCTTGTCTCATGTCTGGGGTCACGCCTGGGTTAAGTTTGAGTGGAGTTCATGACTGTGCGCCAGAGTTCACGACCCGTTACGTGTCTGTTTTCGGTATTGATGTAACTGCATCCAGTTTCAACTAATTTAGGCTATATGATGTCTGGACTAAGTGATGTCAGGAATCTTTTATGCTATATGATGTTTGTTGATGTTGGGAACTATCTGTAATTACTGGGTTAACAGCCAATCAGAGAATTCCATGTCAGGACTGATACTCACATGTCTAAGCCACGACCAATGAGATTGATTGAATGTCTATTTAAGGGACTGAGAATTGTGTGTGTTTTGCCGGATTATTGTCCACCTGTTCCTGTGTACAGCACCTTTGAGTTTCGGTGCCTCTCGATGTGAATAAATACATAAAATCTTATTTGTATCTGCGCCTTTGGGATCCAAACCTCTCAGCACACGACACATGAGCTGCCAGCATGCACAGCACACATCCGCTTAATAAATAAAAGAAAATTAACAGAGGGGCGGGGGTGGTGGGGGCTAATCAAACTACTTCACAGATATTCACCAGGAGGGGTTTGGAACGTATCACCAGTGAAAATTGAGGGAACACTGTATAAGCAATTTGGCAATATACTTTTTGACAATGTGCTTACATTTAAATAGAAAGTAAAAGTAATAATGATATAAGGACATGTTGTTACGACTCGACAGAGTCGATGAAAAAACAGATCCCAGAAACGCAGGCTCAGAGGAGGAAAAATACAATTTCGATTTATTTTTGACAAACCGAAGAAGCAAAGCTTGCTCGCAGGCAAGACTACGAGAATTACACAAAACACTTGCAAAAGGCAAGGAGCACTAAGGTAACTGAAAACACTTGCAAAAGGCAAGGAGTACTAACGTAACTGAAAACACTTGCAAACGGCAAGGAACACTAATGTAACAAAAAACACTTGCAAAAGGCAAGGACCGAATAGAAAACACAAAACACTTGCCACCGGCAAGGACTACACGAAATATTTACACGATATCAATCAAACACGGAAAGACAACAAAAGGCGACGCGGATACACACACGTGAATACAAAACTAAACCTAGGACGACAGCAGATTCAAAACTTTACCAACCGGAAAACGCGGAGAACACTTGGACACAATGGTGAGCAAATAATAATCCAACAGTGGACAGTGCTGCTCGGAGTCCTTTTAAAGTCTTGATTGCAAATGTGTAGCAGGTGTGGCGCTGGGGAACGCCCCCCTCGTTACTGGCACTGAAACATAAGAGCACAACAGGGCTGAGAACCGAACCATGACACATGTGAAACTCAGGCTAATTAATTTGAAGTACTGTATTCATTTAGAAACCATTTAATTCGGTAAAAGACTAACCCCCCCCCCCCCCCCCCCCCCCCCCAAAAAAAAAAAAAGCAGAGTATAAGCACTTACATAGCAACAGTGAATTGTTGATAATATTGTAATTTTGAACTATAACATTTCCATCATTTTTGTTCAACCATTACATTCAATATGTTTCCATATTTTGGGTGATTGCTTCATCAACATTCAGAGAACACATAAATCATTTTAATGGACAATTGAACACCAGTACTATGCCATGTGTGTTCATGTAACTATAATTTCAAAAGGTTTTGTCAAATTATTGGATCAACCACTTATTTTTAACACATATATACAGCGGCTGTGCGATTGTACATTCTAAATCATGTACAGCAATGAACGCGGACTCACCGATTTTCAATAGATTAGTCATCGGTGCCATTACACCATAAAACATCTTTCAGCCGTTATGTTATTGTAACTTAAAGGTAAGTGCATAATACGTTTACACACAGGTAATACATGTTTTCAATAGTTAACGTATTGTAGAAACGGAATCTTGTAGCCACAAAGCCATGTTAATGTGACGCACATATAGTGCCTGAGGTTACAATTGTTATATATTGGGTGCTTTTTCACCACAGGAACTTTTGGAGAACTTTTCAGTTTACCTCGGTAAAATTCTTTTTTTTTCTTTTTCTTTTTTTCTTACCCCTAACAACAATTACCAGAGTAATTAAATTGCCCAGGGCCATCCAAGTACTATCTCAGCAGCAGGGTCTTGCTGAGCCAGGCAGGAACTTTGAGGGGGTGGGCTGCAATGGCCACGGCTCATTGGTCAAATTTGGGGGCGTTGTTTTTACATCGGCTGGGCTCAATTAAACTTTTTGAATTAATGGCATGGCTCAAGCCTGGTTCACACGGCAGTAGAATTGGCCCGATTTTAGCCCCGAATTTCCCCTTGCGACATTCGTAAGGACGCGCCGACACGCAAGCGATAATCTTAACAGATAATCCTTGTCGTGTGTGTTGTCACCACACACGGCACCTCCCGATATCGGCGCTCGTAACGACCTCCGACTTGAAATCGGGCATATCCAACATGTTGGATTTTTTTGGCCCGACTTCGCTCTGTGTGTGGTGACCCCCGAGGACGCAGCCGTTTGAAGGTGACATGCAGTCAATCAGAAAGCGAGCCAGCGAGGAAGCCGGTGGGGAAATACAAAATCAAAACAGTCATGATGCAGCAGAAAGTCCGTGCTCGCGCTTACACTCTTCATTTTTATTTTTTTATTAATTATTATTTGTATTTTTTTTTTTTTATACACGCACACGCATCCTCCACAAATAAACTTGGTGGGACGCCAACCCACGCCGCCAGCACTGAGCCGAGGGCAAGCGATGTCTCGCCAATGCCCATTAACACTCCTTTAAACAACACCATTTCTTTTTATGCCGCTTTTTGGCTGAAAACCAGGATTGACTCATGTTGACGACTCGGAAGCCACGTTTATTCTCGAGAGGCTTTGCGAGACTTCCCGTCACATTCTTGAATGAACTCGACTCGTGTGTGGTGTGTGATTGTGTGATGTGGCTGTACACCACACACGGTAGGTTCAAAACTGGAACTCCCGTGATTTTTGCTCTTCACGTGTGGTGTCTGTCAAAGATTGGAACTCGGCTGACAATTTTAAAATCTTGCCGTGTGAACCAGGCTTCAGTGGTGGTTCTCCCCTCAGTGAGGTTGTGGATTTAATACTCACCCTTGGTGACTGTGTTGAGGTGTCCTTGAGCAAGACACTGAACCCCGATTTGCTCCCAGTGGACCTGGCAGTGCCCTATGCAAATTATTATTATTATTATTATTATTATTATTATAGCTGTTCTTTCAAAAACAAAAAGCACACCCTTGAAAATTCAGATTTTCAAATGTTAACAGGATGACTTGTCAAATCATAGTCACATGGTGTCCCATAAATATAAAAAACAAAAATAAAATAGGCAATAGTTGAGTGTCTATACTTCTACAATTGCTGACCTACATTACAATTGTTCAACCGTGGCTAGACTCACGTGTATTCCTATGAAATATTACAGACTGCCTTCATTGATATGTACATTACATACACATATTGCTCGTGAATGAGACTCCTCTCTTCATTCAGGTGAGTTGTGTATGCGAAACAATTTCTGATTATGGGATGTAAAGAGAAATGTGCCAGCAGATTACCGCTTGTTGTTTCGACATTGCACCATGGGCTCTGACTGAGCATTTCAGCCCAACCTGAGCAAAATCCCAGCACTGCTGTTTGTCTTCTTTCAATTCAAGGGGTATTGTGAGAGTGAAATCTTACTAGGGTTTCATCATGATCCTGTGTAGCTCAATATGAGCAAAACAAACCTACAAAAACAGAAAGCTAACGGACCACAACACATTGTATTCTATACTCACAAATGACAAATTTGAACTTCAAACTTTTTTTCATAATGGACTTCCAGAGTCCTACTGTATTTTTGTAATTATAATTTTGAGAGACAGCTTCAAATGAATAATCTGTGAAAATAGATGATTCATGCAAAAAAATAAAAAATGTTTTTTAAAATGTGGTTGTTCATTGCTTATTTGAACTCCACTTCCTTTCCTTTCAATCACAGACTGAAGTCTATTTTTACTTGCCCGTTGAGTAGGGCTGGGTATTGCTTCAAACCTCACGATATGATACGTATCACGATACAGGGGTCACGATACAATACGTATCGCGATACATATGTATCCCAATACGTGATCTTCAAGGCGATACGTATCCCGATATTTTACATGAATTTACTTGAATTTTATAATTACAGTCATATGTACCTAAAGGATATGTTTATTATGCTGGATGACAAAAATGTTTTTGTTTTTTTTTGTTAGTAGCTCTTCTGGCTTACCACCAAGCGGCATGCTTGGTCTAAATGTGTACGTACTGCAGAGCAAGGAGAAATTTTCACAGACACACTGGGAAAATTTATTAATCGGCATGAGCCGATATGAGCAAAAATATCAAAGTATTAAAATTCCAGCTCTAAAATGTGCTTATTTGAAATATTTTGGGAAATAAAAGCACAATTTTTTTTCATGTAACACATTCTATGTAGTTATTTAAACAAAATATAGGAACATTGGTGCATTAAGACAGATGTGCCATGTTAAGTTTATAAATAAGTAAATGTTGATATTCTTCCTCTGCTTTAATTTTTCTTAGCAAGACACAGTGTCCAATCAGTGGTGAGCCATTTTTGCATTAATTGAAGGCGATTAACTTAAAAGATGCTGCTGGTTTTTATTTTTTAGATACATTGCAAGCTGCAAAGGCAAACATGAACTGCCTATTTTGACACGACTCGGCTGAGTCGAAGAAAAACGGATCCCAGAAAGGCAGGCTCAGAGAAGGAAAACAATCACGGTTTATTCTTTTGGTCAACCGAAGAAGCAAATCTTGCTCGCAGGCAAGATAACGCGGATCACAATAATCACTTGCACACAGCAAGGAACCCGAAGGAAACAGAAAACACTTGCAAAAGGCAAGGAACACGAATTTAACAAAAAACACTTGCAAAAGGCAAGGAGCACGAATGCCATACATAACACTTGAAGTTTGAAGTTTGAAGTTTATTGAACATATGCATATATACACGTATAATTATATAAACACATAAAGTTAAAAGTAAAAAAATAAAAGAAACATCCAATAAATATCTATGTATATGTTCAAGGGAGTAGGAAGAAGTTGAAAACTTATCCAGTCCTACCCCTTATTCTTCATATCCTATCACTTATTTATAATAAATTACATTTTTAATAAAAGAAAATATAATGCTACTCGTATAAAAAAATAAAATAAAAATAAAAATAAAAATACACAATAGTAACACACATATATACAAATTTCATTACACTCATATTAATACATCAAAGAAAAATAAGTAAATGAATAAATCATTTCTACAATCTTCTTAACTCATATCTGATTTAAATAATAATATTGAACTTTACTTTTAAACATTCTTTTAAATTCAACAAGTGAATTACATTTTTTCAGGTCGGTTCCCAAGTTATTCCACAAATTAACTCCTTTAACGGAGACACACCTTTGCTTAATATTTGTTCTTGTTTTGGGTTTTTTGTATACACTTGTACCCCTTATCTCATAAGGACAGTTTCTAATTTCAAACAACTTTTGAGTACTGTGGCAGAGTAGATTATTGTATACTTTATACATTATTTGTGCTATTTTAAACTCAACCAAGTCATAAAATTTCATTGTATTTAATTTAATAAATAGTGGATGTGTTGATTCTGTATATTTTGATCTATTAATAATCCTTATGACTCTTTTTTGCAATTTAAAAACAGTGTCAGTATTTGTTTTATATGTGTTTCCCCAAATTTCCACACAATAGGTCAAATATGGTAATAATAATGTATTATATAATGTATATAGTGAATTCATGTTCAGGACCTCCTTGGTTTTATAGAGTATCCCTATGATTTTTGACATTTTCCTTTTAACATTTTCTATGTGTGGTTTCCAACATAATTTATCATCAATAACTACTCCAAGGAATTTATTTTCATACACCCTTTCTATTTCAATTAAATTCACCATAATTTTAACTTGATGAGTGATTGGTCTAGTACCGAAAACTATGAACTTGGTTTTATTTAAATTTAATGATAATTTATTCAATTTTTTATTGTACTTAAAACTCATTCACTGCCTTTGACAAGTATACTTGTCAATTGTATTTTTTAGAGCGGTGCTAAATGGGGGCGAATCTGAGCATGCTCCACTGTAAATATCAAACTTGGAAACAACTTTACTGATGCCCAACCACCGGTAGATGACATCATTGCCCCATTTTATAGGAAATAAACACAGTTTCAGAGTCCATGGGAGAAATGGCTGTATTTTGGCAAACCTACATTTTTCTGCTGTCAATTATAAAAGAACGGGACGGGACAAAAAGTAGGGAGTCTATTCTGTTATTTGGTAGATTCGGTTTATATATAATTATTGAATGTAATATCACGTGAGTATTGGAAATGTAAAAATTTTCTATAATGACTGGCAGTGAATGAGTTAATTCATACTCCACAGTAGTCAGAAGCTGCTTCAAGTTGTCTCCAGAACAGTAGAAAGTTGTATCATCCGCAAACAAGACACTCTTGAGTATTTTCGAGAGACAACAGATATCATTCATATACAATATAAATAATTTAGGGCCCAGCACAGACCCCTGAGGAACTCCATGAGTAATCTTCAATTGTTTTGAATTTGTATTTTTAAACTGCACATACTGATATCTATCATCCAAATAACTTTTTATCCATTTATATGCTAAGCCTCTTATACCATATTTCACTAATTTATTCATTAATATAGAATGGTCTATGGTGTCAAATGCTTTCTTTAGATCCATAAATATCCCAACAGTAAATTGTTTATTGTCTATGTTGGTAGCTATTGCCTCTACAAGTTCCATGACTGCCATTGAGGTGGTCCGTTTTTCTCTAAAACCGTACTGATATTCACTCAAAATCTTATGTTTCTCAATAAAATTATCCAGTCTATATAAAAATAATTTTTCTAGAATTTTTGAAAACTGTGGCAACAATGATATTGGTCTATAATTACTAAATATATGTCTATCACCACTTTTGTAAATAGGAATTACTTTTGCTATTTTCATTTTTGATGGAAATATACCAGTTTGGAAAGACAAATTACAAATATATGTAAAAGGTTTTACAACATATTCTATAATACTTTTTACCAGTGTCATATCAATATTAAAATAGTCGGTAGACTTTTTATTTTTTAATGTTTTTACAACATTTAATACTTCAATATCATTAACACCATTTAGGAACATAGTGGATGAATTATTTACAACGTACTTATCTATTTCATGTTTATTTCTTGTCTCTGGAATTTCATTTGCCAAATTTCTACCCACATTAACTAAATATTCATTGAAGTTATTGACTATGTCTGAAATTTTATCGATTACACTGTTTTTATCTTTTATAAAATATTCTGGATAATTTATTTTTTTAGATCTATTTTTAATTACATCATTTAGTATTTTCCATATTTCTTGCATATTGTTTTTATTCTGCTCTAGTAATGCATGGTAATGATCTTTCTTCCTTATACGTATAATATTTAATAATTTATTTTTATAGGTCTTATACTTTGTTTCAGATTCCATAGTTCTTGTTTTAAGAAATCTTTTATATAAAATATTTTTCTTTTTACATGCATTTTCTATCCCCTTTGTCATCCATACCTTATTTGGACCTTTATACTTCCTTTTAATTTGAACTATTGGACAGTGTTTATTGTATAAAAAGTTAATTGTTGACTGGAATTCACTATATGCAGTGTTAGGATCGTTTTTTGAATAGACCTCAGACCAGTTATGCTTTTCTAGGTCCAGCTTAAAGGCAGCCATGGACCTAGGTGTTGTTAATCTTTTTTCAATTGTGTAAGTTGACGGCTTCATAATTTTTTTTTCAAAATAATCATGAAGAACTGCAAAGACCGGAAGATGATCACTTATATCATTAATAAGGAGTCCACTTTCTATTTTAAAATCTATTTTATTTATAAATATATTATCTATTAGTGTAGCTGTATCAATTGTTATTCTACTTGGTTTCGTAATGACAGGGAATAAACTGTTACTATACATCATATTTATAAAGTCGGTTGTTTTCTGGTGTCCATTAGGATTTAACAGGTCAATGTTAAAATCACTTGCAACCGGCAAGGAACGCGAATGAAACAAAAAACACTTGCAACAGGCAAGGACAGGATAACAAACACAAAACACTTGCACCCGGCAAGGACTACTCGAAATGGAATGCGGAAACAATCAAAAAAGCGGAATAAACAACAGAAAGCGACGCGGATATACACACGTGAATACAGAGTAAATCGAGGACAAAAACAGATTCTATGACTTTACCAAAACTTGAAAACGCGGAGAACACTTGGACACACTGGTGAGCAAATAATAATCCGACGCTTGCTGTGCTGCTCGGAGTCCTTTTAAAGTCTTGATTATCAATGCGCTGCAGGTGCGGAGCTGGGGAACGCCCCCCTCGTTGCAGGCACTGGAACACACACACACACAAGCACAACAGGCTGAGAACCGAACCATGACAATTTAAACTTAACGAGCAATATCGATTCTGACGCCTGCGTATTGATACGTGTATTGTAATGAGGCTCGCAACGATAAATTGCCGTATCGATTTTTTGAGCACACCCCTACTGTTGAGAGACTCTTAACAATCCAAGACCCTAAATTGGTCCTTAAAATTCAGGTGATATTGGTGATTTTGTACCTTTTCTTGAAACTGATCAATTTATATTAATTTAAATGTGAATAAATATATTTCTATAATACAGTAATAGTGTAATATATATATATATATATATATATATATATATATATATATATATATATATATATATATATATATATATATATATATATATATATATATATATATATATATATATATATATATATATATATACATTCTGTCTTAATTATCTTTTCATAATCTTATAGTCTGCAAATATGTCCATTGCTTTGTCAGGATTATATAGAAAGAAAAATATGGGTGCACAAGTTAGAACTTATTTTGAATAATCTCAGATCCACAAATGGTCAAAACTATATACAAGAACTAAATGTGTTTTAGTTCTTTTAGTTCTGTTTTCAATTTTTTTTTCCCCAAAATTGCAATTGCGATATCATATGCGATTATTTTTTTCAAGGTACTTTTCAATGATTTTTTTATTTTTTTTACCTAACAAAAAGTTAATAATAAACAATAT